>NC_090281.1:88838252-89464085 GCF_037392515.1 Haliotis asinina
TGTGTGTGAGATGGGCAAAAGAAACTTTCCTCTGGTACAATGTGATAGCTTTACAAAACCACAAGAACAATGTGAAATTTGAATGTTGTAGTTTGTTAAGCAATGGCACAGGCACATGTTCAGTACCAAAAAAATCAGCTTTAACAGAGACTTTGACTTATTAAATACATTTTTGTCGACATGAGGTCAAAGCAGAAATTTCACAGTCAGGCGGTCCAAACGTGTAACACAGCAATCTGGGATCTGAAGTGACTAATAGCGAATATGTCCACCTCTGGATTGATTCACGCAAACACACGTCTTCACATTGAAGTTATAAGGCATCTGATGACGTCAGCTGGTATACGCCTCCATTCTTCGACAAGTGCTTGAGCCATTTGTTGAACTGTAGCTGGTGTGTTCTGTCTCTGTCGAATCTGTCGATCGAGGTGACCCCACAAGTGCTCAGTGGGCATCATGTCAGGAGAGCGTGCAGGCCATGGAAGGACGTTAATGTTGTTGACATGAGAGAAGTTTTGCACAACTGCAGCAATGTGTGGTCGAACATTGCCCCGTTGGAACAATATCCCCTGTTCTTGTTGTTGAAGGAATGGTAGAGCTGCCGGTCGAGGAACCTGGTCAATGTATTGCTGGCCGGTCAGATTACTGTTGATGACCACCAAGTCTGTCTTTTGGTCACTGCAAATGTCACCCCATACCATAACGCTGTCTCATCATACGACTCTGCTTCCTGGTCGCAGCAGCGAGCTGTCGTTTCGCCTCTTCTGTATACTCGAGCCCTTCCATTGCATGTAGATCTGCTCTTGTCGCCCACTGCACTCACAGATGACGATGCCTGTCAGTCAGCAGCATTCTTCGGTACGGTCGGTAGGTCCTGATTGCATGGGCACGTAGTCTTCTTGTTACCGTCCATCGACTGATTGAGTGAACGAGAGTCGTTGCCGCTGATGACGTCACCATTAGGTAGCGGTTTTTTCCGGTGCAATAGCCTCTGAGGTCTGGCCAGTCTGTTGATAACGCCGACTAAGGTTCCTGGCGGCAACAACAGAACAGTGGAACGTTCTTGCAACGTCACCCATAGTGGTGCCCATCTTCAGCATTCCGATGGCGCTCTTTCGCTCTTCTGGAGTTAACCTTGTCATTATTAGGTGTTTTTGTGTTGAAGTGCGATCTCCTCGCCACTGTGGGGTGGCTTTATACTGTACATGCATATGCGTTGTACCCTTACATGCACAATACGTGCGTTTTGTCAAGAGGTGCATTTGGGTGCTGTTGTTTGTGATAATCAAACTCATGCTTGAGGCAATAACGATGGAACAATTTTCATTTGATAATATTTTTTTATGTTGAAATTAAGATACATTTTGCAAAAGAAAGTTTCTTTTGCCCGTCAGTATATATATAAACATGTAAGTACCCATACAAATCACATACAGCATGTAAATATGAATAGAACAATTAAACAACATGTTCAACCTATGAATATCCACACAACACACATGCAATATTGCAGAGAAAAATTAAAGTCAATATCATCCCCAGTGTCGTAAATTATTGGTTATGTTTTATTCCATCTTGCAGCCTATGTTTGGCAGCCGATGTTTTAAGCTACTTGTACACTGTACTGGTACTCTTTCTCTGTTTCAATGTAATCCAGAATATAACAGTTCCTGGAGAAAGAAGTGGCACGTGTTTCATACTGGCACCAGTCCTTGGAACTCATGCGCTCACGATTATCTTCAGGTCATCCCTGTTTTTCTCTGACCTTGACCAAGTAGAAAGCGGTGGGACAAAATAAATAACTATAAAAAAGCTGATTGTTCTTTTACGTAACGTTTTCAGAAAATGGAAATTAAAACCACTCTGTTATAATCTATAAAATAATTTATGACGAGTTCCACACTTGATTAGGGGAAGAAGGGCTTTATTTAGTATTAACGACTAAAAGTACGATTCAGTAAGCAAAATATCACATGGACTGCTGACGAAATGTACAATTTATACAGGTAAATATAGATTAAGATAAATTGCAATTATTTTTTGGAGAATTTTACATTCCATGTTGCAAACGACTGATTAAACTTTGATCAGGTTGGATATATAGTATAAAACTCAGGAATGTCAAAGAGCGCTGTTGTGAACGGGACAAAGCCCGAAATGGAACTCAACTTGTAACAAATTGCAATTACATTTATCACATTCAATGGCATCAATGGCATTTATCTAACTATAAAGGTGAATTTTATGTCTATGACTCATGTATTTGAATTTCGATAAATGTAGCTGAAGACCTGTTTCCTAGGGCATGCTTATTTTTCATATCAAAACAGAATTTCTACAAAAGCAGTGAAATCTGTGAGAATGAAACGTTTTATTAATTAATAATTTTATGAAAATCAGGTTTGTTTCAACTGTAAAATATAGGAAATACAAGGAAATTCCTTACAATCATGTGACCTACAGACAATGCCAGTCCACCATTAGCTTCTCTTTGTGCAGGTTTTGGCCTTTATTACCACAGGTTGTGATTGCTCTGTGCTGGTATTCGGATACACTGGTACACTGCATATCTGATGCACGACATGTAAATATGTGCACGTCTCATGTTATCTGACGGAGATAGGGATCGGAGATTATCTCCCAGTGTGCTATCGGCTTGGTTTTCGGTCACGTCTGAATAATGATACTCATAGATAAAATACCTATTAATGATGGAGATTTCGGTTATTTAAGGTGGGGACTGAATTTGAAGTGACAACAAGGCATATCGAATCCACGATCAGCAGATCATAGCACGGTCAAGGGACGAAACTGCTCTGCCAATGGATTACAGTTAGGTTAAAATGGGCGCTCGGTTGTGTTGGCATTGGGCTACGGTTAGAAATCAGATGGAACTTAGGCAGTCTCTAGTGATGTTTATTTTCAAAGCATATCTCGTGAGTGAGTGAGTGAGTTTGGTTTTACGCCGCTTTTAGCAATATTCCGGCGATATCACGGCGGGGGACACCAGAAAATGGACACATCTCAAGTGTCAAGTAAATATTAACACATATTTCTCAAACTAGAAGCATTATATTTGACATATTTATTAATTGACAATAATTGTGTCAGTTTGGAAACGTAGACCAACATACTTTAAATTACTATCAATCATATCGTGTTGCGTTGAAAGTGTGAAAACATTAAATTGCCTGTTTGAAAAAAAAGTAATCTATATTCTCTTGGGAATTGGGTTAGATCAAAAACACGAAAAAAGTGTCAACACGTTAATAGGTTTGTAATAAATCAGCTTTTTCGCAATTTCATAGATGACATGTGAAACAGTGAACTCTCTGAACTGGGATCAACCCCATTGAAGATCATGTTAGAATTGTTCTTCTTCAGCGTACGTTGTATTAAGGGATGATTGTGGGTTTTTTCCCTCGGGGTCATATCATCTTGTACTCTATGAGGATATCATTAAATACGATAGTCACAAATAATCGTACTTCAACTGAAAAAAGACCCGGTGAGATGGCAGATTCAGAACCTGAGAAAATGTCTAGACTTGCTTCATTTCGGGCTTTAGCACTGCATAGAGCTCCTGGCAGCACGGAAGAATCGGGGTTAGAAGAGGTCTCCTAAACCCATGCTTGCCACAACGGGCGAATATTCTTGTCGTGAGAGGCGACTGACGGGATCGGATGGTCAGACTCGCTGACTTGGTTGACACATGTCATTTGTTTCCAACTGCACAGGTAAATGCTCATACTGTTGATCACTGGATTGTATGGTCCTGACTCGAATGTTTACTGACCGCCTTATAGCTGAAATATTGCTGAGTGCGGTGTAAACCTAAACTCACTCTGTCACCCGAACATGCCATAGGGATGTTAAGCCAAGCTGGATTCAGAATCAGGAATTATTTGACGATAAGCGATGATATCTCGTAGCTGCTTCGAATAATATATACATCGTGTGAGGACACTACTGGCAGAGCAAGACATGCTGGCTTTACGTGGACAACGGGTGTCGTCAAATAATTTCATTCATCCTAGGGCGGTGGGGTAGCCTAGTGATTAACAAGTTCTATCGTTCGTTACGCCCAATGCCCCACAAAAGTACAATGTGTAAACCATATTTCTTGTGGTCCCTGTGCATATATGGCTGGAAAATTGCTAAAAGAGGCGTAAAATTCACTCACTCACTCACTCACTTACTCACTCACTCACCAGATGATTAAAGATGCCGGGTATACTCTTGAGTTGACTGTTGATATTTACTTGAATTGGGTTGATGCTTGATGGTAGATCGAGTTTACATCATTAGCTGTTCAATATCAAAATATCAATATATCCATGAAGTGCCCAGAGTCCAGTGTTGCCAGTGGTTGATTCTGAGGACGATCGTTTATCTAACCTTGAACAGTAGTGCCAACTATCTTTGTGTTCCCTCTAGAAGATCCACATGTTGACCAACCGTTATATGCAGCAGTTCACATCCATACAAACTTCCTGTTAAGATAGATCATTCGCAGCCAGGTCTTGACACTGACAGAAGGGTGAAGATCACTGTTGTGTATTTCAAGTGATCTAAGTGACTTTGTCTTGCTTTTTTGCAATATTTATTTACTCTTGCCTGTAAGATAAACACCACCATATACAGTTGAGGTAGATTTTGGAATGCGGCTGGAATATTGCTAAAACCGGCGTAAACCTCACTCATTCACTCACTTACTCACTCACCAGATGATGAAAGATAACGGGGTATACGCTTGAGTTGACTGTTAATATTTACTTGGATTGGGTTGATGTTGGGTGGTGGATCGAGTCTAGCCGTGAACCATTTATCAATTGTGCTGAAACCATTGAGCTCAGTTGCCAGTCCATAGTGATTAGATCTACAACGATCGCAAGGCCTTGGAAAAGACCACATGGAACCTATCAAAATAGAAAATCGAGAATAAAGTTTCAATTTCAGTTTCAAGTACCAGACAATGTGTATGGAAATAGGACCACAAACAATTGTTGATAACCACTTGCATTTTTTACGAAGCACATGTGTCTCAAGACCTGAATTAGTCAAGACCTGTTATAAAGTCTTATGATGAGTTAGGTAATGGATCCTCCCTCGGTGTATTTTTACATGTGTAGAAACCTGGATGCATGACAAATCTCGTTAGTCATAGGTATGCTGTTCTTTGGTCCAGTGTATATCGCGATTATATTATGGTCGATAGCATGTATATAGATGAGATGCTGATAAGACTGCGTGTATCTTGACAATCTAGCATATATGTCATGCACATAACAACATGTGCGATCCAGGTGACACGTCAGGCAAGGATACACGAATCATTGATTCGTGGGTGAAGGTCAAGTCACATCCTCCTGTAACAAGGCGACCGTCCAGCTGCCGTATCAGAACATCCTTGTTGAAGCAGGAACGTGGATTGGTGGATGGATGATTGACGTGACTTTTAGGAAACGTTTGTACTTCGCAGTTATAGAATAATTTGGAAATGTTATTTGATCGAGTGCGGTAGTGGATTGGTGAAGGAATTAGTGAGGAAAATACTGATTGGCTGATGGGTTGGAGTTAGGTAGTGAGTGCATGTGTGAGAATGGAGTGAGTGAGGAAGTGAGTGATTATATGAGGAATGGAGTCATTGTGTGAGGAAGAGAGTGATTGTGTGAGGAAAAGAGTGTGTGATTGAGTGAGTGAAGAATTTATTGTGTGAGGAAGAAAGTGATTGTGTGAGGAAGTGTATGATTGTGTGAGGAAGAGCGTGATTGTGTGAAAGAGAGTGACTGCGTGAGGAAGAGAGTGATTGTGTGAGGAAAAAAGTGTGTGATGGACTGAGTGAAGAAAGGACTGCTTGTGTTGAGGAGAGTGATTGTGTGAGGAAGGAAGTGATTGTGTGAGGAAGAGGGTGATTGTTTGAGGAAGAGAGTGATTGTGCGAGGAAGAGAGTGATTGTGTGAGGAAGAGAGTGATTGTGTGAGGAAGAGAGTGATTGTTTGAGGAAGGGAGTGATTCTGTGAGGAAGAGAGTGATTGTCTGAGGAAGAGAGTGATTGTCTGAGGATGGAGTGAGTGAAGAAATGACTGATCGTGTGAGGAAAAGAGTGATCGTGAGAAGAAGGGATCGATTGTGTGAGTGACTGCGTGAGGAAGAAAGTGATTGTGTGAGGGAAAAAGTGTGTGATGGACTGAGTGAAGAAAGGACTGATTGTGTTGAGGAGAGTGATTGTGTGAGGAAGGAAGTGATTGTGTGAGGAAGAGGGTGATTGAGGATGGAGTGAGTGATGAAATGACTGATCGTGTGAGGAAAAGAGTGATCGTGTGAAGAAGGGATCGATTGTGGGAGGGAGTGATTGTGAGGAAGAGAGTGATTATATGAGGAAGAGAGTGATTGTATGAGGAAAGGAGTGTGTGAGGATGGAGTGAGTGAAGAAATGACAGACTGTGTAAGGAAGAGAGTGATTGTGTTTAAGAAAGTGATTGTGTGAGGAAGAGAGTGATTGTGTGAGGAATAGAGTGATTGTTTGAGGAAGGGAGTGATTCTGTGAGGAAGAGAGTGATTGTGTGAGGAAGACAGTGATTGTGTGAGGAAGGGAGTGATTATGTGAGGAAGACAGTGATTGTCTGAGGAAGAGAGTGATTGTCTGGGGATAGAGTGAGTGAAGAAATGACTGTGTGGGGAAGAGAGTGATTGTGTGAGGATGGAATTAGTGTGTGAGGAAGGAAGTGACTGATTGTAAAGGAGAAAACAAAGCAGTCACTAACTGGAGGCAGAACTTCCGGAATGAACTAATCAAATACGACACAGGACACTATTCCTGCTCTGAGTAAACAGTGACTATAAATAACGTATTTGTCAATGGAACCCAGCATGCCATGAACTCCGAACTTACTCTGCTTTACGTGCACAAACACAATCAGTGATGACAATCCCTTAAGCCTAATGAGCACTGTGGGTTAGTTCCGTACCCTGAAACACATTATCGATACCTTGTTTACGAACCCATCTACACATATAATGAACGCTTATGTTGTCGTCATTAAAACATCATTCACCTTTAATGTAGATGGTTTCGACACCAATCTCTTTAATGTAGCCTTCATGAATCTGGAAGCTATACACCCGCTGCAGCTGAATAATGTTCAACTGATTTTCTGTACAACAAAGTAGCGGAGCCCTGCAGAGATTAAAGGATGAATGGTATTGGCAGGCGACATGACCTTTCGTCATTATCCTCTGTGTACGTTAATGACAGGAGTAGTGATATCGTATGTGGAAGTTTGAAGACCTGGGCTCTCACGCACTGCTATTGATACGCTGTACTGAAATCTGCATGGGCACATTGTTTTCAAAAAGTCAACAAAAACCTACTAGACTAGCATCAAGCCCGTGAGGTGATTATATACTGTCCAAAAACGAAACGCATAGGCGATTTGCATTTTTAAAACTCTATTAATTATCTATTGTGTTCAAACAATCGTCAAAATATGTAACACACGTGTTAATAACATGATTTTACACAACTGCACAAGACAAAAACTGATTTTACTGGAAAATGTTGATTTTGATAAAAAAAAAAAATTAGAAGGATTAGAAATGCATGGCCACAACGCAACCGAAATCACCCTCCAGTTGAAATGGTGCAGCAAAGAACCCTGACTCACCATAATAAAAATCCAGATTACTTTCAGGAATTAGCATTCGTTTTGAAAGTGTTTCAAGGTTAAATCACTTCGTCAGGTCTTGACTCTGCGACACGGAACATCGTCCTTGAAAGAATGCATGCTGGAGATTACCAATCTTCTGTTGCCAGGCGTCTGAATGTTAGTCTGAGCAAGATATCATGGCTTGCAGCTGGTTGCAACCGAACAGGTAAAACAAATGACCATCTCCGTACGGGTAGACCTCGAGTTACCTATGCAGTGCAAGATCGGTACATCCGGGTACTACAATCGCGTGGTCATAATGCCACGAGTGAAAAGCACAAGAGGTAGGGTGCCTGGACTTCCGGTCAAACTGTACTGAACAGCCTGAAAGCGATTGGTCTGAGAGCCAGGAAACCCAACGTTGGGGACGTGCTACGTCGTCAGCACCGCTCTCAGCGTCTCTTTTATCGAAATGTATCCACTTGGTTGTATTCATTTTGACATTAACTTCTTCTAGACTGTCATTAGTTCACAGCCCTGTGAGACTGTAGCTTTCCCACGCTCTCCATGCAGCTCTCTCTTGATTTAAAGTTTGGGACTTGATTTTGTCAAATCATCCGCTGTCGCCTCAATCTCAGCTGTGGTGATCTAAACGCAGACAGGTATAGTAAGTGTTCGAGTGATCCTTATACATAACGTAGACGTCATTGACTACCTTTTCGTAACTACCAATACATGTATTTAACAAAAACGCTGTACTTATATATTCAAGAATACGATGCGAAAACTACGTTTTATGATAACGGCACATTGAATAACTCAACAAATAGCCACATTCTCAACTCATTACATCAGTTCATGTCTAACAGTAACCGCTTCCAGTGATTACCAGCTCTGCATCAATTTTCAGTGTAAGACATGTTTCATACTTCTTGACTTCCTCCATCGGCCAATTTCTTTGCTGGGTATAACCAACACCACAACGGACATATTTGTTGTTCAACCATTTATCTGTTATTTCGTCTCAGTATTATTCTTTTTTGTAAGGTTATTTCAGTTATGAATCCAGCTATTGGAACCATGTACTGAAACGGCGTTGATATAAGTCGCCCGGCTTCTTCGCCTGTCAGGGTTCTGCTTTGACGGAATAAAAAACGATTGCATCAGTTATCTCGTTTTTGGTTTAGTTCTCACGGGTTTTTCCTTCGATTGATATCCTTATTTTATGGTTCACTGTATATCATTGTTTTGCTTCTTCAGTCTCCAGATATATCTGTCCGTCCTTCTCCGCGCTCACTCGACGGGAGACGTATTTCATAAGGAGGAGACCTTATTTGACAGTATTTGACCAATTCAAGTCCAACTACACCTGCACCTAACAGATATATTGCAAGTGACTACCTTGCACTTGTTTGTGTTTATGTTTCCATAAAATGAGCGATACTGTGGAGCTGTTGTTAGAGCCGGTAACATTGGTGTCAATGATTTCTTATTTTGAAGTTATTTGGTGTTTACAGATTGACTCTAATAACAAAATACGTTTGTGGAAGCATGGTCGCATTATAAATAAAAAACGCAAACGATATTGAAATGAATTCTAAAGAAGGCATCAAATCCCTCCATGCCTCCAAAAGGTCCAATATTACCAAAGCAAAAGATATGTACCAATAATCACCACGACAACAGGCTTGAGCTCAGCCCTCTTGAACAGCAGCTGTACCTGTGACTGAGAGTGGCAACACTAGGCGGGAGTTATATATGCATTGTCTTTAATAAGTCCTAAAATACGAAACGACATAGCATCAGTTTCTTTTATCTCCCGGCGTCGTCAACATTCCAAACATCTCGTGTTAGTGGGAATGATACAACCAATTGTTGGCTCATTCAACATTTACGACCTGATTGTCCATCTTTATGCACTGCTGCGTTGAAGGTATCCGGGTGTGGAGGAAGTCTTTACCTGAGTGCTAGCTAATAAACAAGCACTTGCATCAAGGTTAATACATGTTTTCTCAAGGTTTCATAGGACCGCGTGGGAGAAGACTGTCTACAGTATTGGAGTGGTAGGAGTTTGGGGTGGAGAGATGACTGATTCAAAGGTAGTGATGTATTTTCCAGGATCACTTGGGAGAAGACTGTCGACAGTATCGGGGTGGTAGGAGTTTGGGGTGGAGAGATGACTGATTCAAAGGTAGTGATGTATTACCCAGGATCAATTAGGAGAAGACTGTCGACAGTATCGGGGTGGTAGGAGTTTGGGGTGGAGAGAGGACTGATTCACAGGTAGTGATGTATTTTCCGGGATCACGGATGTAGTATTATCGGTGCATGTTGTCAGTGTGAGTGATCAGCAGCCCAGACTCTTGAGCATTCCAGCGAAGTAGGGAATCTTCACGATCGGCCTCGTCTTCAACAACAGTTAAAACACACACCCAACGGAAGAGTGACTTAAGACAGGCAACTATATAGCGCTACCTTAAAAGGTGTGCCGCTAAAATGCTATTACCGTGAAACGAAATGTGACCCACAATCACTCAAAACTCTAAACATTGTGACCCATCAATAACTGCCACTTTATCAATAATAACTCGTAACGAGAGAGAGAGGAAAGAGAGAGGGAGAGAGATCTTTCTGTATGTTTTGTTTAATGATTTATAGACTCACTGCTTGTCTGACATAGCGTATAATATTGATCTATTTTGATAGATAACACCTCCACAATGTTAATTAACAGCGTACTTAAACCCCAGGATATCGGCAATGGCTCCCATAATATCAGTCATTGCAAGATAGCAGAACAATGCTAGTACGTAGTATCTCACAACACAACACAACACAATACAATACATCACAATACATACACTGCGTGGGTAGCAACTATGTGGCCCTATTGATGATAACAACAGCAGAACTACGAGCTGGAAAAACGAACAAATACTTTTTTCTACTGACTTTACAACGGCTTCAGATCGAACAGCTGGATATGGTTGACTGGTAGTTGTTACAGCTGGATATGGTTGACTGGTAGTTGTCACAGATGGATATGGTTGACTGGTAGTTGTTACAGCTAGATATGGTTGACTGGTAGTTGTTACAGCTGGATATGGTTGACTGGTAGTTGTTACAGCTGGATATGGTTGACTGGTAGTTGTTACAGCTGGATATGGTTGACTGGTAGTTGTTACAGCTGGATATGGTTGACTGGTAGTTGTTACAGATGGATATGGTTGACTTGTAGTTGTCACAGATGGATATGGTTGACTGGTAGTTGTTACAGATGGATATGGTTGACTTGTAGTTGTTGCAGATGATATGGTTGACTGGTAGTTGTTACAGCTGGATATGGTTGACTAGTAGTTGTTACAGATGGATATGGTTGACTGGTAGTTGTTACAGATGGATATGGTTGACTGGTAGTTGTTACAGCTAGATATGGTTGACTTGTAGTTGTTACAGCTGGATATGGTTGACTGGTAGTTGTTACAGCTGGATATGGTTGACTGGTAGTTGTTACAGATGGATATGGTTGACTTGTAGTTGTCACAGATGGATATGGTTGACTGGTAGTTGTTACAGATGGATATGGTTGACTTGTAGTTGTTACAGATGGATATGGTTGACTGGTAGTTGTTACAGCTGGATATGGTTGACTTGTAGTTGTTACAGTTGGATATGGTTGACTTGTAGTTGTTTGCTTCTCGAAATGAATGACATTTCTTCAAAGAAGTGCATTGTTACTCACGCTCTAAAATCGTGTTATTATGTAAAGCAATATTGCACCGATTATCATACCACCCGAAATATTTAGTTTCATACCCTGAGAAGGTGGGATAGCTCCGTGGTGAAAGCGTTCGCTCATAACGCTGAAGACCCACTTCGATTCTCCACATAGTCACAACATGCGAAGCCCATTCCCGGTGTCACCTGCAGTGATATTGCTGGGATATTTGTAAAAGCGACTTAAACCCAACTCACTCACTTACTAGTTTTAAGTGAAGGCTGACAAGTACATGAACACCCATGTACAACCCATGAATGGGAAATGACGGATTCGGTGGTAAGGCTTGCCGACTTTGTTGATGTTCCTGTTGCGAATCATAGTCATTTGTTTTCGTTTTCAAATATTATTTTTTGCTTCTTTCTTTTTCTATTATATTTTTGGTGGGATTGGGGGACGGGGTGTTGTCAGTGGGGGCGGGTTGTTTTTCTAATCTTTTCTGTTTTTTATTTGTTTTTTATTTGTTTTCTTTTTGTTTTGTTTTGTTTTTGGGATTTTTTTGTTTAATTTTTTGTTTGGTTTGGTTTGTTTTTTGTTTTTTTTGTTTTTCGTTGTTGTTTTTTGGGGGGGGTTTGTTTTGTTTTGTTTTTTTGGGGGTGTGTGTGTTTTGTTGGGGTTTTTTTGTCGTTGAAAAATTAAAACAGATCACAACAAAACTCACTCACCTACTCACTCACTCACTACGGCGTGAGGCATGTTTCTGTGTATGGTCATCGCTGAACAGTTTAGCGTCATGTCGCGTAATCATATCAGGAAAACACAGCACAGGTCAACTTGTAGAAGAGGACTGGCACAATGAATCGCTATCCCCTTCCAATTAGAACATCTCACCGTTGTCATCCCTAGCACTCCAACAGGAGTCCAGTGTTTGAGGACGACGTTCCGACGGTGACAATACGATCACATGCGAACTGGTGGCGTCAAATGATTGACTGTAAGAGCTATTGAGATTGAACAGGTTAGCCAGTCCATTATTTTCCCCTTAGCCTTAACCCGAGTCTTTACTGAAGTAAATCTCAATCCATGCTAGCCTCAGTAATTATAGATAAGCAAACGCAACATCTGAGGACGCCAATGGTATAAACGTAATCTTCTGAATAAATGTTTTCTTTTAAAAGTATCTGTTAGTTGATTTGAATTCAAATATTTTGGAAATTAATAATGGAGAAACTGCACTAGGCTATATCCATCCCTGTTCAGCATCAGCCTTTCTTCAACAATCTCTTCCCTATGATGTCGATGTAATGCTATATTTATCATTCATGACCATTATTAGCATCAGACACTTGATGTCAGTGAACGTCGGCGAGAAACGATTATTAGGCTACATAGAGATTCGGTAACAGCTTCCAAATGAATTCTGTCAATTCTGACACTTTTAATTTAGAACCCAATGATCAACAATTTCCGTTCCCTTGATATGAAGATACCGAGAAGCAATAGGTCCCAATTAAACGTGTATGAGTATGTTTGTATTTTTATACCTGATTTCGCAACAAAGTAGTAAATAAGCCAATTGCTGACAGTGGGATGGCGCAATCATGATTAATCTAACTTTGTACAATGAGACCTCATTAATCCGTTACCTTTCAAGTTGACATTGTTCAAATTAAGAGTCTAGATTAACACTCCATGGTTCCTTGGTATGTAGACTGACATCAATCTCCTGGTTGGCAAATGTCCTGACTGTTAAGGTTTCCCTTTTTATAGACGAACGTCATTGTACAGGTTGGCGGGTGTCAAGACTGTTAAGGTTTCAATGTGTGTAGAGAATAACATCAAAGAACTGACTGGAAGGTGTCCGGACTGAAGGTGTCCGTGTATACGGACTGACATGACATTATTGCTACTTCTCCTGCCACAAGTCACGTCAACTGACACTATTGCTACTTCTCCTGTCGCAAGTCACGTCAACTGACATTATTGCTACTTCTCCTGCCACAAGTCACGTCAACTGACATTATTGCTACTTCTCCTGTCACAAGTCACGTCAACTGACATTATTGCTACTTCTCCTGTCACAAGTCACGTCAACTGACATTATTGTTATTTCTCGTGTCACTGGTCACTACGACATTAGTATCGTTTTTCCTGCCACTCGCCACGTTAGTTGTCACCACTGTCACCTCTACTGTCCCTAGTCGCGTCGACTGTCGCCACTGTCACCTCTACTGTCCCTAGTCGCACCGACTGTCACCTCTACTGTCTCTAGTCGCGTCGACTGTCACCACTGTCACCTCTACTGTTCCTAGACGCGTCGCCTGTCACCTCTACTGTCCCTAGACGCGTTGACTGTCACCACTGTCTCTTTCCCAAAGTTTCAAGTAAATGCGTTCACACTTAATGTAATGTATAGTCATCTCAATTCATGGCACATTTCTTGTGTTTGTTGAAACACGGTCCTGGAGGATATCACTAATGGGGTTGCTCCTGGAAGGTCTATTCCGAGCTTTTACAGTTATTCAGTTATTTTGCGGAATTATAAGTACATGTAGCTTTCTGTGATTTTCCTCGCTTCAAACGGTAACTGGATCGCGAGCGACTGTATTAATACAGTTCACGTTTTTGTCTGACTGATGACAGACACATGCTTTGTCTCTGAAAGAACACAATCCTGTTCGAGATAAACAGCGCTATTTAAACTGTAAACGAGACTCAATAAGGGAGAATGCAGACTTACAGTTTAAGGGAATCAAAGGGCGAATGGTGGTGGGGTAGCCTAATGGCTAAAGCACCCCGTCGTCGCGCCGAAGATCCGGGTTCGGTTCCTCACATGGGTACAACGTGAGAAGTCCATATACCCCGTCGTGATAGTGCTGGAATATTGCTAAAAGAGGCTTAAAATAAATCCACTCACTCATTTAAGATTTAGTGAAAGGGAAAATAATGTGGCTCAGACACTGTGACGCAGCCCAGGTTGTTGACATTAATAATGTCAATAAAGATTATGGTGAAGAGGAACGTGTGAGTGAGTTTTACGCCGCACTCAGTAACACTCCAGCTATGCGGTGGCGGTTTATAAATAATCAACTCTGGACCAGGCAATCCAGTGATCAACAACATGAGCATCGATCTATGCAGAATACGATGACACTTGCCGAGTCAGCGACCCTGACCACACAACCGCGTCAGTCGCCTCTTACGACAAACATGGGTTACAGAAGACCATTATTCTAACCCGGATCATCACGGTTCTTGATGAAGAAGAAACTGCATGCATGTATACACTACAGGCACGGGGTCTATATGCAGTCGAGCGCGGCTATAACGAACCCAAAGGGACCACAAATTTTATTCATTTCCGTGTAACCGTAGTTTGTTTTTATGTCCATCAGTTATAAGAGTGTTCGTTACAAACGTGGGTTACTGCACATATTGTCGACCTTCGCCAGATTAGCACCAAGCCCAGTAATCCTCCCTGTTCATAGTTTTTACTTATCTCTACTTATGTAAACTATTAATGCATCGATTGTGGGATGTCCAACTACAGAGTTTTAAATGTATTAAATGTCATCAGTTAAGTGTATTGCGCTTAAGTAATGATTCGGTGGACAATGAAGAAAATGAGACAGGGCAATGGGGTATTAGTCAGTTCCTGCCAGAAAGGGGATAATCAAGACTTAACCTAACAACAGAGTTTAGTGTGTGGCCATGCCTTTACGGAAAGGTTTAGTATTTTAGTGACGACGGTGACCATAACAAACATCCAAATACCCTTACAGGCCGTCATGGGTAAACATGTCTGTCAAAGACCATCACGTAAGCGCGTCATGGGAGGCATGTTGGTCAAAGACGTGCAGTTGTGTCTCTTGGTCATAAACCTTATGTCGGGTTCGAATCCCGATTCGTCCTTTGTATGGATGTATATTTGTCAGAACCATACCCTTTCTCGAGGACTTCAGCATAATGGAAAACTCCTAAAACCAACACCTCTACAGGCTATTCCCCTACATAATGTTCTCTTACAGGAACGCTGTTACAACCTGGCCTCATCCAAACTCATTCGCTAACTCTGTTCTTATCATCACCCGGGCGATGGGATCCTTCGCTCCTCTTGCCGAAAACCCTAGTTCGATTCAGTCTTAAAATATGACAGAAACTGTGTAATATCAGCCAGTACAATTTGGGGTAAACCATTCTCTATATAAGCCGAGGACGTGGCATTTAATTTAGCCTAGATTGTGTATAACTCAAAGATTTGTAATTATGATCCCCCACGTTTTGCCCACCTAACTACAGGGTGAGATATTAAAGACTATCAAGCAGAATAAAGATTATATGAACTGGCTAACAGACGGCATTATGTACTTCATTACCAAACCGTCCCTATATGGCTGAAATATCGCCAGTGCGAACTCACTAACATATTCACTCAAGCTGCAAGACGAATAATTTAAGCACTTGACTATTGCACTTGAGAACGAAAGGCTGAAGCACTTTACTGTCAAACTGGATAACGAATTCCTTAACTGCTTGCCTATTCAACAACAGAACCACATTTGACTGCTGAATGAAGACTTAACACTTGATAATCAAATAGCATAACGACGGTGTAAGTATTTGGTCACCAAGCTGATAATCAACATTTTAAGCACTTGACCATCAAACTGGAGAAGAAAATGCTTACGCACTTGACTATCAAACTTGAGAACTATCGAAATGGATAAAGATCGTTTTAAGAACTTAACTATCAACCTAGATAGCGGCAGGTCCATGCACTTTACAACCAACATGCAGAACGAACATTTTGAGAACCTAACTATCAAACAGCAGATCGACCGGGAAATTCACTTAAAAGCCAAACTGAAGAACAAACGTTTTAAGAACTTGACCATCAATCTAGATAGCGTCAGGTTCATGCACTTTACAACCAAACCGCAAAACGATGACTTTAAGCACTGAAAAACCAAAATTGGTAAAGAACGCATAAAGAGCTTGACCATCAAACTAGACAGCCACAGCACAATTCACTTAACAGCCCACCTGTAGAACGAATGTTTTAAGAATCTGACGATCACTCTAGATGGCTTCAGGTTCATGCATTTTACAACCAAACTGCAGAGCGAACATTTGAAGAGAATCTGACGATCACGCTAGATAGCTTCAGGTTCATGCACTTTACAACCAACCTGCAGAACGAACATTTGAAGAGAATCTGACGATCACTCTAGATAGCTTCAGGTTCATGCACTTTACAACCCACCTGCAGAACGAACAGTTTAAGAATCTGACGATCAAAGCGCAGGTCGACCAGTTATACACCTATGTATAGACATGTTATTGTATGTGCTCATGCATGAACATAAGCCACACGCGGTCTAGTTTTAAAAGCACACATATTCATCTTACCACTAACCAAACACAGATACGGGTGGCAATGTGAGGTCTAATTGTATATAAACAGTCCGTCTCTGTGTACTTAATACTAGCTGTGTTTAAATCTCTGAATGTTTCCGTATGACCGTGTCTATACAACTCCAGGACACTGTGAAAATAGTCCATCTGTTTAGTCATAGTACGTTACAATCAGCTGATCTGAATCTCCGATGAATCACTCGCAGCACGTAGCGACTTGTAGCCAATCAGGCACAAGACATACATCACATGACTGCTTTGTTTGCAAGCAATGAACGTCTAAATAGGCCTTGAACTGATGGTATGTAATTAATATTTCATGTACCGCTTCATTTTCTCGGGCTTCATGCTTGGCGAGTTTTAACGGAACCACAGATTCCCATGTCAATAATTTATGTATGTAAATATAGCAGTGGTTTTACCACCGGGATATGTGCCTACCTGTAGCGAACGGCGGTGACTAAACTCAAATATCTCACCTTAAGTGCGACGTGAGGTCGTAGTTGTTGATGTTGTAGACTGTATACGTTAGTGAGTATATTACGGTTTACCTTTGTATCTTTATATTCCGATATATACACTTGATGGTGACGGCGTTTAATAACAATCTGAATTGATGGCACATGCGTGAAAGTGTTAAGGCAAATGCTTTTAAGTAACAGTGGCGAATGTTTTGAAGATAAAATATGTAGAAGCATAAGATCAAATACGTCGTAAAAGATCAGTTACAATAATAACGACAGAAAGGGATGTTTGTTGAATAAATCGATGCATAAGTTAATCCGTGGTTTGCAAGACTTAAACGTGGCTTAAACAAGAGAGGAGGTGTGGGTGTTGGTGCCTGAGAGAGAGAGAAAAAAAGAGAGAGAGAGAATAATGTTAGAGGGAATGTTAGGAAAGGTTTAAGAGAAATGAAAAATGTGTGCAATTAACAGTCAGAGGGAGAGAAGAGAGTGTGTGATGAAAAGTGAAGGATGGAGAGAGCCAGAGAGAGCACACTCACAGACAGAGAGAGGGGGAACATAGGGAAGGAGACACAGATATTATGACAGACAGCCAAGCAGTCACATAAAAGAGAGAAAGGGGCCACAGATAGAGACAAAGAACTTGTCAGAAAAAAATGTTAAGCGTCATAACTTATCTAATCTGTGAAAAATAGAAAATCGCAATTTGCAAAACTAATATTCAATAGGCAAGTTATTAAATGCGCCAGACAATTATTTATAAATATCGTGAACTTTACACAGATTGATATGTATATGATTAAAGGTGTGTATAAAACCAGCTCACACGAGGTAGCAGCACTTGTACGAGAATAGAGCGCCAGTAATCTCAGCCAGGTGCTACTGTCTGGGGGAAGAAGCCATCGGTGCAGCGTGGTCGTACAGTACCGTTACTTTCAAAGCACAACCTCTCAGTCTTGCCACCCTGCATCGGGACCACGCAAGACAAGACACACGCGCACGCACGTACGCACATACGCAAAAGATACAGCGTGTACAAAAACACACTAATACCTAAACTCTGAAATGAACATACTTTACAGTAATAGCATTTCCTTGATTAAATTCATACAATATGATGAAAAGAAGCATAGAGAAGAAAAGTTGGGAATGGAAGCCTGATCTTCGGCGTGACGAACGAACGCTTTCACCATCAGACTACGTATGCTCCTCCGTCCCTATCTAACGCTACAAAACAAGCACTACCTGTCTGGGTTAGCACAAACGGCAGCCTTCAGATATTTCCGTTTTTCAAACCAAATGTTATGTGAATGTTGTAAAATGGTGCAATCAAACGTTGTCCCGCTTGTTGTTGGTATGATGTCTAACTGCTCCATGTTGTCTGTTTACAAAACGCCCATTCCATTTTTCATATATTAGGGTTAAAATATGTACGTACACGCACGCGAACGCGAACGCGCACGCGCACGCACACGCACACGCACACGCACACGCACACACGCAAAGCCGAGCGCGAGTAACAGCAAGTGCTATTTTCAATGTCTCTTGGTAGGTGTCCAAGGCTCGAAGCTCTCTCATGTCGGTAGGGTAGCCTAGTGGTTAAAGCGTTCGTTCGTCACGCTGGTTCGATTCCCCACTCTGGGTACAATGTGTGAAGCCATTTTATGTTGTCCCCCGTTGTGATGTTGATGAAATATCACAGAAATACTCACTCGAACCACTTCTCCTGAAATACACTGTCTAAGCGTTCTAGCAAAAGTAGAACTTCAGACTAACTTACCATTGTGTGTACTATGTTGGTGTACTTGATGATGCAAGTACATCATAGTTAGTGAGATAGTTGGATTTAACTCTGCCTGTGGCGATATTTTAATGAGAAAATCAAGATGCGGTATGGATATACGCACTAGCACAATGTGCTGTTACACCATGAATCATATCATCATGACTAATGTGGGATTAAAATCAAGATCAGCCGATCCCCAAACCGCTAAGGGGCGCAACTCCACAAAGCGATTTACACTTCACCAGACTACAAATGAATAAAATGCCGCATAAAAGAAGGTATACGATTACATTTGTCAAAAATAGGTAAGAACGTTACCAAGATGTGTTTTGGCTGAAACACTGCAAACTTCAAGTCCAAAACACATGTACATACATGTAAATGATACAAGCATCAAGTACATCAGCCAAGGGTAACTAGTCCATGTTGATTGAAGTTTAAGCAGTCTTTTTACATATACCATATATCTTTCACATATATCGAATTAGCATTCAGTAATACATGCTTGCTGCAAGAGGCGACTAACGGAATCGGGTGGTCAGACTCGCTGACTTGGTTGACACATGTCATCGGTTCCCAATTGCGCAGATCGATGCTCATGTTGTTGATCACTTGATTTTCTGGTCCAGACTCGATTATTTACAGACCGTCGCCATATAGCTGGAATATTGCTGAGTGTGGCGTTCGTTAAATAACAGATAAACACATTTTATATCGAATTACCCATAGTTAGAGGTACCATAATGAATTTACCTGTATAGCTTTAACGAAGCGGTGGCTTGAAGCCTTCATCAGCTGGGTATCAATCGATGACAGGGACCCGTGAAGGTCCCGGGGTAGAATAGGCCTTCAGCAACCCATGCTTGCCATAAAAGGTGACTATGCTTGTCGTAAGAGGCGACTAACGGGATCGGGTGGTCAGACTAGCTGACTTGGTTGACACATGTCATCGGTTCCCAATTGCACAGATCAATGCTCATGTTGTTGATCACTGGATTGTCTGGTCCAGACTCGATTATTTACAGACCGTCGCCATATAGCTGGAATATTGCTAAGTGCGACGTAAAACTAAACTCACTCACTCACTCACTCGATGACAGGGACGTTACACTGCACCTTCCTGATCTTACGTCAGCGCGTCTTCGGGTTCTCAGGTGCAGGCTCGTGTGTTAGGTTTCCTAGTCGGAATTACAGAAAGCATGCGGTCACGTAAGACTGTTATACAATCTCACCACAATCTCAACATATCTCCCTGACTAGATTCCTAGGGAGTATAATTTCATGATCACAGGAATTCTGTAGTATCTCCGTATTTATTCAACTATATGTATTAATAAAGGATTGATGAATTCCTAAGGTTTTAAGGTACTGCATATTTCAGTGTGATTACATATATTTGTTTCACACGTCAAATGTTTGGTGCAGGAACTTGTGGGTAAGACTGTTGCCTTTTCCAGATATGGTCAGTTCGTGATGTTACAAGGATAAAATTAGCATATCATTTCAAAGTAAGGAGGATCTTTGATGTATTAGTTTGATACTGTTTGATAACTGTTTTCAGCACTAATTCGCTGAAATGATTAGGTGAATGATATCGGTTTTCATATTTTAAACAGATGTGAAAATAAAGTAGGACATCAAATAGGACACTGACAATGAGAGCTCTCATATTTCCAGGTAATTCGTGACAAGTCCAGAAAATGTAACTGACCTGAGTGAGTGAGTGAGTGAGTGAGTGAGTGAGTGAGTGAGTGAGTGAGTGAGTGAGATTAATACTTGAGTTGATTTTCCCCCTGTAAGGAGTGGACGAGTGACACTGCAGAACATATTTCTGACGTATTCAGTTGTTCATATGATGGTGATCGAGAGTACATAAAGTTCTCATCTGAAAAAAAATTAATGAAGGAACTACTGAGAAAATACACATTGAACATAAGAGCTAGCCTTAGTACTAAGATGGCATCGCTCGATGTAAACTGAACTACAAAACGAACGCAATTTTCGAAAAAAAATGAAATCTCATAAAAGTAAGTTTCAGAAGGAACCCGTATTGAGGAAAGGAAATGGACATACTGACCCCGCTTGATTCCAAAGTATGTGTAAGAAAAAATGGAAAAACATTTCCCTGGATAGTTGAAGATATATTAGCTCCATAATACACAAAACAATAAATTAATACAATCCAAAGAATTATTGTCACTGAACACTGAAAGGCTTCGTGAACATGGTGAGCCTATAGATTCAAATTATGTGTGTTTCGTATCCCAATCACGTAGACACATGCTCATGCTGTTGATCACTGGATTATCTGGCCCATGCTCGATTATTTTCAGGCCGCTGTCATATAACTGGAATATTGCTGAGGGCGGCGTAAAACTAAAGTCACGCACTAATGTGTCTTTTGTTAAACATTGTCAATAATATTTGATATATTGGGCTTTCTGAATATATTGCAATTTACCTACATTTAAGAACCAAACCACGCAGTAAGTTGATCAAAATACACTGACCTATCACGATTTTAGCCTTCAGTGACTTCTATGACGAACGCAATACAAAATATCAAAACATTATTTAATCCAGGATCACGATACCACAAAATGAGCGCTCTGAGAATTTACAGAAACTGTAAAAAAAAGACGAAAATCAATAACTGTTGAGACGCCCACCCCTGCTCTGCTAAAAAAAAATTTTATGCACATAAGCGAACACAGTTACTACGTTAAATGTAAAAAAAAAAGAGAAAAAACATGATGCGCTGACACTACGTCTAAGAATCATTAATCATTACATTCTCCTGTTGCTATTCGCTGGTTGTTTAATCTGAGAAATTAGAGAAAGAGAATCGTGTTTATTTCACGCCGTAACGTGACGAAAAGGTGTCAAATGTACGTGGAAAGCCATAGGTGCAACTGAGTGGGCGTTGTAGCGACTCGATACCGTGTGCTGCGGAGACGTCAGATCTACTGTTTTCTACAGTAAACGAGCAAAGAAATGTAGGTATCCCCAAGAAAGAAGATTGTAATTGTCACGTTTGCCATTTCTTATGCACGGATAACACGCACACACACGCCTACACACACGCGCGCGAAGGTCGAAAGCAGCTGGGGCTGAATTTGGTATATCTCAACTGAGGTTTCCATCTTTAATTGGAGCGTGGTACCTCAACAAGCTAGTCCTGTACTAGTCCAGACTAGTAGAACTAGGCACTGTTACCTGTTAATTCCAAAGGTGCAACTGAAATGTTAACAGTGAATCACTCCGTTGAAGAACTAGATACAACAAAGAAATTACATGTAATTCACAAATATCCAAGTACACAAATCAGTACAAATTCATGACAAAGGTATCACGATGGCATTGCAATTTAGAGTGGTCGCATAAGTCAGGGTCAGTTTTATACAAGAACATTGTTTATATCTATGACGGTGATCACGGTAATATTCACCTTCTAGTGACAGTCATCCAACTGGCAACTACCCCACTGTGGACATACCGATCGTCACAATATGTCATACAAATCCTGAAGCAAGCATATCCAAGACAGTCCGCGCAAGTCTAGAAAATGTGGCAAGTCTAGATTTTCAAGTAAGTCTCATGGCTCCTTTTTATTATTTTGGGGCGTTTTGTTTTACAATGAAGCTTTTTAAAATATGTTCATTCTAGAGACAAGTTGTTTTTAATTATCACTGATAACTTGAAATGTAATGTTAATGAGAGGCAAGAGTTAGCTCCCCTTATGTACACAAACATAAGTTGTTTGAAAAGTCTACGCTTCTTTAGGGCACATCATTCTATAATATTCTATGCATCAGAAGACAGTTCTTGTACGCTGCAACATTATCTAAATATAGCTCAAGCTTATGTACAATGTATAACTGTTGAAACATAGGGCCGGTTGGATCTTAGGGCCTGCGAAGCGCTCTTTGCGGTATTAAGCTGGTTAATTTGAGGATGGTTAGATCGAAAAACTGTTATTTCTGCAAGAATTATCGGTTCCTTACTGTCAAGTGACAACCATGAGACCATTCGAAAAGGAATGAAAAGGGACTTTGTTTCTTCTAAACGGAAGTACTAAACCACGTAAGGTCTCGCGAAGCGCATTGACCCACATAATCGAGAAACTGACCATTAACCTCGTCTTTCTTAACACGATGTATACTAAGGTTGAACACACAGAGGGTGTACACAGGGGCTGAACACGCAGAAGTTGTACACTGGGTTTGAACATACAGAGGTTGTACACTGGAGTTGAATACACAGAGGGTGTACACAGGGGCTGAACACACAGTGGGTGTACCCCGGGGCTGAACACACAGAGGGTGTACACAGAGGCTGAACATACTGAGGGTGTACACAGGGGCTGAATACACAGAGGGTGTACCCCGGGGCTGAACACACAGAGGGTGTACACTGGGGCTGAACACACAGAGGTTGTACCCCGGGGTTGAACACACAGAGGGTGTACCCCGGTGTTGAACACACAGAGGGTGTACACTGAAATTTAATACACAAACTGTGTACCCTGGAATCAAACACATAGAGAGTGTACACCGGAATTCAATACATAGAGAGCGTACACTAGGGATGAATAGACAGAGAGTGTACACTAGGGATGAATAGACAGAGAGTGTACAGTGGGGTGGAAAATATAGTTGGTGTACACAGGGGTTGAATACACAGAGGGTTCCAGCAGCGGTGAATACGTAGAGAGTGTATACACAGTTTGAATACAGTGAGAGTGTACACTGGGGCATAGATAGTGTACATACTCGATGAAGACATACTCGGTGTACACTGGGGGTGAATACACACAGGGAGTACACTGGGGGAATTCATAGAGAGGGTACCCTGGGGGTGAATACATAGAGTACACAGGGGTTGAATACATAGAGAGTGTACACACGGGTTGAATACATGGAGAGTTTACACTGGGGTGAATATATGGAGGGTGTACACAGGGTTGAATACATAGAAGGAGAACACTGGGGTGACTACACAGAATACATAAGGGTTGAATACATAGAGAGAGTACACTGGGTTGAATACATAGAGAGTGTACACACGGGTTGAATACATAGAGAGTTTACACTGGGGTTAATACATGGAGGGTGTACACAGGGTTGAATACATAGAAGGTGAACACTGGGGTGAATACATAGAGTACATATTGGTTGAATACATAGAGAGTGTACACTGGGTTGAATACATGGAGAGTGTACACTGGGGTTGACTACATAGGGGGTATACACTGGAGTTGATTACACAGAGAGTGTACACTGGGGTTGAGCGTGTACAAAGGGGGTAGTTTGAATATATAGAGGACGTATGCCTGTGTGGGTTCAATACATAAAGGGTGCACCCAGGAAATGAATATACAGAACGTGTATCCAAGAATCAAATACATTGAGGGTGTACATTTGGTTCGAATACATACAGGGTGCACTCTGGCATTCAATACATAGAGGATGTAGACTGGGATTGAATACATATATAGATGGTGTACTCTGGCATTCGATACATATATGGTATACCCTGGCTTTCAATAAATAGATTTTCTGGCATTCAGTACACAGAGGATGTAGACTGGGATTGAATACATATATATATGGTGTACTCTGGCATTCAGTACACAGAGGATGTAGACTGGAACTGAGTACATAGAGAGGGTACACTAGAGTTAAATACATATGGGGTGTACACAGGGAGAACACGCGGTGAACCAGCTTGATGTGAATTTCAAATTTATATTTTATTTTTAAGTACGTTTACATATTGCTTGAAGAAAGCCAATTTAAAAACCCATACTATTTATACTCCTCTGACAGCTGGCTGGTGTTCAGACGTACGATGTATTCCTGGAGGTAATTTCCCCACTTGACATGAGTACCTGAGCCAACAGATTGCCATTTAGCACTCAATGACTCGCTTCCGGCAAAACAGTACACTGCTATAAAAAAAACACACTTTATGTTGAGTACGGTGATGCGTCTTTTTTGGCAAGGTACCTTGAAAAATATAAATATCCTATCTCCCGTCTTCCGATGACCTTGAGGTGTGTTACGTCGACTCGCTCGTCTTCATCTATTCCCTTTATTTTTGCAAAACCGGAAGTGTTTGTCATACGCCCCCTACCGGCGGTCTCTGATTGCAGATTTCCTGCAGTGGAGTTTCCGTGATTAATTCTGTCGTCCGATTTTCTGTCATTACGCTTAAACGGAGACAAGATAAAAGGTTCATCTTTCAACGTCTATTTTGATCATCGCTGTGCTGCAATTTTATAAAGGTGTCGCAAATGCAACAAATCCTGTCTCGAGCTATTTAAACCGAAACCGGATTCCCTAATTTGTCACAAACTTCTGTATATTCGAAGTTAAGTTAGAAAAATCTTGATTTTTTTATGATACCGACTCCACCTAAAATTGACATATTTTAAGGAGATCACAGAGGTCAAGGTTACGTTGACATCTGGGACAGTTATTGATATGCACTTCTGAAGCTAATCTGTTTACTTAAGTGCAGACTTCAATAACATAACAAGGAGCTGTCATTTGAGAGCAAATTTACATTGCAGCTGGAGTGTGTCTGGCCCAAATCGACTTTCAAACCGATTAGATTTGATATGAAGGCTTCCTCTCAAACTGCAATTCAAATTATGACTGAGATGGTTAATTCTGGAGGGAGGGAGATATAGTGAGTGAGATCCCAGACGCATTTCAGCTATCAATTACTCGCAACAATTATTCTGACACATAATCCCCCGACACAAGCATTTCTCTACACATCCAACATTCCGTGCTGAATAAAGCCACGGTGAACTAGCTTCCGTATCACTACGCGTCGAGCGCGGTGATGCGGTCGGTCTACACGCGCTTCCTGAAGAAGCGTGGGAGGTATGGAGCTCGTCTGGGGAGCCAACCATCCGGGCCGTTCCATCGATTCTGCCCGGGGCCATCTCAAATTCGATATTCGTTTACTACGCACGTAAACATGCAGCGGTGAGCGCATGCGCGGAGAGAACAATGTTTTCATTGCGTAGTGACCTCCATTGGAATGGCGTAATGGATGACACAACAGCAAGCGATCTATAGTCAGTCCGTCAACATGGACGCTCGTCTGATATCGGCCAGCGCTGCTTGAGAGATTCGGCAGACACTCCGGAGATAGGTCCAGTCGATAAGACTCTGCAGCGTTACTGCAGAATCATTTCAAGTGGATTTCACGCAATATGGCTAAAGAAGAGTAATTGAGCAATAAAAGCTGTGGCGGGTCATTGCGCGTTGCATGGAACACGAGGGGGTGTCTTCAGTTTATTTGAAGCCGCCAGTGGCTGTAGAAAACTGGTTAGAAGCTCGTTGTTGAGTGTTCGATTGACGTGTCGTCATTTCATGTCACCTTCACTCGGCAGCGGAAGGTTTCATCATTATTAGACGAAGTTAAATTATTTCTTTTTTCAAGTCATTTTTAAAAGTCCTATGATTAAAAATTCTTCGCACTCGAACGGGTTTTTTATTATTCAAAATTCAAGTTATTATATTCATCCATATTTAAACTTAGTACTTCCTTTGCTCTAAGATGTATTTTTTCTGAAATTTTCAGTTGCGTTTTAAAGGGTTTAAGTAGTCATCAGTAGTAGGAGCTCTCTTAGTACTAAGAAAGTCGGAAGTTAATCTTACTGTATGGCACTTACGACTGTCTTAGCGCTAAGAGAGCTTCGAAAATCCACACATTGAGTATTTAGTATTTCAACTGCAACGTTATATATGTCACTAGGGCTGTGACGTAACAACTTGTGAGTTTAGTTTACAGATGGTGTAACAGTGAGTGAGTTTAGTTTTACGCCGCACTCAGCAATATTCCGGCTGTATGGTATGTAAATACGCGAGTCTGCATGGGAAATAAGCATGGGTTGCTGAAAGCCTATTCTACCCCGGGACTTTCACGGGTCACGGTGTAAAAGTAGTAATACTCGTTCAAGTGCCGTGGGTGGTTTGTTAGCGTATAAGCAGCATCTTTTATGTTTTACAAAACAATATGTTCAGTGGTCTAACTGTTGTAGGCGGACTAATGAACCCTTCCCTTGTTTGTATACAAGATGTACGTGGTTAACGGACGATTGAAGTGTCTGTCAAACAAAATACTATTCAAACCACACACGTCATCACAGAAATATTTTTGTATAGCAATTCACTGTTCACAAGTGACCGAATTAGCTTTAATCTAAATTATGTGATCCATGTAATTTTTTTCTTCAAATATTGTAAGTCATGTTATACAAGAGGCAGAGTACTGACAATCTTAGTATATTCTATTTTCGGACCTGGTTTATCAGGAAACATGGTGAACCAGACACATGTCCGAGGTATATTTTGCTCATATCGTGATAAAGTAATACGATATAGTTAGAATAACTACACTCTTCAACTGTCTATGTACCTGTGAAGATCCGTGTTAGAACTGATCTTCAGTAACCCATGTTTGTCGTAAGAGGCGCCTGAAGGGATCGGGTAGTTAGGCGTGTTCTCTTGGTTGAGACATCTCTCATACTGTTGATCATTGGATGGTCTGGTCCAAACTCGACTACTTACAAAACGTTGCTATATATATAGCTGGGATATAGGTGAGGAGGGCGTTAAACAACAATTGTATGCATTCATATTGTTAACCACGTACCCAACGAATGATTGTGTTTAAGGTTGGGGATCGAGGTCTTTTCGATTCGTTCCCATGCAGCTTTTGAAATATGTGCTTAGGCTTCTAAGTTCGTGTTAGACCAAACAGGTACCCGTATCCTCTCGCTCACTCACGCTCCCAGTCACTCACCCGCTCGCTCACTCACTGGCTCACTCATTTACTCCTTCACTCACTCACCCAATCAGTCACTACCTCACTCACTCATTCGCGTACTAGCCCTCTCACACATTCACTCACTCATGATCATTCACCCATCTACCCATCCAATCGCTCACTCACTGGCTCATCCCATCATTCACTCGCTTGAGGTGTTGATCATTATACCTGTTATCGATATATGCATATAAACTGATATCGCATTCGTTACAAACGTTTTGAAAGAGATTATCCCACGGAATAGCAATTTTCAGATATGTTTAAAAAAACGTTTTTCGTTTTATCCATTTTCGAGAATCCAGCAGTTTGACATGTGCACGTGACAGAAACTGCTTCACTATTGGTAGCCATGCAGTCGGGAAGCCCAGCTGTTGTGGGATAGGAAGTTAGCCTGTTGTCAAACTTCGGATTTTGTAAATAATTCAATAAATTGTAGAATTATGAGTCTCGACATTTGTGAGTCTGTTTATCACAGTTACCGATTTCTCCATAGTTAGATCTACCAACAACGCCCTAATGGTGCAACACATGAATCTTGGTGTTGTCAAACAGTAAACTGTGCATTATGATTAATAATAGCGTATCAACGCCGACAGTCTGAGCCACACCCGTGAGGCATGAGTTGAATAAGGATAACAGTCTATTATTGAATTTAAACATTTCAAGTTTGTCATAGCAGCTGATTCTGACTGGTTGTGGGTGTGGTAGACTTTGTGTTATCTTCGCCCAGGCATCACGTGAGGTACTCATATGACATAACGCCCGATTTCCTAACACTATCAGTATATTTAGTCGTGTCTCGATGTAAACAGTGAATGCAGCATCAATGGCGGACATTAAAGTCTGCATGTATTGGTTAAACGTCAGAGCTATGGTTTGTTTATCGTTACGTGGCACATATGCCAGTCCAGGTGTATTAAAGTGTTCTGAGTAAATTTTAAGTCTGGTCCAGATTATCCCGTGATTGATATTATCAGCACCGATTCACGTATTCGGGTTACGATGACACGCTAACAAAACGATCTGTTGGGTAACTTTGAAAGGTCGGGGACATGCCGTAGATGATATTTCCAGTTTTGAATGCTGAGATACGTCGCCGTCAACCATTGAACAGTGGAGAGTCGGTCTTCCAGTTTGGTCACAAAGCCATTTCCCAACGGTGCACATCGCTCGTTTTGACAAATGTGTTTAAGTAAATGATCGCTAGCAGCGAAATAATTTCAGTTCCTTTCTGAGTTAGTAAAATAGTGAAAGAGGGATGGTGCGTGATGCGCGTGTTATTTAGGAAAGAGATCCCGAGGGATGTGATTAATGCTTCAGAGAATAAAGATATCGAGATAGTTTAAATGTCTTGAGACTTATGAGGTAGACAATTCAAAAGTTTTGAAAGACATTAGATTAAGGCAAAGCACAAGAAATGGAAATTAATTCACACACATGACATTAAAAAAACACATGAGATCGAGATGGTTCAACGGCCTTGATACACATGAGATTAAAAACACAAGAGATCGATCTTATTCAATGGCCTTGATACACATGACATTAAAGAAAACACAAGAGATCGACACGGTTCAACGGCCTTGATATACATGTACATGACATTTAAGAAAGTACATGACATGGAGATGGTTCAACGGCCTTGAACAGAAACCGCGACGATTTAGAAGTGTTGATTTACACGAAACAAAATGTTTTGACATTTATGCAGTCGACACAGAGACTGTTTTTAAAGTTTGATCAGTGAGACAGGAAGGCTGTGGTCTTACCCCTGAGGAATCTGACGCTATTCGATTGTCTGCCACGCGTCACATCAATAGCCTTACATCCTTCTAAATCACAGTGGAAATGGCGTGCCGCGGTAGATATGTTGAAAGTACATTGGCTTTGGACTCAGATCGCTTAATCCCGCGAAGTCAGCACAAACAAAGTCAAATTCGTCAATCGATCATAAAAAAACACCACAAAATTAAACAGGTCTGTTTTTTTGCCGTGTCATGTTGTATCGAATTATGGATGCCCGCTGATGCCAACCATTACCTGCTGCAAGCATTATTTCTTAACATGCCACAACGTTACCAATTACCAACCGATTTTATTATTGCGATTTAAGTTCTTTGATGTGAAACGTATACCACGTTTATGATGCAGAGATCAATTTTATGATGGAATCTGCCGAGGTTAGGTTGACACCCAGTGATGGTGACATCGAGGGACTATTCTGGTCTTTATCCTGCTCCTCCAGGGAGTTGCCTGTTGTTTCAAACTTTCAATCATAAAAGGTATCTATTTGTGGTATCATGGACAAAAGAAACCAGTTCAAAGCTCTAAATGAGCAGAGGGTCCTTTTTTATGTTTGATTTAGCACGATCGACATCACTCTGTTATAATACAGATCCTGAAACAAAATATACCCAATACATGCCAGTATAGAACATGCATCAAATCTCGACTACCATATTTTCAGAACATGAGGAAAGTCTCTGGGATCCTTTATGCTATATTTCATTTGGCATAAGTGCATAAGTTTGGAATACGACATGTAGTTTTTCTGTTAATCATATATTTTGTTTTCATTTGCAGTCTAGGTCAATTTAAGTACTTTTCACAATACATGTAGAACTGGCTGACGTGAAATATGTTCTGGGACGTGAAATATACGATGGGGACATTCATATCATATTAGTCTTCACTTAGTTAAAGAGAAACAAATTTTACAGTATTAAATAATGAAAGAAGGTTTACCTTTTTCGTCAATAAAATAAAAATGAGATTTTAGTCAACCATTATCCGCTGCACCAACCACGTTCCTAGGGCACATGATTCTGAATGCACTGTGTGCGATATTTTTGCCCAGCTAAGCAGTCGCATACGACATGTGCTTACCATACGTTCATACGCTGGCTGGAGGAACGAGAATGGGAGGTTTACCAATTCCACCCTCCCTGTATTAACAATGAAGGGCAGAGACCGCTCTGTTAAATAGGGGGCAACGTGTTTCATTCAGACCTTGGAACCGTTCTCACACACACACACACACACACACACACACACACACACACACACACACACACACACACACACACACACACACACACACACACACACACACACACACACACACACACACACACACACACACACACACACACACACACACACACACACACTTGTTGATGTCATATGAAACACTGACGCCCTAACACTGGGGGGAAACGCGGTGATTCATATGTACTGGTATGGTTTTGAATCGCCAATATTTGAATTTTTCTTCGAGGTTTCCTTCTGCTGTGTCAATTACCTCTATCTTTCTTTATAGGATCAGAAATGAACAGAAATGACAGTTACTGTAATGAAACCTGGGTTCGTATGCACAAATGGCCGTGAATATTGCTGTTAAATACATTGAGCAGGTGGACTGAGTTGTAATAATGTACGCGAGTATAGGGGAGGGTGAATCCCCAAACGTCAGTTTGTTGCGTTCCTTTGTACATCAATTTATGTGCCATGACAGACTGGCCAATGTAATTTGAAATAATCGTATGTTGTTGAACTTTATGAGTAGCATGCATTGTCTTATGACAAGTTGTTTTGCTAGCCCAACGCGGACAGACAAGCAGTTCCGGCGTCGCTTTTATAGTAAGAAGCCATTCAATGTCAATGCACAGTCATGGAGTGATATTTTACAACCCGAGAAAATCCGCGTTAGAATTGGTCTTGAGTAGCCCATTCTTGTCGCAAAAGGAGAGTAACGGGGTCGGGGGGTCGGGCTAGCGGTCATCGCATCTTAATTGCGTAGATCGATGCTCATGCTGTTGATCACTGGGTTGTCTGGTCCAAACTCGATTATTTACATACCACCGCCATTTAGCTTTATTTCAGAAATTACACGGAAAACGATAAATGCCGTGCCGTTGCATCAGTTTTGGGAATTAACTTGGGACATTGACAAAAACTAACACTTTACTCACTGGGCTACCAAAAAGACCACAGAATGTATTCAGTACTGGGACCCGATCCACGAAGCGTTCCTAACGTTACGACCCGTCGAAACTCTATAGTTTATCATAGCTTACGAATGCCGTAGCGCAAGGGACGTTTCGTGGATCGGGACCCTGTTATACTATCACTGAGCAGCGATTTCATCGCATCACATTTCTAATTCGATCAATGATTAAATATCTGTAAACTGAAACCTCCGAGTGAGTGACAGTCGTGAGGAGAAGTGATGGACTCTCGTGATTGGAATGTAATAAGCCCGTCATGTCTATGTCTGACTCCTAATGGCTAGACCTAACGTATACGGTAGTTGATATATCCTGAGCAAGATAAACAGAGATGTGATTAAAAATACTTCAATACGTATCGATTGTGCGCTGAACTGGGTTCAAATGCCGCTTTTGACAACTTTATTTCAGCAGTATTACAGCGTATAGTTTATTGGAAGTGGCACTTATCTTATGACAACAATATACAAACACAGAACTATCTATGAATCTCCGAATCCAGAGTTATAGTCTTGTTTAAAAACGCCAACTCACATCAAATGTACTGAAAAGGTTATTTTGAAATATCGTTTCGGTGTTGAACGATACCAAATAGATATGTATAAAAGTGTATATGTAGGTCAACTTCTTTCACCTGTACGTATTATACTTAGGAAATCACACGTGCGTCCCTGTGATAATTACACGCTCAATAAACGCCCACTTTCTAAAGATACACCCCCTTTGTAATATATTCTTATTTTAGCATCGCAGTCAATAAACGATGTCGTGGGTTGTATGCAGACAATGTTTTCCGTCACTATGCGTGATATCTGAGTCAGGGTGTTAATTACAAACACACCTGTAGCACACCTGGAAATATACACCAGGTAGACAATCATTGCCAGGAAGGCATATAACCACACTGACATATAGTCCTATATCTCAACGGCCTTGAGATTCTCTGTGGACAGCTGCTGGATCTGATGACTGCGGATGGTGCATGAGATCACACTCTTCAGTGTCCACTATTGAAGAAATACTGGTGGTTGGAGGCTCGGAGGGCTAGGAAATCGTTACCTGCATGTATGAAAAGTACTGGCTGAACCTGTTTATAATCAATCGATATACAACACAACGTCTGTTTTGATTTCTTCTGATATTTATTTGGTTTTTGGTTGGCTGGTAGTCTGGCTGGTAGTGTGGTTTTGGGGGGGAGGGTTAGCCTATGCTATCCTGTCGCCTGACTGCAACCCACGATTTTTTCCATTTAGGGTTCTTATGTATCTGTCTCTATCTATCTATCTATCTATCTATCTATCTATCTATCTATCTATCTACCTATCTATCTATCTATCTATCTGACATAAATCATATGATTTCCGTATTTACGAAACTTGATCATCCTCATTCTCGAAACGTTCGTACATCAAGGAATTCCTAACATAGTAGCCAATGTATTAAAATGGGCTTAAGAAGTTCGTGTGGCTACTGTTGTGTCGTGAATAGCTAGCTTCCTGGGGCTCCTATCTGTACGAAGCCAAGGTCACTAGTGGCAGGATGAACAGCAGTTATTGCGCTCGATAGGTCCATAGTGGATTATTGAACAGCCCTAATCCAGGATGTGATGAATGTCTCATGTGAGTCACATCTTGTGTCTAGACCGGTGACATAACATATCATGTTTATAAGTCAAATGTAAGACGTGATTGCCTGTGTAGGACATGTTGATGGTTGATTTACGCACATTGCCAAAATGATCGCAAAGAGGAAGTGTTCTTACATGTACAGCCGCGTCTTTGCATTGGAATAATTTTATCGTAAATAAAAGATATTATCATAATCACAAAACCATTGAGCCATTCTGAGTTTATCATCAGCATGTGGTTATGAATCACTCTCAAGTGATGATTGAAACAGATGTTTGCGAAAAGCTGAGGGTAACCTGACCTATTTGTTATTCATCTATCACAAATATATATGTATATATATATATATATATATAGAGAGAGAGAGAGAGAGAGAGAGAGAGAGACAGAGAGAGAGACTAGTCAATCATTCATCTGTCACAAATATATATACAGACACTAGTCAATCATTCATCTGTCACAAATATATATACAAACACTAGTCAATCATTCATCTGAACGCAGTAACATATCGTGCAAAATAGCCACATGTCAAAACAGAGAAGTGACCATTTGAATGCTTTTAGAGAAAATATGTGTGCCCGACAGGTCATGTTCAAAAGCAGGGAAATCACGTTACCATTAAAGTACCTTTAAGTTTGAGAGCAAAACAATTGTGTTTTACACAGATTAGTGAGGGTATCTGAGCCACTTTAATGCACTCCGCTTACACAACCATATGTTCATGTTGGGAATCGAAACAGGACAAAGCACGAAACAAGCTTAACGCTTAACTCCTAGACTACCCTAGACCTACACAAGTTTCTAAAACAATAATTTTCAGTTACACCACAATTTCTATATTGAACAAATGATAAAAGCAAGACGTTCCTGTGAATGATTACGGTTTAACTGATAAAAATGATGCTAATAGGATAGGAGATTACTCCGGATCCCACTAAAATAACAATGTCTAGTTACCAAGAATAAGGCTTTCCACTAATCCCCGAATCACTTTATTTTCCCTTTGGCGCAACCTTTTCTGCAATACAACCCCTATGAGAAGTCTGTGTATTCCGCACTGTCTGAATCTCCTAACTCCTCGGGCTCCTATTCATATAACATAGAGAGGCTGGTTCTGTCATTTTTTTATGTTCATAGACCAAGCATCAATCTACACAGAAATGGATTCGTCTATCGTGCTAATTACCAGTTTATTGAAACATAGACTGGGCACCTGTCTATTGACATAGATCACACTGCTACACGCAGTTAATATCATTGCTATTTTCACGCATCTTTGAAGTGAGTAAGCGAATATGGTTTTACGCCCGTTAATATTTCAGCAATATCAGGGCGGGGGACATAAGAAATGGCCTTAACACATTCTGGAGAATCGAACCCGGATCTTCAGTGTGTTTAAACATTAGGCAACTCCCCTTCTCCATTTATCTGTAGGTCGTAGAGATGGTGTGTTCTCTTTCATGAAGACAATGGTACCATCGTCAGCTTCAGGCTGTCATGGCAAGCGAGACAGCATAACCTATCTATCAAGATAATTAGATTCTCCGTCACAGCGGGATAAATAATTATGCTCCTGGTTGGTAAAAATTATCACTAAAACATGACCACAGAAGTGTCCTTCTTTTCCAACACCAAAAGACATCACTAACAAATCAAAGGGACATGACCCACCAAACGGATTAAGAATGCTGTCATCGAACGGAACTTGGTTCCGTCTATGTATTTCAAATTAGCATGTTTGGACCTGGTTTTGCGTCCATGGTGTGGTGGGTGAGGTCGATACCCTCATGACACGAAAGCGATATGATATGAGAGAGTGATCCATTTTGAAATGACTCTCCCTGTGGAACGCTGTGCCATATCTGTGTTGGTGATGAAAGTGGGAATATGGTGCAATGAAAGCTGGGTCGAAGGGCAATGAATCGGAATAATGGCCAAGTAATAAAGAATCATTATTCTAATTTAACGTTGGTTCTAATTTTACCGTGGTGTATCGAGTCGTTAAGTAACATTGTGTTACGGTATATTTCCCTTTCGAGAGAGGCAGAGGAGAAAAAGAGAGGTTGACAGGGAGGAAGATAAGATTGACCAGGGAGAGACGTGGGGAATAAAAGAGGGACCACAGAGATGGTAGGGCATAAGAGGGACCACAGAGACGGTAGGGCATAAGAGGGACCACAGAGATGGTGGGGCATAAGAGGGACCACAGAGATAGTGGGACATATGAGGGACCACAGAGATGGTAGGGCATAAGAGGGACCACAGAGATGGTGGGGCATAAGAGGGACCACAGAGATAGTGGCACATAGGAGGGACCACAGAGATGCTAGGGCATAAGAGGGACCACAGAGATGGTAGGGCATAAGAGGGACCACAGAGATAGTGGCACATAGGAGGGACCACAGAGATGCTAGGGCATAAGAGGGACCACAGAGATGGTAGGGCATAAGAGGACCACAGGGATGGTAGGGCATAAGAGGACCACAGAGAGAAGATAAAAGGGACTACAGAGATACGGTAGGGCATAAGAGGGACCACAGCGAGAAGATTAAGGGGGACCAGAGAGTGAGAGGGTAATATTTATAAGAGGGATCAGGGAGAGAGAGACAGAGAGACTCGTGGGACAAAATATAACCAGAAAGAGAGGAACATAAGAGGGAGCAGATGGAGAGGAACAAACAGGGACACAGAGGAACATTAGAAGGACCAGTGAGCGAGCGATCCTCCATGTAACTGAGACGCTCAGAAGCGGCTAATGCCCTCGCTGTCTCTGACTACGTGATCAGGTTTCACGGCTGAAATGAGAGACAGATATGTCCGGCTCACAGCTCACAAACATCTGTCTCATCCACGTGTCGACTGACAATAATAAAACATAATTCATATTTATTCATAAGCATCGAGAGTAGTATTTCCACCTGCACAGCAAATAAAACAGGAAGCATTTAAGGTTTGGCACTGTGAAATAAATCCTATACTGTTTAGTTAGATAGGTCATCTACAATATACATTTGTCTTACCCCACACATAAATGTCGTATTCCGATTGGCTAAGCGCTTTTCTATTATTTTCAGTGTACCCTCTAACAAGCGGAGTCCATTGCAGTGTACCTCACTGCCAATGGCAGTTCATTCGGTACTTCATGGTAGTACTTCTTTATCTGGAAAAATATTAAATCACGCGTGATGCTCGGCAATTACCGATGTTTTGCGAATGCAAATCGATAGAAGGGAAATAACTCTAAATTTGTTTTTCTTTTGTCGTCTTGAAAATAAAGCGATGGAGCCCTTTTGCTCTCGTTCCACTAAATACATTTTTAAAAAATGTTCAAATGTAGACCATGTGGTCGTTAAAAATGGGACTTACGTCACGGGAACTACACAACACAATACCTGCGGACCAAACAGCAAGATGGAAGATTCGAATCGTTTGATTCACACAGGTTGGCTGAAGTGTACGATCGGATAACAAAGCTTCAAACAATTCAGAATTAACATTGAGTTGTTCGGTAAGATAAATGCGTTGTTCACTGGTCCCTCGCAGCCCATGGGATGATGTACCGTCGATGTTTGTTTATATTCCCCTCGCCCCTCGGGCTCATAAACAAACATCGAGTGTACATCATCCCATGCCCCCCTGACCAGTTACCAGTGAACAACTTATACATGTCCTGTCGATAAAACCACAGAAACGATTAATTATCAGAATGCTATTTAACGCCGCACAAAGCGATACTGACAAATGTTAGATGTTATTGGAGACAGTTAAGTGGACGACATCATGAGCACCGGTCGACGCAAATTGGATAGGGAAACACAGATTAATCACATCCATTGAGCCTCCCGACCCGATCTCTTCAGTTAGTTCGGGTTGTTTAAGATCAATTTTAATCCGAATCATCGCGGCGACTATGTGTGTAAGTTACTAGCAAATCATATTGTGAAATAAGTTGAAATATTCCATAGTGTGAAATTAGGTTAAATTTTATTCAAACAATGAATTCGTGAGAATCAAACACTCGTCATGTCGACGAGCTTATACCCAAAGCTCAAGGCTACCTAATACTCAAAGATATTCGTGTCAACATGGGAAAATGAACGGATTCAAATTTCCAACAACATATATAACTTGAAAGCTATTTCTAAACTTCCTTCATTTTCCCCACGTTAATATAAAAAACACGTATGACTATAAATGTTTGAAAGTCCTATTCTAACTCTGAGTTTGTTGTCCAATCAAAGGAAATTCAACATGAAATATACCACATCATTGACACACAAACTCAGTAGCTGATTGTTACCTAACGCTCTCTGATCAAGCCAACAAACACCCACACATAAATCATCCTCGAAAACAATAACACTTCTATCTTAGTTTTTGCAACCTGAGTGGGCATTTGACATAGTACCAATTACACTGAGGTGAAACACAATTACTGCCTGCCAGTTAAACCACTGACGACAAATACCGTTGGGATAACCACTCTCGTGTTTTCACGAGAATTGACGAGACCCTTGAGCGACGTGAACTTGTCAATATGTCCAGCACAGTATCGTAACAATAGCTAGAGCAAAATATAATATTTTGTTATTAAAATTACTTTGAATTAATTTCGGTTGATATTAATTCAATTCAATTATTCTTGAGTAGTTCGCACGTGGATACATGTAGGTGGAAATGACTCTCGGACAGTTCTAGCTAGTCAGCAAGTATTGTTGCGGGGGAGTTGGTGAGAGCACCAGCTGTTTCAACATAAACTGTTGCATCTCCAGAATATATGAAGGGTTGTCGATTATATTTCACAATATATTAACTCTGTGCAATATATTGGTCATAGAAATCTCCATTGCCTCGAACTATTCATCTTCATGATACACTGGTGTCGGGTTTCAATCTCAGTTCGGGCCTATGTGGTGGGTTGCTATTGTACAAATGTCCTCCTTCTGGAGCTGGCAATCCAGTGATCAACTGGGTGAGGATCGATCTATGCAAATGGAATACGAAGAAGCACAACAGGCCGCTATTGTCACCTTCAGGAGCAGATCTATCATGCCCACTGTGGAAGGATTGAAATATTGTTCGAAGCGGTGTGAAGCCTCACTCACTCGATTCCTTACACTACTGTGGAATATGATGATACGAATTCGGCAAAGTGCTTTGTAGTGATTTATGGTCTGTGAAATAATCGACACATAATTCAGTTTCAAATTCGATACCAAAGTGTCAGTCAATATCCACCTCTAACTCAATACAAAGGACGTATGTAAAACAGACGTAAAAACGTGCACCAGCTTGAACAGATATGTCCCTTACACGAAGGTCAAGGTCACGACCGCCACCGACGCGTTCTCGGTGCAGTACTAGCGACAGACAATTAACAAGTTGACATTTCCGTTATGGGGACTTACCAGAGTGCACCGTGCACCGCCATGCAGCCTTTTCGAGAGGTGCCAACGTGCTGGGTCGGCTGAGCTTGGCATATTGGCCTGCAGGCTACATTTTGTGACAGATTCACATCAAGTTCGTGAACGAATTGAAATCAGTTTAGCACTGCCATGGGGCACACCATATATATATAATTTGATTTTAGGCCTGATTTTAGGCACATGTTGTCTTTTGTTGCCTTACTCTCTCTTTGTTGTTGCTTTTGTTGTTGTTAGTATTTGCCATGCCTGTGCATCTGTTTGTGTTGGATGAAGATCACTTTTACTTGAGCTCATGGTATCATCACTACTTGGTAGTAATTCATAAACGCATTCTTATGATGCAGTCATTTTCTTACGAGACACATTTGTTATATATTTTTTTTAATATTCATTTTTTTCACTTCAGTTTGATGCAAGCATCATGTTTTTCACAAACACTCTCAAATGAGAAAGACAATACATGCTGGGAGCAATAGACTAAGTACAATATTGTGGCGTCACAATGAAATGCAAGCATTGCATTTATGTAAGATATAGTCATTACAGTGGCAGCGCTGGTGATATTATATTCCATTTCCATATTAACAGTTTTAGAACAAATATATTTTTGTCTATATAATACTGCTTTACAGATACTGAAACTGAATTTCAAGCCCTAAAGGTTCATTACAAATACGTTAATATGGCGTTTGGACAATCAAATCATGTGTTTCAGTAGGTGGTTGCTGTTGCAGCAAAATAAAAAGTGTACACTAGAAAGTTCATAACAATAAATAATAAAGTTTTAGGCAGCGCTTCCAAGTAGAAGCCCCATTCGATTCCTAGTAGAAGCCCCATTCGCTGTCTGGACTACGTGTAGACTTAGCACGGGTTCTGTGCAGATGATGAGCCATGCTAGCCTGACTGTGCCATGATCACCTGAACCCTCTCTGCTGCACTTTAATTTTAATCTGTCAAGTATAATTCTAAATTAACTTCTCATAAATACAGACAAGTTTTTACTTATGTCATTTGTTGTCAGACTACAATATGTGAAAGATTATTGTTTGTTCGCGAAAATTAACAGTGACTGTAATGTATATAACATGAACAGCAGGCGAGTAATCGACAAACTTTTCTGTTTTGAGCTTAAGGCCCGATAAACTATAAATAGAACTTAAGTGGGTGGCTTGATTGACACATACGCCTCCACTGCATGTACAGTTTTCTACTTCGTAAGGACACGTACAGAGTTAGAAATAACCGCCGGCCTGGAGGCCCGGTACCGGTTGTTATTGTATCGGGCAGGCAGTTTCAAATATTTGCAAGCCTTTGTGGCCTTCAGTGAATTATCTGGGGTTTTTTCAAACTGGAATCTTTTCCCATAATTGTTTTCCTTATTTTCTTTATTAGCATACGGAAATAATCCATTATCCATCATGTAACGATAACCTACGCTCAGTTTTTGTATTTCTGTATTTCTGAGCTTTGCGCGTAGGAATGTCTACAGCAGTCTTTAACAAGTAAAAATATCTCTCTGCAATGATTCGCTCATTGATTTCGTAGAAAATGTGTACAGTGTAGTCTATTTTGTTCTTGCTGAACAAAATGGGCCTGCAGATTTCATTCAGAGCCCGTAGGTTTTGAAGCATTCAGGCGACAGAAAGCCCTGATGGCAAAGTGGCAAATTAAAGTATTGTAAGGACTGTAAGATACAGTCGTGTCGCTGTATTCAGCTTATTTGATGTTCATAAACACGGTGCAGTCTTAATACCCACTTCGAAAAGAATGGTATATTGTGATCAATAAATATAATATCGACACGGAATGTCTGGCATAAGGGCTGGTGCACTTTCACTTTATGATGAGCTATCAATATTCAAGCAGCTCTTCGTTTGTGTCGATGTTCCAAAACGTTTGAGGTGTAATCGAACTTGCATGTTTCTACATTGAAATGTTAAAGTCAAAAGTAAATGATCAAAGTGTTCTTCTTTCGTTCGTTCGTTCGTTCGTTCGTTCGTTCGTTCGTTCGTTCGTTCGTTCGTTCGTTCGTTTGTTTGCTTGTTTGTTTAGTTTAGTTTAGTTTAGTTTTTGTTTTTGGGTTTATTTTGTTTGTTTTGATTTCTTCTTGGAGTAGGAGGGGGGTAGGGAAGATATATTGACTTGCCTTTGAGTGAACGCCTTTACCACACAACCGCTGACTCGACCCTATTGGTTAAAGCGTTCACGCCGAAAGCCCTGGTTCGATTCCCACATGGGTACAATGTGTGAAGCCCATTGCTGGTATCCCCCGTCGTGATATTCCTGAAATAGTGCTAAAGGCGGCATAAAAGTTCTCTCACTCACCTGATGCTTTAGAGGATTTAATATACATTTGCGGTCGCCATATTAGTTTCAGAATCTATCATTATAATGTCAAAGACAACTGGGAGCCCGTAGCTGATAAATATCGGATATGTCATGAGTCAAGTTACTTTGGCGTCGAGCCCCTTAACTGAGGTGAGGGAGTTTGATGGCTCATGTAACACTCTCAGATTTCGTGGTTTTGACGTCAATCGAATGATAACGAATCGTATTTAGATCTCTGAAATAAAGACGATATCTGGAAATAGCTACAAATTGTAGATAACATAGATTACTATCTATACTGACATAGTAATGTGATCATTTGATGAAACCCCTTGCATTACGAGTGAATCTCACCCAAGTCACAACCGCACAAAGACAAAACCAGGTCATCGTCATAGCGGGCAGTAAATACGGGTTTGCATTGATGTTTCTTAACGTCATTTGAGCCTTGATCACAGAAAGCAATACTTGGATCTCAATAGACTTGCACAACTCTCCATGTTAATAGATAGATAGAGAGAGAGAGAGAGAGAGAGAGAGAGAGATAAAAAGAACAGACTGGCGTCCACGTATCTAGACTTGCCTCTTGAAAGGATAGAATTACTATACGTCGATGGGTTTAGCCTTCAGCATAGACTTGGAGCAAAGCTTGGATCCTAACTGCAGACTGCTAAACCTGGTGGTCCACCTGCTGCTGCTTGTCTCCTGACGATAGGAGGCGGTGAGTTAGCCTAGTGGTTAAATCATTCGCACGTCACGCCGACGGTCTGGGTTCGATTCTACACGTGGATTCTATGAGTGAAGACCATTTCTGGTGCCCCATGACATTGCTGGAACATTACTAAAAGCGGCGTAAAACCATACTCAATCCTGATTATCACCTTAACCTGGATGATTTGTGTAAGATTAGTGCAGATGCTACTGGTTATGTATATGTTTGAGGTTCATTGTTTTATAGCAGCTTGTCTTTAATTTGACCAAGCCAGGTGTCTGTGATTTTCTGTGTAAAGTGGGTTAATTTCTGGCCATGTCCCTGTGTGTCCGTACAGCAGACGAACGTAGTCTGACATACATGTACATCACTAACTTACTCACTCAGGGGTGATATCTATTGTCTCTTAATTATGTCAGCAATTATCGGGTAATGAAGTGTATTTCTATTCCCCCAGGTGGTGATAGTATATTGTGGTCGTTTTAACATCCCGTGAGTGATTTGTAATTAGTCATTTTACCCAATGAACTCTTTCACAGGGATTCTAGAGGTTTTAGGCAATAGGCATCACATCACGGGTGGCCAGCTTCTTATTGTACAATGGCGACGTAAAATATATACTGTTTTCAAGCTTGAATTTTACCAGATTCTTCTTGTCTGGCTTGAATGACTAGACTAATTACCCTTATTGGTTCATCGAGCTGAGATGTGGTTGGATGTGTCGTTAAGGACTCTTTTGTTCTTTAGTTGTGTAAGAATCACCATTTTGAAACTGCGTGTGGGAAGAGACTGGTCCCTAGAAGAGACTTGTCTTTGCACTTGTGTTTTCCATCAGTTCCTGCTCTAGGATTCCCAGTATACGTGTCACCGTGACAGTAAAAATTGTCCAGGCCTTCCAGAGAACTCTGAAAAACAAAACGTGTCATCCTGAATGGTTCGCGTAATAAATAAGTCCATAATATTTTAGAAGTAAACTGCAAAACAATTCTCCCATGATTGTTCGTAAAAGTAAAAACTCTTCAAAACAATATGCATATCATTATTGTAGCTAATGTGCGAAAATAGTCATGGTTGTCTTAAAAGTTCGAAATATTCCGTTCTTGTAGTATCTTTGAGGCCCCAAATATTCAACTCTTGTAGTGTCTTTGAGGACCCAAATATTCAGTTTTTTAAAATATCTTTGACACCCCAAATATTTAGTTCTTGTAGTGTCTTTGAGGACCCAAATATTCAGTTTTTTGTAATATCTTTGACACCCCAAATATTTAGTCCTTGTAGTGTCTTTGAGGTCCCAATATTCAGTTCTTGTAGCGTCTTTGAGGACCCAAATATTCAGTTCTTGCAGCGGCTTTGGACGTAGTACCGTATCCAGTATGAACTATTTTTTTTCTCTGTTGAACTTATAAGCTGAATGAACATAGCGTCTTGTCTAATCGATTCTACTGGACAGATCGATCATACGAAATAGGCATCAGCTTGGGGATTAGTTGTGGGCGGAGCAGTCTCAGATGGCCGTCTCCGTTTTGGGTGGTTACAGATACCCAACATGGGTGCATCGTGAGTATTTTTTAGCCCATTTGTGATGTCTGCCGCCCTCACTCACTCACTCACTCACTCACTCACTCATGAAGTGTATTCGGCCTGAAATCGCTGTATATTACATTTCTGACTAGTGAAAGGGACAAGATGAGCGTATTGCCTCCATTGAAGCTATCTGTGCCAAAACACCCATGAAATTGTAAATGTGATACTCTGCTCGTGTAGTTGTGTTAATACACTTTGTGTGAAACCTGGTCAAACAATCAAACACAGTGTGTGCATTAACTGCCTCTCTCTCTCTCTCTCTCTCTCTCTCTCTCTCTCTCTCTCTGTGTCACACACACACACACACACTCACTCTTTCTTTTTTCAGGTTTTGTTTTCTCATTAGTTCTAATGTCTATTTCATCATATCCATTCGTTCATTTAGTCATCCACACTTTCAGCCGCTACTTTCTCATGACATCTCGTGGTAGTTTTTGCATTGTTAGATGAATCCTGTCCAATCAACTGGCTGTTTTGGCACGGAAAAGTGTTCTCAGTGTTTGTTCTGTCACCTCAGTTCGGAAGCTGTGAAATGGAACAAAATACAAACTCTAAGCGCCGACAGATCATTACGAGGGCGGTTTCAGTGTGATCTTGGACAAGGGAAAGAGATATGCCGTTGTTGTCACTCACAATACTTATCAATTTTTCGCTGACACAAGAGAGATGGCGTCCAGTAGATGGCATGATGTAGCAACGAAAGCCCTGTGTTTTCCATTGACATTAATAATGCAAAAGGATTATTCTGAAAGAATAAACGACTCGCGTTATTGTCTAATGTAGGCGGGTCACGTGACCAGCATTGTCGGCAGTTGTTGTGAAGATTAAGTCGTCTCGGTTCTGCTAGTGATGAAAGAAACTATTAAAACTGTCAACGGCGTTCCCTAAATCAATTAACTAAACCACAGGGGACAATTATTTCTAATAGCCGGCTATACAAGCATCCTAGCATTGACAAGTTCATGCCGTGACGTCACCACATTCACGTGACCTTTGTCCAAGGCGTCAAGGACGTTCGGAAAGGCGAAAAAACGTCTGACTGACAGTGGAAGCACTAATACATTGATCTGATACATTTAATGTCGATTTTATTTTGTTTGTTATTTTTTGTTTAGCTTTTCACGTCACCTGCGCACAAGTGATCACAATTGTCCAAGGGAAGAGGGCGTTTAGTCTTATGGTTAAAGCATTTGTTCACCTTACCGAAGATCAGTGCTCGAATCTCTTTTACGGTCAGGGACTTTTACAAGATGGAGTGGCACTGTCCAAATTAAAATAATGTATCAACAATACTGATAATAATATGAATAATAGTCTAGGCTATTTGTATAGCGTATATATCCAAAAAAGTTATCAATATGAAAAGTTATCAATATCAATACTTTGATGTTTAAAAATTAATCTGTAAAAAATGCATGGCAAACAAAAGTTCCCGCCCCTGCATCTCTCCCCCCGAGATATGTTTTGTGTATGTGGTTGCTAGTCACTTATTAATGAAAAACATCCAGATAATACAGTAGTGAGTGAGTGGATATAGTTTTACGCCGCTCAGTAGTCCATCTATATGAATGCGGCCCAGTGATCAACAGCATTAGCATCGATATACGTAATTGGGCAACGATAACATGTGTATACCAAGTCGGGGGTCAGGGGCCTTACCACGGGTCAGTACAGTAGGGAAGGATTATAGTATCAGTGAATGCCGTCTTAAATCAACGCGTGGCGTTGTATATGTTATGGTGTTAACACCATAAAGGCCATGTTATTGCGTGGACATTCCCAAAGAGGCTGAATTATATACTCACTCATTCAAACGTCGCAATGTAGATATACTTAATTTTACAGGATATTGTTTTACAATATTGCTACTATACTGGGGGAAACAAATAAGGGAACACAGATAAGAGAAGATTCGCACTCACAGTACAATATACAGCTTGTGGGGAAATATCTTTATTATACACTTGTGGCGAAATATATATAGTATACACTTGTGAGGAAATATATATATATATATATATATGTGATTACATGCGTAATGTGTGGTGAATGGATATGATTTTGCGCCGTTTTACCAATATCAAAATACAAGAAATGGACGTCACACTTTGTTCACGTGTATAGAATCGAACCCGATACTTTAGCTTGACGAGTGAACGCCTTAACAAATCGGCTTCCCCACCGACAGCATCATTACAATAAAACACGCTTTAATGGTCGGACTAGACAAAGGCTTAGTCCCTGAATATATGCCATTTTGATTGCAACAAATAAACCTATTTAAATTGAAGAGGAACCCCAGGGACTATGGTGGGACCTTCCACCTGTCCAGACATCGCTGTCGTTTTCGTGGCCGTTGTCACTGTCACAGATCATGGACTCTGGTGACAGACTGGCAGTGGTCCTTGACTTGTCCACACCAAATCCATGTTCAAGGTTGTACCAAAGAGGCAGAGGTATGGTTCTCGCTGTACTGTACCCACATATATCTGATATGTCATTCAAAACAGCGACGTCATCAGCTCCACCTGTGTCCACAGCGAAATCGGCATTGATTCGAATGTCGATAAAGTCCATAGCATCACCCAAATCACTAGCGTCATGAGAAATGTTCCTGTTCATCCAAATCTTCTCTAAATCATTTGGTTTTGTCTTTATCATAAGTATGTTACTGTAAGCATCTACTTTAGTACCATCTTGGACTAACCCTTAGTCTCATATAAAGCATATAAATTTTATTGTAACAAGTAAACCCATTTAAATTGGAAAAGACCCCAAGGGAGACCAATGATTCACAACCCCCTGACCCTAGAGCAATCTCGACTTGCTTCACTTAGGGCTTACACAGTGCAGAGAAGGCAAGAGCTCTAGGTGAGAGGACATCGTCCAGCGAGAGCTAGGCTGGGGAAATAACATGGTTCATGGACTAGGCGACAGACTATTATCCCTAATGCAAACACTGGCAAACAGAAATAATCTGGCTATATCAAACCTAATATCAGCATAATATCACCAATGATACTTCATCAGAAATATAAATATATGCCAAGAGCTAGATATTAAAGGTTCTCTGTCTCTGATGTCAATTAATCATCTACCGTACTGATATAAATACACAGTCATTCGCTATACAGTGTGGCATGGGAGGGCAACACATATGTTGCGCAACAAATTTGATTTATGAGGTGCGAGGACTCGTCAGTTTTGTTTTGACCACGAACCCATTTGAACGGAAGCAAGTTCATTAACCTGGAGGTCATGTGATGAGCGTCTATCAATCATTGTTATGGGCCGGTATTACACATGAATGTCACACAGCATAATTAACCATTCAGGTAGGAAATGTCCATCAGTCACATGTGACGTTGTTGTCATACGCGGGATGTTTGCATGACAGGTGCGTTACGGGGACATACAGGACAGAAAGTGCACTCTGCACTTTACAATTACTCGTCGCTGACATTCCGTTTCGGTGGACGATGGAGTTCTGGTGTGAAATGGTCATCTGACATGCGTATGTTATTGTATCTTGTGATTAATGTCTGGTTGTCATCGGTTTATGGGTCTTGATTTTATTGTTTCTTTTCCTCGACTTCCCCATGCTTTTACTCTCTCCTTTTTCGCTTTAATCGCATCCCAACATAACGCGTCTGCATCGTATCGTGCCGCGTCGCGTGGCGTGGCGTCGCACATTCTTAGCTCCGATATTTGATGTATACTGCCTGATCAAATTACATATTTTGTCTCTCTGTTCTCGTGCATTCCATTTTCACGAACCAGATGTCTTGCTTCTCCATGATACAGATAGCTACAACCGCTTGGATCTTGGGCAATCCTCAAGCTATCGGAAGGTAGATGCTGTGAAATTCCTGACATCCAAACATGTAGCTTACGTTCGTTGTCACGTGCGTCGGTGTATTTGTTCAAACCCAACGGCAACAATGTCAATACGACGCCCGAATTGGATACCACATAATGTGCTCCTCGTGTGCATTGTCATCAGGTCGTGGTTTAATTGCAGGTATTCGTGGCTCTTGCCTCTCGATAAGGCAGTTATTTACATAGACAAATTGAGCATATGGTCGTCGTGCGTGATGTTGGTCGTGGATTAACATTCGCATAAAGCAAGTCGTCACCATTAGACGGACAACAACGTGGGCGGTTCAAGTCAAGAATGTGTTGTCTATTACTTAGAGACAATGCATAGAACCTTTCGAGTTTTATTTCGTTTAATAAGCAGCCATAGGCGGAGAAAGCACGTTTAAGTTTAATGTGCTATTGTGGAGGTGTAGCGATATGTACACGTTTGTCAATACCAACACTCGCGTGAATATACCACCTGTTTATCTTGATTGACAAGAGCTGTTCTCATTAGACACGTGTTGTTTGTTAATTTCACAATGATTTATAAGAGACGTGTCATGTTTGATGCCTGTCAATATCTTGTTAGCCATGGGGATGGTAAATATGACTTCATGTCTGATATATCGAATCTGGCCAAGCATATGTTTAATACCACACTGTCAGCTTCTCAACGTGTACGTCTTCTATTTGTTGTTCAACGTCGCACTCAAAATCAATCCAGCTTTAAGACGGCGGTCTATAAATAATTGTGCCTGGACCACACAACTCTATGATTTATATGGTTGCTTTGGGGTTTAACGCCACACCCAGCAACGTTCCAGCTGCATTGCAGTTATGATTTATATTACAGTATCTACTTATAATCGACCAAAGTCCATTTAGTTGCCTTCTACAATCAGTATACAAATGGAGCATACACTAGAGGCCTGAACTAGAAACAATAGATATTACAAAATAAATATCTTAACATTGCTTGACATAGCGAAACGCTGCGTAGCAGTGCCCCAGTCACAATCTGACTGAAACCTGAAACAAGTACATCCCAATCGACAAAAACATATTTCATTCCTCTTTATCCGACGTCAAACATGAGGGGGTGCTTTTTGTCAACGTCGGTTTAGTTTGTCACCGTATCTCTGATAAGTTGTGAAAATCGAACTTTCTGGGTGGGAGAACGCTACATGTTTAGAAAAGGTACAGTTGTGTGGATTTTGCAGCTATCTTGAAATGAAGGCTTGGTCCCTGAATATTCCTTCCTTAGTCAACTTTTCTTCTCTGTCGAACTTCGAACTTCTCCAAGTGCATGAATAGGTCGATTCAGCTTCGATTTTGACTGTATTCCTATTCAAAACTGAAAAACAAACATTAAAAGTTCTGCTGAAAGACTAGTAGTCCGTAACTAAAGTGAGTGAGTGAGTGAGTGAGTGAGTGAGTGAACTTATAATCTTCATCAGGAGGAGCCGGGCGTCGAACTCACGATCACAGTTTTCAGCTGCGATTCAGATATCTGGGCTAGCCGTGCTCCCGCCGTAATTGAGAATGATCATTAATGAGTGAATTGTGTTTTACGCTGTTTTGCATGATGGTTCGACCGTTCTTGATGTGTGTGCGACGTTGTTTTATTCAATATGACACAATGCTGAAATATTTATATTGCTTGACACCTCAGTGACAGTTAAAAACGATGATTACTGCGGACATGTTTTGGTGCGGAACATCCCCTATTGTCCCAAGTAAGTAGGCCATGGAACTTCACGCCACCTGTGACAAACAACTTACACTTGATCCGGTCTAGTAAAATTGTAAATGGCGGTCGCACAAATAGGAACCAGAACTGGTTCTTGAGTATACGCTTATCCGTTACCGGAAGTAACCTTTCGCATATCGCAAGCTAGTGCACGCAAAGGGAACCGAAACCAACTTAGTAACGGAAGTAGCGCTACACAACACCAAATGTTTTCCCATAGACTTCTATAGTAACCTTATATTTTTTTAAAAAATATCCAGGCTATCAACAGCCATTCCATGTACACATGGGCACAGTCTGGCCTCTAAGCTACAATAAAACACAAGTTGTGGCCAACTTGTCCGGCACATTTGCCAAGCACAGGAAGCGGAACACATCAACCCCCAGCTCCGCACCGAATGTCACCTACTTCCAAATATATGTACACACATAGGCATAACCCATGGTGATAAAAATGACAGCACTAAATACTTACAATTGTGGTCAATTTTAATAACAGGGTGGATGTGCTTTTAAAACACATACACATCTTACACTATTTCATCCAATCACAGCTGTCACAGGCCTCTGTCCGTTTGAGTTGTTTCCATACGGTCCTCGCTCGGGCAGCATGTGATACTGATATAGTGTAGTGGAACCTCGCAAGCTAGTGCACGCAAAGGGAACCGAAACCAACTTAGTAACGGAAGTAGCGCCTCGCGAGACTTACTTGTTAGTCTTTCTCCAAACAGATTGTCCTCTGGATGTACGCTAGTTTCGAAGTAAACTAGTAATACATATTTAAATGAATTTTAAAATTGGTAGTGTTTCATTTTGCATTTTCCTGTAGCAAATTAGTTTACCGAGCATTTTGATACAAAGAATATTATGAATTAACTATTGTTATTATACATGAATTCTATTGTTAAACATGCCCTGTGTTAAGCAAAGATAACAAACGTAAATACTAAACAACTCGTCTTCATGCAATAAAACATGGCTGCCAGGCGAATGCGTCTAACTGTGAGTGGTTATCAAATGTTCCAGTACTTGATGACGCTGCCATTTTCCCCTTTCTGTTTATAGAATTAGTGCTTGTGATACAGCGAAATTAAAAGCAACGCAAAGGGAGTATAAAGCATATTTGTGCTAGGTATCTATAACGACAATCGAAAATTTAATTTCCCTGACACATATAACATTACACTTATACCATAAATAGTTAATTTACTCATCAACATGCCTTATGAAGTCAGTAAATGAAACTTTACCTTCAACTATGATGTCATTTGGTGGGTGTCTATACAATACGCCAGCGTTGTTCAATAGTGGTGATTGGTACTCATCATAGCTCATCACAGAATATCTCTCGCCATTGAGTGTCCTGTGATTGGACAGCTATTTATCAACAGTGCCACATCAAACTGCCACCAAGCATCACCAGTACAGTCCTCTTAGATAACACAAACACATATCACTAATAAAAATCGCTTCAAATGGCATAAGCACATTTCACAAGTACCAGTAACTTCAAATGATATAAGCACATCTGTACAAAATGCTTCAAATTGTTTAAGGGTTCGAGGTTGTAGGTTCGAGCCCACTTTTCAGTTTTTCAGTACCTGTGTTCGTGACTTTCGCAAACGTAACAGCCTTCCTTGGGGTGTACCCTGCGTGCTCTGCAAGCATAGCAAGTTGATACGCCGAAGTATATCTGGAATTCCTGTTCAAACAGCATATTAAACTCACTCAGGCACTCAGGCACTCACGCACTCACTCAAACGGCATATTAAATTCACCCACTGACTCACTAGCTCAGATTGAATGACCTCATAACAACACAGGAGATGGGATTATCACTGGTAATCGACATGTTTTCCCCCGATAAAAAGTACATGTAACTGTTTACATCCATTACTATTTGACCTGTATCTGAATGACCTCGTGACCTGGCACTGACGCAGTCGTCTGCCGTCCGTGTGAAATAATACGCAGGTACAGAGCTGACGATATCCGGTGCCTCATTATTCAAAGCACGCATCAGTGTGCGCCATTTCTAATTAACGACAGTCGTAGGCGACACCATGTCACTAACCATCTGACAGTCCGACCATCCGGCTGTTAAACACAGAGTAGGAAGATTAGGACCTCAGATTGGAACTATCGATCTTGCCTTTGTGGCATTAAGTTTGATAAAATTATAAAATATTTAAACCTATATTTAAATACACCAATGTAGGTAAATGAAAGAGCAGGATTTAATGAGTTGTCTTTAACTACTCTTTGAAAAGTAGTCACGACATAAAATGGTGCGTCCTTGTAGAGGAGGAAGAAAACCCGAAACAATAAAAGTTTAGAATGTTTACCATTTTGTTGAGATCTATGAACATGTTAGCGGTTCACTAAAAATCTGAAAACACGATCGGGAATATCGGTTCGAAATTATCGTATAGACAAAGATACATCATGTGTACAACGTCTTTTGAAGACCGTCTGTGAACGAGGTAAACGGGTAGTAGGGCATAGAACATCTGAGGTCGGGGTTCGATCCCCGGTAGATATATGCCAAAATACGTCAACATACGTTACTTTCCCGTCTATCGCTCCCTGTCAAGCAGGTACAACAAAGACTGATTGGTTTGCATTTGGTATACGGTCAAAATGTATTCATATTGAAACGCGGCATGGTATTTTAGCGGGCCAGCGAGATTAAACCTGCGTTTGTACGGATTAGAACAAGCACCTGCACACTCACTGACTCTCTCTCTCTCTCTCTCACACACACACACACATACACACACACACACACAAACTCACACACATACAAACTCGCACACACAAAATCACAAACGCACACACAAGTGCAGCCATGGCTAACAACCTTGCACCAAGTACTGAATATTGACCCCATGGCTGTATAAGTAATTTTATGCTTCGAAGAGGCAAGTCGCGAACGGTAAGGACGCCCGTCTGTTATTTATTACTTATGAGAACCTATCATTTAAAGTATTAACTTTTACCTTAGGGACATGCGCAAGTCTACGATATATATCTGCAATACTCTTTAACGCGACATTTTACCCAGATTAACCTCCACCCCACTGAAATGAGGGTCAACTGCGAATCAAACAAGAAAACAGCGACTGAACCCTCATGGGATAGCAGTATATTCACTGATAACAATCGTATCACCCATTTACAGATTTATTTCAGATTGAGATATATTTTTTAACAACACCAGTCCGTGTTCGGGCACATGTTGAACACTGATTTTTCGATTCACAAGCACTAGCATTCTCACACAAAGCATGGAGCATGTACCAGAACTCGACCCCACTGATTGCCTTGACAAGCTCCAGCTAATTACGTCACACAACAAAGCGTGTTTATATGCAATGGCGTCGTTATGCTCGTATAGCAACTCGCCGAGAGGTGATTTCCGTGTATGTATTCATGCAAAACAATGCTATCTGGTATTATTCAGCGTCATGGTGATATCGAATGGCTAATTTCAAGACATTACGAGGAAATATAGATGAAATGATTACGTTATCAGCCAAACGGGTCGTCATTTAGGCCTTTTCAAAATATGCCAGTGAATTATACATTACATAACACGATAACGGCGATAGAAGGTCGAGATAAACTGCACAGGAATCAGTTGTGTGATTTGTGTGATTGTTCTTCTTCTACCGAATGTTCTAAAGAAATACCTTCCCTTGTTCGGTATTGTTCTATCATTTATTTAGGAATTTCCCAGTTCGTGATCTTCAGCGTTCTATTCCCTGGGCCTGTGTTAGGTTCTAGGTTATATTTCTGTAGTTTTGCACGTCAGTGCCATGTTCTGCGGCAAGGGCGTGCAGCGTTATTTGGTCAAATCCAGTGCCGTGGATATTTATATTATATTTATATTTATTTATATAAAGTAACTAACATGACTGGATACAATGTTTGTTATCTGTTATGGAAGAAATACAACATGATGCAGCTCACTGTATTTGCTACTTTGACGTAAAGGGACCAGATCGTTCCAGGCTCGAACCCATGATAAGCGGATCCTGCAGTAAACAGCGGCAACTAATCCACTGTGTCCCAGGGTTGTACATTATTAAAAGCGCAAATGGAAGTAGTTCAATGGGTATTTCACACAACGCGTGTTTTAGAAGAGTTGATGCGTTTTGGTGCAATTTGATGCCTAATGGAGTTAATAGTTCTGAGGAATGGGGACCAGATAAGCTAGATTCACAATATCATGAGATCTGCACTGAGACACTAGGTGCGAGATAAGGTATTTCAAATGCAAGATATTAGCCTAAGAAGTAAGCTATTGTTCTTGGCTGCGTGCGAGAAAATAAGCCTTCGATGATTTATGAGCTGGCCTTGACCGTGGCGACACATATCGGTGTTAAACGAGCACTTGGTGAACTGTGTCCTTGTTGAAACAAGACAAGCCAATCACCGTGACACAAAATGTGTATTCTCAAATATATCGGAAACAGAAAGGGCCAGTTTAAAGATCAAAAGATGACAGCAGCTGCTTAATTATTCATATCAATTACAAACATAGGCTTTGAGTATGATAAGAGATATGATAAGGTAGTTTATTGCATGGCATTCCATTAAGGAACAGTTGCGATATTCTGTAAACTGCAAATATAGCTATAAAAGGTACAAGGAGATAGATAGACACATAGATGATCTCTATCATAACAATTAGATGTTAAGTGCTTGATAAACATGATATAAATAATGATGTGAGACGAGATGCTTTGAGATTAGCCGCGAGAGCCAAACGTGAACGTTTAACGTACTGTTAAAAGTGATTTATACTGTTCCACGAGTATTTTACACGTTGTAGATATAATAATAATACTTATGCATGTGTTATTAGGCTGTCAGTCTTGGCATCTGAAACCATTTGGTAATTCTCGACATAACGTCAGGGAGTTTTCCAATACAGACTGTGTTTGTGATACAATGGCCACAATGCCATCTACGTCACTGCGGGACGTAACAAAACAAGGGTTGATTTTGTGAGCATCATTGCGGTCTTTCTGATCGCACAAAATATTTCATCGAGTTGGCACAGCGCTGCGTTTGATCCCATCGTTATAAATGAAACCCCGTCATTCAAACTACCCAATTCGGCATTGATTCCATGACATCAACCTTCCTGACAACACTCCACAAATTTCTCCAAAGAACGAAATTTCAACCAATCAGAGGGGCTTGTCTCCTCGACGTAATTTGAGGTATGCTTCTGTGGCGTGCTGCAGTAGCCATGCACATTTCCGGGGTAAAGTATCTTGTTTACAGGTTATAAAAACTGAAATCGTGACAGTTCTTGTGAAAAACGAAAGGTTTATGTTTTCTCAATCTACAGTAATTTAAACTTGTCACCTGCTTTGCCTAGCTTCCGCGTTACAGCTTGTTTTCATAGAGGATTCACTCAAAACTGCGTGTTCTCATAATGGTTATAAATCGTTACGTCACAAGCTGTGTCATGCACAATCCTTTTGGTCATCAATCATTTACTTCAACTTGTAAGTAATTGTGATGTTTCAACTCCATGAAAACAAGCCTGAATAGCATTTTCTATCCTGGAAGCGAGGTAGGAGTCGAGTTACACACTTTACATACAAGAAACTGAATATCCGTCTTCACATTACGTCACTTCCGGTTCGCTGCAGTGCTCTAACCTCTGATTTACATAACCTGTCTGTGGTCTCGTTGGCGGGCGAGTGTGAAGAAGATATATTTTTGGCAACCTATAATCACTGAATATTAATTAACCACAAGGGATTTTTTAAAGCATGAAACACATGTTCCGCTTAAGACTAAGCACAAATCGTTCATATGTAAGGGCTAAATGAGCACAAAAAACAAAAGTGCCTTCGTTCTTCAAGGACAAGTAGGCTGGCATTGACTTCACTGATGGACAAGCGTTCAGTGTAGTCAAATCCTTCATTCAAACCCAGTTTCTCATCCAAGTGAAATCCTTAACCTCAGCCTCGCCCCTCAACCAAGACAACCCTTCATCACAGCCCACTCCTCAACCAAGTCAACCCTTCATCACAGCCCATTTCTCAACCAAGTCAACCATTCACCTCAGACCTAATTATCAGCCAAATTAACCCTTCATCTCAACCCACTCTTCTATCAAGTCAACCCTTCAACTAAACCCAGCTACGTCAACTATTCATCCCAGACCCATTTATCAACCAAGTCAACCCTTCATTACAGGCCATTCATCGACCAAGTCAACCCTTCATTACAGGCCATTCATCGACCAAGTTAACCCTTCGTTACAACCCATTCCTCCACCAAGTCAACCCTTCATTACAGCCCATTCCTCCACCAAGTCAACCCTTCATTACAGCCCATTCCTCCACCAAGTCAACCCTTCATTACAACCCATTCCTCCACCAAGTCAACCCTTCATTACAGCCCATTCCTCCACCAAGTCAACCCTTCATTACAGCCCATTCCTCCACCAAGTCATCCCTTCATTACAGCCCATTCCTCCACCAGGTCAACCCTTCATTACAGCCCATTCCTCCACCAAGTCAACCCTTCATTACAGCCCATTCCTCCACCAAGTCAACCCTTTATTACAACCCATTCCTCAACCAAGTCAACCCTTCATTACAACCCATTCCTCCACCAAGTCAACCCTTCATTACAGCCCATTCCTCAACCAAGTGAGCCCTTCATTACAGCCCATTCCTCCACCAAGTCAACCCTTCATTACAACCCATTCCTCCACCAAGTCAACCCTTCATTACAGCCCATTCCTCAACCAAGTCAACCCTTCATTACAGCCCATTCCTCCACCAAGTCAACCCTTCATTACAACCCATTCCTCAACCAAGTGAACCCTTCATTACAGGCCATTCCTCAACCAAGTCAACCCTTCATTACAGCCCATTCCTCAACCAAATCAACCCTTCATTACAACCCATTCCTCAACCAAGTCAACCCTTCAACAAAACCCAACCACGTCAATCCTTCGTTCTAGTACTGTTTATCAACCAGACCACCTCTTTAACACGAGCCAATTCATCAAACAAGTCAAATCCCACCAACTATAAAGCATTCTTCTCCATAATACATCATTCTCAATTCAGCTGCAATTCAATGCTGATATCTGAGATCTTGGAATGTTGAAAGTGGATTCTACTCTTGTGAGATGAAACCATTTTACTCTGTCCTCTGTGTCGGGTGGCCTATATACTCTTGTACAAAACACAGACTTATTTCCCGACGGATCAGCTGATGTCAGTGTTCATGCATTACACAACTGTCTGTAAAAAGGTCGACATTGATGAGGTAGTTGTCATATCAATGTTTCAGGTAATGAAAGTGAAACATTTTGTGTCTTAGATATCCGTACCAAGCAACACATTAACAGTACAGTTTGAAAGCAAAATAAATAACCTTCGCTAGGTGGTGATGACGCTGATGTCTCCATAAAAATGGCCATATACATATATACATACACAAAGGTATGTATGTATGTATGTATGACAGTATGTATGTATGTGTGACAGTTTATTCTGTTCTGTTCTATGGTATGTTTATAAACGGACGAGGTTTCAGCCAAACAAAAGTTATTTTTGAACGAAGAAATGTGACTGCTATGTCCGATTTCCTGTACGTACGACCGACTACCTAAGCTACATTGATAAGTCTTTGCCAAGCACCAAGAACACTACAAGAGGGAAGAGATGAGGAAGACAAATGGTTATAGCATCCGTTCGTCACGTGAAAAACCCGGGTTCGATTCCCTATGTGGATACAATATGTGAAGCTCATTTCTGGCCCGTTCCCCGCCATGATATACTAGCCGTGACGAGGTGTACAGGGAGAGCTGAGACTGATAATACGATGTTGCTCTTGAGACTGATATCCAGTGATCCAGGGGAAAATGCCAACGCCTTGAACATGTACTAGTTGTGTGAACACATGCGAAATGTAAATATTCAATAAGAAAAGATTTTTTTAAATAACCAATGTTGCTTGCATATTGCTACAAGCTGCGTAAAACCATACTTACTCACTCACTCATTCAATCACTCTCTCACAACAGTTGATACAGTAGTTCCTAAGATAACGGTACAATGTCATCAAGTCATAGACCCTTAATAGACCCATAATGAAGTATATTGAGGGTGTTTATACCATCTAAAAGATGTATGACTCAGTCTTTCCCAGTCAGCTGTAATAGATACAGGGCAAACAAACAACCTGCCGAATCCCTGAATCACGAACGTGCGTACGGTGACTGAAATTTGAGTAACCGTCTTCTCGAGGTTACACTTTTCAAATTTCCATTGGTGAATTATTTCGACCTTTGTGACCCAGTGTTAACCAACGATATATCACGAAAAGAATGCAACCCCAGATGTCACATGATATGAGAAGGATCATCAAACTCATTTCCACTGTTACAACACACAACTAGGAGATATTAACATGCGTTTTAATGCTTGATGAAAAGGTCCCAAATATAACGTCCAACGTCAGAACTGCACACCATCAGTTCCTTATTACCTTATTTATTCGAAAGTACATGTATATATAGCAACAATATATATGCATATATGTATATACCATCACCATTTAGTTCATTAAAGTCATTAACTGTATTTATTCACGACCAAATCAATAAATGAAACGAGTTAGTTCACACTACAACGTCATGTTCGGGTGCTATGGAAACACAGGTCGATCGATGACGTAAAGGACATATGTCCTTATATTTGTTGATTAGGATAATATAAGACAGATCTGGTTCAACATGGTTTTACTAGGGTCGACCTAAGTCTTGAAATCAAACGCAAGCACAAACCTGCCATCGTCTACGGCCTCTATGTACAATGATACAGCAAATAGCTTTCTTGCCGACTCGTGCGTCACAGAGGACAGACACGTGACCGTTGGTTTATTCATGCCCTCATTCATCCGAACGTGATTCATTCACACGGAGGTAATCATTCAAGGTGCTTGAATGTTGTTGTATTACAGAAGGTATGTCATAACAATACCTTCCCCAGGGAGTTGAGAACGTAACAATTCGTAGCTAGCGTTTTTATATAGCATTCATAAATTGTTCATTGAAACTAAAACCACCTTTATTCGAGACTTGCAAAACGCAGCAATAAAACACCAGGATCCGCTGTGGTCATTGTCGTGGAAATGATATATGTGGGCGTAATTTAATTTGAACTTTGACAGTAGCATTCCGAATGATATGAAAGGGTGTTCTTGTCATAATTTGACATGTGTCGTTGTTTACGTTGTCTGTTGACAGGTGACACCGGATATACTGCTGGCTTTAAACATGAGCTTTCAATTATCCAACATTCATGTACTACCCAATTGAATTTGAGATATGCCGATTATTTTATTAGTAGTAGTATTATTATTACAATATGGTTTTAGTTGTTTTGCTTTTGTTACTTTTTTCGTTGTTTTAGATACTCATGTCGTACTTTCGATTTTTAAATAAGATGATTAACTTTTATTTTTAATCAGCATGCGGTATATTACCTTCCATATTATTCACTGTATGTTGTATAGTGTAAAATGAGTATCATTTTACGCCGCTTTAGCAATATCCAAGCAGTACCTTCACACAGTGTACCAATGTGGAGGACACTGATATGACGAGCGGTCACTTTCAGGCTAGCCGATCTACCCACACTTAACTTAACTTCTTCAAGTGGCATTTTAGAAGTTATGAAGCATGATGAGGATGAAGACTTGTATGGAGAGACAACTTCTTGCTTGTAGTGGATGTAGATTCTAACATCAGTTGCTTGATAACGGGTTTTATATAACATTTGAGGTTTAACCTTAATTTGTGACGACCGTTTCCAGCCTTGTACCATATAAGGGCTCTTTCACTATTATGGTCAAATCGAATTTTCAAGCGTGCACTTAATTTTGCCCAGCACTTGAGATATCGTCGAGAGATTTGTGACGGTGGTCGACAATAGTCCCTCGGGATCCCAATTCAGATTCAATGAACGCTGGTGGCAACAGTCGGCCAAATGGATCAGATGGGAAGACTCGGTATGCTGGTTGTTTGTGACCCATGAGTGAATAGTTGCCCATGACATCAATCACTCTGAGATTCTGGCTAGAACTGGTCTTCAGCGACCCATGCTTGTATCCCACGTCAAGAAGCTGGCAAAGAATTGGTTTTCAGCAACCCATGCTTGTTTCACCCGTCAATATGCGTGTAAAGAACTGGTCTTCAGCAACCCATGCTTGTATCCCACGTCAAGATGATAGTTACAGTTGACCTGCTGCAGCAACCAATGCTTACCATAAAATGAGACCAATGGGATCAAGTGGTGAGGCTTGCTGATTTGTTTGACATGTGTCATCTTATTTCAGTTGGGTAGATCGATGTTAATATATTGCTGTTGATCCCTGGATTGTCATGTCCATACTCGATTATCTACAGATCGCCGCAATATAGCTTAGATATTGCTGAGTGCGGCGTTAAATAACAAACCAACCAAATCTGTTGCTGGTCTACACGCGAATATTTCTGCCTTTACAAATTATAGCTATAGTGCATTCCCGAGAGCGATAAACAATTTATTACTGCAATAGTATGGCGATAGTTCCTTAATAGCGCCACAATAGTGGTTTTGCTATTCGAATACTATTACAACAAGATATTCAAAGGCAGAGTATGTCTGTAATCTGAGTGGGTCTATTCAGAATGTGTATCTAATATGGGTCTCAATAGTCTGCAGTGTCATTGATGAAGAATGCAGACAACAATCAAGATTGGTCTGAATGAGGCCACACCCCACCTTGAGGTTGCCTAAGGTGGATACCTTGAGATAAGACTGTCGACATTGTCTTGCCTACTTTGCTTCATGTCTGCAATCTACCCACTCAGACAGCGATCGAAGACAGTGCGCGGAGACATGAAAACGTGTCACCGTGAGTGAGATTTAAACTGATGTACGGGATTCTCCAGTACAAGTATGTAATGTCAATACATCGTCGGCTCTGCACAGCGCCAGTATTTCTCACCGAGTCCTCACCGTACGGGTTAATAAAACTCCCGTGAGGCTGGGTAAATATTGCGACATTCTTAAACTACTTTCGAAATGCAAACACTTCGTTCGCGATCGTGATAATGCATTTGTACTGGATGACATTTTCTCATTTCACGTCCGTTTGATTCATGTTTGTGGTGCTTGTATATACATGTAGTTCACAAGCATTCAGTTGTTCGCGTAGTCTTTGTACAAACAGCGAATGGGCGTTGAGATTTAAAATTATTTCAAACATGTTCATAAAAAATATTGCGTGTTTACATATTTTCGAAAATGTTTTTTTTTAACCTGTTTATAAATGGACTTCGTTTGTCTGAAACAAACACACGCACACGCACACGCACACGCACACGCACACGCACACGCACACGCACACGCAATGGGTACAAGGTGTGGAACCCATTTCTGGTGTCCCCCATCGTGATATTACTGGAATATTGCTATAGGCGATATATAGGCGATTGATCAATCAATCAATCTGAAGCAAATCCCTACAGAAACCCGTTTAACACTGGCTCCAGCAACTTGAGCTGGTTGCAAGGGGCCACTGTGACCGATCAAGCTTGTGGTGGTCAAATTCGAGGGCTCAAGCTTGTGCCATCGGCGAGGATGGTTCTTAAAATAATTTATCACTGGATTGTTTGATCAAGGCTCGGTCATTTGCAAAATCCACTGTCATGTATACTACTCACACTTTGGTAAGAATCACAGAAGATCGCAACAATATTTTAATTTTGAAACTGTATCCATTTAAAGTGGATAAATATTGGTCTGGTAACCCCTACGTGGGCAAACAGGCTGGTTAATCTAACCTTATGCACGTGATACATGGGTACCAAAACCAAAGTCTTTCATGGCACCAGTCAACCATTTTGCATATGGCAGAACGAGTCATTGACAAGTATGCAACACTTGTCGATAGCAGATATGGGATCCACGCGAGGCAGTGACATTTTGAGACCTAGGATCCATCCCTACAACAGACCTAGATATTTAAACCAAATTCGATCCCACATCATAGCTGACAACAGGCCGCCGTGATATAGATTGCTGACTTTACACACTACCATGATATAGCTGTAATATTGCTGACTACAGTCCGCCGTGACATAGCTGTAATATTGCTGACTACAGACCACCTTGATATAGCTGTAATATTGCTGACTACAGACCGTAGTGATGTAGGTGTAATATTGCTGACTCTACACCGCCTTGATATAACTGTAATATTACTGACTACAGACCGCCGTGATATAACTGTAATATTGCTGACTGCAGACCGCTGTGATATAACTGTAATATAGCTGACTACAGATCGCCGTGATGTAGGTGTAATATTGCTGACTACACACCATAGTGATACAGGTGTAATATAGCTGACTACAGACCGCCATGATATAGCTGTAATATTGCTGACTACAGACCGCCGTGATATAGCTGTAATATTACTGACTACAGACCGCCGTGATATAACTGTAATATTGCTGACCACAGACCGTCGTGATGTAGGTGTAATATAGCTGACTACAGACCGCCGTGATATAACTGTAATATAGCTGACTACAGTCCGCCGTGATATAGCTGTAATATTGCTGACAACAGACCGTCGTGATATAACTGTAATATAGCTGACTACAGACCGCCGTGATATAACTGTAATATAGATGACTACAGACCGCCATGATATAGCTGTAATATTGCTGACTACACACTGTAGTGATACAGGTGTAATATTGCTGACTACATTCCGCCATGATATGACTGTAATATTGCTGACTACAGACCGCCGTGATATAGATGTAATATTGTGCGATTACATGTTGTTTCTGGATTCTATGTTTGCATCACCATGGAAATTTTGAGAGTGACAAAAACTGCTGTATTGGTGGGTAATGATTGGTGAGAAACAAGCTTAAGGCCGCTTGGAAAATTTGCACAGAAATGAAAAACACGAATTGAAATAATGTTAACATGAAATAACAGACATGCTTATTTCAGGAAATGACGAACAATTAATTTCAGGGCCGTTAAAATTAAGGTCGTCAATCAGAACAATTTGTGCCACTTTGCTGTGGTAGTCATAAACAGACCTTTCAAAAATTACATTAACACTTTTGGGTTGTCGCTAATGAAACTTTTACACAACCCTACCTGCGCTATGTTATTATACATGTCACGACTAATGTCGCGTAAGTGCCACCATAGAGTTTTTGACAAAACGTGATTGACAAGCTGACGCCAGAAGTCACGTGGTGGTCATGTTTAGGTCGTTCACAAACACTGAACATGTGTCGACATTGTCAGGTGCGATGTGTTACGCCGAGCGTCGATACACTGCCGGGGCAACATGCTGTATATTACAAATGATTGACATGCCGTACATTGATTGACAGGCCGGGATGATAAAGTGCAACATATGACAGCTATAAAGTCTGATTTAGACACATTGTTGTTGACTGGGCACATAGTATTGTACATTCACATGTGAAACAGGAATTGTTGAGAAACTCAGTGTGACGCGTTGTTAAAGGGCAAAAGAGATTTAGCATAGCGATCATGGATGTGTGGGTAAGGATGGCAAACAATCAAGCATTGATTTGCAAAAGTATATTTCGAGAGTGTATTTCGATGTCTGTAGTTAGGGGAGGGGAGAAGACATTGATTTGGAAACACCGTGGGACTTGATTCCTATTGAAAACCAACCATCGGAACTGCACGAATGAAAAGTGACGTGTGCATCTAGCCATTTACTGACGAGCCTTTGTCCAAGTGAGTGAGTGAGTGAGTGAGTGAGTGAGTGAGTGAGTGAGTGAGTGAGTGAGTGAGTGAGTGAGTGAGTGAGTGAGTGAGTGAGTGAGTGGAGAGATTCGGGTTTCGAAGGGAGGAGGGGGAGGGGTAGGTGAACCGAACCCCGGTATAGCAATTACGCCAACCGATTGGCTACGTCCCCACACTGAGTAAGACACCAGTGCCAGTGAGTGAGTTTAGTTTTAAGCTGCCCTTACGCCCTTGGCAACACTAAGGCGAGAGACACCGGAAATATACTTCACACTCTGTCCTTAAGTAGAAAATGGATCGAACCCTGGTATTCGACATGGCGTGACATGAAAGGATTTAGCACGTGTTTCGTTTTCACTGAGATATCACGGCCTTCTTAAAATAGTACATTTCTTACGTCCTGATATAACCTGCATCTAAAGGGGCAGACTTTCACACACAAAAAAAAACAATAACAAACGTGTGATCGTTGTTAACACGTCAGAAGAAAACTAAAGTGGCAACTTGGTTACCCAACTATGATCCATGGAGAAAATACATCACGAGAACACCTATTGATGCTTAATTCGCTATGTATGCGTTTGCTTAGGTCATTAATATCCCCGAAATATGCAGTAAAACCGGTATTGTCACTGGTATAGTTTGGAAAGAGCTGAATAGACATGTTTTGAATTTGTCCCTGATGCCCATGTTGTATGAGGGAGATTCTTTGATATTGTACAATATTTCTATTATCAAAGAAAATATGACAGTGCGCGCCTGTAACAAAACTATCAATAACTTTATAAATGGCAAGAAAAACAGAGTCCCGTCATTCTATCTCATTTCTCAGCAGTACAGCACTGTGACGAGCGACCTGGCTGTCTGGCAACCTGTCAACTACACGATTTTGTCTCGAGTTCAAAAGAATTTTAATTTTTCATCACAATTTGAAAAACTTCGCCAGAAATCTAATTCATCAAAGGTATCATATTACACACATCAAAGATGCACGCCGCGACCCCCAGGGAATTTGCAGCATGTTTCCGTAGATGTCGCACGATGACGGTGATGACGGCGTGCAGAAGGTGACACACCTCTATCGCATGTGCACAGAGGAATGATGGGACGTGTGATCATGGCGCTTGTGCAGCATTCATCCTCAGTTCATTCCTCCCTTCTTCGTCAAACAGATATTTGTGCTTGATTGTCTGACTGTCTGACTGTCTGACTGACTGACTGACTGACTGACTGACTGACTGACTGACTGACTGACTGACTGACTGTTGACTTGATGTTACCTATGTTGTATGCTTGAATATTTGCTTGATTGGAGAGAAACAATTGTCGTGGCAAGCAGCTATGTTTCGATTGTCTAGTTCATTGAACATATGTTTGCTTGTCTGCTTGATTGTTTCCCTGGTTTTGTGCTTGTGTTTGATTGGAGAGGGACAATGTTTATGGCAAGCAGACACTTGTTGATCGTCTACTGGACTGCTTGCTTGAATATATGTTGATTGTTTGCTTGAATATATGTTTGACTGTCAGTTTGACTGTTTGCTTGAATATTTGTTTGATTGTTTGCTTGAAGTTTTCATTGAATGTTTGTTTGAATATTTGCTTCATTGTCTGTTCGATTACATGCTTAGTGTAGTCTCTGGAAGTTACTAGATTGTGTATTTAATTGTCTGCACATGTCTGTGCTTGATTGTTCGGATTTATGCCACATTCATTTCTTTATGGTTTAGCAAGTTATGAGCTAGGTTGTTGTATTCATTGTTTCATGATTATTTGTACCATAATCTCTTTGTTTTTGTGCTTGATTATAGTCTGATTGTTCTTGCGAGGTTTGGCGAGACTGTTTGCTTCATCCTTTTCTTTGATAGATGAATGATATGTTTATATGCTAGGTTGTTGTCTGATTGTTCATGTGAAGTGTGGCTAAACTATTCGCTTGATCCTTTTCTTTGTGCTTTGCTTGACCTTCTGCTTGATTTAAAATACCTATTTGATTGTAGATATTGTTTGCTCTATTGTCTGCATCAGGCATTTAGAAACTGGCAGAACATGAACGCATGTCAGTATGTATAGATAACACGTTTTCATGCATTCTCGCAATATTTAAGATCTCTAGCTGGCGAAGGCGCAATAAGGAGAGCTGGAACGTGGCAGTCTAACGCGTGCACACGTTACAATTACTGATTACGACATATGGTTGAAAGCAACATATTTTGTTAACGCTTGTTCTATGCGGCACGCACGACGTACCTCTGTAACGCCGCCAAACCGGTATCATTTGTATACAAATGTGTAATAGGTGCACACAAATCTCCAAGTACGATGTCAGTGACCTTAAACATGAATTCTGTATCCAAGCACTAAAGGCCTGAACCACAGCAAATGAATAAAGGTATCCTATAGATATAAGCATTGCGCTCCAGCTGACGACAGGACGCGATCACTTACTTCATATCGCATCGATTAAGTTTCAGTTTACTTAAACATGCAGATATACTGTAAAATATTAATAGATATGGCTGGGTTTGTTAGCCCTTCATTACCATGGTACGGAGGCAGTTACTGCTGAATTCCAGGTACTCCCTAATCCAACGCCTGTGCAGAGGACATCTTTTTTAAAACGTTGAGTGTGTAAACACTTACATAGTCTCAAATCAACAATGTTTTCGCGTGGGTGTATCGATGCGGCCCACGTACATATGTTTGTCGTGAAAACCGATTACAACGTGATAGGGTATACAGCTTTGTCGCCAGTTGACCAATGTCAGTACACACCACGGGCAGTTGCTCATGCTATCATCCTCTGACGTGGCCAGTTCGGGGTTGGTTATTTCCAGACTACAGTGGTATAGCACGAAGATTGCTGACAACAACGGGTTATAACAAATTCACTCACTATCACATCCTGACTGATAAAGTGACGCTTTGTGGTGTGGGAGACGTCGATCTCACAGTCCCGGAACCACATTATTTCCCTTCCTCCATTCCGTTATAACTATCTGCAGCTATCCGACACCGCGGTGCTTCTGTTTTATATCTGTCTCACGTTTCCTCACACACTATAATGGTTCTATGTTAGAACTATCTTTACCCATCCCACACTACGGTGGTTCCATGTTGTAACACACGTATCCATCCAACACCACGCTAGTTGTGTGTTTACGACCTGTGTCCATCCTACACTACGGTGGTCCCATGTTATAACATCTGTGTCCATCCTACACTACGGTGGTGCCATGTTATAACATCTGTGTCCATCCCACACTACGGTGGTTCCATGTTGTAACACACGTATCCATCCAACACCACGCCGATTGTGTGTTTACGACCTGTGTCCATCCTACACTACGGTGGTCCCATGTTATAACATCTGTGTCCATCCCACACTACGGTGGTTCCATGTTACTGCCATCTGTAGTTCTGCACACCACGGTAGTTAATTAATAGCACTAATTTGCATTGGAATATGCCAGCAACAAATCATGATATCAGCTGTTCAAGTCACCAACAGCTGTTGTGTGGGTGAAACAATATATTATTTTTTGCAAGATTATATTTATTTAAATGAACCTCATTCCACGCATATTGCTGATCACACCGCCCCCACCGCTTCCCTGCGTACAGATATAATGTTTGTTTATATATGCATACTGTTTGATCGCTTTCACGCTGACATCTCACCAAGCACATGCGGACTGATCGCATGAAGAGATTTAGATAATGAAAAGATTACTAATGGACTCATGAAGCTGATTATAATTAAAGACTAATTTCACGACATTGATAATTATGTCTCAGACAGTTCCAATACTTTGGGCAATGCAGTCACTCATATCTCCGTTTTTATCGCAGTTATTCGGTCACCAACATCTCCGTTTTTATCGTCGGTTTATTCAGTCACCAGTATCTACGACTTATCATCGGGATATGAAGTCGCCAATATCTTCGTGTTTATTGTAATCGTTGTGCAATCATTAATATATCCGTTTCATCACGGGTTTATTCAGTCACCAATATCTCCGTTTTTATCGCAGGGTTATTCAGACACCAAGATATCCGTTTTATCGTCAGCTTATTCAGTCACCAATATCTTCGTTTTTATCGCAGGGTCATTCAGTCATTAATATCTCCGTTTTTATCGCAGGGTCATTCAGTCACCAATATCTCCGTTTTTATCGCAGGGTTATTCAGTCACCAAGATATCCGTTTCATCGCAAGGTCATTCAGTTACCAAGATATCCGTTTTTATCGCAAGGTCATTCAGTCACCAATATCTTCGTTTTTATCGCAGGGTCATTCAGTTATTAATATCTCCGTTTTATCGAGGGGTTATGCAGTCATCCGTATCTTTTAATGGCAAACAATAACACTGCAGCTCCAACATTCACTGTAACAATTACTTTATAATTCGAGCACCCATAAGGTTGAACAATGATCACAATATTGGTTAAAGCATTGTCCAACACTTTGGAACCAGTACTGATTGATCATAGATAATCCATAAGTCGAACATTCGTTGCTCGAAATTGATTCCGGAGGCAAGTGAAAAAAAGGACGCTATGCAGTCTGTCAGAGGATCGTGCAATAAAGATTTAGTAAGGTCGTTGTCATTAAGCTAGACAATGCGATCTAAAAACAGACATTCAGACATTCAGACATATAAAACTCGCCTAATGAAGAATACCATCGTCAACGGGTCAAGACATATACAAATACGCACAATATCTTTAATGTGTAGGGCCGGTGGGGTAGCCTAATGGTTTACGAGTTGGCTCGTCACGTTGAAGACCCAGGTACGAATTCCCACATGGGTACAATGTGTGAAGCCAATTTCTGGTGTCCGCCTTTGTGATATTGCTAGAATACTGCTAAAAGTGGTATAAAACCGTACTCGCTCACTCAATCACTCTTCATGTAGACATTCGGGAGGAGACTGTGGTACACTACCGGACAAAGGAAAGTTACAACCTTTGTTTGATGATGGCTAACAAGTGAAACAAAATGGTTAGCCGATGATGATGCACTTGATGCGGGTATGTATAACAGCTGACTTTCAGGCCAGGTTGGTGACTGCCTACAGCGTTGTAATGTTTTTCATTAAACACAACGATTCAGCTGTCAGCAAGTGGATCACAATGATAAGCACGTGTATTCCAAACAGACAGATAATTGAGTCTCACCTCAACATCACACACATGTATAAAGAAAAAAATAATAAAGCGTTGAGCCAAGACCTGTTAGAGAAAATATAACACATAAAAATAGAAAACTAAAAGAATATAAGACATAAAACGCATGTTTGTAGCACCTTCTTAATGCACGTAGTATGAAAGGGCATGTCGCCGCAGTAAAATAAAAAAGCAGGTTATTGCTGCACTAAAAAACACTCCTTGATGGACAGTAAAAAAACACGAAATTGTGTAAATTGACTGTTATTGCATTGCAAGACCTTTTGGGGTTAAAGTACACCGGCACCTTGGCCTTTTAAAGTACATCGTCCCAGACTGTCCCGAAATTGATCCAAGCTACATGTTTGTACACAGTTTCTGGGTTATGGAATTTGCAATCATACAACTAAACACACACTTTGCATCTGTGATCCGAACTGAAACAGTTTCAATACAAGTTCACAATAACAAAAACAACTCAACAATAAGGAATGCAATACGTATACGTCTCGCTGTGCTTGTTTCAGCGTGGGTAGACTCACGATTAATGAATATTCCTGAGTATGGGAAGGATTTTGAGATAGAATATTTTCAGGTAAGCTTTTGAAAACATGCATTTTCTTCTGTTTTTTTTTAAAACTCACTAGTTGGTTCACATCCCAGCATACGCAGTAAATGAAGTTCTGTTGGAAAACCAAGAGGAAATAAAAAATAGCATAGTATCCATAACGTATGAATAACTTCTTTAACAAGAATCTGTAGCGACGTTTCGGTATAAATCATCCGTTGTCAAACTAATATGGAGGATAATACATCACTGCATGTGGGGGATAAAGGATTAACAGATTAACATACGTGGGGCAGATTAACGTAGGTGGAGAATTACAGTGGAAGCTGTCTAAACCGGCACTCACTCACTGAAGAAATAGTCCGGTTTAGACAATGTGCTGATTTGTAGACCTGATGATATATGCACAAACTACAGATGGGACTGATATCTTATGCCGGTCTTGACAACTTGCTGGATTGGACAAATGCCGCTTTTGACAGCCTCCACTGTACTATATTTACAAACTAATAGTACATAAAGCAGTCATTTTTTTGTACCCTGTCATTGGGTTCCTTGAAATATTTACCAAATTCACTGTGAAGATCCGGATTTAGCATCTAACGTTTATGAAAGAGGCGACTAACGCGTGGTCAGGCTCACTGGTTGCAGTGTCATGTCATCGTACATCTTGGCTTAGAATGATGTTGTTGATAACCACTGGTTATATTGGCATAGACTCGATTATTTACAGACCACAGTAAAAAAGCTTAGTAAAATGACAAAACAAACACAACCCACAAACAAACTCATTTACAAACAACAGACATGTGAGTTTGGGCTGCCCTTCGCCATCAACATGAAGAGGATTGTCTGAAGAGTGAGTGAGTGAGTGATTTAGTCTTACACCGCACCCAGCAATTTGTCTGAAAAAAAAGAAGAAGAGGAGGAGGAAGATGAAGAAGATGAAAAAGATGAAGAAAATTAGTTTATTTCCGTGTCATTTATTTTCCAGATATACAAATACATTTCATCGACAATATCCGGTGTATTTAGGCCTTCCAGACACGATTATACATTAAAAATGCGTTGAAATATATAAAGTGTAAAACTCATAGGACAATTGTTAATATCAAGATAATACAAACAATTACACAGAACAATTGCACCTTGTGGACTGGTAAAGCATTTTATCAATGTTATTATTGTTACCACCTTTACTGAATGCAATGACGAACGATGTACAGACGACGCTCAGACATTGTGAAAACCCCGGCGGCTAAAGCGTTACAGTTGATATTGTCTTTCACTATAGCAAGGAAGAGGTCTGAGGCAGATAATGGCGACAGTGAATTATTATAAAAGTTTTTAATCATATCAGCTAGGATATCTGTATACAGGTTTCATTTCATGCATTTTATTTTATGCCAGGGTAGGTTTTACGGCTCGCGAAGCAAAATAGTTTCATGTTTAATCAGACGTTGTAATTGATGTACAGTATGTGTGATAGTGTCGTTTATGCGTTCTACTGCAATGGGATACGAAAGCTGGCTTAGAGAATCCGATATCTGAGTATATATGCATTACTTTAATGTATCCACTGGTCATTGTTAATCCAATGTAACGTGATACTGGGTCTATCCTAGGGTCAGGAGAAATGCATCTGCGGATATTGGGTTTCATGAAACCATCCTTGTGGCAAGGATATTGTTGCGGTAGCTTGATTTTTACATATGAGCACTTCATTCGGACGTCGTGTCACGCGATGACATGTGACCTGATCCGTGACGAAGCTCCTAACTGGTCACTCGGTTTAAAGTTTCAAAAAATACTGATGGTGAATGTTTTCTAGATTACTTACATAGAACACGGTAGATGTAATTCGATTTTTGATGTTTTGATAGATGAAGCCATGGTGAAATTGAGCTTAACGTCACACTTATGACTATTTCGCTCACGTGACTGTGACGACCTGCATGGATATGTATGTGTGTCTGCTTGTACTAGTATCCACAAGGGTGAGGAGGGTGTTGGGATTTTTTGTTTTGGGTTTGTGTTCTTTGTTTTGTTGTTTTTGTTTTGGGGTTGTTGGGGTTTTTTTGTTGGTTGTTTGTTTGGGGTTTTTGTTGTTGTTTGTTTGGGTTTAGTTGGGGGTTTTTTTTAGGTGGGAGGGGTTGTTGTTGTTGTTGTTGTTGTTGTTGTTGTTTGGGGTTTTGTAAATGATGATATGATGGTGGATTTAGTGAGTGAGCATATCTTTTCGCCGCTTTTAGCAACATTGGGAAGGTTTATAACGACAGGGGACACCAGAAACGGACCTAACACACTGCATCCGGTGGCGGGCGAATGCTTTAACAACAAGGCTACCACCCCCACCCCACAGCGATGCAGAAAGAAGAGGTTGTTATATATGGCAGCAGCACCATCGACAAGAACTGGTATAAGGCGAGCTCAGGTCTACCCTGCAGGGCAAAAGAAAGTACCCACTGCGTATGACCAATTAACGCTGTACACATAAAAAACCGTATCAAATATGCCATCGAATAACTAATTCTTGTTTGTTTCCTTCTGGACACTATTAAACACATGTTTATGCTTCATTTTCTGGCAGTTTATTGACGTCGCGAATACACCCGTGAAGATGAAGTTTAAAATTGGTCTTCAGTAGCCCATGTGTGTCGTTAGAGGGGTTAAGAGGACAGGCTGGTTGACGTGGTTGAAACATACCATCGTGTCCCGATTGCGTAGACCGATGTTCAGTCACTGGTTTGTCTACCCTAGACTCGATTTATACCAGGCCACTCTGATATAGCTCGAATGTTGCTGTTCGCGGTGTCAAACAACAAGTAAACTGTGTCCAAGAATTCCACATGAATTGTTTGCGTGTACATGGGGTAACTTGTACATGATGAAGGTAACGTGTATAGGATGAAGGTAACTTGTACATGATGAAGGTACCTTGTATAGGATGAAGTTGTATACAAGGTGAGATCGCGCAGACATGCCTACAGCACAACAATATTAAACACAGCAAATTGATTCAGCAAATCATTCGACTCCTATCGTGCCCATGGTTAAAAGAGATTAAAGAGACAAATCCATACAGGCGTGGTAGACGGTGGTAGCATATTTCACATGGACCGCTCGTATCATGTGTGTCATTAGAGACGGGCGGCACCCAAACAAGAAGAAATAAACTCCACTCAGCAATACGTGGCGTAGGGGGTGGCGGAGTACAGGTGCACTTGTCTTTCAGCTGAACGACATGTATGTGGAGTTTCATGAATCGTGTCTCTGTTCAGTAGTGTGTTATGACTGGATGACTGTGGCGCGGGGTGGGGGTGTTAGTGTCACTCGCTTGACTACCCAGGCAATACCTGTTCGTCTGGATATCACCTGGATGGGCTCAACTCCTGCGACACACGTAGGCAGGTTGTTTCGGTGATGTCAATGTGTCCCGAATGTCTGAGATGCACCAGCCAGACAGTTACTTGTTCTTTGTCAGACATTTATTTGAAAACGTTGTTGTTGTTGTTGTTGTTTTCTTTTGATTTTTCGTGTTTGTTCTGGGTTTGTTTTTTGGGGTGTGGGCTTTTCTCTTTTTTCTTTTTTTTTTCTTTTTTTTTCTATTTTTTTTTTTTTTTGGTCTGTCTTTTTTTAATCTCCGACTTGTTCTCAAATGTTTAATTGTTTAACTGTGACATACAGCTATATCGTATATCGGAGATTAGAATACCAACGCTAGATATGATGTTTCTCTCGGTTGAATGCATTGTGAATAAGAGAGAAACTACTTTTGCAATGGTAAAAGGGGATAGTTACATAGGGAAATTAGGGATATATATAGAGGTGTGTGACAGCAGGTCTCCTCTCTCGCTGATCACCACGGCAGTGTTAATATTACAATTTTTTATAAATGTTTGAGTGTTGCAAAATATTCACATCAGATTGTACATCTGACGTGTCGAGTGATGCTCGTGCGTGTGGATCTTCCCTTGTCAAGTCGACCTGTGTTTTGTATGGTCGAGTTGGCTTGTGAGTCTAATCATGTATTCAAGTTTCGTAATTCAGAAACATAGACTGACGAGTCTTTATAATGTGTTTATTTGCTTATTTGGTTTGTTAAGCAGTGATATTATGAAATATAAATGTTGTAAAGCTGGTTATCATACAGTTGATTTACATGTATATGAGAGGTATAGTATATGTGTTTCAGGCAGACGAGCCTTGATAATACGAGTTCAATATTGAACGTGTGCTGTTTGAATAAGGATTATTTTTCTTCTGCTATGTTGTATTGTACGCATTATATTTGCATTTATGGCATGTTCAGTACATCAAAGGTTAAGCTGTAAACTCCCCAGAAAGGGGCCGTTGATTTCCTTGAGAGAACACGGTCCAGAGTAATTTTCTCTTGAATGCTGTTTTTGATCTCTGGTTTTCGTGTCGGACAGCGGATCCATAACTGATGATGTGTAATGGTGAAGGATATTGTATGTTTGAATGTAGCTGTGTTTATGTCCCACTATTTGTAATAAACTGTCGTGTGTCGACTCTGCGACCGGGCCAGTATGCATGTGGTGTTTGTTGTTAGTGTATTGGTATCATGTAATGTTATCATTGCATGGGGTGTAAAGGGAAGCTCATTCTCCTATACCTTTATATTGTTTTTATGGTACATGAGGCATGTATACCTTACTGATGTTTTATTGCTACATAAGATATGCATTCTTATAGTTTTGGGGGTTTCTTTTCACTTTTTATTTTATTTGTTTTAATGCATAATGTGTGTATTCATATATGTTGTTTTGTTGCTACATAAGATATCTACACATTTATGTTGCTTTAGGTTTTTCATGTGTTATATACAGTGTGAATACCTTTAAGCTGTTTTTTGGAGATTAGGTGTAACTGGTGTCCTGTGTGAAATTAACCATCTTCTTAATCGTTGCTGTAGTATTGATATCTTATGTATCTGTTAAACTGGATCATACAGAACAGAACACAATCTTACTCTCCTAAATCTCACAAAATGCTATAGAGAACATACACTCTGTTGTCATACAATGACACATTAGTGGAAATTTTGGTTTAGAAATCTCTAAGAACAGAGTTAGCAAACAGTGACAGTTTAAAGAAGAGTGGGGTGTAATCTGATTTCATAAGTGAGATAATTTTGTCAATATGATTTTTACAAAAAGTGTGATCATGATGAAATAACATGAAACTCCTCACCAATAGCATCATTTTTGCTAATTGTATTTGTTCGATTTCCAGGTGAACATTACACTAATTTAACTTCACGTTTCACAAGGTAATCTAAGATCAGAAGTTCGTACTTTTTTAAACAAATATGAAATTTTCATGAGAGATATAAAAGATAAGGTTCTAAAGAGAGTGAAGTTTTATACAGATGATGGTAAGGCCTAAGCGAACAAAAGGATGAGGAGACTGTGTGATATATAGGCCCATTGTATCTCTCTATACATGCAGTTTAAACCTGTCTTGTCAAGTCTGCCACGAGAGTTACGCATGTGCAGTCAAAATTCCGCTCCAGGTGACACAGTTGCATTAGTGTGGACGTCAATATTTCAGGTTACGAAGCAAATTATACTGTACGCCTATATTCATATGTATCAAAGCCTCATTCATACTTATGCAAGATTGGCATATATGTATTGATACTCAAAGTACATGCCTACCAATCTGGTTTCAGTAAGCCATGTTTATGTTGTGGTTGACATCGCCGGTTAATTTCACGTTACCATACAATAACGTTTTCGGGCCCCAAAAAACAACCTTTGTGTGTGAGTAGATAGTGTTTCTAATTTCTAATAGGTGGGGCAAGAGCATCAAAATTGATGTGTATGCTCTATATAAAACCACCTTGACACACTATACTATTTTCATTGATGTCTTTCAAATCTATAAAGATCACTACATCCTGTTTTTAAATAGATTACAATACCGTCTACCGTAATGTAAGTAAATGTGTACACATGATACATTTGAATTCAATGTTAAAACTAGGGTAAGAGCAATAGGGCTTAACATCCTCTGATAATGGGTTCCAAAGGCGGGTAATTCTGGATGAAAGGAGTTATTGCAAAACAGGTATGTCGTTATCTGTAATTAGCATATACTTGAAGCAGTAGCCCGTGAAGATCCGGGCTAGAATTGGCCTTCAGCAACCCATACGTCTCGTAAGAGATTGGTACGTCAGGTTCACTGACTTAGTTGACATATGTCGTTGTATCCCAACTGCATAGATCGATGCTCATGCTGTTGATCACTGGATTGTCTGTTCCAGACTCGATTATTTACAGACCACCGTCATAAAGTTGGAATATTGGTGAGTACGACGTCAAACAAATATCATTGAAGCACTATTTCTTTTTAGATGCTGTCTACCTATTCATTTATTCTAACTTTAAATTACGTACTTAATATACTCAATAGCTATTTACATCACTTACCTATCCAGTTATAGCGTCACTAGAGTCTGCGCACCTACCTGTGCCGACAATGACAAGAAATATTTAACGCACAATTTCATCCCAAGTTTTATTACAATGTCCCTGCTTCAACTCAAACAAACAAACGGATGCCGTTTTATGAAATAACACTAGTTAGATAAAGGAGCCTTTGTGAACTGTCGTCATGCGTAACTGTATTCGAGTGCCGACGCCCATGGGCGATGTATGTGTATTAAGTCTTTAGATTTCGAAACAAGAGGTTTCATTCATATTTATATCCATAGAAACATACGTATGTTGAATGTAGTAAATAACCAACCGAGTTTCTGTTCAAAGAGGTTTCCGGAATCAAAATAAAAGATTTCTCTTTCATGTACCTACCAGACCATCCATCTCTGTTAGATCTCCGTTATCTCTTTACCAAACTATTTTGAGGAATTTCTTATGGGAATTTAGGAGACCGTTGGATATATACCAGACCACTTATCTCTATTACATCTCCGTCATCTACTAGTATTTACCAAACTGTTTGAGGAATTTCTTATGGGAATTTCGGGGAACGTTGGATATATCTACCAGACCACCCATCTCTATTACATCTCCGTCATCTATTTACCAACCTATTTGAGGAATTTCTTAGGAAATTACGGGATCATGACCAATTTCTTCATTTTGACAATAGCGACGTTTCTGTACGATATAACGGGTTAAGTTCTGTACGATGTAACGGTATAAGTTCTGTGCGATGTAACGGTATAAGTTCTGTACGACATAACGGTATAAGTTCTGTACGATGTAACGGTATACGTTATGTACGATATAACGGTATAAGTTCTGTACGATGTAACGGTATACGTTATGTACGATATAACGGTATAAGTTCTGTACGATGTAACGGTATAAGTTCTGTACGATGTAACGGTATAAGTTCTGTACGATGTAACGGTATAAGTTCTGTACGACATAACGGTATACGTTCTGTACGATGTAACGGTATACGTTCTGTACGATGTAACGGTATACGTTCTGTACGATGTAACGGTATACGTTCTGTACGATGTAACGGTATACGTTCTGTACGATATAACGGTATACGTTCTATACGATGTAACGGTATACGTTCTGTACGATATAACGGTATAAGTTCTGTACGATGTAACGGTTTAAGTTCTGTACGATGTAACGGTATAAGTTCCTACGATGTAACCGTATGTAAACCTCTTACGAAACGTCGCGACTGGTAAAAAAACAAAGACGTTGATCATAAATACAATTGGGTCTTCTCTATAAGAGCAACTTCTAGCATTCCACTCAACTAAATCAGTGAAATAGTGCCATGTTTTTAGCCATGCTGAAGTTTTTCCGCAGATATATGATTCATGTTCATCTCACATTTCTTCTTAAGGCTGTGTCTCTGACTTGGTGTACTCATTTGCCATTATTGTCACTAATTGACCCAAATGAAGAGACCCGTCATCTGAAGCCTGATGTACTAGGAGCACCTGAATCCTGCAACCTTTATCGGCATTTGACGAAATTCCAGATTTCTGCAGGAAACAGATTTCATTGTGGTCGGTAGACTTGCAAGTCGATTTGTTCCTAAGGACGTTACGTACATAGCCTTTCCGCCCTGAGTGACTGGTAACAGACAATATGATTATCGAGTTCACTAGGTGTTTCAACTCACGCGGGACAATAGCTTGGCGTTTGAGATATTGATCAACTTGTCTTCAGTGTCTCCCCGGGTGTCGATAAACAATCACTATAAAGAGTTTTTAATTGTATATTTTCACGTAAACCACCATAATAGTTGCACTTATAAGTCGCATCAGCATTGTTTCAGCCAAATAGCGACGACACCCAAGTCCATCACCATAACCGTGAGTGAGGGAGTTAAGTGTGGCACCGATTTTAAGAAATATTCCAGTAATTACAAGGCGAGAGATACCAATAATGGTTATACTCATATGGGGGATAGAATCCCGGTCTTCGGCGTGTCGAGCGAACGCTTTAACCACTTTGCTATCACACAGTCCTTCAGTGCTTCAGTGTAGCCTCGTTTTAAGGTGCGTGCTTGTCACTAAGAAACAGACGGTTTGCTTCCTTAAGTTGGCGCAGTGGTTGACATTGCTGAAGCGATTTGCATATTGGTGGAGCGGCATAAAAATATACTCACTCAGACATGGTCACATAACAAGGCACGTAGGTAGTCGTTGGATATTATTATAATCATCGAAGTCGTTGAACGAAAGATTATTTCCAATTTACAAAAATGGAAACCGTTTTAGAAAATAGTATAATACGTTGCTATAGCGCATAACACGAATCGCAAAGTCAACAAACTAGTGGTTAATAGAACGAACATCAGTTAATTTTCTCAAAGGAATGCCAGACAGTACTACACTGTTCATGGCTGGTCGTGTCAACAAGCCCTATCTGCACATTCAGCAGGTAGTGGGGCTACCTGATATAATGGGGCTGACAATAATCCACTCGTGTTTAATGCTTTCGCTCGTCACGCCGAAGCACAAAATGCATGATGGGCAAAATGTGTGAAGTCCATTTCTGGTGTCCACCGCCGCCATATTGCTAGAATATTGGGTAAAACCCAACTCGCTCACTCACTCACTCACTAAACTAGTCAGTCGGTATGAGCTACATTTGGTCTTCTGACATTTGGAAACTAACATAACCCAGTTCCGCCTACGCCAAGTGCTTAAAGTGTTGCTGAATACGTTTTTGCAATGGCGATGTATTTGTGACTGAAACTCTGAAGTACAGAGTCGTTAGCAGTTAATTAGTTATGTAACTCTCCAATTGTGGCTTTCCTTCCGCACATCTTGCATATATTTGACTCCATTTGAACTCGATTCGAGGAAACACACGCCAATCACTGTCCACGGTTTTCATAACTGCCGCAGTCGAAATAATTCGCCGTATTCTGTGCTACGCCAAATGTCATCTAATTGAGTGAAACATATTTCATTGCGCAAAGTGTGAGGAGAACACCACTCTACTTTACACTCTGTCATTTCTCCAAAATAGGACATACATCTCACTTATATACATTTCAACCACTGAATAATTCAAACCCGCAAACAGTTATTGTGACATTAATACCTCACTGTTTATTTCATGCGAATCATCGATCTGTCTTCTTAACAGTTTCAGTAAGATGTGGCCTAAATTGCTTGTCAAATTCCCTGGAAATGTGAGTGACACACATTCAGTTCGGCAAACCCGGATGTAATTAGATACCAATTCATAAGGTGGATGGTGTTGCACTATTGAGTAGCGTATTCCACGTATCAGTTTCATGCAGCGTATTGAGATCTTCCTGTTAAGAGACAGCACAATAATGCGTCGCATTTGTGTGTAAACCGAAAACCGAGAGGTTTAAGTTTACACATATATATCCCTTGTGAATGGACTGGGTGTGAATCAGAGCCAGGCATTCTAGAAGTTGAAGAGGCGAGACATGAGGACAATAGCATGGACATACAACTTATATCTTATGTCTCACTTTTTGAATTATCATAAATGTCGAAACGTCGCCTCTATACAGATAAAGAAGCTGTTGTCCATAAAATATTCTTCATTCTTCATCTCCTCAGCTTCTAGAATGCCAATCAAAGTGGCTTGACGGTGTCACAGATCAATGCATGTCGTCGAACCCCAGTGGAGTGGATGGGCGTTCATGCTATCGGGTATTGCGGCTCAGAATTGAGCTCTGGCATTTCGCACCACCACGTATAACTACACACAATACAGAATTAAGCGAGAGAGTATAGTTTTACGCCACTTTAGCAATATTCCAGCAATATCACTGATTGGCGTCACACAGATTGTTCCCATGTGGGAATCGAACCCAGGTTCTCGCATTAACCACTACGCTCCCTACTTACTTAACTAAAATATAGGAATTAGAAAACGCTTCATCGTCAACTTCATTTGGAAGCGAAACAGACGGCAAAGGCTCCAGACACTTTCCATGCAAATATTCAAAAGTATATACCTGCTCTGCACCCGCTACCAAGGCAACATCTGTACCCAAGCAAACTTACCTGAGGATTATAAATCACCCGGGAACATTCCCCATTTTGGATGTTTTGTTTGTTGTTTAACGCCACACTGAGCAATATTCCAGTTACATGGTGGAGGTCTTTATATAACCGAGTCAACCAGACAGTCCAGTGACTGATATCACGAGCAACGATCTATGCAGTTGGGATACAGTGACATCTGCCAACCAATTCGGCGAGACTGACCACCCGACCCCGATATTCACGTATTACGACAAGCATGGGTGGTTACTGAAGACCCGGATCTACACGTGCCATCTACTGCATTCTATACTTTGATGTTGAATGAGTACCCTGAATAGTTGTAAAAGTGTACCAAAAGAAGATCAATTCCTAACCCGGATCTTCTAGGCTCCCATGTAAGCAGGGAACGTTAGATATCAAAGCAATGCTTTTAAGCCAATTAGAGACACAAGCATGCTTAAACACACTGCAGATACATTGAAAGACATCTCATGAATTTTGGAAACCACCCTAGTTGGCTTCAACGGTCAGATTTAACGAATAAAAGAAACAAAACGATCAATTCAAATGATGGAATTACTTGTCATTTTTTAACCTATCTTAAAACGTTATTGTCACGCACAACAGGTGTATATATATATTACTGCGTTTAATAGCGACATACCTCCCACGGCTGAAGTACATTATATTCAATGCATTTTGGTGGTGGTTTCGTATCGGAGGCGGACGCTCTCTCGAAGGTTAACGTAACGCACTAGTTTGACATTTTAAACGGTTTTTTCGTTGTCGTGGGTGTAGAGGGACAGGAAATGGGTCCATTGTGTCACTGAACGGCACCACGTGACATCACAAACAAATCATCTAATTTGGTATAGACTTTGACATGACTCAGGCCAATTTGGCGGGAATATGCTTGAGACGACCGAGTTTATTAAATTACCCGGTGTCGGTCTGGCGGGCTATTTTGTGAATGAAACGGGGTTGCCCCTTCAGAAATTCGACCGCCTTTGGCGTTATGTTAACACGTGGCATTTTTGCCGAGAAAACGACACTTTCGTATTATGTGCGGGTACAAATGATACGCTGTAACATATATATACTCGTTGCTTTTCCTCTTCAGCCGTGAAGGTCTCTTTTATATGTTTCTAATTTGGGGTGTCGTTTTACGGCGCACTCAACAATATTCTTGCTATATGGCGGTGGTCTATAAATAAACAAGTCTGGACCAGACAACCAAGTGACCAACATTATGAGTATCTATCTACGCAACTGGGAACCGTTGTCAACTAAGCGAGCGGACCTACCCACCTGATTCCGTCAGCCACCACGGACGACAACCATTGGTTCAACTGTCCACAGTTGGTTTGTTGTTTGACGCCACACAGTAATACTCTAGCTATATGGCGGTAGCCTGTACATAAACGAGTCTGGACCAGATAATCCAGTGATCAACAGCATGAGCATCGATCTACGCAAATGGGATGCGATGAGATGTGTCGACAAAGTCAGCGAGCCTTGTCACCCGATTCCATCAGTCGCCTCTGACGACAAGCATGAGATTCTGAGAGCGGTTCTAACCCGGATCGTCACGGTTCAGACTATAGTAGGTAGAATCACAACACATGTTATTAAAGAATGTGCATGCATGTTTGTGTTAGTGCGTGTGACTTCATTTTTCATGTGCGTGCATGGTGAGTATTATCTTGATTGTGTTGCGTGCGCTTGGGATGGGTAGATTTACGTCTGCGTATGTGTATGCATGCGTTCGTAGACCGACAGACGTAGTTTATGTGAGTCTCACCACATGTAAACAATACAAGTAAAATAGGTAAAATATAACAATATATGAGAGACTCTATAAGAGTGAAGAGAGATTTTTTTTATATATACAAGCAAACCAAGCACTTATACCATAAAATGTGTAAACTTATCATTTGTAATAGGATATAGCACGCATATGTGCACTCTCAGAGGACTTTTAAGAATATAAGAGATTATGACGACGCTTCGGCATACCAAAACAGGCTTTGACACATTAAACCATTAAATGGTTATGACTTAATCCCTGTACACATCGTACGTGCCTTTCTGGCCGTGCGAGTCTGCCTCAACAACTCCAAGAAGTACACGCACTCTTCAAGGATTGTAGTTTTTATTGAAACCCTCGTCTGTCCGGAAAGTGTACCTGTTATCAACTGACTGAGTTGTAAGCCGACCTAGATTGCTGAATCGTCAACGAGGTGGTTCTGTCAGACTTTAGTGACGACGTCTACACGTCAGACGCGGCTTGTAGCAGGCGTTCTGCAGACGGGCTTATGGGCAGTATTGGGCTTATGGGCATAATACTGCATCAAGGTCACAGAAACTGTGTTTCCAAATCCTGCTGTCACAACGGGAGACAGAAGCTGGCCTGGGTCAGCTAAGGGGCAAAGATCGTCTGTATGCATTTAATTATAATCTGTTATTGTTATAAGATATGTGATGGCAGCTGTGGACCAACCCGGTAGGGCTGTATCATCTTTTTTCAAACTCCAAGGTAGTCATCCAGAAAACTACTTGTGCATATGTATGTATGGATGTTTAATATTGTACATATCTGTCACTATCCGAAACATGCTGACATTCGCATGGCCCAACTGCGCCCCCACCCCAGTCCTCTTACACACACCACCACTACCCCCCACCCACCCCACACCACCCCAACTTCCTTTCTGTACAGCCGTAATATTCCCCACTATGACTAGCTGAGTGAATTACCTTTATGTACTACCCCTCCCAAGATACAATAAATCCATTAATGTATAATATTTCTGAAAGTGTCCTCTGTGTCAGGTTGTCACAGCCAAGACATAAAAGGGTAGTTGTGAGGATGGGCAGTTTATCTGTCTAGCTGCTGTGCCTGGATGTGTTTGTTTCTGTAGTTTTGTTGCTATGCCCTACCAGTTTCTTTCCTACCTGTCTGCTTGTATGTTTACATATCTACCCGTTCACTTACCACCTCGTTTGTCTGTTTACCTATCTACCTGATCAGCTTCTGTCCCGTTTGTCTCTTCACATATCTACCCGTTCAGTTAAACCGTTTGTGTCTCTTTACATATCTACCCGTTCACTTGACAACCCGTTGTCTCTTTACATATCTGCCTGTTCAGTTTCCGCCCCTTTTGTCTGTTTACATGTCTACCTGTTCAGTTAACAACCCGTTTCTCTGTTGGCATATCTACCCGTTCACTTACCAACCCATTTATCTGTTTACACATCTACCCGTTAATTTAAAAACCCATTTGTCTGTTTACACATTTACCTGTTCAGTTAACAACCCGTTTTTCTGGGTACATTTCTACCTGTTCAATTACCAACCCATTTGTCTGTTTACAAATCTAACCGTTCTGTTAACCAGTCTAAGTAAACGTATCCTCAGTACTTTTCGTTACTCTCCACTACTGAGTCTCAGTGGTGGAGTGTAACGAATAACAATGAGACTAAGTTTACTTAGACTGTTCTGTTAACAACTCTTTTGCCTGTTTACATATCTACCTTTTCAGTTTCCGTCCCATTTGTCTGTTACATATATACTATCAAAAAAAGAAACGCATAGGCGAATTGTATATTCAAAAATTGATTAATTACCTATTGTGTTCAGATAACCGTCAAGATATGTAACAACAGTGTTGCTAACATGATTTTACACAGATGGACAAGGAAAAAATCAATTTTACCTGAAAATGTTGATTTTGATGACATTCTTACTATGGTTAGAAAGGCTTCACTACAATGGAACCTTCCAGTTGAAATTGTGCAGCAAACAGTATACTCTGTCTGGCAATAAAACTTTCACATATTAGCATTCGTTTTGAAGGAGTTTCAAGGTCAAATCACTACGTCACGTCTTGACTCTGCGACACAGAACATCGCTTCCAACTTCTAAAATATGCCTCTCAAGCAAGTCATGGATGCTAGAGACTACCAGTTTTCTGTTACCATACGTCTGAATGTTAGTCTGAGCAAGATATCATGTCTTGCAACCAAACAGGTATACCAAATAACCGTCCCCGTACAGGCACTTTCGCAACAGACTTCTTGTCTAAGCGCCTCCTTTTTTTGGATAGTATACGTCCGTTCACTTACCTAACGGTTTGTCTATCTATCCATTTACTTTCTATCCGATGGTCTGTTTATACACCTACCAATTTATTCATCTAACCGTTCGTCTGTTTATATATCTACCCTTTTATTTACATGCTGTATATTTACTGTCTACCCGTTATCAACAAGATAGTTTTAATCCATTTGTGATAAATGATTATAACAATTTTATGCATTATACCATTTTGTTTATTTTATGAAAACGACGTTTCGCCACCGATTCTAATGTTATCAAGCGAGTGAAATTTTCGTAATTCTTCATCAACTCAACTTCTTAAATGCCCATCAAAGAAGGCACTTTGTGACAAAGTAGTTGTTATACTGCCTGTCCTTCGCTGTACTTATTCTCAGCGCATCACGTTTTGACGTCACGTTATGGCTGACATATTGTCGATGTGACGTAATATTTTCCTCACTCACTCACTCCACCCGTTATCCATTAAATATAAACCCGTTTTACATTTAACCGAGTTTACTTGTTCCGTTCACATGCCATCCCCGTTAACTGCATACTCCGTGTGCCTATATACCTCGCCGGTGGGGTAGCCTAGTGGTTAAAGCGTTCGCTCATTACGCCAAATATCCGGGTTTGACTCCCCACATACCTGAGTGTGTGGAGCCCATTTCTGGTATCCTTCGCTGTGATGTTGCTGGAATATTGCTAAAAGCGGCGTAAAACCACATTCACTCACCTGTCTCCCGTGTTACATGTGTCTTGATAACACGTGTCCCGTGCGTTTGTCCACTCATACTGGTATATGCCTCTGGATAACCCTACACCAGAGTTGCTGTTGACATTTATAAAACATACGTGTCATCAGGCTTTCAGCCCACACTGTCATACCGAGGTATCAGCGAAACCTAATAACTCATATTCTAACACTCATTCACTTACACACACTCACTCACACCATCCACCCATCAACTCACTCCCCCACACACTTACTCACCCACACACCCACACACCCACACACCCACACACCCACACATCCACTCACGCACTGATCCATGAACCAGATTACCGATACACTCACTTTCTCACTCACTCACTCACTCTCCCACTCACCGATCCACCCGCCAGCGCACTCACTCACTCGCCCTTACACTCTCTCTCTCTCTCTCTCAGAATCTCCCTCCCTCACTCGCTCTCATTTACTCTCTCACTCACCCTTCCACCAACCAGCTCACTCATTCACTCACCAACATACTCACTGACCCTCCCACTCACTCTCTCACTGTTACACACACCCTCACCAACATACTCACTGACCCTCCCACTCACTCTCTCACTGTTCCACACACACACACACACACACACACACACACACACACACACACACACACACACACTCACTCACTGACCCTCTCACTCACTGACCCTCTCACTCACCATCTCACCCTTTCATCCACTCTCTCACTCACCCATTCACCCTCCCACTCACTCTCTCACTGTTCCACACACTCACTCATTCACTCTCCCTCAGCGATCCTCCCACACATGCACTCACTTCACCCCCACCCCTATCCCCCACCCCCTCCCACACACACTTTCAATCACCCTTACAACACGCACACACTCACTCGCCAACCCCTCCCGCTCACTCGCACAATGGACGCCAACAGCCTATAGACATATCACATGTGAGGTGGTGAATGAACCCATGGCCAGCACTATCTATGTTGACAAATAGGTTACTAGACCAGCGCTGCGCTACAACACAACCTCATACAGTAAGTGTTTGCTGTACAAGATAAGACATTGTACAATGCACAGTTTCTCTTGAGCAAACTGACAACTCTCGACCACCCACCACAGGGTAGAAATGTGATCTATACCTTTATCTAAACATGACATACATTTCTACCAAAGGCTGTGTAAACTCGGGTAACACAAGGCTTGACCTGAATGAAAGACATTGCATGTGACTAGTATGATGAATGAGTGACAACCAGTGACAAATGGGATCTCAAAACGTCCCTGGAGTATAAATAACCTTATTTAGAAGCTGACACTGTTTTGTTGTTGTTGTATAGTATATATATTATACATTATTATATATTATTATTATTATATAAGGCCACCCACGTGAAGCTGTAACACCGAGGCGTGATATACCTTCTCACAATAAAATAAACAAACATACTTCTGTCCCCCAACCGATTTCACTATTCGACCAATGTGACCATCAGCTGATCGTAGGTCCTCAACCGCCAACGGTGCTTCACCTACTCCGCTCACCCATCACCCTAGTACCACCCGATCGTCCTCCTGCATCCTACCACAACCATCCGCCCACTCACCCTACTACCTCCCGATCGCCCTCCTACCACTCGATCACCATCCTACACCCACACGCCCACCGTCCTACCACCATCTGACCACAATACTAACATCACCTGATGACCCTACCATCACCCGATAACTCTCCTACCATTACCTGATCACCCTACTACCACCACCCGATCACTCTCCTCCCACTACCTGATCACCCTCTACCACCACCCGATCACTCTCCTACCATTTACCTGATCACCCTAATACCACCACCCGACCACACTACTAACATCACCTGATGACCCTACCACCAGCCGATAGCTCTTCTACTATTACCTGACCACCCTCCTACTACCACCCGATAATTCTCCTACCATTACCTGATCACCCTACTACCACCAATCGACCATCCAGTCACCACCCGACCACCCTGTTAATACCACCTGATCACATCACTACTCAAGACAGTGTGTATTTCCAGTACGGAGTAATAACCTCCTGTGTACGTAGTTTACAAGATAAAGTATTATATTTATTATGGTGAAACAGCATTGTAGATATATCTATCATCTCAAATTTTGCTTATACTATCTCTTAATTTATGCCATAGGAATCAAGTTAAGCTTTTTAATACTAGTACATTATCCGTTGATAGAATGGATCTAAATAATAAATTTTGACGATATACATGTGGTAAGTATATGGGTCGTAAAGTGCCATGTAATGTACAAATGAATAAACAGAATGGTACTCGTCTTCAATACCTAAATTTAATGTGGACATAAACGTTGATATTTATACATTCCTAATCATTATCTTCCTTCATTATATTTTAATTTTAACAGACCACATCTGAACTTAAAACATATATTCCATGTCGTTTGTCAATAATGCTGTAGATACAATATCTGGAGTCATTATTCTGGGCCTAGATTTTCGATGCTCTCTTAGCGCTATGGTAGCCGTAAGTTAATGTTATATGGCACTTGTGACTATCTTAGCGCTAAGAGAGCTTCGAAAATCAGGGCCCAGGAGTGCAAGGAACATATCAGTCACAACATTTTTAAGACATTTACGAAAGAGGATATATACAAGTTGAAACCCAACCCACGTGAGAATAACATAATACGGATTTATGAACCGATGCATAAGTGGTGAAACCACAATTAAAACAATATATTTGCAGTATATATACCTTAAATGGGATGCGATTTTCTAAAACTCGTAGACAATATATTAATGTTTTATATACTGCGTTAACATAAAGCGTATACCTGCTACATTCCCCACATATAATTGCATTCAGGATTAAAGGGTTAACATTTAAACATCTTTTACGTGCAATCAAATGAGCTTTAACTAAGTTTTCAAGCGTGTGCATACAACATATTTCTGCGCCACATAATAAGAATGGTTGTATTTGTGTGTCGAATATTTTAAAGAGAAACGTTAAAGATAACTTCCATTAATGCACGTTTATCTCTCCTCGCGACATCAACAATACAGCTTCCCATGAGTTGAAGAATGTAATGCACATAGATATTCATAACGATGTATTGCAGCAATATACTTGTTATCTAAAAAAAACACTATTCATGCTCAGCTAACTATACACCCCTTCGAAACACAGGTATACTGTTTAGGACGTAAAATCCTGAGTTGGCTTTTCAATCCAGGAATAGCATCAAGTACAGTATAGATACAAGTACAACATCAAACATGAAAAGTACAATTTCTAACAAACCAGGACAAGTTGTATACAGAAGTTACAATGTTTCGATTGTTCATGTAACAACTCACTTATGAAGAGAGAAAACAATACTACATCAGCCGATCACTCTTCTACCACTACCTGATCACCCTACCACCACCCGATCACTCTCCTACCATTACCTGATCACCCTACCACCATCCGATCACTCTCCTACCACTACCTGATCACCCTACCACCACCTGATCACTCTCCTACCACTACCCGATCTCCCTAACAGCATCCGATCACACTCCTACCATTACCTGATCAATATACCGCCACCCGATCACTCTCCTACCACTACCTGATCACCCTAACACCATCCGATCACTCTCCTACCATTACCTGATCACCCTACCACCATCCGATCACTCTCCTACCACTACCCGGTCTCCCTAACAGCATCCGATCACACTCCTACCACTACCTGATCAATATACCGCCACCCGATCACTCTCCTACCACTATCTGATCACCCTACCACCACCTGATCACTCCCCTACCACTACCCGGTCTCCCTAACAGCATCCGATCACACTCCTACCATTACCTGATCAATATACCGCCACCCGATCACTCTCCTACCACTACCTGATCACCCTAACACCATCCGATCACTCTCCTACCACTACCTGATCACTATACCACCACCCGATCACTCTCCTACCACTACCTGATCACCCAACCACCACCACTACCACCTTACCACTCTTGTTGTGTTAGCTACTCATGCTACTACAATCCTCCGAACACCCGATTACCCAACTGCCATCTTATCTCATTACTATTACCACCCGACCACCCTACTACCGACACCTGATCACACTACTACCATCACCCGATCACCGATCGACGTCGCGATAGACCCACATCTACCAACACCACCAATCACTCACCCCACCAACCTTACTCCAGAGGTCGTATATATATATAGTTACAGTATATTCCTGTTCTATTTTCCATTAATAAAATATACATACGTTTTTTTCCCAAGCGACCTGCAACAGCTTGTCCTCCCCCGCAATACTGAACTAGGGGTCCCATCTGTACACTCCGCAGAACTGTTATCATCTAATTTGTAACTTAATATTTTAATATTTGGTATTCACGGCTATTGGTAATTTACAACTAAGCATGCATGGCAAGCGTTAGACTAGAACGATTTATGTTAAGATACCATGGAAATAGACCCTGTATAAGTAATGGACTAAAATGGTGTTCACAGTGATGTCTATGTTTGTTTGTCTGTTTGTTTGATTGTTAGTTTTGCTCCTCATTCAGTTATAACCCGACGTCTATATAAGACGACGGTCTGAAGGCAGCGTGTCTTGAACCAGGCCATCCGGTAGCGAGGACTGTCTACAGCAGTCTATCCGGGATATGTTTCTTGTTTTTTCAAAGCTACGCCGATATTTCTCGTCCCCACTGATCCACATCACCCAAAAATTTAATTGGTTCACACTACTTCATTTGTTCACTTCGCTTACACATATTCCGTCATGCTCTCCTGAAGCATATTCACCCTCCACCCCACCCACCCACACACTCACGTTGTACACCCCACCCTTCCTCGCTGTGTCTCCCTCGTCTCATGTTACCCTACCAACCGACGGACACCCTACGTTAGTCTCCTCCTAAGGTGACCCGCCCTCAACTAATCGAACGCCTAATCATACCTAGTACACTAAACTCCGCCATATAACGGAGCCCCACCCTAGATGGCAGCCTCCACTGACCCTGACCTGGTGTGACCCTCATCTGCAAGGCACAACATCGCCCATGGTCATGAAGACAAGCACATTGGAAAGTAATTTGGCACGAACAAGCTATCGATCTGTCTCCGATCTTATGTCCAGGGTAACTCAAGGCCAGCTGGAAGGAAACGCTGATGCTGACATAACGCTCACCGCTTGAGGGCAACCACGGCAACACCTGGACCTGATGTCGTGTTGAAGCCGTGGCGGTTGATGTAGTAGTAGTAGTAGTAGTAGTAGTAGTAGTAGTAGTAGTAGTAGTAGTAGTAGTAGTAGTAGTAGTAGTAGTAGTAGTAGTAGTAGTAGTAGTAGTAGTAGTAGTAGTAGTAGTGCGCATCAGTGCGTGCGTGGGGCAAACGCGTGATCTATGACAACTTTATTTAATTACTACTAGTCCTTAAGTTCACAGCTTGCTTCTTACAGTGCTCGGTTTGTAGAACCAGCAAACTGAGACCAATTAAACTCAAATCACGCACAGTATCTGGAGAGCCCCCGGGTCACAAGAAAGACACCTTTCAACGCTCATTGCAGTATGACACGGGAGTCAACAATACTTAGTACGAGACACTTTCACAATATAACTCCCAGGATACTGGCATCATGAATAATTCCATTTTCTAATTTGAAATACTTTTGTGTATGCATGTACATTTTGTACACCAAACATTAATAATCGTTGTGTAGTTTCCTTTACTTCTGCCCGGGAGAAACACCTGGATTGTCAGCAAACAACCCAAAATAAGTCAAGAGAGTTTAAAATAGTATAAATGTTCATCAGAGTTGATTTGTTGAGAAAATGTCCTTACGGACCACCAATACCGGTCGTATGGCTTTATGTGACGCAGTACACGATGGCGTGCATAGATGTCGTTTACAACTCCAACACGTCAAAGGAAAAGGACAAAACATAAGCTGAAGACCTAGATGGTGATGCTCTATAACAACAGGCTGATGGAACATCCCTGTACCGAACAGGATGGATGTGTTTTTATGTGAATAATATACACTATTGCCGTTTCAGGACAGATCGAAGAGCTTTCGTTCATTTTTGGGTTATGCTGACTCATTGTTGTAACTGGATTGTGTGCCTATTGAAAAACATATGTCTTTACATTTCTGTGCCATGACACCAAGGGATTTCTTCACCACTAATATAGATGATATAATACTGAAAATATCAAATTGTATAAACGATACTCAATACAGTAAAACGATTATTTCTAGATGATATATGTAAAATCGATGTCGATATATACGTTTACATACGTGCTCCACGCGAGGTGAGTGAAGTAGCGTTATAGATCATTTGACGTGTCGTCGATATGGCTGTTTAATGTCCTGGCCGATTTTTGGGACTTTTGAGATAATGGTATTTATCACCGACAAAGGACAGTGGGCGGTTGTCGCTCAATGTATGCTTTCTCACACAGCTGGCGTGAGTTGAAGTCGCAGTTTTGCATTCAATTGCTACAGAAAATTTAGCTTGGTTGAAAAAATGTTCTTAACTTTTTAGAATGAGACCAGCGTGTTAGTTACCGGTGAGGGTTTAAGTGTTTCTCTGTAAAAGAATACAATAGCGTTAACAATTATGCAAAACTCAAGGAGTGTGTTATTTGCTCGAAGTTGAATCTTCAGCTGAACCAACACTTCGCATCTATTCTGAATGATGACTTAAATAACATGCTTGTCCATTTCTTTTTAAAACATACGACCTCATCCTGAATGTGGTGGTGCATTTAAAGTAGATAGAGAACGCTGGCGCTATGCACTACTGCTGAGCCTCCCTGGTCTACTGGATGGAGCGTCTTCTCCGACAGCGGCATGTTGTCTTGCTATCTGATGATGTACAAGAGATATTAAAATATGGTACTAGTTGTTACCTTGCCTAGTGGTTTGCAGGAGGGGTAGAAAATGACCAGGAGGTGGTCTTTATGGAGTCATTGAACTGAGTGTGGTATGGTTGTCTGGTAGATTGGTTGTTTAACGCCACTCTCAGCAGTACTGGGGCTATATGGCGGCTGTCTATAATCGAGTGTGGGTCAGATAATCCACTGATGAACAGCATGAGCATCGATCTCCGCAACTGGGATACGACAACTTCTGTCAGTCTTGTCAGCGAGTCTGAACACCCAGTCAATCCATGTAGTCGCATCATTCATGCATGGGTTGCTATGACCAACTCTATAAACCCGGATCTTTACGGGTATGCTAGACATCGGTATGGGCTGGCAATGTACAAACGGCATTTGTGGGGGTTAAACATGCAGATTAAGAAAACACACGCGCACTCGCACACGCACACCAATTCACCTGACTTCATTTCACACCTGACATGATGGGTGGGTGGATTATTTTTTTTTTCATGTCTGTGTAAGTTAAATAACCTTGACAGCATAATAAAGCCCTAGTTCATATTGAAACTATATACCCGTGGAAGCTGACATCTCAGTTCCATTATTTTCATGCATTTACATAATTACGACATTGATTTTCAACACTGGCTGATACCGTAAATACTATGTAAAAGTTTTAACGAGACACCAGGTCAACAAGCGTTCGGGGTCATATCATATATTGTAAGACTCAACCGAAACAGAGGGCAAGATGTGCGAATAACCTTTGTCATGGTATCTTACTGTACGAGTTATTTGATAATCGATTTGATGTCTTTATGATGACACGCCCATCTCATACTGGCAGCAAGAACAAATGAGTGACAGCTGAATATTAAGATGGGATACGATTTTTGAAACTGGTTATCTAATATTCAAATTTACAGGGATCGATTGTGTTCCCAATGTATTAACAGGGCACTCATCAATATTTCACCTAAACTAGCGTCCAAGAGAAACGCCACCAAATATTTTTTCTGGTCTAAAACAAAACTTACGCTAAATATGGTAACATTAAATGTTTTATTGCAAACACATCAATCATTCAGCAACATTATTTAATGGATAACAAGAAGTGATCGTGATCTAAGATCACATGAATGGCACTGGGGTGCATTATCCAGTATTCGATCACCAATGCAGAATCGACTGGGATCTTTTACAATTTTCTGGGTAGCACATATTGATCAATGCAGGGTGTGGCCACCTCAAGCATTGGTGCAGGCCCAACCCGGCGTCGAACTGAGTAGCTGAGTCTTCTGACGTCTTGATTAGGGAACCGACGTCATTCCTTTAGCAGAGCAGCTTCCAAAACGTTCCTCGTCATTGGCTGATTTTGGCGTTTCCGAATACGACGTAACAGTCCTCAAGGTGCTCATTTGGGGACAGATCTTGAAGAGCTGGAACTCCAAAGTTTACTCTTCGCCCGTGTCGCTGCTGCCAGTGTGACACTGTCCTGGTTCATCTCAGTCAGGCATGTCGGTGTCGGCACGTCAACGTCATGCCCTTGAAAGACCATGAATGCGGGGTCCTCTGGTCACTGTCTGTCTGCTGACTGGGTGTTCAGTGCTGGAAAATATTTTATACCCTAATTTGATACGGGTAACTTTGTGCACAGTTTCTGTGTCATTCGTGTAAAGTCTCAGAAAATACGAAATGCAAGTGCAAAAGTTCCCAGGGAATAGACATGTTGTGTTTGAGATATGTGTTTTTAGCTAGTTTCAAACAGACTGACAATTATTTTTGACAATATACAGTGGTTTTTATTTTGGTGGCGTTTCTGTTGGCCGTTAGTTTATATGGCGGGAGTCTGCTAACAATCGAATATGGACCAGACCATAAAGTGATCAACATCATGAGCACCAATCTACGTTTTGGGATACGATGACAAGTGTCAACCTTGACCACCCGATACTGACAAGCCAGCTTAAACGGCAGAGGACAGCAGATACACATTCACACATTGTACCCTTGTGGGGAATCGAACCCGGGTCATCGGCGTGGCGAGCAAACGCTTTAAACACCAGGCTACCCACCTGGGCCCCAAACTCGAACAGTGTTCGAGGACTTTTGTTCTGTTGCACAAGAGATATTTAGTCCAAGGAGAATTTACTGCTACATAGAAAGGGGATTCCTCAGGACCAAGTAATCAAAAAAATATATTAATAATTTCGATGTTGTTGTCCTTTTTCCGTTTTTCAGAGTAAGGTTACATTACGAGATTGGACTTTTTAATGTAGCCCACCATTTACAGCGATTTGTACATAAGGTATCCTGAGATGGAGTTTTGCAAGGCTCCGGGCGTTTTGATTGTAAATTTACATCTAAAATCGAAAACATCAAACATAATTCGAACTATCTTTTGCCGGTATTTTTATTGCTATATTTATTTCGTTTGAGTCTAAATATGGTCATATCGATCCCTGCATATTAGTGTTCAGTTAAAGTATATTCTCCTTTTGGAGAAACATATTCGAGTTAGTATTTCAGTTATAAATACAATCGATACACGGAGGTCGAGTGTGGTGACTTATCGGCACAACAGAGACCGAGATTAGATAAAATCTATACACGTGTATATTTTGTCACCGACGTAATAGTGCGGAAATATTGTTAAAAGGGGCATAAAACTACATTCACTCACCCAGACACCTATCCATGGACTCACTCATACACTGATATACCCAATGACTTATTTATCAAGTGAAATATATCTGTTGCATTGGTACAATGAAAATATTATTATGTTGTTGAATTCATTTTCGCTGTACAACTTTAAATTCAATGCCGTCATCATTCCAAAACATTTTAAACGGTACCGTTGGATTTGAAGAATTTTTTATTAAACAATACGTGTACAAGCGGTTTCATCAGGAATTGTATTGTGCATGAAAACTAATTAGTCTGCCATGTCAAATATACCATTGCCATTTTGCTTCGTCAGATGAACTCACCCTGTTGTGTCAATCATGTTAGTAAACATTATTGACCAGATATAATCTATTATCTGATAAAAAGGGTTGCTAATCAGCGTTTCGGGTGATTGATAGCCTGATTGCTAGCCCTTTTATCGATATTACCCTCTAAACCTTTACCCGAAATATTCGAAGGACAAACTGTACAATCAGCGATGGCCCAGTTAGGTCTTACCCGATATTAGCTCATTTACATGCAGTTCACGCTATCTCGTCTTTGGCCATGTGTCAGTGGTGACCAGCCCTAAACGAGCATTGTAACAACCAAAAGTAAATACTGTATGAATGGGCGAGATTTCGTGTCCAGTCCATTCTGCACCAAGGTCGAGTACTGGGGACTATACAGACCACCACTGCTTTGTGAATGAGCTGTTGATCAGAGTAACCTTTACCAGCGCCTACTCATCAAAACCGGAGTTTACAAACTGGGACGCACCTAGTATATATAAAGAGAGGATGCTATCAAAACTAACGGGAGATCACAGAAATAGTGATCATGAAAGCGTGCGAGCGTTTGATCGTGTGTGCGTGCGTGTGCACATTAATCTTGAAGTGTTTCATATGCAAACGTTTACCTATAGAGATGGTACTGACAATATCTTCTATTCAGCATGACAAAATATTCTTCTATGAGTATAATTTGTAAACCAATTAATGTCTTGAAGCATTTACATAGTATATTCCCTTGGCAGGTTATATGATCATGGGTTCTGATCCAAGATTCTGATGGTTACCACTCTTTTGATGCCCTCCTCAAAGAATATATACACCAGGCATTAGAATGGGTTGTATCGGAGGTCTGTCTGCAATACCCATATGCGCGAACACACACGGGCTGAACTGTAATGATTTGAACGCAAAATTATACCTCATCTTACCCCAACTCGTTCCTTAAAAATTGTGTGCACATGTATGTTTGAATTCGTTGTCCTTTGCTCATGAGATGAGCATCGCCTGCTCGCTATAGCCATGTACATTCAACAACACAGACAAAATAGGCGTAATATAGGTGTACATGGTTTGATACCTCTGTTTGATACCTCAATCAGAAGTATCAAATCAAAACAGCCGAATCAGCTGATCGAATAGCCATGAATATCGACTATGGTGGACATCACGAATACAATGGATTTAAGCCCTAATCCCAAGTTCCGCTTCATCGCCTCGGGCAACAAAGAACAGACTTCTCGGTGATTATTCAGAATATGATTATCGTTATTACTATCATTATGTGTCTGACCATGAAGTTTTTAATGGGTTTATTGAATGGTGCATATAAGGTGTATAGAGCCCGATCGGTTACAGGGAGTGTACAGGGGGTCATTGAGACATACATATGCCGTGTGTAGATGTGATTATCCCTAATCAATATTAGTAACGGTGGGGGTGAGTTTTATTAGAGGGGGGACAGGTGTGGGTATAATGCACACTTCCCTGCTCAAGCTAGTACAGATTTTGTACTGTTTTGTTTGTTGGTTGTTTTTTTCTTGTTTTGTTTTGCCCTTTGATGAGGAGGGCATAATTCTTTTAAATTCATTTGTTTGTCTATGAATATAATTTAATGCAAAGCTGCCCTGTAAAGGTATCCTATCTATGCAGCCCTAGTAAACTGTTTATCAAACCATTTCATCCGATTGAGGAAAATTAAGGTGGCGTTTATTGCACATGGCACGGAAAGCAGCCAGGTGACCTGACCAGACTCACCTGTCACACACCGGGACATAAGGCAAACGACACTCTTTAATCTGCATATACATGAACGCTGAACTTCTGTGTATGATTTGGAAGTATATACTCAAATGCCATCGGCCTCATTGTGTTAAGGTTCAAGATATAATGGACAGAATGAAAATGAGGCATTCAAATAGATATGGTTCGCCAGCTGGTCGGAAGACCGTGTTGGTGTCACGTGACACGAAGCAGGGAAAGCGTATCGAAAGGTTGTCAAATCTATCCACTTAATTTCATAACAGTATGAGTTTGTCAGTCTCCTAAAACCAAAATTGTTCGTCAGAATGTTTGGCATAAGATACTTAAAATAAGTCATTATATGTGGAAAAAGTAAAGGGTTCTTACTTACCACATCATATATACTTGATTGCTTGACACATTTACAATTTTCCATTTTTGCTTTCACCTAATTTTCACGTTTTGCTTGTTTGATCCAGTTAACCGGGGTTTGACTGTATATCAGTATATATGCCACGTATTTCGCTACATATATCAGTTGAAAAGCTTAACTTAAAGTTCAATGTGTTATCCAGGAGGACAGATAGAGGCAGCTCAGTGTGTAGAGATGTATCTCAAATTTTGGTCTGTCCTAGCCTCAAAAGTGTTTAAAGGACTACGTCGAGAGATACACCCAGACTGGAAGATTTAAAGTACCACGTGACCTTGTCTGTCAAACAGACCATGAAATAAATATATCCGATAAAGCATATGTATGTATGTAAAATTTACCACGTCTGAAGATATTATCTTGGTTTTATTAAGATAATCTAACTGATCTTTTCGTAAAAATGTGTTCACTTCGGAGACTTGATACTGGTGTACGGATAACCAATACCCGACATAAGACCCGAGTTCGATTCCCAACATGGGTGCAATGTGTGAGGGCCATTTCTGGTGTCCTCCTGTCGTGATATTGCTAAAAGCGGCGTAAAACCCAACTCACTCACTCACTCATTCACTCACTTGAAATAGACGCCCAGCTGCCGTTATCGTACATGCTGTGCAATGACTACAGCTCACCATAATATCTGCTAGAAACCTCTACATCACCCGGAAAGGTTTGTCAAAGCTCTTGCCACCGTGGAATATAATAAATCACCATACTCACTTGAAAGATAAAGTAATTCTATTTCCGACGCAACAAAACGAAAATTTCCTATGGTAGTATAGCGAAACAGTCTCCTGTGCATACTATATGCTAGTATGTTGCTCGTAATCATAATCTGTCATTCACCTGACGAAGCGGTAAGCTGTAGACCAGAAACGTCGTGTTGTTAATAGTAAAGAACTTGTGAACTCGTACCATATGATTTTATGAAACACTCTCAAAACATAGTACACATACGATGCCAAGGTTGTGTACGCCTCAGTACAGTTCTGTACATATTTGAAGAGGTGCGCGCAAGCTCTACCTGCATTATGAGAATACACATATGAATTACACGACCAGGCCTGAGTTAAGACAGTAATCAATCGCTAATGACTGATGACTGTTCAATATCTGGTCACGTGGCAATGAGATCAAATACCCACAGCAATAAAGTAGGGTATTTAAGTACTGGAGCTTCTTAGATCTCGTTCATTGACCTGTGTGGACAAAGACCCCCCAGCGCAGCAATACACCGCATGTACAGACGTTAATGATAATACAATTAAAACTAGATGATGTTAGTTATAGATAAAAATGATTTAACTGTGACAATTAATGTTGCCACCTGTGTCACGAACAGATGCTAATGCCGACTCTTTTACCACCGCTATTGTCTGGTTAATAGAAACACATTATTTGAAAGGCAAATGGAAACAGTCAAACAGTTCATTGTTTTTATAAGTACCTTCTGTCCGCCTTTTTTTTCAAATAAAAAGTGGAACAAGGGTCAACTAGTTTTACTGGTATTTAACCACTCATCGATGCAGAAAGGTTGGTAATAAAAATGCCTTGCCATTCAACACAGAAAAATCCACGGAGATAGTTTTACACTATTTTCCTCTTCATAAAATGGTTATATACTGCGACGGCAATGTTCGAAAGCATAAACGAGACATGAGGTTTATCTAGGTGGAAAACAACTTGATGACAGAGACTTAAAAAAGAACAACTACTTATATATTCTGAAATTCTGTGATTTGGGGATGGCATGTCAAACTTTTAAGAATTGTTCAAAATATTAATGACTTCATAAACGCACTGTGTCACCTGAACCCGAAGAAATTACTTTGACGTGCTCATAAAAGTTATTCATATTTCATGATTCCTGTATATACCATTACTGACTTTCAACAATGGTATACTCATATATGTAATTCTAATAGTATTCGGGGCGGTCATTTTGAATCACGGGAAGTATTTGCTATGTCCCTGGAAAATATTTTTTTGTTACATTCCAAAGAGTTAACCTTCATGGATTCAATTACGGCAAACTACCTATCTGTGACCTTGTTGTGACATAGATATTTATTGTTATTGTTTTGGACACCAATTAGAAACAACTGATAATGATATATGGACCTGCGAACAATCCGAAAATCCCAGGACGACAATTGTTCAGTAAATCAACACACTGTCAGCAGTATTAGAGGGCGGGGAACTACAGAACAATCTAAATATACTTTATCGGTCAATTTTCCTATCTCTGCCTCCCCTAACCACTAACACCCCTCAAGAAATATACAACGATGTCAGGTGAAACAGGTGAATGAATTATGTAGATCCGTCAAACGAGGCTAATCATGGGATTCTGAGAAGACTTGTGGAAATGTGATATGAGCTGTACTGGCGGAACAGAAGCAGGTTCTTGGGAAGCGAAGAGTGAGAGAGAGATTATGGTGGGCCGGGGACTCGTGCAGGTCATGTACGGGTCATGTGAGGGAGAGTGACCCCCATGATAATGCGATACTGTCGCGACTTTCAACAATGTCTGCTGTCGTTATCTTGGGGGTGGGGGGTGGTAGGGGGAGGGGGACGGCATGGGCGTGACAATAGCGTCGACGTGTCCGAGACTCGCACGGTGGATGACAACGCGACGACGAACTACTCACGGGAGGATGAATGTGAAGCATGCCGTGAAAGTGGGGGTGTGATTGGAGAGGGGATGGGCTCCCATCAACACGTTGTAGAATGCAAGGTCAGAAAGGTAAAGGTACGCCAACCTGCTGACTCTGTTCTGGTTTAATTTAATGGTTCCAGATGGCAAAATATACCAAAATAAGGATCCATGTTTTATAATAAAATGTTTTGGTTTTTTTATTCACATTGTTCACCAATTGTATCATTGTGTATACACTGTCATCAATATCAGTGATAGAGGGAGTGGGTTAATGCGGCAGTATTTCAGCCAAGTCGTTAGGAGAACAAATTTCAAAGGAAATGCATACGTATTTTTTTAAAAAATGGACAGCAAAACAACTAGAGCATCGCAGTTAGTATTAAGACAGCGATAAAACGTTAGCATTGTACCGGTAAAACGATTGCAATATTCGGACAATAGCACATTATAAAACAGGCTATACATCGCCAGTAACCGAAGGTAGATCGCCATGCCATGGGCCATGGGCCATGGGGACTTGCAGAACTTCTCTACCTGCGGGCCCTTGCTTGATTCTTATTAATCCCCCGTGAGAAAGAAATTATCTACGCCTCACGAAAGAGTGCAATGTTCATGCTGCCCACGAGCATGCGCATAATGAGAGATGGCGGGCGCGGCGTAACTTGGATTCGAACCGGTGATACAAGGAAACAATCCACGAACTGACATGTCATCGTCAACAGTTATTTCGAATTAAAATATGTGTGTAATGTGACACATTATATCTGTATCATTCTTGTTTTGTTCAGTCTTACACAGATACAGTGACTAAGTATGTGACGCTTTGTTCGGCAGGTGACAAATACCCACTCAGCAAAACTCTATATCCGAGATTCTCGAGCAACGTTCTATCAGCGCGGATGGATTCACACGGGAAACTCCGTCACGCTCACGTGCTCCACACAGCGTTTGTTCTTCCGCACTGCGTTCTCACGACTCGGCCTTTGAAACTAAAATAGATAAAGCACACAATTTGTCTTTTATCTAGTATTTATTCAGAAAATGATATAGAGCTGAGAATATTCAGAGAATCACTGTCCATTAATTTTCTCACAGATGAATTACACATGATATGAATTAACAGCATGTTTGGATCGAGTTGTTATAAAATGAGAGAAAACACATGCCAGGATTTGACCAGTGTATTCTGAGCACTGACATAAGACCTGTGTAACACTGTCATGAATGAAGACTATGTTATGGATAAAAGGGAGGAAACTGCTTATGGTCAATACAAACTGCAACCAAGGGCGTTTGATATCTTGACCTGAACAGGTGGACACCATGCGTATTGCTTTGGTCAGTTTGGGACCAGATTTCGCTCACACAAACCGACTGCCCTGAACACCACGTGGCGCGGCCCCAGCCATTCACCACGTGGCTTGCTGGCCTCGTCAAAACATCACAGCCCGGAAGCGAATGTTGTGGACGGGAGCCAAAAAATCACGTTAGAATGGCAACGTTTCGCGGGCAGGCCGTGGAGGGGAAATGTAACATTTTAGCCGTCTGCTTTGCTTCCTTCCATTCCCGCCAAGACGGCATCTTGCACGTGCATGACGTCAGTACAGCTTATATGGGCGGATGATAGTGCGGATGATGCTCTGTCGAATTGATGTTCATTGCCTAAAAAGTCGTGGAACGACCATTGAGCATCCTGGCTGTGTCCTCAGTAACCTTTCGCCTAGGGCTTAAAGTACATTTATTGACAGTCTCAGAAGAGCACATATCAGAAAAATTCGAAATGCAGAAAGATATCTGAACTGAAATTTACAAAATATACGCTTGACGCACGCACAATTAATTAGAGATATACAAAATATGCTTAAATAAAAATTAAATAGTTGGTACATTCATCCGATAAGGTAGACTAGACCGGTCCACATCAGCTCCCAGGTGAAAAGGTGTCTTTTCAAAAATGTAAAATAGTTTTATCGACCAGACAAATTCACACATAGCCCTATTCATTCTTACAGAAGAGACAGTCTATACCTGTGTAGGGCTGTCACGACTGTGTGAAATATTTTCTTGAGTCTGGGAGACGGACTAAAACTACGCCTTACTCTGAATGTATGGCTGCATATATGCATATATATATATATATGGCTGCATATAAGTGTTAGGGTCCCGTGATGATCCTGTTTAGAATAGACCCCATCACTCTATTACATGATGCTTCTCGTAACAGTGAGGTGACACGAATCATGGATCGGGTTGTGACGCTCCGCTTATTTCATGTCATCGTGTGGGCGGTGGGTAGTCCAGTAGTTAATGCGCGTTCGCTCTCACGCCGAAGACAAGGGTTCGTTTCCCCACATGGTACAATGCATCAAGCCCGTTTGTGGTGTCCCGGCCTTGATATTGTTGAAATATTGGTAAAGGTGGCGTAAAACTAAACTCACTCATGTCATCGTATACTCAGACGGGTCTTGCTCCACGGAGATTAGAACATTTTCAGTCCGAAGCAATGCAGCTTCTGTTTCGGCTAAAGACCTAAGGCAGCAAGGAGCACTGTTGCTATGACGTCAACACTGAATTAATAAATGGCCGATGGATATAGGAAGCGAAATTCTATACTGACACGGACTGTCGGAAAAGTCTATACCTGCACTCTTTTTGAAGCTGCTGAAAATGGAACATGCTTGATGTGGTAATTTCATTATGATGTATTTTGCAAGCATCAAGGCCATGTGATTGAATCTTCAGTTTGCAGTTTTTCAACGACTTTATGAAGCACGAAATCCTTTGATATAAGTTGGAGGTCATTTTTCAGTGCATACCTTCATTTGCTAGGGGTTTGAGTAAGCAGCCGGGGAAATGTTCCTTTCAAAAATATTCATGTGTATTCAGGAACCACATTTGAGCTGACCATTACCTGTAGCCGGTGCACAACGACAGTTGGATAAGACTTGACCACAGTTCTTCGTGTGTTCTGTGACGTCAAGCCATTGACGTCGTGTAACGATTGACGCGCACCATAAAACAATAGCGTATTGGTTTATACGTATGTAAATAGTATCACTTTAGTCAATGAATGGGGCATATTCATCTGTCCGACAAAACCGACATTGGGTGCCATCGTCTCGAGACTATTCATGGAAGCTGTTTTGGCCGAGATACCATTCTTCAGTATCATCTCAGGGCTTATTCTCATGACGACAATACAAAGCATTCTTAAATTCTTCTGGGATCAATTACTGTTCTTCAATATAACACCTGTATATTGGCGATGCATTATGTTTCAATTCATCAACACACAGCACTCGTAAGTGAAGTGGACAGGTCCATTATTTCAAACAATCCTCACGAAAGATTCGCTTAATCTGGGAATTGAGGCAGCGCCCACAATTTTCAACAATCCATCACGGGGCACTAATATACAGACTCTTGTATGCACTGACAACTATTCGACCGATCAAAAAATCGATTTCCATTTTGTCCTGAATATAATTTTCGGGTGTGCGTTTTCTTGCTTAGGTCAGAAGGTTCAATTCGACAGCTGGTCCGTTTGGGAGTAGTGCCATAGTTCCTGAACCACATTTTCCCTACTGCTTCGCCCTTCCTGCAGTGCTGAAGCTCTAAATGAAGCACCGTAGATTTTCTCAGACTCAGTCCTCTGGTCTTTCTTGGGCTCTATTTCAATTTAAATGGGTATGTTTGTTACTATTGAAATTATACACATAGTCTTCAAAACGAAGTAGGGGAACCTGGACTTTGAAGTCTGGTAGAAAGAAAACCCATTGAGGAACGTTACAATGACATTAATCTTGTGTATGCAGCATCATTTCACGTTATCACCACACGCATGGGAAGCACGTGCACAACGTGGGAGCCTCCAACAAGTGCATGGGGAGGCATTATGAATGTTTTTCAGGCAGGTCCATAACTGTAGGCCATTTTTTTCGGTAATTTTCTTGCATTTGTGCATGGTCAGGGTTTTAAGGGGAACAGGACCCCCCCGTTAATAATACTACTCACACTACTACTGACTGAAAACTGTAAACCTGAAATTTTCATGTCATGCTCCAGTCACCTAACAAGGGGGATAACTGGACGAACAGCTTTGCTTTGAATGAAATCCATGTGGTGATGCATTCTTAAATCACTCATTATTATTGTATCAACATTGATTCAATCCCACATATCTCCCAATTTCGACAATCGTACATTGTAAGTATAGTTCCCCTACTTTTTTTATGAGTATATATTCCGAGAATAAGCTAGTGAGGGGGATGAGGTCAGCCTTTCGGTCAAAAAATACATCAATAGCCCTGGGCATAATTAAAAAGCATTCACTTGACCGAATATTCACACACGCAAAAATGGCAAGTCGCGTGCACACACGAAAACACATTTTAACAGAAGTAAAATTTTAAATGAAAATGTTCTTCCTTTGTATAAAAGCGAATGACCGCCAGCTACCTCATCAATAATTTGCATCCTTATTAGCAATCCAAACATGCGTGCAAACACGGATTGTTGCCTTTTGGATGCGATCAATTTAAACCCTGAACGCATCATTTATTTTCCTTATATGAAAACATTTTAATTATTTACATATTTACACAATCGTTTACCCATGGGATGGTAGGCTCCGAGTGTTTCCAGCTTCGGCGCTCGCGCAACTGGTGACGGAGTAGGATGTCTGTTGATTAAGTCATCTGAGTTACAAACTACTTGAAGGTTGGCGACTCGAGTCGCCCGCAACTGGAACGGTGACCTATGAGACAGCTGATTGTGTCACAGTGCCCCAGTGACGCCGTGGAGAGGCCTGAGATGCATATATGGAGAGCCATGCTGACATTATCGACCGTGGCATGGCTCTGCAGCCCACTTCATCTCTCTCTCTCTCTCTGTGTGTGTGTGTGTGTGTGTGTGTGTCACTCTCTCATTCTTTCTCTCCGTGCCCTCTTTCTTATTCTCTCTATCACGTTCTCTCCCCTTACTGTCTGTGTATCTCTCTCTTTCTGTCGCCCCTTTCTCATTCTTTCTCTCGATGTCCTCTTTGTCATACTCTTTCATAATCTCACTCTCACTAGTCACTATCATTGTCTCTCACTCTCGCTCAGTAGCACTCTCATTCTCTCGTTAATTTTTATTATCTCATCTCTCGCTCCTATACTCTCTCACACTCTCATTCTTACTCTCTCCGGCCCACCCGCTGTCATTTTCTCTCACCACTCACTATCTCATTCTCTCTCCCTCCCTCCCTCCCTCCCTCCCTCCCCTCTCTCTCTCACTCGCTCTATCTATCTCTCTGCCAAACAGAATGGAAACTACGATGTGCGATGATACGGATTCGATGCATATCTGGTCCACTACTGATATTTAACTTGTAACAAACACTCTTCACTTCTGCATTATTCATATGGCATCATGGTGTGAAATAATTTAACGCCGACCTTGTTCCATGTACACCTGTATACATGCATGTGTTTTTCAGGCATTGCGGTCACGTCCAAACAAAACATGATAGCGGCCACGCGTATGTGCTTTACAGTTTTCTCTGTGTTCGAAATGAGCTTATATGTGTATAACCATGCCTGTGGCATCTATTTAAAAGTATTTATCGGAGCCATTATGTACATTTTATAAAGAATCATTGGTGGCTAGGGTTACAGTACGTGGAGCATATTGTAGTGAAGTGTTGTGGGAGCCCTGGTCTGATGCTATGTTTGGTGATCGGTACAGTAGACTCCACATTCTGAGCCAGGTACTCGGGTATGTATTGGACAAGATCTGCGATAGATTCCATGATATGTGGTAGGTGCCATGATCTGTGCTAGGTGCCATGATCTGTGCCATGCCTTGTCGTCTCATTAGACTTCATGTCTACGCTTAGTCTCTCGTGCAGTCCCTGAACCACATCATTTCCCCTACTTCCTAACTCCCCCTGCAATACTAAAGCCCTAAATGTAGCAAGTCTAGTTTTTTCCCAGGTTGCTGAATTTCCCAACTCACTGGGGTTCCTTTTCAATTTAAATGGGTTTACTCGTTACTGCCATTTACTTTCAAAGTGATATATGGTCATGGACTAAGCGTTAGTTTAGTCTAAGCTAGGCTCCATGGTCTGCTCTTGCTCCATGTAATCTGAGCTAGGCTCCTTAATCTGTACTGGGTTGCATGACAGTACGGCACGATTCATTCGTTAGGCTCATCTGAAAAATGTCGGCGCCACAATCAGTTTCTGTTCTCCGTGACCTCATATTGATTAGAAAAAAATTAACTAGTTAAGAAAATAACTGAAGAATGTCCATTTTACATCAGGTTTTAAGCATTCTCCTGATACCCTGAAAAACTTGAGTGGCATTGATGGGTCGATCTATTGATGTCCCTTGATCAAATGCCAGTACTTACGGGCTGTCGTGACAGAGACGCAACATAACTGTTTGTCGCGTAAAACATCATATATTCACCCTTTCCTCACAGATGCAGAGCACTTTGATTCTCCATTTTTGTAAAAGTAAGTCCGTTTCATGCATGGACAATTCATGTCGCCATGGGTGTAATGGCTACATTTTTGTGGCATCAAGCCTGGCAGGTACATCTCTTTATTGTCGATGCATATTTAATCCACCATGGATTCCTGATACTGTACCGTCACCCACAGCTTCCAAGATACACAGGTGTTGGCCGTATCAGAGCAGCCCAGGTGCACTTTGCGCAGCGATGCTCGAAGACAATGAGTGTGATATAATTTATATGATTAACACTGCAAATGCAAGTATCCTGTCTGGTAGACAAGACACAAGACACAATCGTGTAGATTTCACCCACACCTGGACTAGATAATGTTCCTGATGAATGGCCACGTCACATGACGCGACGAATACCTACGTTTTTGCGGTTGTAAACATACTAGTATATAGTTAGTGTTCCCTCACAGTCCCACTTGTAGTAACAAATTGCAGCATGACAGAGCACTCTTAAACGCTCGGACACAACGCGTTACAACCGAGTTTTAATTCCCAATGAAAGAGGCTCTCGACCAAGCAAATCGCTCAGAACTGTGTCTGTCCACCTCTGAATGGCGTCCACGTGGCAGCACGACTGAAGAATCCCGGTCCTCCCGGGGATGAAACTGAAAGGGGTTCCGCCTGAGAATCCAGTTGCGAACTGTAATTTATGTCGTTTTTTCTTCTTTAATGACTGCGATGTACACACTGACATCAACACCAGCGTTCTTTCTTCACTTTATGAATGAATGTGGTCGAGTCATATGTGGGAATCGAGTTATATCCGACATACAAGGGACAGAAAAACAAACTGGTTACGATATCTATCAATTGTTAATAGGGTGGTAGTATAGCCAAGTGTTCGCTCATCACGCCGAAGGCCCAGGTTCGATTCTCTACATGAGTACAATTTGTGACATTGCTGGAATATTGCCCAAACCGGCGTAAAACACATCTGACTCAATATATTGTTATTACATGTCGTATGCTATAAGTTGTTTCTACAAGAACGCAACTTGTACATGTACTGGTACACATTATAATGGTAAGATCTGTAGTTTCAAATACGGTTAGTGTCAAAGGGCAGCATACATTTTGTTCACGTAAATCACACGAAAACACACATTCATATTGGTACGGTGCGTCTCAGTGTCACACAATCCTTGAAAGTTCAGGCGCTAAAAAGTGAATAACATTACGATACAAGGAGATCGATTGAACATTCCTCCTCAGAATAATTTATTCACATTGAATTACATGGGCATGTGATCTTCAAACATTTATTTTGTATTTATTTCAGGTCAAGCAAGTTCAGATCGAACGCTCAGTATGCGAACCAGGAATGACATACACATCATGATACTCAGAGCACGTCCATGTGTACTCAGTGCGATAGGTCCTTTGTATCGTTCAGTCAGGTCACGGGAATCTGACCGTTACGACTTGGTCGATTGGAGTAGGATTTGCACACGAGAGAAAGGCTTACGGCATGTCGTTAAGATTTGATTTACGATAATAGAAAACAATAAACGAAACTACAGATGTAGGGTGATATATTGATGTCGAGTTAAGTAACTGGAATAGTCTGGGTGACCTACGAGAGGCGGTGTTAATTTGGAACATAAATGGTAGTTCGTGTTATACACGTGCATTACATCTCTTACTGTGGGTGACACCGCGTGCTTATCCTCCCACGTGTGTCTTTTTCTTTGATAATCCAGATATGAAATGTACATTATTCAAAGTTTTGAACATGATCCGTTCAGTCTAATGATATCACGTGGCCATTATCAGAGTCGTCTTATTTGAGCGCATGAGTGGCCAATGTTAGTGAGATAACCTTCTCTGCACACGGCACCTTTGATTCTTACGGCAGTTCCACGCAATTTACAGCACGTGCTCGCGTACGTAAATGACTGGTTTTAGTTCCAGCACGTGCGGTTCGCAATATGAAACTAGAGTGATTCCAGGTAAATGCGCGCGTTGAAGTAACTGTCCGTGGCACGAACACTTCTCGTTCATAAGCACGTGCAATTTGGTAATACTTCCGGTCACATGATTTTCCAAGTTGCAACCAGGTAGGTTACGGTGGCAGGTAAAACAGGTGCATGCCTGTAGATATTGATTGACGTGGTTGTCAGACGCTGCAGGCGATTGTATCCGCCCCATCACATGATATCATGTATGCGCGTCGTTTTCGTTGCTTACGTCAGCGCAGACTAATTCAAAATTGAGTGAGACACCAGTCATTTCGTGTGGTGAGTGAGTGAATTGTTTTACTCGGCTGTGGAGTTTTAGTTCGCTATTCCACGACAATACACACAGTAGAAACTATGCACTGTACCCACCTGGAGAATCGATCCTGGGTGCACGTTCTGTTAACTCAGCGCTTCGACCAAGACGTTAACTTGTGATAACACGGACAATCGACTCTCATCCACTTTCATCGAATTCCTATGGCCCAAACCGATTCAAAACGTTAGAATTGGTCTTCATTAACCCATGCTTGGCGACTAACGGGTTCGGGTGGTCAGGCTCACTGACGTAGATGACACATGTTATCATATCGTAATTGCTGCTCATGCTGTTGATCACTTGAATTTCTGGTCCATACTCAGTGAATTTCAAACTACTGTTATGTAGCTTGAATATTGTCGTTTGCGTCCTTAAGCAATTAATAAATAAAGTGTGTCCCAGACTCGATTATTAATAGACTATTCTATATTCCGGAGACTGCGGTTATAATGAACCATTAAAAGTTCGTTATAAGCACTACAATGTACAGCAAGTTGTCTTGACCAAACAACACTTCTCGTTCATATTTCGCATTTCGTTACAGGTGTGTTCGTGATAAGCATAGGTTAGTGTAGTTAGAGTATTGTTGTTAATTACACGTAGTTGAGTGACAAAACAATTACCTGTTTTCCCCAAAAGCATGCTTTACTGTTGGTGGGTTTTCCTTTTTGAACTCAAAATAAAAAGGATCGATCGTATCCCATTTGGGAATACACGGTAATTAAAGTTACCGTTCACTGACAATTATCAGACTACGTTATTTGGGAATTCACGGTAATTTAAGTTACCGTTCACTGACAATTATCAGACTTCGTTATTTGGGAATTCACGGTAATTAAAGTTACCGTTCACTGACAATTATCAGACTTCGTTGTTTGTGAATTCACGGTAATTAAAGTTACCGTTCACTGACAATTATCATGCTTCGTTATTTGGGAATTCACGGTAATTAAAGTTACCGTTCACTGACAATTATCAGACTTCGTTATTTGGGAATTCACGGTAATTAAAGTTACCGTTCACTGACAATTATCAGACTTCGTTATTTTGGGAATTCACGGTAATTAAAGTTACCGTTCACTGACAATTATCAGACTTCGTTATTTTGGGAATTCACGGTAATTAAAGTTACCGTTCACTGACAATTATCAGACTTCGTTATTTGGGAATTCACGGTAATTAAAGTTACCGTTCACTGACAATTATCATACTTCGTTATTTTGGGAATTCACGGTAATTAAAGTTACCGTTCACTGACAATTATCAGACTTCGTTATTTTGGGAATTCGCGGTAATTAAAGTTACCGTTCACTGACAATTATCAGACTTCGTTATTTGGGAATTCACGGTAATTAAAGTTACCGTTCACTGACAATTATCAGACTTCGTTATTTGGGAATTCACGGTAATTAAAGTTACCGTTCACTGACAATTATCAGACTTCGTTATTTTGGGAATTCGCGGTAATTAAAGTTACCGTTCACTGACAATTATCAGACTTCGTTATTTTGGGAATTCACGGTAATTAAAGTTACCGTTCACTGACAATTATCAGACTTCGTTATTTGGGAATTCCATGAAGAATAACCGATAATACACCATGTGCACCTTAATGTTGCATAGCAAATACGATATGGTGCGTCTTATACAGAAAGACAAACGTTATTTTTTTAATAAGTAGTATTTTGTGCGAGTTCATTGTATGGGCTTTGTAGCATATGGACGTCCTCCTCAAGTTATAATGTCACACTAAGTAGTAGTGTCATTTCACACCGTCTCCAATGGGTCAATGATTCATAAATTGTCGCACCATAAATGTCAGTGTTATATTGTTTTGTTTTCTATTTAATTCTAACACTCTCCAACCAGAGTGACTTGTCTGGTATAGTTTTTACGCCGCTTTTGGCAGTATTCCGGCAATATCACTGTGGCATTCTCCGGAAAGGAGAATCACACATTGCACCCATTCGTCGAGCGAACACTCGCCACTGGTCAACCCGACCCCATCACACTCTCCAAAAAGGAGCCCCCCACCCCCCACCCCCCGTAATCCTTTAAGTGATATGCACGTATTCCTGGTGTCCGTCCCGCCGTGTTGTGGCAACGTTGGGTTACCGTAGTGTGGTTCATGTGTTGATCTTCGCTCCGAAAATCGGATTTTGATCCCACACTTTGGTACGATGTTTTGAAACCCATTCTGTAGACTGACGCTTAGTTTCTGATAATATATAATTCTGATAGAAACAAATTGCTCCATTTATGTTGACAATAAGCCCTAGTAAGATATAAGATGAGCCTGATGGAAATCTAATTTTGCATTATTTGGGGGCTTTTGTATTCCAGTAATGGAGAGGCGGTGGAGTAGCCTAGCGGTTAAAGCATTCGCACGCCATGCCGAAGACCCGGTTTCGACCCGGTGTGAAGCCAATGTCTAGTGTGACCCGTTGTGATATTGCTGGAATATTGCTGAAAGCTCTAAAACCCAACCCACTCACTCACTCCATAAGGGGAAATATTGGTTGACGCAAACTACCTATTTCTGGTGTCCCCAATGTGATACTACTGAGCGACTACTAAACATTTCTGAAAACCACATTTAAACACTTGAAGCGATCTATGAGTCTAAGATTTTCATCATGCACAATCAAACGTTCATGCTAAACAATGCTCTTTGTGCACAATACAGCTTTCATGTTACACAATGCACCTCGCGCACTGCATAACTCCTGTACCTCACAATGCATTTTATGCACAATATTGTTCAAAGCGGCGTTGAACTCATTCATTCATGAACAATGCGTTCATCGCCGCTGCATGAAAAGGAAAGTAGCATATACCTGTGTGTATTTCAGCAAGATTAATCAGCTGTGTTTATCGCTTTGTCTGAGTCCACACCCACTCGCACAAAATATCTGGAAGGTTACAATCGTTTTACGACAATGGCAACCTGAAGTTCGAGTAGGTCAAGAGCTGCAAGCATATGAACCTGTATTTAATCTGAAGCGTCTTCCTCAGTAAATGTCATAAATTTCAACACCCTTCTGCGAACTGCCGATGCATTCAAAACCGTCTTGATACACTTCAGCAATAGCTTAGCATTCTTTGTGGGTTGCGTATCTACATTGGGCTTGTCCACAGATTTACCTGTGAACATCCCGGGGTAGAGTAGGTCTTCAGTAACCCATGCTTGCCATAAAAGGCGACTATACTTGTGGTAAGAGGTGACTGACGGGATCGGGTGGTCTGGCTCGCTGACTTGGTTCCCAGTTGTGCAGATCGATGCTCATGCTATTGATCACTGGATATTCTGGTCCAGACTCGATTATTTACAGACCATCACCATAGCTGGAATATTGCTGAGTGCGACATAAAACTAAACTCACTCACTTTCTCACTCAACAGATTTACTCCTGTGAGAGTGATACTGAAGATATGTCCATGTAATTAGCAGCAATACCAAAGGTCTTTATTTGTGATTGTTTGTTCTATCCAATGACGGCTGCCAAGCCTACAGTGAGTGGTTGTAGTTTTACGCCGTTTTAACCCATATTTCAGCAATATCACGGCGGGGAATACCAGAAATGAATTTTCACTCACTGTACCCATGCAGGGAATCAAACCTGGGTCACCAGTGAGTAGAGCAAACGTTGTAACCGCAAGGTTACCTCAAGGGTTATTGAAATAGATTAATCTGTCATACAAACAAATATACCTAATGTAACCCATTCAAGTCTAGAATGTGACAATTCTAGATTACCAGATGTTCTGAAATGGAAGAAGGTCGCTGGACCGCTATGTATTGTATTCCATCAATACGATCTAAGAATTGTTTACAGTTAAATTGCTGAGTTCAGAGACTCGATGTTTGTCTGTTAATTTTTCAACAGTGATTCCGATTTCGAACTTTCAGTACTTCAACTTTCTATTTAAAATATGAGGTTGCATTGTATACATGTACCGTGGTCACTATATTTAACGCGTTGGCGTCTATTAACTTAATGCAATTCGTTAGAGGTCGTGTTAGAGATCTGGTGTATTTGCAGCTAATATGTTAAATACGGTACGCTACGAACAACAGTATTTGTCCAAAAAGTGAGGTGTCCGGGATAGACGGATCGAGATCCAGTTTATCTGTTTATTAAATAAAGGCTGTCTGAAGGATAGTGATGTACGTATTTGGCATATTCAGATATTGGTTGCATATCATATATCTGTATGTTTAAAACCCATATGCCCCACAAATGTTCCAACCCGACAAACAAACAAAAATAACACGAACAGGTCTGTAGGTTTCTAAATGTTATCACTAAGTGTTAGTTGTATTGCATCCTTGTCAACAACTGGACACGACGTTGCATAACAAGTATACTCGTCAATGAAATATAATGCATAGGGCTGACAGCCAATAAGAACTCAATAAGAACATCTGCGAGATCACGTGATTGCAGCTGGTGAAGAGTCATTCATGAATTTCGGGGAAAAACTCTGAAATCCCTGGGAGTTGTGAACAAATTTGATTGGTCGAAAATGACGAATCGGAGAACAAGGTTATGGGGTGATATGAACGAGGAAATAGCACGAAATAACTGTTGTATTTCCCGAATCATACTATCAAACGGCTTGATATTTGATCACGGTGGACGTCTTCATTAATGCTATGCGATCTTTAAAATGTTTTGCTTTTGAAATTTTGAAGCTTATTGACAATGCAGCGGTATTTTCTTTACCCTGGTAGTAGGACTAGTAGTAGTAACGGACACCGTAGCAGCAGTAGTCGTAGTAACAGCAGCACCTAGCAAAAGCAGTAGTAGTAACGGCAACAGTAACAACAGCAGCAAGTGTGGTCATTGTCGCAGTGTTAGTCGCCGTGGTTAACCCTAATGGTCATAACGTCCGCTGGTCACGCTGAAGATCCGGGTTCGATTCAAAGCGTGAAGCTAATTTCTGGAGTAATGTTTAAGGAATATTATTAAAAGCGGTGTAAATCTAAACACTCTCAACATATATAATTCCGACAGTAACAAATAACTTGATCTGTATTTATAAGGACTGTGCTTCAATCGGAACTTTGGCATTGGCTGGGCGGAAGATAACAAAATATGGGTCAAGGATGGCGAGACGGACCAACATTATGTCTTCCTGACATAATTCAGGAAGCGGGAAGCCAAAACAATGACTAATATATCAATGTGGATAACATTATGTCAGTGATCTGATACAAGGAAGGAAGGAAGCACGTGCTGCACGTTTTGCACATGCCTCTCTCGTCCTGCCCTGGAAGTCCCTGTCTCCTTTTGCATAAGTGCGTGCATGTGTGTGCACGAATTAAGCGGTGGGATTTATGCCTGCCTCACTATGCCACAGTGCATAAATTTGTAGTTTACCTGTCGCTGCGTGTTTTTTGTGTCTGTGTAATTCTAAGTTAAGTTGTTTAGACGATTTTGCCCTTCCCTTTTCAAGCAGACATGACCCGTGAAGGTTCGGGGTAGAATTTGCCTCCAGCAACCCATGCTTGCCATAAGATGCGACTATGCTTGTCGTGAGAGACAACTAACAGGATCGGGTGGTCAGGATCGCTGACATGGTTGACACGTCATCGGTTCCCAATTGCGCAGATCGATGCTCATGTTGTTGATAACTGGATTGTCTGGTCCAGACTCGATTATTTACAGACCGCCGCCACATAGCTGGAATATTGCTGAGTGCGGTGTACAACTAAACTCACTCACTCAAGCAAACATGCAGGTCGTTATTTGAAAAATACCCACCATCACATGGCCACCTGTCCACCATCGGCACAGATATTTTACTTATATGATGTAGGACACACACACGGATATGTGTCTGTGAAAGAATGGTTGGCATGCGCCTCAGATGTGTCTTACAAATGTTTAATATTTTCTCTACAAAAAAAGTCCGTTTCCGTTTTTGAGTAGTATGGACATCTGTTTCAAACACGTGCTCAGTGACACCGTCTGGCGAACATTTGCTAGCGAAGGCACTCCAAACTGTTCGCTCCTAACACGCATCAGTGTATTTCCGCAGTCAAAACAACACCTGTTTGTTTTAGTCAAAACACGTGCATACCAATTAGTGAAGTACTCTAGAGTGTAAACACACTCTAAATCAATGATAGTATAACAATAACCTCTCTAGACCAACTTCCGCTTTCCGACTGTATAAACACCCGACTTCCTTTACATGTAAATCTCCCTGCAGCGTTGCTGCCATTAAACCAAACATGACCATGGACACTCTGACGCTGTATGGAGAACGGCTTTCGGTATCCGCCATTGACATTGATGCCTTTCCGGTTCCCCTGAAAGGTTTGTGTATTTTGACTCCCTATATGCTGACCATATCACCCCGTAGACATTAATGGACGGACATTTGATATCAGGTGTGTGTAAATTTTCATTTTGTATTTGCTTCATAGAAAATTAAAGTGTAAGTTCTCAAATTACTGAAAACAGCAAGTTTATGCAAGTCATCCCCTCAAGCTTTGACTTTTAGGATTTATTCATTCCTTCAGGCATCTGTATACCCAGAGACAAAAATGGGAACCGTAAACACAATTTTATTTCCCGAAAAGACGCAGACCGCCGCCATATAGCTGGAATATTGCTAAGTGCGGCGTAAAACGCAACACACTCACTCACTCGCTCCCGAAAAGACATACATCTACAATACACAATAAAAAATAATGTATCCAAAAAGAAAACAAAATTACTGAAATCAGCCAATGTATGAAAGTTATCGCCATAACCCTTGACCTTTTTCAAATTCATTCATTCATTCATTCATTCATTCATTCATTCATTCATTCAATACTTGACCTCTTCTGCTGTGTGTCATCGTCATCGTTGCTTCTACAATCAACTAAGGGCAGTGGGGTGCCCATGAGAATGGAACCCGGGTCTGTGGGGTGAAACTCAACCGTTTTACCACCAGCCTACCCGACGCTTTGTCCATGCAAGTACAAGATGCCATAATGGGTTGTGAGGTTGCCGATAAACGTATGCTGGTCAGGCCAAAGGCTCGGGTTCGATTCCCTACACTGGCACAATGTGTGAAGCCCGTTTCTGGTGTCCTCTGCCGTGATAATGCTGGATGTTAAACAATAACTCGTTTTATCATACATTTAAAATTGCTTCCACACATAATCCACTGGCTCTCTATCACATACAGATCATCACAGAAATATGCAGAGCAGGTCTGGCACCCTATAACGGAACAGCCAGGAGGACGTGTTATAACGAGGCAGTTGCTATCTGTGCTGAGATACTGCCAGTCGGAAGGCTTCCCACTTCCGTGTTCTATAGTCGTGTCTTCCTCACCCCATCAAACCATAACCTCAGACATAAACATTATCGGGAGGCCACCATGTTAAACAAGATAACGAGCAGTCTTTGAAAATGCATACTTTTGACAGAAACAGGTAACTCCAAACAGGTCTTGATTTTCCACTATCCAGATCAGCTGTACCATCTCACGGAAATTCCTCTTCAATTTGTCATGGCCTTCTTTGTTTCTATCGTGTTTAAAAGGGTACTCCACTCAACTAAATGGCAGTGACTTTTAATTACACTGACATCCCCAAAAATAACAATTTTTTTGCCTCACGGGCACCTTAATACCATGCCCTCGAACCTTTTCAACGTTACAAATTTGCTGAACAATACATCAGTTCATGTGTAAACACTACCTTTAGTGAGAATGGAATATTTTGCAAAATCCTATGTAGAACTTTTGACTGAAGTGAGGGCTATATTTTCACTCGTAAATCTAAAACTGTTCCCTGAAGTGTATACGTCACATTCTCAAGACAAGTCGGCCTCGGTGTCCTTGAACCGCATTACTACACTATTTTCCCCATCTGCCTAGCCCTTTCTGCAATACAAAAGCCCTAAATAAAGAAAATTCGAGAATTTCACGGGTCTCCCTGTCAGTTCAAATGGAATTGTTTCTTTCTATCCAAATTATGTATGTTCAGAGACTATGCTTAGTTTAGACCTAAAATGGTCACAGCGAGAATTTATTGTATACTTTTCAAACAACTTTCTATTCATCTGTAGGATGGACGCCGCGACAGTCGTTGGCGTTAACGAATGAGTCAAGTTGGACAATGTAATGTAGTTGCAGCAAATCCTGGATCTATATATTTACTGCATTTAAACTTAGAGAAATCTGGGTTTATATTAAATCCCTCATTACAATCATAAGAAACGAGTATAGTTAATTATCCGAATATAATTGAATATTTGAATAAGTCGAAGACGAAGGCCTTATCATGCAATCCATTGTCCTAGGTGGCAGTGCAATCGCTCCCACAGTGCACCGGGATGCTTTATGCCTGACAACTAATTCATTATGTATGTTGAAAGGCGGCAGGTGGAACAGATTAAACATGCACCCACTCAGAGAAGGGCTTCAATAAGCGCCAGGCCAAGAAGGAAATAAATAACGTTACAATCAATACCTGTTTTATAAAACATCCGCGATGACTCATTCTTACCCCTTAACCTTGATGTACGCGCGAACAAAGGTAACTGTCAGAAAGTTCAATGACATAATAATTTGTCGCATACTCAGTTCATCAGGTTATTGCGTATAAACTACTTGCGTGACACTTATTGATATTTGTGTGTGTATAGGATCTGAATGTTATATGTTATTCATCTTCCGGGACATGGTTTAGGGTACAAAACGTTCTCAATTAATTACTTGTCTGAAAATGTTAATTGGTATCCAAATGCTTGGGAGCCGATGGCACACAAGATGAGTTAATTATATATGCGGTCACGTAAGTTCTATTTTTTCGATCTTAAATGTTAAACATCTTGTTCACTGCAAAGTTACTTTATGTCCAGGAACCATTAGCAATGAGTTAGGGAGTGAGTGATTTAGGTTTAACGCTTGTTAGCCACTTAAGCGATACTTCAGAACATGTGCTGATAAACAAAGAAAAGTCAAATTTAGGACAACCAACATTTGAGCACGACCATAGCTTTCTGAAACGTCTGGAGACGGAAGATGATTTGGATCTGCGAAGTCTATAGTGGTGACTATTGAGAGAAAACAACCAATAGCGATAGTCTATTGCAACATTATATTGCAATAGTGATAGAAGAATTAAAAAGAAGTTTAATCCATAACAGATCTTGGTCATACATAACAACTTCTAAATGCCGCTAAAAGACATCAGGTTCAAGTAGTTTCAGTATCTTTTAATGAGTGGCAGGAAACTTGAGATCGGCTAAACAGTTAAAACATGAGCTCAAAGAAGCAGCAAGTTCACACCATAATATCCTGTATTTTGAGCTGCGCATATATCAACGAAGTCGATAGTCACATATACCATCGATGCATCGATAGTTTTTCGTTTCTGCCATCGATTAGTTGACTTAAGAGACTCAACAATTTCCATACATTGTTTCTATGGCATCGATGCAGTCACAGAAGTCAACTTGGCCACATGCATGTCCGTATTGAGCAGTATTTTGTCAAGGCTTCAGTGGCTGAATGTGGTGTTAGCAGTATTCCAGCAATATCACGACAGGGGTCACCACAATTCGGCTTAACATATCGTATCCCATGTGAGGAATCGAACCCGGGCCTTCAGCGGACGATTAAACCATTAGGCTACCCCGACGTCCGTTGGATGCCGAGGGTTTTCATTCTTGATTAGAAACGGAAAATACACCATATCATGATTTATAGAAAAGGGAAATTGTGCAATTCATTTTTGAATAGAACGTTATTGAAATTCAGTATCTAATCCGAAGCTCGACCGATGGATAGTACTTCCGGGTTTAAGCCAACATTTGTTTCCATACGAAAGAGCTCTAGCAAGTAACGGCCTACTTAATACTCGTACAACTTCCTACTGCGTGATCGTGTACTGCTTATCATATGAACTAGTATTACATGAATCATGAAGACTTCCCGGTGGACATTGCTGACTATCTACCAGCCAGGGGCGGAGGGTAGCCAACTGGTTAAAGCGTTCACCTAAGACCCGGATTCGACTCCCCACCTTAGTATAATGTGTGAAGCCCTTTTGTGGTATCCCCTGTCGTGATATTGCTGGAATGTTGCTAAAAGCGACGTAAAACCGTACTCACTCACTTTCCTAGCCGTGTTAAAACTTCCCCTACCTGAATGGACGCTGTGATGCAGAGACCATCTATTGTCACTCGTTGGCCTGGCTGTGTTTGTGTGACATCTTACTCCGACTACAAACAACTCACTTAGCGGATTGTGCTAACACTGACTGTATCAAAGCCAAAAAATCCCAGTCACTTACATAGGTGCCGTCAGATTACACGTAGAGCCGTTGTAACTGTTTCGTCAATATATTCATCCGAATAATACCACAAAAAAAAGAAAGAAAAGAAGAAGAAGAAGAAGAAGAAAGAAAGAAACATCTATGGTTTACAAACATATTTCTGAGGATTGAGATGGAAATGGAAATACTTCTGATTCCAGACATATTCAGCTGTGGAAGCTAATGGTGATCTCCCTGCATGTTGCGTGGTGGAGACCCTCTACTAGGATAAAACCCTTGACTATCCGGGGTACAACTGATCTTCAGTTACCCATGACTTGTCATGAGGCGACTAACGGGATCATGTGATCAGGCCAGGTTAACTTGGTTAACACATGCCATCGTATCCCAAAAGCATAGATTAATGCTTATGCTGTTGATAACTGGTTTGTCCGGTGTCGTAAAACTAAACTCCCGGTACAGTTATGCAGTTGGGTATACACACTACAGAGATATCTGGGGTATATGTTGATGAAACACACTACGGAGACGTACCAGGTATATCCTGGTCATAGACACTGTTGGCGATTTTCACAACAGTCAAGTGACCGGAAACAGTAACTTTGTCTTTCTCACACTCAGTCGGTCCACAGGCACACTGGGACGGTAGGGTAACCTATACGCAGAAGACTCGGGTTCGAATCCCCACATGGGCACAATGTGTGAAGCCCATTTCTGGTGTCCCCCGCCGTGATGATTGCTACAAGCTACGTAAAACTTCATTTACTCACTCTCGTGCACTCTTTGTCCGTCACCACAGCGGCAAATATGTAATGGATTGTTGTTTTTGCTATTCCAAATGACGAGATAACACCAGGACTATTCATCATGAATAACAACAACATCGATCTCCTGTGAAACAATGTCAGAAACAATCAGATAAAGAGTTCCCCGAACCAGTTTCGTGACACTGTTTTCTGAATACGATTTATAGAAGGTGATGATATTTTTTGTAGATATCGGGAAGTAAAAGAAAATTTCCGACAACATGGCTGTTGCCAAATAAGCTTTCCTTTCGCATAACATAGATCTTGCCCTTTCGGTGCCACTTACATGCGAACCTTGGCTGTCCGCTATTCCAATCGTCCGAATCTGTTATTCATCGTGACCATCATATGTAAGATTATTGTACGAAGTTAGATCACTTTGTGGAATGGGCCTATTGGTACCCTGCCGTGATATTGTTTGAAAACATTGACTTGAATTATTGACAAATAATAGATTTATAGCATAATAAATGAGCCGAGAAGCTTTCTTCACATTTTCAGGGTGCTTAGGTAGCCCAGTGATTACAGCGGTCCGATTCCCTACATAGGTACATTGTGTTTAGACTAACAGCTAGTCTCTGAAATGAACATATTTTACTGAAAAAACGTCCATAGTGAAAAAACAGATAATATAATGAAATGAAGCCCTGGGACTTTCTTCATTTTCAGCTATGAAGCTATGGAAATCTAGACTTGCCACATTTTCTAGACTTGCGTGGGCTTTCTTGGATATTTATACTTCAGGGTCTGTACGACAGACTACATTGTGTTGTGTCTATTTCTGGTGTCCCCCGCCGCGATAATGCTGGAATATTGCTAAAAACGGCGTAACACAAAACTAACTTTTCATTTGCACATATTGTATGGGTATTGGGTATATTTGTTTCAGGGTATGTATGACATTTGAAGACGTAACTCTGTCCAGAGTTCCGTGGCATCATGTGACACCGATCAACCGTTCCGTTAACGGTGTTTTGGTCAAGAAAGGCGCTGGGTAGTGTTAATATTTAAAAGGCAAATCATTAAGTTGGTTAGTGGTGTGCTGCCCAAGGGCAAGTGATGTCAGTGGACTTACTCATTATCATTTATTCATCCGTGACGAGTATCAACACTCCTTTGAACCATCCTGTAAAGAATGTCCCACTTGCTAAAAAACAATAGTCTATTTATAGTCTTAATAGCGCATCAAAGTCCTTTGTGTGTTCTGCGGCGTGAGTCGAGTTTACCATTTGCATAACAAGGCCTCGCAAAAGGTAATATTAAACAGAGGGTCGCAAATAGTCCGCGCACTTTCGAGTTGTGTTTTACATGAAAGTCAGTAAAAACTGTGTGATCTCAATTTGGAGAACACACTCAGCAGAGCTGTTAGGAATGCTAGACTCGCGAGATATGCCGCCAGAAGCGAGAGGACGGGATGATGTAGACGCTGAGGTATGCCAAAGTCACGTGACCCAAGAAAGGCTGCGTTTGAAAGAGTGCTTAAAGACTGCAGGGTTGCAGGACAAAAATGGTCTGGACGAGAAACAGTTTCACGGTGTTGTGTCTACTGCTTTCGTTAAGGTTAAAGCACGTTTGCTTTAAAGTGAAAACATTAATTAAGATTTATCATGCATTGTTTATACCGGAATCCATTGTTTGGAGCGGTCAGAGGGAATCTTGACAGTTTCTTCGGAAGGGTGAAAAAAAAACATACAAATTCTGGGAGTGTCATGTGAAAGTGAACATCTCATGGCAGAACAGAAATCGTGCATGTTGTCTTTTCATCGAGGGTCAGGGAATGGACATGTATATTGAATTGGATAGGGTCATTCCAAAAGTGTGACAAGCAATGGGGGAGGGTAATATTTTTCGGTACATTACTGCATTTAAAGCTCTGACCATGATGGACAAGTGGTTCAGGCGTTTGTTATTCACATGCACGAACAATGAACAAGGTTTGACTCTGAACAGATGACAAAATCGTCTTATCCCCAGCCCAATGATTTAAGGTGAATGAATGAGTTCTGTTAAACGCCGCTTTGAAAAATATTCATATTCCATCAAGACGAGTCAGTTTGATGTGGTAGGGAGTAGGCCGAGGTGAAACATGCCTCGGATGTTCACGACCTTGGTGAAACCAAAGAGTTTTGGTGGTGACAATCCTGGAAACAAATTATCAGAGAGAAGTGGGGGTTTGGAACCCACCCCCTTTGTGTTCTGATGTGCGCAAGTGACACAACTCTGCAAGGTTTATTCTGGATACTTAGACAAGTGCACCACACGAATCATCATGACAACACTTTATGGTCAAGAACTACGGGGAACCCGCTATTCGGTTATATTAATGCCACCAGCACAGAAAAGAACAAAATGTTGGTTCGCATCTCACAAACGCAACTTTCAGATAAGGATGTTTTCTGTCAAGATTTCCAGTCGGACGCCGGTCACGTGACTCAGTCGAGGCCACCTGGTTGCTGAAAAATGGAAATTTCGGGAGGAAATTGCAAAGAACAACTGATATACATGAAGGATGCTCACGGGACACACACACGCGTTAAGTTGCTTCGGTGTATGTTACGCATTACGTAATGGAGGCAACAGACAGGTTCTGGCGTCTTGCGCGCCGAGTTTTCTCTTAGCTCTGATATTTAATGCCATCTGTATGAGTATTTGACATATTTTTTCATTCAAGGCATGCAGAAGATAGTAACATACAACATTATATAAAATGATTATGATAATATATTGCGGTTATGGAATATGAAAATAGCGGTAATAATAGCCGAGTGTACCCGTGAAGATCCAGCCAGGAATTTATTTTCGGCAACTCATGCTGGTCATAAGAAGTAACTTAGGTTTCTTTGCTTATATCCTAGCTTTATGGCGGCGGTTTGTAAGTAACTGAGTCTGGATCAGGCAACCCAGTGATCGACATCATGAACATCGATCTACACAGTTGGGATACGATGACATGTGTCAGCCAAGTCAGTGACCCTGGCCCGAATCTGTTAGTAACTTCTTACAACAAGCATATGTTGATGAACACCTCAAACTATGATCTTCACGAGTGGGATTACATACAACCGCCGTCATGTTGGTAGCTATTGCGGACAATGCGTCATCAAAAGAAATAGTTATTGTAAAAAACATGGTGACGGAAACATTTACATTCTACGGAAATGGATATATTTAAGTACAGACAAAAATAGAGCGTATAATAATATACTCTGAGCAATTGTCACGAGTTTAGGGAAATATTTTCGCAGATGCTCTTAATTTTTGGAATATTTAAAATCATGCTAACATGAAGGTAACTCAGGTTTTCACGTGGTCCCATTGTTGTGGGATAGCCGAGTGCACAAAACGTCCGCTCTTCACCAGTAATCCAGGTTCGATTCCCCACATGAGTACAACGTGTGAAGCCCAATTCTGGTGTCACCGTCTTTAAAGTTGTGGAACATTGGTGTAAAGGGTGTAAGGCCATTTTCTCTTATTCCAAATTTGTGCCTTCCGCCCAATGTCCAATAATGAATTATTCATATAATACAGTTATTAATCTATTTCTATTTCTAAAAAAACATTGTAAGGGTGTAAGACTTGGAAATCTTGAATATATTCTCTGACAATTTTCTGACGGCAGAACTATCATTCTGGATGGAACTGAAAATATATCGCAATACATACATTTATATACAACAATATATGAACTAACCCTCTTTGCTTGGTTTTCAACACTTAAACTTAACATTGGAAAAAGGTAAAATTATGTGGATCGGATCCGAAAAGATATCAAAACATAAACTGTGAACAAATGGAATCTTGAATGAATAGAGAGGTCTAATGTGCTTAGAATAGACTTTGATGTAGATTGGGATGTGTTGGTTTAGAAAGACACACATACACACACACACACACACAGAGAGAGAGAGAGAGAGAGAGACACACACACACACAGACACACACACACACACACATGTATGTATATAACAAACAACAGCGCCCAAACGCAGCTCTTTACCACTTTGGACGGAAAACAACAAAATGCACGTCTTGTACATGTAAGGGTACAAGGCACGTGCATGTACGGTATAAAACCACCCCACAGTGCCGAGCAGATCGCACTTCAACAGAAAAAGACTTAACAACGCAAAAGGTTAACCCCAAAAGAGCGAGAAAGGGTCATCGGAAAGCTGCAGATAGGCGCCACTACGGGTGACGTTGCCACTGTACTGTCGTTACCGTCAGGAACTTTCGTCCCAAGACAGGCAGGCCTAGGGTGACAACTGCGCAGGAAGATAGCCACCTGAGGCTATTGCACCTGAGAAACCGCTTCCTGACTGTGACGTCATCAGCGGCAACGGCTCTCGGTCACCCAGTCAGTCGACGGACAGTAACAAGGAGACTACGTGGTATCAGGACCTACCGACCATACCGAGGAACGCTGCTGACTGACAGACATCGTCATCTGAGGGTGCAGTGGGCGACAAGAGTTAGACCCCATGTCGACCAAAATAAGTCAAAGTTTCTGTTTCGCTACCCTAATCTCAGATCACTTATCATTAGCATTGCCCATTACTATTAATAAACTGTTAGGGTCTGATAAGGGTAGCAAGTTGTTTTGCATCACCATTGTCCCGTCAGTATTCGAGAAATCAGCCTTAAATTTAAAATGGGAAACCATACTTGAATCTAATATTGGCGAATCAGATTGGAAAACTTAAAACATCATAACATTTAGATGTACAGAGAGTAGGGAATTACCATGATTCCTAATGAAAATGATTAATAATATTTCATATATGACACATAGCACTTTTACATGAAATTAAAATCAGTGGCTCATCACTGTGCAGCTATTGAAATGAATGAAATAATGAAACCATTTTTCACCTTTTTAGGGATTCTACAAATTTAATTTGATAAACAAATTTTACAAGAAAACTGAAGAATGGTTCATGTCTGATGTTGGAATGAAAATTAAACTTACTCCACAAATCATACTATCTAGATAAAATAAAATCGAAATGATCCTTACAAATACAATTTGCTTCAATTGAATAGACAATTTTTCTTAACCGGAAGTATGAAATCGAAAGAGTATATTTAGAATCTGCTGTCAATATTATCATGCCTCAAGATGTAATGCCTTGACAACCTGTTCATATGGTAGCCTCGCTGACTTGGTTGACATTGTCATCGGTTCCCAATTGCGCAGATCGATGGTCATGCTGTTTATCACAGGATTGTCTGGTCCAGCCTCGATTATTCAGAGGCCTCCGCCATATAGCTGGAAGATTGCTGCGTGCGGCGTAAAATGTATTTGTCTGTAAATACATGTAATCGAGACTGGACTAGATAATCCAGTGATCATTTCTGTAAATAATCGAGTCTGGACTAGATAATCCAGTGATCACTTAACAGCATGAACATCGATTTATTAATTACAGGGACAATGATTGTCTTTTGCGTTAATCCATCAAGCATATACGTGTATATGTTTTGTAAGTGTTAATTTCCTATTCTCTATTGAAGGGATTGCATGTTTAATGCTGAATGTTTAAGCGGGAACTGACCAATATTTACCAAAATAACAATACAAAGTCTTAGGCTTTTTCGTATCTGGAATTTATTTGTTACCAATTTCACATTGCCATTGCATGTTATTGTCCCACATCTGGCCTTACAAAAACTATTTAAAGTCAATAAGTGTCTAAATTTCTTTGCCAAAGAAGGATTTAGTGGTTATTATGCTTGTTAACTCAAAGTCCTGGTAAATCAATCATTGTGTTCACTTTACTTGACTGGTTTCAAGAGACGGATCAGCTGATTTGTTAAGTACAGTAAATGCATTTTAACCAAACCCCTAAGGAATCAATCCTTGCCTCCATTCTTTAGGTCCAGTTACGGACAAAAGAAGGATAAGTGATTAATGAACATATGTTAACTAAAAGCCCCGACGAATTAGTAATTTGTGTTAATTTCTTAACTTTATTGACATTAATGGAATACTCTGCTGGGATGATATTAGTACAGTGAATGCTTGCTAACTCAAAGCCCTTGTTATTTAAGAATTGTGTTAAGGTCTTCATTTGATTACCAACAAACTAATGCAAGACTGATCTTATAAATGCAACGAGTGCTTGTTAACACAATGCCTTAGTTAATCGAAAAGTCTCTACATTTCTGTACGTTATTTTCACTAATGACAGAAGGACTGTTTCTTTAATACACGTACGCCCTTTGGCGTTGAATGTCTGTTCAGTTGTTCGTGGTTAAACACTCGAGTGAGTTAGTTTCACGCCGCATTCAGCAATATTCCAGCTACATGGTGGCGGTCTGTAAATAACTGAGTCTGGCCCAGAGAATCCAGTGATCAACAGCATGAGCAGCATCGATCTATGTGCAGTTGAAATACGATGACATGTTTCAGTAAAGTCAGCAAGCATGACCCCCGTCCCATCCCGTTAGTTACCTCTGACGACAAGCATGAGTTACTGAAGATCAGTTCTAACCCCATGCTGTTGATCACTGGATTATCTGGTTCAGACTGGATAATTTACAGACCGCCGCCATTAGGCTTGAATATTGGTGAGTGTGGCCTAAAAGAACCTCACTCACTTGGTGGGTAGCCTGCGAGCCAACAATAATAATGTAAATATAATGTCGAGACAACGGAGTTCGTACTAACCAATGTTTTACATGAACTACCTCCGGATTTAGTCACTGTTTTGTGACTCAAGTGTCTACGACGAGTCTTGTGAGACCTGGGGCTTTGTATTATGTATGACGCTGTTATTACACTTTCCGGAAACAGCTGACAAAATGGAGACGACAACCAGCTAGGTTAGGAGAAGTAACTATAGAATATATTTCTATATCTTCTTCTTTCTTCATCTGTCGTATCCGTGTACCCGTGAAGGTCCGGGGTAGAATAGGCCTTTAGCAAACCACGCTTGCCACAAAAGGCGAATATGCTTGTCGTAAGAAGCGACGGGATCGGGTGGTCAGCCTCGCTGACTTGGTTGACATTGTCATCGGTTCCCAATTGCGCAGATCGATGGTCATGCTGTTTATCACAGGATTGTCTGGTCCAGCCTCGATTATTCAGAGGCCTCCGCCATATAGCTGGAAGATTGCTGCGTGCGGCGTAAAACTAAACTCACTCACTCATATCCATGTTCATAGTACAATTGGTGGGACAGCTGAGTAGATGTCCTTCAAAACGCGCGTCTGAGCAATTGCTTTAACCTATGTGTACATTGGTACTGGCAACATTATTTGGGGACAAAGCATTAATGATATCTTTCAGCTGTTGAACTCATGTTTCGAATTAAAATTATTTTTTATGATGGTTTTACAAGGTTAAAAGGGATGGACACTTCTGCGGTTATATACTAATTCAGTTTAATTTGGTATATTTTATACGTGTATTTTGGAAAAAAAACACATGGCAAAGCTAAAGATGGTGGTCGCCCAAAATCAGCACAGCCATAAACAACTTCAGGAAGGCTGACATGGCCAAATTGTGCATGTACATACAATGGGAGGGATTAGAAAATATGGCCAGTCCCAACCCTTAAAATCTGCTCTTTAGGAGCCACTTTGGATTCGGTCGTTTTCGATTGTTTGGTATATCACGGTTGTATTGGAAAAACCCCAACTAATTATTTCCCAATAATCGCTAGGTTTCCAGCATGGGTGTAATTATTTTCACACTTGACACACTATCCACTGCTATCATTAAACAGTATGTCACCGCCGACAGGTTTAACCGTTACAGTCTATATACCTCAGCTATGCCCTGATGGCGTGACGCGCACCTGTTACGGAATGACCAGTTTTTCATGAATGCCCATACCGGAAGTCGTCTGGTAAACAACGTGCTGTTTCGCATTTCCAGACAAGCTATTACAGTTGTCGTTGGTGGTGGTAGAACACTGCGTTCTTTGAATGACATGACAAACTGACACTGATACCAATTTGGAAGCATGGTTTATCGTCAAATCTACGTCAAACCAGAAAGTCGATAGCAAATAACATAACATGTGTATGTTAAGTTTCCAACTGCAATTTAACGTAAAATATGTAAATTGGATGCTAGCTTAAACTCCATGCCTTATGAGCCCATCAGATTGCTGGTGTAATTGGATGGAGATGATATAGCCAGGCGGGCTATCAACTGCAGTTTGCGTCCAAGTTCGCAGCCAGGGAAAGACTGACAATCCCTGATCGTACTATTACGATCTGTCTTATTCAACAGGAATATCCCGGTGCGCCACCTGTCGTTTGCAGCTGATACTAAGCCGGTCTAACTGTGCACTATCGGGGAATTCCACCGAGATGAGTTTGGTTCAGCCAGGCCGTTCACAAACATATGTTGTTATTCTCTCAGTTCAACTTCCACGAATCAGCACTTCGGATATCATTCGACACGTCACATTCCTAAAGGTGTATCCGTGTGTTCTGATAAGGAACAGAAGCGGCACTGACTCTCTCAATAAATGATTTGGGTTACCACCTGAATAGTTCAGATTCTGAAAACGGCAGCTTTAGCCATTTACTGGATGTTTGTTTCCTGAATAATCTTTGATATTGAAGACCTGCTTTTCTGTTGGTTTGTTTTTTGTTGGATGTTGTTTTTGTTGATTTGTATTTTTGTCTGTCTTATGTGTGCCACCTTATTCCGGCAATATGGCCATGGTATTTAATTATCTGAGCAAGATGAACCAGTGATTGATACAAAGACTGAGGTCATCGCCACCCGGGCAAGTCATGCCGCCGAGGGTGACTAGCCGATGAAATGTGCCACCGAGGAACGTTAGTTGCGGAAACAAAATTAAACAGGGAATCCCGACTGGGCAACACCTTACTGCGAGCCTAACCACAACAGTTTTAGTTAAAGACACATAAGAATCTTAAGTAATTACTCTGGAAATGCTTGATCGCCATCATTTATTCATCGAACACCACACGTCTGCGTGCTGATTTGTAAATCTAGTCTAGTAGTGAATATACACTTTTCGTATGAGTTTTGCTTAGTTTCTTTCTATGTATCATAGATTGAGGCAAGTAATTCCATTTTTACAAACTGAAAAGGAGACCCACAGACACCAGACATTACGAAAATGCGAAAATTAGGACTTACTTTGTTTTGGGATTTGGTATTGAACGGAGGATTGGGAGGGAGTGAACCAACTTGGTTGATTACAGGTTATCCAGGTTGAGTATCGATGTTCATGGTGTCCATCACTGGATTGTCTGGTGTTTCATATTTATAGTAATCACAATATGTGTGTTTCTGAGATTCATACTTACACTCCTCACAATATTTTGTTTAATGAATTTCATGTTTTATGCTGGGCACAGAATGTTTTGGAAGATTCAGGTTTATACAGATCCATGTGTTTTATGATTCATACTTCAGCTGACATATTTATACTCATTATAACATTCTAACATTTGTAATGATTCTTCAGTATTTAACATTATACAATATATGTAAGTTGTGTTTCTTGTCTTTCAAATTCACATGTGTAGATGGATGATCTTTATGCTTATCACAATTTGTCCAAGATTTTTGAGTTTTAGATAATGTAATATTTATATTTGAGAGTTTATCATTAATGTTCCCACAATATTTCCATGTTTTGACAAGATTCATATTTGTATGAGTTGGTAAAGAGCTAAGGTCACCATAACTGTTATACCTTAACATGGACTTAGCAGTCTTAGTGCCAAGGTCTCTTTAAGCCTATTTAGGCTGCTCACATTGTTTTCAAGGCATGCTTAATTGTGCTTCTCTTCATTATGGATCTCAATGTCGGCAACAAAATCTGATCCAGATGGAAAGTTCAGACATGATCCTGAAACATAATGCATCCATACTTCACAAAATGGACATCAGTTAAATCCATCCTGTCTGCAATCCACTAGTTACCTATTTAAACAACCAATCCTAATGTTAATTTTCCATATTGTTCAATGCTATGATGTCAATCACTGGATTATCTGGTCAAGATTGTCTGCAGACCACTGTCAAATAACTGACCAGGGCATGAATACATTAAGCAGGTGCACTGGTAAACTAGGATTGTATCAAATATACAACTAATCCACTGGTACACAAGACAAACAGATATAATTTCTTTCACACTTTTTAATATTGACCACTTTATCAGGAAGCAGACGATACATTCACATGCTACACTGCCCGTCTGTGCATCGGACCGATGAGGCTGGCCAGACGGACGCGCTACATCCCCACAAGGAGGCTAGGACTAACATATCTAAAGATGCAAGAACCACGCGGTGAGAAAACCATCACAGCTGCAAGCTAGGCACCACTCTGCCTAATGTATTACACAACATGCCTACCAAGTTTCATGAAAATAATACCTTGTATTACCATGAAAATTTTTTTTCAAGAAAATTGAAAACTCAGCAAATTCAATCAACTTAAGTCTCATGACTAACATCAATCCTTAACAAAAAAAGAACTTTGAATTCGTCATAAAAGCTTGACTGAGGACAATCAAATAAAATAAACTTAGAAAATTCTTCACGTCAAAAAGCCAAATATTTCATATTTGGCAAATAAGGTGCAAATTAATGTAATACTGAAAACACTCAATATTGGATGATCTTAAACATGGTAACAACAATTTGACATTGTGGAACATTGTGAAATTCAACAGATCCTAACTTGTGCTGGCCAAAGACAACATTAAGAAAGTACACAGTATTTGTTGCATAGATAACAAGCCGCTAGATTCCTGCATCTTCAGACAAACTACAAGCTAAGAGATACCTTACAATTCTTAGATTTGTATAATATTGGCACTGTCAATACATCACCCAGTGAATAAGATGCTGAATTTATGAAAACATTAATGTCCCTACCATAAATTTTCTCAAACATCATTCAATGTTTGAAAAATGGCATGTTTAATTACAGAAAGGTACTTCTAAAAAGAATCCTTAGTAACACCTCATTTATTTCCAGAACTTAAATAAGGTCCTTTGAAGTTACGACAATCACATAAGGAGACTAGCATAATACAGAAAAGAGGTGCTGCTGTTTGTTAATGCTTTTGGTATCCATTGGGTGAGAATTAACTCTTCAACAGCCAACTGTGCTACAATCCAAGCTTAGTGCTGTGTCCAGACAAAGGGTTGCAGAATACATGAAACGGTCAGAAAACAAAATCAAACATTGAATCTGATTGGTCAATAGTGCCTCCAGGAAAACCGTCATTGGTCAATGCGGTTGCCTGGGCAACAATTACCACCATTGCATTGTTGTGTGCATTGTAATTACGTTAAAATATGTAACAAGAAGATCTCCTGTGCTACTGCTAGATCAACACACAGCACATAGGACAATACTCAACAACAGACTTAACTATTTACACAGTTACCTGGGAACTGTCCTGTCTAAACAATGCAGAAACTTAGCAAAACCAGAAAATATAATCATAATACATTGATTAAAACATCTGAATATGCATTTTGGATTGAAACTGAAATAAAATGTTCACAGAAACATATGATAATATATGTTAAGATATTATTCAACAGTTTGCAGATTACTGAAACAAGATTTTATTTGTTAACCCAGCCATGAAGATTTGTTATATACTGAATGTATGCACATACACAGGAGAGAAGACGGTGCAGTTGGCTCGAGTGGAACATCATCGCAGGACAATCCCCAGGAACATGGAATTGAAACTTCCTATATACATTTATACACAGAATGGAACAAGTTCAAATGTGAACTTGCGGAACACTATTTGTCAACATTTTGATATTGTCTTTACCTTTAATGTGTGTTGACAAATTTTTAAATGCCAGGTTTTAAGTTTTCTGATGTATGTATAGCAGTTTACAGCAAATAGTGTCTTTTACTTGTAGGAAAACTGAATGATTCCTTATGACAATACTGTAACATTTACACCAGGATTGATGTCAAAGTTTTGGTTCAATGCTGTCTCACAGTTGGAATGTTCAACAGAATCTATGTTTGAAATGTCGTCATGGCGACCAAAGATGCAAGAGAAACGCAAGATTTGACAATGACCTAATGTTTTGCAATACAGTAACAATACAAAACAAACAATGTATCAAAAATGAAGCTTCCATAAATATAAATATATTAACTCTGTGATTCAATGAAAATGCCTGACAATATGGTCGCAAAGAATGCGCAATGAAATGCATGACATATGATCCACTGATTATGATCCATGGGGACAACATGACTCATAGTGAACAATGAAATAGCACTTTTGTCATAATGAAGCGAATAATGTACAGGAAAATGATGACGATGACGATGATGATGATGACGCAATGCTGGGTATGTACAGAGTCTTAAACAGCCTAAGCCATCCTCATGACTTGTGTACAATTACACCTGGTCGGTAGAACTGAGCCTGCAATGGCCGATGCAGCAAGTCTGTCGCGATGGGGTACTTATCACTGAAATTTGACCGAACTGCACTCGGTAGCTGATGTTGTGTATATCTCAGTGGGGAATCCCGACCTGAACTGTCTGATTTGGTATCCTCTTGGTCACTCATACAACTTTCCTTCTCATCACTTTCTTCACCGTTTGGTATTGGCTGTTTCTCATCTGCTTTCCGCTCATCGAAAAGAATCCTGTCACCTTCCAAATGACGAATAGCTTCCACAATTGTCTCTAAGTTTTTCCGTGACATAGATGATTCCAAGGCAGCTTTGGGATCTTCTTCCTTGATGGTAACTTTCTCACTATCCTCAGACACTTCAGTCACACTGGCTTGCTTCTGGGGAAAGACAGAAAATGTTAAATAAATATACAGAAAGCATCAACACTACAAACTCAATAGAACTTTACTTGACATATATTCAGATTCAGCAAAATAATATGAATGGGAAAATCTTACCAAACTATAGTAATTATTGCAAAGGATATCTGTATTTATTACAGACAATAAGTGTTTGTTGACATGCTCAATGTCTAGCAAATAAATCTGTTTATTTCTTGGGGGTGGGAAGAGAGGAGAGGGACAAGCAGGAGGTGTCAACGAATGTATTACTGATAATACTGAGGAGATGCTTACCAAAGCCTTTTCATTTTGTATGTGAATTGAAGCTTGCACATGGGCTGCAATGTGACGGATGCGGTCTGGGTAGATCTGGCTCTCTACTGATCTTAGTCGCTCTTCATACATCATACGTAGCCACCGTTCTCGGTCCAACTGACGACGCAGTTCAATTATCTCCCTTTGCAGGTCTTCATTTGATTCTTCGCTGCTACTGTCTATGGAACTCCCTAAACTTATTCCTTCATCAGATGATTCTGAAAGACAGAACAGATCCATGAAGGTTTCATATGTACAACATATATATCATCATTCACGTATGTAGACAGATTCTTGTCAAGGGTAACGTTACAGCATTTGCAGCAACACACACTGGGAAGATGATGTCAAGTTTTCATTTCATGTGGCATACAGAAATGATGCACGAATTCCATCACAAAGGAAACATGCATCTGTCAAAGAAATTTATCTGGCAAGTTTGACAAGTATAGTTTTGACACTAATAATCTGGAAATGAATTTCTTTCTACTAGTGTACAAAAATGATCTGCTGTCACCAGTGAAATAGAGTCCACAAGGAAATATTACTTGACCTTCCTCAGTGTTAATAGTCTTGAACAAGCCAACATTCTTAATGTGTCATGTTTTCTTTCACATGTGTCGCATGTACATACACATTTTATTGCATCTAAAGCTTCAGAATGATTTCATTATTTAACAGTCAGGGTTAAAAGATCAAGTCAGGAGATGCACTATAGCTCATAATATCTGTGTACTGGTGTCAGGGATCAGCTACTCTGAATCACAGTAGATACACAGTGTATGATAAAATGTACTTCTTACAGCCATTCTGTGTCTGATGCCTAATGGGTGTTTTTTTTCAAATAAGGGAAGGGGTGTGGGTTAAGGAGGTTGCACTTTTATTATTTTATTGACAATTGTTGATACCTGTGTCTCTTTTCTTCCTTTTCGGAGGTGGAGATTCATTGAAGTACTCATCCCTCTCATTGGAAACTTCAAGCAGAATTTTCTTCAGATGAGCATTCTGGGCCAGGAGTTTGGTCTTCTCTGTCTCGAGACTGCTGATATGTTCTGACGTTTGTTGAAGGATGGCAGCCTGAAGAAAACACAACCAAGTATAACCAGCTACTATAAATAACTGTCAAGTATGCATCTGACCTAAATACCAACAGCAGGATAGGGGAACAAGTTGTGGATGCAGTGAAGCGTACAGGGTGAGGTTGTTTAGTTCACTAGTAGCTTTCAACACCGCAGGCTGTGCATGAATGGGCCTGCTAGCTTGAGACTGTTCCCACACTCTGGCTTCATTATCATATAAAAGTCGATGGCATGTCGACTATTCACAATGAATGACATTATTATTGGTTCTATAAACCAACCTATCTTTGTGCCTGAAGGCATTTTAAGACACAGTATAGACCACATTTTAAACTTGTCAGACATGATTTCATACTAATTGGCATATCTGTAAATAAATGTTTAAAAGTGCAGTGTTCACATATAGTGTCAGACTCTGATACATCCGGCAGATTCACCAAAGGTCTGGTGGAAGTATACAACCCACCGGCAGCAGTGTCCAACTGTATATTTCACAATGACTGAAATTGTTACATGGGACGATTTACACATCTTTGCTGTTTATAAATATAGCGTTTGTCAATAATTTCAATGCCAATGATAAGAAATGTTAAATCTGAAATGTGTGTTTAATTTTAATTCTATGGCTCCTGTGAATTTTCAGGCCAGACAGACACCTGAAACTTGCAGGACCCAATGTCCTATAACTTAATGAAACACCATTTGTGAACACCAAAAGTCATGTAAAGGAGACAGTTTTATGCTCCATTGATTATCAACTATCAAAAAGAATGGTTCAGATCTTAAGGCTTCATTCAGACCAAGTGCTTGAAACTAAAGTCAAATCAATCAATGTTCATATAAACAAGAAGCACTAAATTTTAGGGCTTAGATTTCCGAAGTTTTCCTAGCGCTACGATAGTCGTAAGTTAATGCTAAGGTATGGCACTTATGACTATTTTAGAGCTAAGAGAACTTCACATGTCATTTTCAAATTTTTCTCTTCAGTTTGGTAATCAGCCTTTGTCTTTGAATATTGTCTTCTAATCCAGAAATCCAGGATATTATGTAATAATCATAAGACCTAAACAGCAGTATGAAAGTCACACATTTTCAAACAAGTTATTCACAACTAACAAATAATATTTCTGTCTAAAATGTAATACATATGTCAATTTGTAGACATTCAAGGTTTTTAAAGTCACATTTTAGTTATTTCTAAGCCTTTCTAGGTTGATGCTAAAAAAAAATATTTCAAGAAGAAACTTAAAATTCAAGGTCAAATCTGTATCAACCTTGAAGATGTATTTATGCAAGTCTACTGCCAAGTTTGTGAGATGTAAGATGTAAAGCAACTGAAAGGATTAAGAAGATACATTGTAGCCGGGATTGTTTTGGTCAGGTAACATTAAACTATTTTTACCACAGTTGGAGATCTGTTTATTTTGAGGACATTTCTAAATTGCCTGTTTCTATTACTGAGATCAATAAGCAGTCATGCGAGAATCTGTAGGAACAAATTGACCTGACAGAATTATAACATAATGAGGCATCACACATTAAGAACAAAACAAAATACAGCTAATATTTGGAAACTCATTTCTATTATTTAAGTCAAATAATACTGAATCTGTAATAAATGAAAAGCTATAATGAGAATGTGATTGTTCAATTGATGATAAAATATTGACACAGATCTGGTTGTACAATTTACAACACAATCTGACCTACTCAAATACTATTTCACCCTAGCAGTCCAAACTCAAGCTTTGTCCACACGTGTCTGGCTAGCAAGCCCTTATCACTGGGCCACTCCTTGGGTCACAAGACCCTGAGCAAACAAGGAGTCAGTTCACACATACTTTTATCACCAGGGCTGAATCAAATCTAGCCTGATCGAGGAGTTACATGTTGCGCAAGATGTGATTGTGTAGCGTACTGGCAGCCATGGAGGATGTTCTAGAGACTGTTGCCAAATACAGCCTGTGTGTGCTGGGACAGTACACACACATTCCTGTCAACGAATTGCTACTACTGACCCAAATAATCGCTTTCTGGAACTTCACAATTTTTTTCAAAGCTCCAGATTGTTGGATAAGGAACACTTCACACATTTTACCCTAATTAGCTGGCGAAATTAATTATATTGGGCAATAAGACATATTACACAGGACTCCAAAATCTGAGTCTAGTTAATTACCATCTGCCAAACAACTAAATAGGATCTTATACCAACTAAAAAAAATGCTTTCATAAGACTGGAAAATATCTGTGGAGTAATTATCTATGTCCATTTTGGAATTATGATCTGTATGTTTTCATTAACACATTAAGTTTATCATTCCAACATCAATAAGACATATTACACAGGACTCCAAAATCTGAGTCTAGTTAATTACCATCTGCCAAACAACTAAATAGGATCTTATACCAACTAAAAAAAATGTTTTCATAAGACTGGAAAATATCTGTGGAGTAATTATCTATGTCCATTTTGGAATTATGATCTGTATGTTTTCATTAACACATTAAGTTTATCATTCCAACATCAATAAGACATATTACACAGGACTCCAAAATCTGAGTCTAGTTAATTACCATCTGCCAAACAACTAAATAGGATCTTATACCAACTAAAAAAAATGTTTTCATAAGACTGGAAAATATCAGTGGAGTAATTATCTATGTCCATTTTGGAATTATGATCTGTATGTTTTCATTAACACATTAAGTTTATCATTCCAACATCAATAAGACATATTACACAGGACTCCAAAATCTGAGTCTAGTTAATTACCATCTGCCAAACAACTAAATAGGATCTTATACCAACTAAAAAAAATGTTTTCATAAGACTGGAAAATATCTGTGGAGTAATTATCTATGTCCATTTTGGAATTATGATCTGTATGTTTTCATTAACACATTAAGTTTATCAATCCAACATCAATAACAATCACATAGGTTAATTAATTTAAACTTGAATTCACATTTCAAGCATATCCATTAATTCTCACAAAATTATTAGCATGATTAGCACTGTTCCATTACACAGGAATGTTTTCAACAAGCCTGGTACAATCTGGACAGCAAAACTCAAACACTGATATGTTTACATTCCTAGGCAGTGATAGAGCTATCAGTTCTCACAGTGGCCGTCAGACTTTGGCAAGTAGTCAGATGACTCAGTCAACCAAAATAGCACCTGGGCCTATCAGACTATATCCAATCACCCGGACTACTTTCACTGACCACCTGATCCAGCTGTAACACATACTTATATTGCCAGAGGCCACATGGTGATATTTACATATGATATTGAGTTGACCTTGTCACAATTACTGCATACTTACAGCCTTATTCATTGTGATAATTCATGATGCTGTTACGAGTTCCACAGTGGAGGTGAAATTGGAAATAACACTGACAGGAGACTGTCAGGAATGTAGAACTGATTATATCATTTCTCATTCATCTGATAGCAACACCAAATGACAGCATTAAACATTTTTTTCGAATTCTCAGTAAATCCTAACCTCCACTAATTTGAAAACATCAATATTCTCCTTGTAATCTGTATGGAAAATTCTCTTTGGGAATATTGTCATTAACTATTCAAAAACATACCATAACATCATGACATAAAACCTAAAAAAAATTACCATACAACAAGTTAATGCTTTAATAAAATAAGAAATTCAATAGAGTTCAGGATGATTGTGTGACCATGTTATTAGAGATATCTATCTCTGTCTTAATGATAACATAACTGTGTTACATGATGACAGTGTAAAATTCAAAGTCACGAGGGGACTTGATCCCGTGACCTTGGTAACACAGGAAGTTGCAAGATTCAAATGGCAGTGCAAGGAGCTGCCCTGTACATGGAATGTGGGAGTGGTGATATCTAGGGTTTGAGTTCTGTTCCTGCCATTCACAGTCCTTCAGCCTATCTCAATACACAATCCTTATCCCCATTAAAATGCCAGTGGGTCATTCAATACAGTCAAGGAGTATGAAAAGCGCTCTGCTTAATGGGACAGTACTGAGGCAAAGAATGAATCTTTTAGTATATTGTAAGAAAGTATGTCACATATTTCAATCCATTCAAAGTACCGAGATAATAGAATGATAAATACTATTTTCAAAACATTTAAGTAAAAATCATTGTTTTCGGGTCAGTGGGAAAAAAACCCCTCTTAACTCTAACTTCCTGGTCACAATTTATTAGAAAACATTAATGTGAGAAAATGTTGCATCCACATGATAAGTAATAAACCAAATGTCAGTAAGATTTTCTTACAAAAGCAAACTAAACAAATACATTGAATTACTCATAGTCATCCATTAATCACCGCTATTTAATACTCACACATTTAAAATATTTTCTGCAGGCAACGCCACAAAAGGAAAATAAACTATTTCAAAATGACCAAATTGTAAACTGGGAATTGAGAACATTTACTGCATGTAAAATTTAAAAAACAACAAAAGAAAACAAAAATTCAGTCATAAAAATAAATATAAAGTCATATTCAAATAATAAGAGAAATATTATTTCTGGCTGAAATGAATCAAAGAAATAATAACTCGGATAGACCTTGCTGAGAATCCCAGACAGAGCAAGGGGAGTGAACTCTTGGTGGCAATGACCTATATGCCATGTGCATGTACCCACTCACTCCGCCTGTCTGCGGCTGGCGCTAGCTAGTGTAGCGTGCGAGGGAGTGGGTTGTGTTTCACATGTTCATTGGCTGCTGTCTGCCTTACATGGCAAGGGCGTCCTCGGTCGCTTTGCTGGAATCCTTACAAGCTAACCCACTAACAAGGCACCTTGACAATTTCTAAAGTCAAACAATAACACTGGCTTCGATTGTTTACAATAAAACCGGGCAATGTGCTTACTGAATTGATTGAAACATCGGGTTTGCTGTTGTCAAATCTCAACAAGAGGTAATTTTTTTCCCACCCCCACCCCCCAAAAAATCTAAAGGTGCCATGAATATTTATGCAAATGAAAAGGTAAATTAAGAATGAGCGTTTATAGTATGAATTTTTGCGTGAAAAGAGACAGCTATATTCACCTTGCTGAGTTTTTCACCGTTGTGATGGGGAATGAGTGTTTTGAGGGACTCAAAACCGGCATTGATGCTCTGCATTCGGCGACGTTCATTGCTGTTTGCTATTTCTCGGCGGACTCTCTTCTCATTTTCTAAATGTCCCTTTGGGGAACATTCTCTTTGCCTAGAAAACAAATGTTTATATCAACAAAAAGTAATCTCTTTGAGAATGTGTTCTGAAAAGGACTGAAATATTGCGTACACAAGCTGTTTTTTTTTTCAAAACCGACACTGCAATTTAATAAATTAAACGTGAATGTTAGTAGTAGATCTGGGCATAAGAGCTGCTGCTGCCTTGCAGATTTTACAAGGTTGATTATTTTTAGCCAAACTGCTAAAATTCTGTCTACCCTGACATGTGGGTCTTTTTTTTAAATATATATTTCGATTTAAGACGGGTAAAAGTCGACTCATTGCGAAGTACATTTATATCTTATGAATAATTGTCTAAAGGTAATGCTGAAATTCAAGATCGGGTGTTTACATTTCAAATACAACTAGGTTTATTTTTAATAAAAACATGCCGCATTTACTCTCGCTGTAAATGAATGGAATAATCCCATTTGAGAGCGACCGCATCGATCGATGTTGTATTATTGATCTTCTGGTCTAGCCAGACACGAAATGTCGCTTGGCAGCCTGCCAACAAGTCGCTAACAAATTCTGGCACCACGCCAAGAGAAGGCATGGTGTTCATGGTTTTGCCCGGACGAAATTTCCTTCAATGTTATGGTGATTTTCAGACATGTGCCGAATACATTTCTCGTGCCATTGGTTATTTAACTTTCAGGAGTATAACACTATCGTCCCATGAACGAAAGTAGAGATTTGCGCAATACACGTATAAAGTATGTCCTGACTACAATATTTGGCCGAGAGCCAAAGAAACCTCGTGACTACAGACCCGCCTTATTAATATTGCTAGCTAATGACGACCACGTTTTCGGTATATTGTTCGTTGAACAAAATTTATGAACTTTAGACTTAAATCGATGAAAGTTCAAATAAATTGAAAATGGTTTCTTTACTTACAACAATGAAAATAATGTGCAGATATTTTTTTATGAAAATTATTTGCGTTGAAGAAAGCTTACCGACTCCAAGCATTCATGAAATAAAAAGCTATAAAAATATACATCAAACACAAAAAAAACAACACACGAAATAAGATATATATTCTTGGCCAAAATATTCGAAGAAACTACATATGTAAGGGTAAAAAATACAAAATTTAAAATCGAAAACACAAATAAATTATGTCCGACGCAATAAAATTTTGATTGAAAACGAAATCCGTGTTGCAAACTATTTTCTCATTTGAGAACACCCATTTTCTGAAATCAGCTGATGTGACGCAGCACGCCTTGCTTACTCATCACATGGCAGTCAATTTTTCTAACTAAACTAAATGACAAACCATGAAGTAAAACGCGTACCGATATTGTACCAAATATCATTTTGAAAAAAAGAAAACCGGAATCGAAAATGAGGGCCCACATTTTGTCGTTGCCTTTTTCACAATAACGAGTGCAAATGTTTCGCTCAGCTGATCGACGCTTACACATGGCCGCCGAACAGAGGCCGCGCAAGCCACATGTCAACAGAGCCAAACATCAGACTAATCAGCTGATCACACCACGCTACGTGCCATCTTGCAAAACTACACCAGCGAAAATACACACAACAACGTATTTGTAGTTCTAACGTTTGGTCAAATAAAAGGAATATAACGCAAAACATGGGAAGTCAAAAATATTGTCGACCACGCTACCGAGTAAAGCGCGCCGTGCGGCTTGGTGAATGGGCCTTTGTTTGTAATGGCCATCATGTGGTTGTCGCCTACTGCTCTCTTTACCTCGCCATTCTGGCAAAATCAGACTTAACAAGACGGCAAATGGTGAGAATTATAACGAAACCAGTTATAGAGAATGCTATCGTATGTTTTGAACATCATAAACTTGCTTAGGAAGACGAAGAACTTCAAAACAAGATCGCGGCATGCGTGCGTACGCCAATGTTTATAACGTAAACCATGTGTAAGGCAAATACTACAACTTACTTTCCGATTGCGGCTGCAATATCCATCTCCCGCAGTCGAATTTCCTCCATAATCCTTCTCCTATCGTTACTCCGTGAATAAAGTGCCATCTCTGCCACAAGAAACAAGAATCACACAGAAATATCCTCAAAATACGAGAATATTTACGGTTGTAAGACAGTAGAACCCTGCGATACGCTAGCAGAATGAGTAATAATTGGCGGGAAACAGCTGGGCTGGCCGATTCACACCAAACAGATATGGTCCACTGGGGGGGTCCGTCTGGCAAACGTTGAAATATTTAAACAGTGGAAAATAACACCTTATGATGTGCATATGTCTGCTAAAGCATCTTAGCAGTGGTGATGAGGCAGCAAAGCATCTACCGAATTGTTTAGAATTAAAACATGAGCGGACTATATTCTCTAGCGTATGCAGCTCCGTGAGACGGCCGTTGGCAAGGCGCGGGAAAGTAAAAATAAACAAATCAACAGCTGCTGGCAGGCTGCCAACCGCCTACTAGGGAGAATTTGATTTTGCCGGAGCATATTTCTTAAAGTTGCATCTAAATGGCGTATTATGCTTCAATACATTTTACAGGAAACTGTGTATCTATATAAACTACTTACGTTTTAGACTTTGCATCCAACTGTTACCCCAACACTAACACTGCACAGTGTAAAATCCAAAAGGGTATGCGGAATATTCTTCGTAGTGATTTACTATGTCTGGAATGCAGACAGTCTATGACATTGCCATATACGTCGCTACTAAAAAAAGAGCGAGAGTCAGCTGACTGGCTCCGCGCTTCTGATTGGTGTAGAAATGATCAATAAGAAACTGCTGGCTCTGACACGCTTCAATCTGAAGATTTTATGTAATCCACTACGAGAAGCAGTATCGCGTGTGCACTGTTAAAAGCATTTTAGCGGCGCTTCGAGATAGAGTACGAGTTGGCTCTGTTTAACTGTTTTAATAACTCAGCGGCATTTCGGGGTGTGTTTCCAGATTTTATGAACATCAACCTACTAAAATAGAATCCATTAAGCTCTTCAAAGTTCATTTATTAATCAATTAATTTATTTGATTATGTTGTTGCAGTTGTTGCTGTCATCGTCGTTGTTGTCTCTAGTAAGGATTTGGAAGCGCGAGAAATAGGAAAAAATACATTTACTATGTGATCAGAAAGGGTTTCGTATGATGGATACAAGTTTGTAAATATCACCAACCAACAATGGATGGGGGACCTCGTCATTACCATAGACTGTATCCGTATATATTGACTGTTGTAAGTCCCCTAAACATCTTGGAAAATATGTTCTTCGCTTAAGCATTAAAAGGTGATTCATTCAGAAATTGGTAAAGGTTTATTTTGGACACAAAGACCTACTTAAATAATGAATAAATAAACAAAAGGCACGTGTATTCTGCATCCACCGACTTTTGAACGTTTCCTGATTCTGAGTTGCCGGACCACCACGTTTATCGATTTGTGTAACACACCCTTGTCATGCCCTACGGATAGGGTTGGTACGCTATCGTATTTCTTCTGTAATTTGATGGGTGAATTACTTTTTATAAAATCATTTATACTTTGATCAGATATATACAACAATTGCTCACTTTCCCTCATCTATTGTCATCGGGTTTAATGCATCACGCACCTATGTAATGTTAGGTTATTTACACTGAAACAATGAATGAAAAAATAAGTTTTGCCTTGTCATGCACAAAAACATTACAATATCGCAATACCTTGTTTTATGTTTGTGTTTTGTTTTGTTTTTTCGGTTCTGGGCATTGGTGTTTACGTGAGGATATGTCCTATTAATAGAGCTCCTTTTGATAACGTTAGAAATGCTTCCATTTATGTAATATGTGAAAGATTTGGGTATTAATATGTCGAACGCGAAATATCAAAGTGTTTGTATTTGTGATTCGATCCTCATTGTTCCACTGTCAGTACGATAAACTTACAAAAATCATTTATTCACACCAAAGATTTTGTCTTGCAGGTGAGACCCGTATCGCTATACTCACTGTGGGTTGAATGAAGAGTAGGCAAATATATTTTCTTCCTTTACCTGCACATTGGCATTTATGCAACCATCAATGCTGATTGGTCAGTTGAAGCAACATGACGTCACAGTGCGTCGCTGGTGAAAGAAACTACACCACCCATTGTTCATGACGCAACAAAGTGCACATTGTGCTGTTGGCTTTAGTAGTTTTCTCCGAAGGGTTGTTACTTACTTATGTTCCCAACAAAAAATACTATACGTAACCTGTTTAAAACTGTGAATATTACGGATAATCTATTCATAATCCCCCTTTCAATAAGGTCAAACAATCCACAGTCTAGTCCACCCGCGCACGTAATTCTCGATGTATCAATAACCGATTCATCCGATTCGTTAAATCCGAACTCACCACCCTCACCTAAAACCCATGCTAGAAATAAAGTATTTCAGAATTATCTTCCCAAAGTGCGGATGGGTGTGGCCAACCAAGTCAGCGATGCTGATCACCCGATCCCTTTTATCGCCTGTTACGACAAGCATGGGTTACTGAATGAAGATCGGATGTAACCTGGACATTTATGGGCTGAGGGGTTTCCGTTCAGTTGGGCCATAACCATAACTAGATTCTACTGTTAAATCATACACAAGGATAGCCAGCTCCTCACAAGTGATACAAAGTGCATCTGTCCTACTACATTCACGTGTCATTATGTCTCCGTCTACTGGTGAACAACATGAATCTATCCCACTACATGTAAGTGTCATAATATGTCCGTCTCTAGGTTTACAGCTTACACCTGTCTACTACATACACGTGTCATAATGTCTCCGTCGCAGGTGTATAACGTACATCTGTCTACTACATGTATGTGTCATAATGTCTCCGTCTACAGGTGTACAGCTTACATCTGTCCTATTACATGCACGTGTCATAATGTCTCCATGTACAGGTGTGCAAGTTACATATGTCTACTACATGCACGTGTCATAATGTCTCTGTAAGCAGGTGTTCAACGTAAAAATCGATTTGTTTTATCACACGGAGCCCCTTCAACGAACACGTGTTCAAGAATGGCAGGTTATTGGTGTGAAGGCATAACATTGAGGGCAATGACACGAGATGTTCATTATCATTAATCGGCTAGGAGCTGACTGGCCAGATAGCGTCAGCGAATTAGTAACGTTAACTATCGGCGTTCAGGTCGACCACGCCCGACAGCTCAGGGACGAGTCAGCCCTTTTCAGAATCAGTAGACTTCTAGAAAGAGTAGCCTAGCCTCCACATTCTGATTTCTCCAATACAATCAGAACATTCTAAAATCAGCTGAGTATAGAGCTTGACGACATATCACACATCCATTGTTATCCCCGTCGTCACTGGAATTTGAGTGAGGGAATTTAGCGTTACGCCGCACGCACCAATATTCCAGTTATACTGCGGCGGTTTGTAAATATATTCGAGTCTGCACCAGACTATCTTCTGAACAGCTTTAACACGGATCTACGCAAATAGGATGCGATGGCATGTATCAACCCCTGTATCAACCAAGTGAACGAGACTGACCCGATCCCGTTTGCATGCAGGCCTTTATACTACAAGCACGTATTACTGAAGGCCAGTTCTAAGCGGTCGGATCTTCACACTAGACTTCACACTTCATACTTCTGCACACTATAATTTGAGGTCATGGAGAAGTGACTTGTGGTCGGACAAAATGTATCTGTGACTGATATTAGATACACTACATAAAGCACAATGGAATATCTTGGAGCAGACACCGTTTGGTTGGGGTTTGGTGTTGGGGTCCTTCTCACATGGCTGTAAACCTGACCTTGTGATGGTCAGACAAAATCTGAACGGACAAGGGAACATTACTGGTATCCTAGAGTGGGTTGTTGTACCACATTTAGATGACCATCATCTGAACGGACAAGGGTTCATTACTGGTATCCTAGAGTGGGTTGTTGTACCACATTTAGATGACCATCATCTGAACGGACAAGGGAACATTACTGGTATCCTAGAGTGGGTTGTTGTACCACATTTAGATGACCATCATCTGAACGGACAAGGGAACATTACTGGTATCCTAGAGTGGGTTGTTGTACCACATTTAGATGACCATCATCTGAACGTAAAGGCATTTCCAGTGATGATTTCTTATATCAAGTAGTGGTAGCGGTTCGTCCTTCTCTCGACAGGAGTCCAGATATCAAACCCATCGAGCATATCTGGGGATCGCAAACAGTAAAAGAGGAGAGTATAAGAGATATTGCTTGGCGGATATTAGATATTAACACGTATTGATACCTGCATGATTTCTGGAGGATTGTATGACAGAATCATGATTATGACCGCATCTATTAATTATATGACGATAGTTATCAGCACTATAAGACTAGTCAGTGTTTTGCCATATATATGCCTCTATGAATAAATTACAGCTTCCGGTCTTTTTGCTTTGAGATTTGCCATTCAATTATTACTTGAATGTCAGTTGATCCAGGTCGTCAGTTATCTTGCCGGGAGGATAGGTTCCTTGACAGTGGTTAACGGGAACACATTGATACACTGTTATTTATAGGGCAGGGGTGGATACAGCTTTTTGAGGGAGAGAGGTGCGAGGAGGCTGGATCCGCCCTTGTGGAATGCTGCAGTAGTTTCCTCGTGTATACATGTATATACATTCATGTGAAATCTAGGTATTAGATGTAAATATTCTTAAATAGAGAGGTACTTTTAATCACAAGACATTGTACATTTACAAACACTGATACACAGGGTAGGATACAGCCTATATTGAAAAAGGGGTGGGGGTGGAACTGGGACTGCACGGTTAATTTTCACTACGTTTATGGTCTTTTTATAAACTTTCATGACAAAAGTCTGACAACGTAAAGATGTCATGTGTGGGATGACTCCACTTCCTGTTACAGTAAGACACTGCACTTTGATACATAAGCCAATGTACTTTAATCTTACACACTAGACGCTGTTCTTCGATGCTTAGCTGTGCCTTTTTGCTTCTGACACTACCAATTTACACAAGCCACTGTAGTTTTAATCACAATACTCTGTACCTTTACTTTACACACAGTTATGCAAGACGATATCTGTTTAAACACAAGGCACTGTGCCTTTACACATAAGACCTTCTTACACACACCACACTGTGCATATGTGTATACGAATTATTTCAGCAAGGAAAAAGATGGGAAACACTCGTACATAAAATGTCTTTTTTGTCACTTTTAAGCTCCGGTTGACAAATTTGATATAAAAATAAACAAGGAAGAAATTGTCTTTTTCATTTCGGGGACTTAAAGTAATCTTTAACTTCTTACCAACCAACACTCAACGGGCACCTGCCCTGTTAAAATCTCAGCAAAAAAAATATTCAAACATTCCCGCGTGGAGAAAGGGTCATGTGACCAGCGGAATTTGATGACGTATTGTTTGGCATGCAGGGGGTCTGAGCATGTGCGAGTAAGCGAAAACATTGATGGCTACCTTTCGAAACGCAACCAAATGCAAGTGACAAGTCGACATTCTCGCCCACACAGGTATATTTACTCGGCTTGGTTTAGACTTTCGTTGCTACACTTTCACGTCAAGCAACTGAACTCCGTTCTAACACATGCACCCCGTTTTAACACAGGCACTTCGGTCATAAGTACTTTCGCGTTTTCCCACAACTGTGTGTGGTGTTCATTCATAAATAGCGAACATAGGACTGTCGGCCGGAGGTTGGGTAATAGGCTTGGACAACATGGGGTCGTTCAGTCAAGAAGCTTAATAGGCTTGTGAGAGTTGTGCTTTCATTACCGCAGTCATGAACCAGCATAAAGCAGTTGTTAGCGAGTCAGCACACATTCTTTGAATATATCTGGCGTATTTAAACCCCTAGTTACGTTCGGCGTGTTTGTGTACGTCACATAGCATAGTTTCTGACTGACATATGTTCTTACACACTACTTCATCCGGATGACTAAACATGATAATGCCATGGTATTTAGGCAAGGGTTCTTTCTTAGGGTTAATATTATTTACACATTAGAATACACCTAGTAAAGAGAGCTTGGCTAATCTGGAACAGTCAGGGTCTTACCCCCTTTATTACAGGTCCATTTCCAGACAGTGTAGGGGACTTTTCCCTTTTGGTGCTGCCTTGTCAAAAAGGTCAAAAGATGTTTATTGTATTTCATGTCTTGCATCCATATACATTGGAATTCGATGCATTACGTGATCATACAGCTTGAATATACAGATGCTTTGAATAGATTTTACAGCTTGAATATACAGATGATTTTAATGCTTAGACATTGCATTGTAAGTGTATTGTAATCATTTTAAGTCAGTAGAGTTATTGTTAGAAGACGTGTTGTTTAAGGGCCCTTGTTTAAATGCTTAAGTAGGGGACCAGGAGAGATTGCTGCCTAGTCAAGCAAACAAAGATTATTTTGGATAATATGCATGTAGACTCCCCAACACTGCACCGTTTTGCATTACCCAGTGTGTCAGAAAAGCCGTGTTCCTGTCAGCAAATCCAGGTACTCCTCCAATGCCAGTCAAGTGATTGAGAGATACCACACCTAAGGCACTGAGAGTGAGTGAGTTTGGTTTTACGCCGCTTTTAGCAATATTCCAGCGATGTCATGGCGGGGGGACACCAGAAAATGGGCCTCACACATTGTACCCATGTGGGGAATCGAACCCGGGTCTTCGGCGTGACGAGCGGACACTTTAACCACTAGGCTACCCCGCCCCCCCCTAAGGCACTGAGAACTAGGGAGAGACAATTTGATACTTGGGATGCAAGTATGACATTTTTTCCTGAATTTTTCCAGTCATGTTCATGTTAAACAGGACAGAAAGTTAAATGATGTAAGTAAGGGAGCGTTATGGAATTATGGCATTGGGGTGTGATAATGATTTTTATGGAGAAGCATGCACAATGTGAATGACCCTCTCTTAAAATATATGTACTGTACAAAAACAATGCCAACCCGACCCCAGAATTTCTGAACATGTGTTTTTAATATTTTTGCTTATAAAATTTCTGACCCCTTACAAAATTGATAACCAGCCCCCTCCCACCTCTCCAGAACAAAATGTGTAAACCGTCTCAAAATATCATCATGCTGCCTAACCATAAATTAGGAATGGTCCCTACTTTCATTAGTTTTATCAGGACCAGCAACATTAGGTGTGTTGGGATGAATATATGTAAGGCCTAATTCAAAGAACTGCATAGCTCTTCAGAATAAATGCATTAAAGTGTATTTAGTCCCTTGCCCTGTTTACTTACCCCACTGCCTTCTCCATGAAGCTCTGTCTTAAATTTTCAAATCCACTTAGAACTTTGAATGTAATTGACATAGAAGTATATGGGTTTTTCTGTCCCACATCCTCGATATCTTCAGGGTACATCTGCATAAATCTCTACTATATCTTGGATATACCCTACCTCCCCTTTATATGTAGAAAACAAATGCATAATAAATGGCTTTTTCTGTTAGAGCAAATAACCAAGACCAAATATTAGACCAAAAGTATACTGAAAAATACACGGGGATCAAGAGTATTTTGTCCCAGATATTTACTGCGAAATCTGAGCAGTGTTTATGCTAAACCCACGATGACGATGAACAATATGGGACATAAAGAATATCATCAAATACTGACAATATTTAATTATTTTTTCTTTCAGTTCCATGTATTGTGCGTATGATTTTATGATGCAAATAATAACATCCATATCAGTGCTGAAGATGATGTTTTGCCTCTATGCAGTATTTGCCTGTATGACAGTTGGCTTATATGATTGAAGATAATCATCATATTTCATAAATAAATCATTTTTAATTCACTCGTTAAAGTAAGGATGAATTCCACTTGGATGACATGGTATCTCGCTTGTCGAAGTTATTTGGAGGCAGATAACTTTTGGTCAGTTCTGGCAAATTTTATATCTAAACAGCCCTGTGGTCTGACTGAAATTTTTGAAATTTACCTGTACCTGCTATATGATACCTTTTGTGTCTCAAATGGGTCTCATTCTGACTACATATATTTCACTTAAGTATCAATGAAAAGATAATAAAAATGTCATCCTATATGTTCTTGGACATTTCTAAAGTAAATATACAGCATGTCATGTCATCGTAGTGGTGATTGCCATTGTGCAGCCTTTACCTGGGTGAATGAAATGCCAGCACAGGATACGTAGGTGACCAGGCTTTGACACCTGTCTTCCACCTATCCTTGATTATTTCAGGATTTTTTTCTCTATTCATCTGTGGTAAACACTCTGGTCCCTTTTGCCACCATGGGCTCGGTTTTCAATCTCCATCTCCACAATCACTGAGCTCAAGAATTTCTGTTCAAATTAGCTTAAAATTAACAACAAATACATTTGTAAATGATTTCCAACCTCAATATGAAATATCTTAAAAAAATTAATTGTGACTTAGAAAAGTTGTCTGATTGGTGGAGGTAAGTCACTTTAGTGTCTAGATCTATGTAAGACAGTTTTGTATAACAAGTAATGCGAATCACTCACTCCGTCACAAAACATTTTTCATCATTTACCCAGTTACTCTGCTAGATCTGGCAAATTTACTTGATCCAACATTATGAATTTCACAATTATATTTGGGGAAGTAATTTTCAAAATATACAGATATGGTAGACAAACCCTTGCTATGAGGTATTTTAAGTTGTATTTCAGAGGTCCAGTGATGGTGATGATATTGTGCATGTTAGAGCCATACTGTGTACAGTAATGTGACAGCTAATTTTAGGGTTGAGTCATGCTCAAACTGGTGTAAGAACAAAGCTATGTTAATAGCCCTTTTTAGTTTTCCATAATTAATTGGAGGTAGAATGCACTGGACTTGTGAAAGAAGGTACTGAAAATAAAGTGGTTGAGTCATGAACTGTTGCATAAGTCTTTATATACGAAATGCTAGGAAGTGCACTGGTATCATATGCTTCATAATGTAATGTGACATTAACTCATTTAATAATATATGATATGGATCTGGGTATTATCCAGTACATTGCAACATGTAAGTTGTAATTCCATCACCCATATATAATGCCCCTTCCAGTGCGTAGTGATATTACTCAACTCTATTGTGAGATGGTTATGATTCATTTTGTCGTGATACATACTTTGACATTTCTGTTTGATATATGTGCACATGATTTTAACGAGTGCACTTGTATTGATCAAGGTATTTATTTTGGGAAATTATTATGATGTTGTTGAAAAATAATTTGCGTGAATGTCCTTGTTTTTTTTTAAATTCTGTTAATTAAAAATGGTAATTGTCATTTGGTACCGACTTGAGGCTGAATCAGTTGGTGGAATTTGCCTGTTCATGAGAGACATCTTAATGGTTGGATGATCAAGTGCAGTAATATGTATGATGGTTATGGCTATCACAGCTGAGTGTGTTTATAATATTGTTCAAATACTTACTCAGCTCTGGAGAGTTGAGCCTTGGATAGTCAGGTAGCCTGGGGTGGTGAGGTAGCCTGGTGGTTCAGGTGCCTGTTCAGCATGCCGAAGACCTTGGTTCGATTCCCCACATGGGTACAGTGTGTGAAGAATATTTCTGGTGTGATGTAAAACTAAACTCAGTCACTGATCGGGATTATCAGATGTGTCATCTGTTTAAAAATATTCTGAAAATTTTGAGAAGTTGTTTTGTGAATTGTAGAAAGAAAAAAAATAATGTTGCCTAATAAGGAATGGCATAGTATGTCCAGTCAGGTTTCAGAGGATAACAGCAGGGGTTAAGAGAAAGATTAAAGTTGTGTCAACCTTAAGAAAGAAACTTGTTCAGGGCAAATATTTAAGATATAGATCATCAGTGCAAAGAGTACTGCATTTAAGAAAGAATGTTGTGATTAATCTAAGTGGCCTTTTGTTGAGCAGTTGACATAGTCTTAGGTCAATTGCTCTTTAGTGTATTCTTTTAAGAGATAAAATCATGAATCCTTTGATAACGCAATCAAAGCATTAATTACATGTGGACCAAACCATTTGCCAGTTGCTTGTTTTTATTTATGCACTTTTAATTTGATTCATCCTTTATGCAAATGTAGAAGTTTTCCCATGAAGATCCGTTTCACAATAGGCCATCAGTTTATAGATCTAGTTTTAACGGGAGACTGATTGTTTCAGACTTGATGACTTTGATGTGTGTCATCATAATTCAATTGTGTAGGTCAATAGGATTGCACATTATTACCAGTATATCACAATATGCTGTGCAAATGATACATATTGCAGTGGTATTTCTCCGAACCTGTATATGTAGTTTTCTGACTATATTGCAATCTAAGTTGAAATCTACACAGACTTTCTTTCATACTAAAGTTTTCAATTGTTATTAATTGAGTAAACTGCAGACATTACATACACAAAAATTATAAAAAAGATAATACAATCCTTTAGAATTCAATCTAAATTGAGAACTCTTTTATCACATCCATAAAATTTAATTTTGGGCAGGGGTTCAAAAATATTTTGAAATGCCACTTGCCATAGGGCAAGTGACTTCGAGAACGTGACTTGTCCTGACCAATTTTCCACCTGCCTGATTTTATGACACAATGCGTGGTGTTAATGTTGACTGGACTATTTATCGAAAAGTGATGATTTCTCTTTCTACTAGCTCCACTTTATTACTATTGCGAACTTTAATAGCTTTATTATGAGCAGATATGAAATGAAATTCAAGATTATTTGTAGTTTGAAACCACAAGTGGAAACTATCTAACTCCACAGACAAGTAAGATACCATTATTTGATTGGCTGAAATTAAAACTGACTTGTCCTGGGCATTGAGCAATGGGAATTTTGAACCCCTTTTTTAGGGCTTTAGTATGTATAAAATAAACTCTGCATGCACATTCAATATCACTCTTTTTCAAATACTGAAGCTCTCAGTATATCATGGTATGTACTTGAATACAGATACCAGACCTGCAGTCTATTGCAGTACAATATATTTGCCAGTATACAGCCCTATTGATCAGGGTGGGGGGGGGGGGGGGCAGCTTAGTGATAAAGTGTCCCTTTGTGATGGGATCAAGTGGTCAGGTTTGCTGACCGGATGACATTTGTCATCGTATCCCATTTGTGCAGATTGATGCTCATGCTGTTGATCACTGGATTGCCTAGTCCAGACTTAGTTGTTTATACACTGCCGCTTTTGGGATGGAATATTCCTGAGAGTGGCGTTGAACAACAATCAAACCTTATGGGTTAGTTAGTTTCTGTACGACACACTGCTGTCACACTGCTGTCATGCTGCTGTCACAGTGCTGTCACAATGCAGTCTCACTGCTGTCTCACTGCTGTCACAGTCATGTCTCACAGCTGTCACAGTGTTGTCACTACTGTATAGTCGTAGTTATGGATTTCAAACCAAAAATTTTCGTACTGAATGTTAATTTGCATGATCCCCATCCACCGGCAGTAAGCAAGCATTCTACTAGTGCATATAGTGCAAAACTCCGACTTTCCAGGGATATAATTGTAAATGATTAGCCAATTATCTTTAATTTGATTATTAACAACTTTTGCTTATTAAAAAATTGAGCATATAAAAACAATAACTTGTAATATTTTTACAGTTCAATAATTTAGTGTTTTACAAAGTTGTTCAACAATTTTTAAATTGAACAGCTAATTCAGAAATATGCCCAAAATGAAGATTTAGTTGGTGCTGACTAAAAATGAATACTTAGTTCTGTGGGTAATGCTAAACATTTTGTGTTAATTGTATGGATTATATAGACTGTTTTATTGTGCTCAGTGAATACATACTTTGTCAGATAGCATACAGCTGAAAGAAAAATGTTTTCCCCACAGTATTTCTGTCCATATGTGTAATATGTTGCAACTAACCTGTACATTTTACCTCTTAGAAGGTCACAGTAACCAGAAACTAAGTGCAATGCATTTTATGAATTATTCTTTAGAAATCAATTAGTTACATTGAGATTGTATTGGCTCAAGATTTTTCTTATTCCAAATTGACTCTTTCAATATTTTATTATTACGTTTTTCTGGAATTAGTCAAAGAAATATTTTGTCAATTTTTAAGATTGACAGAGGTTATTTCTTAACTTGTTTCTTTTCACAGCTTTGTTAGTGTTTCGTCCAAAGCCTCGTGAAATCTGAATGTACCTTTTTATCCTATAGTATCCAATTCTGATCACATGTCCATACTTTTGATCTGTTGCTTGAAGGTACTTACGATGGTCAATAGGTTCAAACTCGGTGCAAATACGATATGATGACATTCATGAAGCTGGTCTATGCCCCTGACCAATTCTAACCGGTACCGTCACAGATTCCACATTAAGTATGTATACATAATGGTTACTTTGATGATGTTCATCTTGTGATACTTTTCATGTACTCAGGGCAAGTGACTTTAAGAAAGTTACTTGTTCTGACTAATTTTCCCTCTTGCCCTGATTAATATGACATAATCATGATGGTGAAATTGTGAAAGAATAAATCAACTTGGTATTTGATGTTAATCTTTACTGGAATATTTATCGAATGTGATAAATAGGAAAAAAAGATAACCGTGTTATATTATCACTGGAAATTTAATAGCTACATTTTGAGCAGATATGAAATGAAATCCAAGTTTATTTTCAGTTTGAAACTGTAAGCAGAAATTATCTAGTGGCCCAAAGGCAAATAAGATGCCATTATTTGATTGCCCAAAATGAAAACTGACTTGTCCCAGGCGTGAGGAGAAGGGATTTTTGAACCTCTGTGTACTTTGTGCTGTATGATGATTCTTGGCAAAAGCTCTCATGACTGTTAGTGATGTTCTGATGATTGAAAATAAGCCAAAATAGATTGAAAGAAGGATAAGAAATATCTATTGATTGTAGAAAACATATTGTCAGTTAATTGAAATTTTGTTATTTTGGTATAAAACAATTGAATGAGGTAAACTAACCATTAAATTTATATGAATGATCACTAACTAACGTGAGCCCAACAGTGTAAAACTATGCACATTATACAATTTTATCCACTTTTATTGTTTAATTACAATTACAGATGGATGAAGTAATACGCAATAACTCTTGATTTGATTCTGAAATGTCGTCTTGTTGTTTCATGTTGTGTTCTGTTGGATAACTAAACAACTTAGTCGCTAGGGTCGGTGGGGTTGCCTCGTGGTTAAAGCATTTTCTCATGTCGAAGACCCAGGTTTGAATCCTTATATGGGTATAATATGTGAAGCCCATTTCTGGTGCCTCCTGCAGGGCTGTTGCTAAACTTAGTGTAGAATTAAACTCACTCACTCGGTCACAGCACAAGGAAAATATTCTTCAGTAATACAGAACTGGAAAGAGAGAGGCATATTAAATTCCTATTAACTGAAGTGATGTATACCAGTAGGATGTATGGTATATACATGTAGTTTGATAGAAATTTGGGGTAGATATTTTTGATAGACAACTTGTGAGATTTAAGCATAATATATGATATGATGTCATAGTAGATAACTGACAAGACCGAGACAATATTGGTATATAAATGTATACTATACAACTGGTAAACAACCTCAGAGACTATAGCATGGTATATGATTTTTACAGTAGATGTCTGATGGGACAAAGACATGGTATATAGTACTGAACCTGTGAAACAGACATGGTATACGGTGTATAGTACACAAGCAGTGAGATAAGCGTGTTAGTTGATGTGTTAATCACTTACAATCCCGATTAATACCTGACCCCCCACTTAGCTGAGATCAATAGCCAATGTCGGCTTTTCCCCTCCTCAACTGACCCGCAGGGCCTCCTGTAGGAGTCCAGCAACAAATTGACGAGCTGATTACTGTATACATGTGAGTTAGCTTTGTGGGGGGTACCTGTTACAGGTAAATCTTTGCAGGGGGTCCCCAGCTGGGTGAGCTGGACAGGTTGACTGGAATTTTTATTCATGTTCAGGGCAATGTGTTGTATGTGAGGTGAAGGGAAGATGAATTTAAAATCTGATTAATTTGGCCATGTGATCATTGACATTTGTTTTCTCTCATTAATTATTTATGGAAGTAGTTGTTGGTGAGGGCAAGCAAGTTTCTCTGACTGCGTACATGGAAGGGATACAATATTTTTATTCTTGGAGTTACTGCATGCAGTCAGACAACCAGCTGGTATGTACATGGTACTTGTCATGTTATTAACTCAGACGTTCTGGTGGGGATATTTACGAAATTTGGAAACGCTTAGTAGTGTTTTTTAGACAGGGTACGTATAGGGATGTTGTCGGAAATGGGGACATTTCAATGTGGTGCTGGGCAATGGGGTATCCTAGAGTTTAAAACATTGGCTTGTCATGCTGAAGACCCGGGTCGAATCCCCACATGGGTAAATTGTGTGAAGCTCATTTCTGGTGTTCCCCGACGTGTTGTTGCTTGAATACTGCTGAAAATGGCATAAAACCAAACTCAGTAATGTGGTGCTCTCTTAATATGGGAGACATTTAAGGTGGGTTATATCCCCTGTAGGAGTATTGGGACGTTCTCCACAGGGGCATTTTCAGGGGTGGCACTTGCCACTGTAGAAGATTTAGAAAGTGGCATTCTCCCCTACATCCTTCAAGATCAGGGATGGAAATCCATGCTTTCCTTAAAAGGCTTTTACTGGGATTGGCAGTCAGGTTTCACTGACTTGGTTGAGGTATGTCATCGTATCACCATTGCATAGTCAATGCTCGTGCTGTTGATCATTGGATTGTTTGGTCCAGACAGCATTATGTATAGACATTGCCGTTATATAGCTGAAATTTTGCTGCTGAGGGCAGGTTTACCAATCAAACAACTAACTGTCCCCTAAAGGGGTACATTATAAGTTTTTCACTTTCACAAGAGGGGGGTTGCCGTAAAAGGCGACTCAGCTTGTTGTAAGAGGCGACTTACAGGATCGGGTGGTCAGGCTCGCTGACTTGGTTGACACATGTCATCGGTTCCCAATTGCACAGATTGATGCTCACGTTGTTGATCAGTGGATTGTTTGGTCCAGACTTGATTATTTATAGACCGCTGCCATATAGCTGGAATATTGCTGAGTGCGGCGTAAAACTAAGCTCACTCACTCACTCACAAGGGGGAGCATTGTTTGTCGTCTTACCTCACACGTGAATGTTGCTTTCTGACTGGCTTCTATTATCTTCAGTGTACCCTGCTTACAAGCAAGGTACATTGCAATGTACCCTGGTGCCAATAGCAACTCATTCGGTACTTCCTGGCAGTAATTCTCTGTCTCGAATAACACTGACATACGTATGATGTACAGAAATTACCAATGCTTTGTGAATGCAAATCGAGAGAAGGGAGAACACAAAATCTGTTTTATTTGTAAGCAAAATCAAGCGATGGCTACAGTGAATATTGTACATGACAGGAGCTGAAGCTTATGTTGCAATAATTGCTGCATGTGATCTTCTAACGTGTGTAAAGGCTTGTTGAACTGATCTTTACCTCAAAGAAATTGTCTAATATGTACAACAATTTTGACGTATGACAACACTACCGATGACAGATTTCATAAAAAATGGTGGCTTTGCTGACAAGGGTGCGCAGGATTTTGCAAGGACTTTTCAGTTGATTCAGGGATCGTTTGTACATAAGTATGAAATGTAAGTAATCAAAACGATTCTGACTATCTGTGTATTGTTATATGTTTTTTCATTGTTTTCATTGTAAATAAGAGAAGACGTCGGAAATGCTGACAACTACCGTTGTCGTTCAGAATGATTTTGCATCAGTCGTTGCGTCATGTTGCATGGAAACTTCTTATGAATTATCAAATCATTACATGGTGTTTGTTTTTAGTTTGCTCTTTGTTGCTATGATACTCTTCCCCTGCATGTTCCATATAGATTGAGTCTTAGTAAGCAATGGTTAGACAGTTGGATGTTGGAAAATTTCTACACAGTGTAAAATCGGAAGGTTTCTTGGTTTACATTTCAAACAAGCGCAGTCTTTCTTGCAGTGTTCATTTTCACACCCAGTATCTTTCATTTTTTTTCATATAGATTGGTGACACAGATCATTTGTAATCTGAAATGCATGGGGAATTGAGTGATGCATTTGTTCCATATCACCAGGAAAGGTATGTGTACTGTACCTAACAGCTGCTGACAGAATTCCATGTTCAAACATATCTACCTCAATCCCTGGTCATTCAGCCAACCTGCAGATTCTTGTGTCTCAGTCTGACATCCACCTTGACAGACAAATAGGAGATATATGGAATAACATACTTGAGACTCAGAATTACTGACTGAACATCCTGAACTGGTGCTATATTATTCATTCACTTGTTCTTAACTTCTTGTAACTTGGGTGGTGGTGGGGGGGGGGGCAGGTTTGGTGTGTGTGTGTGTGTGTGTGTGCGTGCGCGTGCGTGTGCGTGTGCGCGTGCGCGTGCGCGTGCGCGTGTCTCTGTGTTGTTAAAGTGTTCTCTTGTCACCCTGAAGCCCTGGGTTTCATTCCTACATGTGTGTAAATCCCAGCAACATGGCCGTGGTCTAGACCAGATAACCATGTGATCTCTGCAGTGGGGTTAAAGTGACATCAGCCAAGTCTGTGAGTCTGACCATACTGAGAGATCTACCTGTGTGTTATACATACATAGATGTGCTGGTCTGTTTCAACTGTACGATGAACTTGTTGGTGTCTTCAGATCAGCAGTGTAAAACAATGAGGGGACTAGAATGAGAGAATGAGTTTACGTTTAAGCAGTCACATTCCAGCTATATGGTTGTTGTCTGCAAATAATCAAGTCTGGACTAGACAATCCACTGATCAGCAGCATGAGTTTTGATCTACGCAATTGAGCCTTACGCTTTTTGTGACAGGCATGGCTTACTGAAGGTCAATTCAAACCTGAATCTTCATGGCTATTGATGGGACTGGAAATCTTCCATGGCAGCATAATTTAAAAGTCAGTGTTAGCTCAGCTTGTCATTGTCATTGTCTGTGAGAATTTGTAATCTCCTTGTTCAGCTTCCCAGACAGTGTTTTGAGACATTGAGTACACTGAATTATCATTTACATTAGTTGATGATTGATGTCAGTCAGTATTCGTTTGTTTTCTCTCCCTTGGGCCCAATCTGTTAGGTATTTTTGCGCCATTGAATAAACATTTTAAAAAGGATTTGGCTTAAAGTTGTGTTTCAGTAAACATTCAATTTGTATCTGTTCATGTGTGGCCCCAAGTGTGTAACACATCACACACAAACTCACAGCAGTGATATATATGTCTAATTAACCATCCGCTTGGCATGGCTTCTTTTTTATGTTATGGAGTGGAGTGGAGCGGAGTGGAGTGGAGTGGAGCGGAGCGGAGTGGAGTGGAGTGGAGTGGAGTGGAGTGGAGTGAGTGAGTGAGAGAGAGAGAGAGAGGTAGAGAGGTTTTATGCTGCTTTTAGAAATATCACAGCAGGGGACACCAGGAATGGACTTTACATCGTACCCATCTGGAGAGTTGAACATGGGTCTGGGGCGTGACAAGTGACCACTTTAACCACTAGGCTACGCCACTATCTTGTTTATGTATGTACATGATGCCTGTAAGGGCCTGTAGGGCTGCCTTGTGGGACCAGTGTTGGCATTTTTGTGGGGATATTTGTGAAACTGTGCATAAACCATTTTTCACTCACTCACTCACTCACTCACTCACTCACTCACTCACTCACTCACTCACTCACTCACTTAAATACAGGTACACAAATTAAAAACGGTGCATTTGTAATTTTTTAAAACTTATTTTGACTAATTTTTATGTCTGTTTGTATGCAGGCAGCTTAACATTGATTTTAGTTATGGATAGTAGACAAATGTTGTCGCTACTATTTCATATTGAGTGACCATCAATATGTTTTTAAGAGCTTTTAAGAGTTGTATTTGAGGACTGTAGCACAATAGTTACAATCTGTCCAAAATTACCACCGTAATTTTTAAATATTCGCATCTATTGATATTGAACAAATATTGTTTGTGTTATATAAAAACTGTTATAATCATCTATTACTGTATTTGAATGGGAAACTGAGTGAATAGCTCTGAAAACACTCAATCCCAGCATGCATGTGTGTCTGTCGGGAACATGTATCATGAAAATGCGTAGCAGATGTTCCTGTTTGGTTTTTGTTTCTTGGTAAATTGTAAGAAATGTTGATAGAGGATGCTATTGTCATTCTAGAGGTTCTTTGTCTCCTCACATCAAGATTATCCAACAGAAATATCAGCCTGGATCCGCCATTGCAGCATCATAGAGGTTGAAGAATACCCTTTTTGTGCAACAACCCAGCACATCACAAGATAAACCATTTGTCAGAGCTTCATGAAATTCCTTCCATGAAAAAATACTGATAAAGTTTAAACTCGCTTATGTTTTCCTAGGGAGACTTGTGAAATTGAGATAAGTTATATCTTGAGACTTCCTGAAACACCCTGTCGGACTATTCCGAAAATGTGCCACCTGGTCTGGCTCTACCCATCATGCATCTGCTTCACGCAACTTTGGAAAGCTTGAATCATCAATGATAAACTCAAGCTAGGTTTTGTGATTTTTTTTTGTCCCGGCAGAATCTAACTGCTGTTTCCGGGCCACCCAGTACAGTTTGAGGGGCTGATACAGAGCAGCTTATCTGTTGGGAATATTTTTAACATATATATACCATAAATGATGTTGGGGATATGATGCCCCAGCTTCTTTCTGGTGCACTTTGATAGATGTGCAACTCCAGCTGGTTAAATGTGTGTTAACTAGTCTTGATAACTAGCCATTTCAGTGTTAATGAATCAAGTCTGTTGCTTGTGTCGCTGTTATCTGATCTTTGTAGATTTTAATGATGGTTCCTACATGTTGTATTTTTTTAGCGATTAGAAATTTGTAAGTGCAGCCCACTTGCACAATTATAATCATGATATTTTTCAGCTGAATCCAGATTTTGCAGGAGTTGACATTTCTGTTCTGTTCCAGACTTGGTTTATCAGTTCTTAATGTATGATCTTTTGTGCATGCCATGCTGAGTTGCATCCCTTGGTTGTGCTAGCATCTGCTCATACCAGATGCATACTTTTTTTGGTCATGTACATGGATTTCACTGCCAGAGTCTTTTAGCTTTTTCATATCAGACTTATTTAGCCTGTATCCAGTTCATTTTTTTTTTCCATTACAGGGATAAATATGTCTATGTCAAAACAGAAATGGATATTTTTATTAATTTTCATTCTCACAGGATATTCTGCTTTTAAAAAAAATACAGCTCGAATTCATAATTTTTTACCTGCAATATAATGTACAGTTTTTTTCATTTCTAGGAATGAAATATTTTTATGTCAGAACAGTGAAGGATGTTTTTGTAAATTTTTATCAATTTCATGCTCATTTAATATTCTGCTTTTTATGAAATAGATTGAATTCATAAATTTCTATTTGCATTATTGAGTTACTATGTCAGATTGTCATTGTGGCTATGTTCTTGATGGAGGTTGAAGTGACGACAGTTATTGTGAGTCTAAGAGGGTATGTAAGACAAACTCATTCAGTGTTATTTATATCCACCTACATTGTAACCACAGACGGTTTCTATACTTTTATAGAGGCGCTGAGGTAGCCCAGTGATTAAAGCATTCGCTCCTCACGCTGGAGACCGGCGTTTCGATTCCCCTCATGGGCACAATGAGTGAAACCCATCTCTGGTGTTCCCCACCATGATATTGCTGGAACATTGCTAAGAGCAGCATACAACTAAACTCACTCACTCACTCACTGCACTTTTTATCCCTGGTTAACTGGTCAGCGTGCATCTATCATGAGTAACTGGTGTTCCACAACATGATATTTTTGGTATATTGCTAAAAGTGACTAAGTCATATCTCGCTCACTCGCTCACTCATTTAGAAACATTCTCTTGATTCTATGATTTCTAATGTTATTTTTTAAGTGTGAAATGCTGCTTTGGAAGTTTCCTCTCCCTCCCCCATCCGGTATTGGAGGGTGATTTAGAACACAAGTTTTTGGGGATATTATTCGGAGGAAAATCAAGTCACTCCTTGCTGTATAGTTGATTTTCATCATTGGTGTATTTCTTGATCTAGTATTTGTCATCTGCGTTAGCAAAACTTGACAGGAGTTCATCTTCAATAACCCATAATTCTACAGGTTGACTTCAGGAGTTTCAGAGCTTCATAATTACTTGTGATCTTATTTACATATTTCTGAATTAGGTATCAAAAATAAGATGACTGACTTTCTTGTCTTATTTTTCAATTTTCAAAACGTTAGTAGGCATTCTTAGATGACACAATCATGTAAAACTACCATACAGAGTAGTAGTATTATTAATGGCGCTTCTAAATCATATATTAGAATAATACTAGTGACTAGAGTCAAAGTCATGAGTTAGACACAGTCATTTAAGTGTAAATTCAGGGGCATATAGGAAATCACATATTTTCTTTGCCTTTTTTTATAAAATTATGTTGAACATTTTAAAATAATTTAACCGTATATAGACAAAATGTGATTGATTATGCATTTATGAGAAAGCACTGTTTTCTGTTAGTAATGTGGCAAGTTTTCAGCCGAATAGTAAAGTTTCAGCATATGTGCAGTTGTTTAAGAAAATTGTGTGCATCGACATTCCTTGAGGTCATCTTACATCTTCACAAGGTACATTGCTGATAAGTTGTGTTTGAAGGTTGTTGTGGTGACACTCTCATTTACTTGTTGGAAAAAGGGAATTAATTCATGTTTCGTTTGATATATAGAGGACCCTATATCTGATGATTTGACATCTAGTCGTGGAATCTTGCCTGTGTCACTTTGTTTGGGCAGTAGATTGAAATAAAATATGCTATAGCATTAGACATCTTAATGTTTACAATGGACAACCTGGATGATTGACTGTGTACAAAAAAGCTTGGAATATTGCAGACAGGCGTGAAACATCAAATATTGATTATTATTAGAGAATCAAACTCAGACCTCTGTATGGCTGTGTTGCTTTCTACCTGGAATGTTAGACGCCCTTTATCGTGTAGGTAACAGGTTCACTCGAGGTTTATCAAATTATCATGTTTATGGTTCAGATTACAGTCCAATCGCCTGTCTGTTAACAGACTAGCAAACATACACACCGTCTGCTCTGGTGGTCTGGAATTACAATCAAAACCAGACACCTTTGCTGAAAAACCTCAGACCTCTTAGTACACTCATGTATGGTAAGGAATAGCCAAGGCTGTTCATTCAGGTCTTTGAAGTGGCGTGTTTCGCCTGTTGTGTTTCAGGAGGTAGCATACTGACAAGACTTAACAAACGAAGGTTTACGTGTGAATGATATGATTGTACTTGAATGACATTTGGTAGTTCATCAGATAATTGTCAGGGCTATTGGGGCCAATGATTATAGGTTGAATGCTGTTGTTTTGAGGGTATTTAAATGTCTTGTAAATATTTCATTTGGATTATTATTCTATGAGAATGTGCATTGACTGTCTTGACATTTTGTCAAATGATGTTTGTTTTCATTCACTAGCGAAGTATTGAGGGAGACGGTTTTTAGTAATATGTTGGCGTAAACACTAATATTTGTCAGTGTGCAGGGGTTAAAAAATCCCATTGCCCGACGCCGGGTACAGTTTTGATTTCGGGCAATCGAATAATGGCATCTTACTTGGCCATGGACTGCTAGATAATTTCCACTTGTGCTTTCAAACTATCATGGATTTCATTTCATATCTGCTCATTGTTAAGCTATTAAATCTCGCAATAATAATAAAGTAGAGCTATTGAAAGTGAAATTATCACTCTTCAATAAATAGTCCAGTAAACATTAACATCATGCATTGTGTCATAAAATCAGGGCAAGTGAAAAATTAGTCAGGACAAGTTGCTTTCTTGAAGCCTGTTGCCCTGTGGCAAGTGACTTTTCAACATTTTTTTCAACCCCTGAATATGAGACTGTTTACTAGGGGATTGGCTCACTTAAAGGCAGTAATATTGATTTCTTGTAGATTATTTTAAGTAAATAATACTGTTTGTAAACACTGTAAGTTTCTTTGATGCAACCACAGGGACTTGTATTGCTTAGAAACAGCGCTCGAAAGACATGTGTATAGACCCTACCCTAGTACTATATAAAAGGAAAGGGATGTAACGAAGAAACCACCCCCTCCTTGATCAAAGTTCCATGTCACCGGGTAAAATATTTTTAAGGCAACGTCGAGGCCAACGGATCGAACGCCAGATGATTTCCCTACAAAATGAGCCATAAATGGTCACAATCGGATCATTATTTCAAAAGTTACACGCCACGAATCATCGAAAACAGCTACCTCCGCAATTTCACGCTAAAATCATGGATCACCAAATACGGCGAAAACTCACCTTTTAAATTAGTTTATTAATTCCAGACACGTTGACAGCACCATCACTGGGCTGGATTCGATCGGCTGCGGCATTCCGTGGGTCGGAAAACTTATTGCAACATCTACATGTCATTTTCTCGACAGTAAGCAAACATTTCCACCAAAATTGCTGGCAAACCTACTCACTTGTCGGCCATAAGTGACCTTGACATTCAAATAACAGAGCAGATCCGCGCAAACAGACTCGGGCCATCCGATTGGCCACTGCTACTGTATATTGGTGGGAAATGAAATATACAGTGGCAGTGGCCAATCGGATAGGGTCTATACACATGTATGTCTTTCGAGCGCTGTTTCTAAGCGATACAAATCCCTGTGGATGCAACATGTTTAAGGGTCATAAAAACATTTCAGTATGAAAACAATGGATTAAAAGACAAGTTATTTAATTGGTGCATTGATGTTCATGATATTGATCACTGGATTGTCAGGGCCAGACTCAGTTCTTTACAGACTGGAATATTGCTGAGTGCTGCATTATTCAACCAACCAACCAGTTAGTGTTATATATCAGTATACAGACACATCCTGGTTTTACACTTTGGGTGTTCATTCTTGACATTGAACTGACTCTCATCTTTGTGTCCTGTGTCATAAATAGATGTTGGTTGGTGGGGTAGCCAAGTGGTTAAAGTGTTCAGTCAGGCTGGTTTTCCCATGTGGTTGAAATGTGTGATGCCCATTTATGCTGTATTACAGTGTGATATTGCTGGAAGCGGCGTAAAACTAGCCTCACTCACTTACTCACTCATAAACATGCAGTGAAGACTGGTCATGAAGTGATTACAAGTTATTTTATGCCATTTGTTGCTCTAACTCAGTAGTTTGATATTTTAATATTTCTTTGACCTGAAAAACTAGTGATGCGAAAAAGGAACAGTCACGCCATCCCAAAATAATGGATCTTGGTGAAAGTTTCCCAGATGCCTGAAATACATACCTTTAGATCTGGATGATAATTTGAAGGTGATTCAAGTGTTCAACTCATTTTCCAACATAGCTCAGTAAGTGGATCTCCACGTTGATGAGAGGGGAACACACTGGTCACTTTGTCCACCACTGTGAGCTAGTTAGTTATAGACTTAGTGAGAATATGACCCTTCTTTGAAAACCCTTGAAGAGAGAACGTAATTGACTTCATTGAATGTCTAACTGTGAAGTAAATATATAGGAATACATACTTATACACGCTCATTTAACAGGGTGGAGACATAGATTAGTATATTGCTACTTGTGTTCCATGCTGGGACCTATTTCAGGGGGCATCTCAAAGCATACTTGATCTATATTTCATATCGGGGATGAAGTGTAGACATACCAGAGACCATGTAATTGGTATATGGGCTGAGACATTACTAGTGAATTTCGTATGTGATAAACGTCTGAGAATTTGTGAATATGTCAATAATAGGATAATGTAGTGTTTGAGTCACCTTATGATATACTATGATTGCCATCAACGCTGTAGGATAGGGTTATCATGGGCATATGGTATCCAAACACTCATTATATTGACTTTACTGTTCAAATGTAATATGTTTTGAAATGTTTAGATTAATTGATTAGAATATATATTTATATCTGATATTTTACATTTTTCCCATGTGTGGAAACTGCAAGCCAGTTGTACAAGATTTTGACTCGTAGACTTTATTTATCTGACCTTGTGAACCATTCATTGATATTGTGAGAAATAATCAGCACCACTGAGATACAATGACATCCCGTCAAAGGAGCTTCTGAGGCTTACTCCACTTGGTACAATGTGTGAAGCCCATTTCTGGTGTTGCCCACCATGATATTTCTCGTATATTGCATAAAACTAAACTCACTCAATCATTCACTGTAGGAGTGGTCGGGTAGCCTAGTGGTTAAAGTGTTTGCTTGTCAAGGTTTGATTTCCCACATGAGATACAGGTTCGAATGTGTAAAAAAGTCTTTTTCTGGTGTCCCCCACTTGGATATTTCAGGAATATTGCTAAAGGTGGCACCTGACCATACTCACTACTCACTCACTTGAACCTGAGCCTGGACTCCCATCCAGTCCTTCATAAAGGAAAGAAATGAATTTGTCACAGTCCCCAAGACAATGAGCAGTTCCAAGTATTGGTCAACAAGGCGACTTGTTATTACACAGGGTGTGGGCGAAAATGAGATTTGCGAAGTGGTTTGGGCTATAATCTCTGTCATATATCTCAGCCTTATGATCACTAGATCACCTTACTCTTTAGACAAACTGTCTCCTTTCATTATTTGCCTATCTTCTTTTTCATAATCCCTGCAGTGGAACAATGCGTGAAGCTTCTTATGTCTCTGTTATTAAGGTGCTATGTTCCTATGTTATTATATACACACACTCCTGTGAATTTCATTGAATTAATGTGAGTGCTGACCCTGTGTCGAAAATAGCTCATGAAATTATTGCATATAGCCGTACCTTTGAATTCCTCTAAGCACTGTCTCATTAAACAGCAAGCAACTATTGAACACTATAATGTGTAATAGAGTTTTAAGTGAGGTGACATGGGGTTTATTATCCTGTCCAAGATTATTGAACTTGCATATTGTGTGTGTATTTAGTGCTTGCTTGCTGAAATATAGAGACTTAGTGAGTGTGTGTATTTATTGCCCATTTAGCAGTATTACAGCAATGTCACAGTTGGGTGTGGGTTTATTGCCTCAGCTTCTATCCACTAGGCTGTGGAGACAGAGGAGTTATTTAACAGTATTCCAGCTATAGGATGGTGGGGGACACCAGAAATGGTACACACACTGTACCAATGTGATGTATCGAACCCCGGATCTTTGACATTATGACTGAACACTATAACCATTAGGCTACCCCACCACTCTGACATGACATGGAATATGTCCCACCATAAGTGGATCCAATGATTCACGTGTTTCAGATCACAGATACTTTTCACATGAATTTGATAAGTGCACTAATATTATGTATACAGGGATTTTCTAGGATTATAAACTATGCACCTTTGTATGGCAAAATGACAAAATATGTGTATTATGTGAAATTAAATTGTTTTAAAACGTCCTTTTTTTTTGTAAATTCTGAAAGTTTAGAACATGATGTGTTCATATTTTGAAGTTTTACTGACATTTGCTGCAGACATGGGCCAAGTAATGCTCTCTTAGCAACTCCTGATAAGTCCCTTGGACTGTGTATACCTTCAAGAGCTTTAAATTCAAAATTGTTTTTCTTACCTCCAACGGTTGTGTGTGAAAGTTGTGCACCCTGACTGAAACAAGAGATTATTTTGAATAAGTGCCAGATACCTTGTTGGGAATACTGATTGGAGAATACAGTAAACTACAGTTATTGTGAACTCAAGGGACAACTGATTTAGTTCATTGTAAGAACAGGTCCTTTCACACATTTTCACTAAAGCATGCAGCAAGTTGCAAAGACACACACAAAAAATCATATCTGCCAATTCATTATAAGCGTGTCAGTGACTGTCACATTAGTTTGCAAGACAATGTAGCTGTTCATATGGACGATATTTAATTTTCAGCAATTTGATGCATGATCCTCATGCAGTTCAGCTGCATAAGGTTTGCAGTTGGTTCTCGCATGTTCTTGGAGGAATTAATCTTTGATGCAACCATCTGTATATGCAATACATATAGCAAGTATTTTAAATGAGTCTAACTTTTGATAGGAAGTACATGTGAAAAGTACAATTAAAATATATGTAACTGTTTTTGAACAGTGTAAAGTTACTAACAACTTGATTGATGTATTTGTAATGATACCACTAAAATACCAGTTACTCTTTCAGTCTTTAGCATTACAATATATCGTGATCAGTGTAAGTAGTATACTCATGTTGTCATAATTTCTTTTGCATTTACAACAGAGCAAATATTGTCCTCTGATAATGCCAAGATTATTCCCTGGACTTTTTGGAAGGAAATAGTAAATCTTAATCCTCTGTGCAATTCAGTATTGGAAATAGTTTTCATCACAATGTAGTTTGTGTTTGTCTGGAAACATAAGTAGTTGTCAGTTTAGAAAGAAGACTTTTGTAATAATTATATGTTTTTCTTAACATTTTCCGCATATCTATCCAGGATATTGAATTATAGGAATGTTCAAGTGAATAAAGAGAAAACTGTTGTCCTAATGACTGTTTATATTCTTACCCATCTCGTAAAACACGTCCGTTACATCATGTGAGCTGCCTTAAAGCAGATAACATTTACAAACAGTTAGGTCAACAATCTTAATGTCAGGGTCAGGAAAGTGACTTTAACATACTCTTCGTTTTAGCTGATCAGCATTGACCCTACCTGTTGACATTGTATACATACATGGTTCGTACAGAGCTTTAGGTAATCTATTCCAGTGTGGACATAATCTCCATTTCTGAGATTCCTGGCTACCATTATGAAGTGTGCGACATTTTAGAAATGTCAAAGGTACCTTGGCGTAGTGTTTGTGTCTAAATATAGCCAATCATTCAGTCCATGTGTACTGGCTATTGACATTACCTTGACTGCCAATATTTCTGCTGTGAGAAATCGCTTGTGTTACACATGTACTTGAATGACTGCATCTGATACCACTATGTGTCCCACATCTTGTAAGCAGTTTGTTCATAACTGATAATTTGTTAGCCAACTTGTAACAAATAGAAATTCTGAGATTTCAAGAATAATTCCTATTATGCCCTCTGAAATGCAAACAAATTACAGCGATATGAAATCTCTGAGTCAGAACCTTTTGATCTTGGCATTCAGATACATTGATACGATAGATCTCTGCCTTTCTACATGAAGATAAAGATCATCGAAATCTGACTAGAAGTTAACAAACCTGGTGTTGTTAGAATGGATTATGCATAGATTTCAGCTAAACTCCCCAATCCCAAGCTTTGTTTGACAATATGAAACTGGACATCCATTGCCAGTTCCTTCTTGCCTCCTGATGATATGAGGTCTATACCAGAATAAGATATTTGAATAAGATTGTTCATTTCAAGTATTTGAACCAGTTGTATCGATACCTCTGTCAGTAGCGCTGTCCAAAACAATTGATAATATACTGAACAGCATATTAATTTCTTTCAGACATTTTGGCATTTTTGCTAAAAATTATCAGTTGTATTTTTTGATAATTGATTGATATTTAGGAACGTGTAATCAATTTGATAAAACCAGGTTACCATGGTTTATGTTAAACAATATCATTTGATCTTACATTATAAAATTGTGAAAATCAACCAGTCTGTTAGGTATGGAACAGCTGCAATCAACCAGGAAGTAGGTAGGGTCTCTATACACAGTCATAATTGTAAGTGTGACACATTTTTGTTGGTAAGATAAGATTGTGTAGAGAGTGTATATATAAGCCACACAAGGTTGGGTTGGCAGCTTCAGCAGTAGAAGGGACATAACTCTGAAGTCTTGTTTGTTGTAAGTGTTCAGAATCTAAACTGCCCCACAAAACTCTAGAGTTCCATCCCACATTATGATGAGTCTCACTTTGAATGGTGAAGTCTTTTTTTTTAAGTTTGTTAAACGGTTTTCAGAAAAAAATACAACTTGCATAAAAATTAAACGACTCAAGATCATCATGGAGTCAGGGTTTTGTAGGCTTCAAATACTAATCAGTTAAAAGTGAGAAAAAGATTATTTCTTGAAGGTTCTGGGTTATTGAAGTATTGTGTTAGTAAAACTGCCTTGGCAATACAATATCCCTTGTTAAATGTTGAAGCAAACTTTAAGCTAATAGTGCATATATGACTTAGGAACATAAGATTATTTCAGAAGTCTATATATCAATGTGTATTTTCAATTACCGATCAGAATTTTCTTCCCCAGGCAGTGAAAAGCAATTAAGAATGTTTAAATCCTGCCTGAGTTAATCATGTTTACATTATTTTCTGTGTCTTAATAGTTTGATGTTTTATAAACCTGAAACTATGGTGTTGACAATGATTACTCTGTTAGGCTGACGTTGGTTTGTTCGTTTGTTGCTAAATGTCACCTTTGACGTATATTCTGCTTTCTAAGATGATTTGTTGAAAGATCAAAGGGATAATGAGAATGAGGTGTTAACATCACTTACGCCGTTCTTGTCTGTTCCTCCATGATTAAACATACCCTTAGTAACCTCTGTTACAATGCTTTTCAGTTGTCATCCTCTAGAACAGACTAGTACAGAAACAGTTTACGCTTTCAGGAAAATTCACTTTAACGACATTCTTCATTTGGACAGGTATTAATGAAACATAGACATGCTGGATGACTGGATTGGTCTTAGATAGTGTCTTCGTACTTGTCTGCAGGGTTTGGTCATTTTGATGCTCATGAGATTCTCACATTTGATTGGTTTGTTTCAGCTCTTTCAGCATCTAATGTAGCAACATGGAACATCAACAGAAGCCTGCTGGTTGTGTGGGTACTGTATGGTTCTTGTCATGATCGTAAGTACTACCCGTTATTGTACTAAACTTATGCCAGATTGTAAGTACTACCCGTTATTGTACTGAACTTATGCCTGATTGTAAGTACTACCCGTTATTGTACTGAACTTATGCCAGATTGTAAGTACTACCAGTGTCTGTCCTGAACTTATGCCAATCTCTGGTTCTTGTCATGATCGTAAGTACCACCTGTTACTGTACTGAACTTATGCCAATCTCTGGTTCTTGTCATGATCATAAGTACTACCAGTTACTGTACTGAACTTATGCCAATCTCTGGTTCTTGTCATGACTGTGAGTACCACCTGTTACTGTACTGAACTTACGCCAATCTCTGGTTCTTGTCATGATCGTAAGTACTGCCTGTTACTGTACTGTACTGACACCTCACTCTGCTTCTTATCATAACTGTATGTACTACAATAATTGTACAGACACCTTTCTACCCAAGATGTACTTGGGTACAATATTGAACTTATACCTCACTCTGGTTCTTGATGTAAGTATCAGTTTCAGTGTTGTACAAAGGCCATGCTCTGGTCCTGGTAACAAATTACTCAGGTACAATATTGTATTTCTACCCCTCTCGGCTATAGTCCTTAGGCCTACCATACAAACAGTGAACAAATTATCAAAACAGAACTCATATGCACCAAAACAGAACAAAAATAAAAAAATAGGAAAATAAACTTCCCAAACTGCAACAATAGCCTCTAAAACCCAAACACTGAAAAACTTGTCATTTGAAATGGAAACAAAACTCATTTATCAGCTACAACAGTGCCCGGAGAACAGTTGCCAATCATACAAAATGGCAGTCGTGGCATCTAAAAGCGGCAGTCATAGTATCCTGAAATGGCATAAATATTGTCAAAGATGGTGGCGAGGGGAGATGATCAGGCTTTGGTCAATAATGTTTTTTGTCACCATGAGTCTAATCTTGAAAATTTGATATCAGGATGTAGTGCACCAGCCCCTATTGTATTAAGCTTAAAAACTATGTTCATCTTAATCTCACTGTCAGGCTTGAGATTCTGCACAATTTGGTCATTTGGTGTGTTTCATAAATACATCTGTTAATATGAGAACGTTTTCATAAATGTGTTATAATGCACTCGGTCTGTATGTACGTCCATGCACATTTGTCTTTTCCAGAGCAGAACTTCAAAACTGTTTATTATTTCTTCACCAATCTTGTCACATAGATAGATCTGGTGATGTACTGGTGCCTTTTAGTAGTTTTGGAATTCTGAATAATATATTTATTTTTTGCATTTCCATGGCAACAGGTTCGACTTTGACTGAATTTGGTGGTGTACTCTTTACTGGGCCAAAATTTTAAAATTCCTCACTATTTCTTCACCAAACATGGCACATAGATAGATCATGTGGTATACTGGTGCCTCTTCGTAGGTTTGGATTTCTGAATAAAGTATTGTTTGTATTTCCCAGTGTTCATGATGGTGTTTCAAAGTGACAGGACATTGGGTCCTGTAGGTTTCATATGTCTGTCTGACCCACTGAAAATTCATTGGACCCACAGAATAAGTTAAACAAGCACTTCAGATTTGACATTTCTTACAATTGGCATTGACACTGGGGCTGGCCGGTTGGTGATTTCTATCTGACCACTGGCAAATCTGCCAGATTTGTCAGAGGGTCAGACGCTATTCGTCAACACTGGTTTCAATGGCAACAAGTTGACTTCGACTGAAATTTGGAGGGTGTACTCTTTTCCTGAGAAGAACTCTGAAACTGTTCACTATTTCTAAACCAAACTTGGCACATAGATTGTTCTGGTAGTGTACTGATGCCTTTTGGTAACTTTTTCCTTTTGGAATTCTGAATAAAATTATATCTGCGTTCACATAGCAATAAGTTCGACTTTAAATGATTTTGCTTGGTGTACTATTTATCGCGAGGAGAACTCTTCCCAAAACTGTTCACTATTTCTAAACCAAACTGGACAGATGTGGTGGTGTACTTGTGTCTTTTGGTAGCTTTGGGACCTGTGAAGGTCCCGGGATAGAATAGGCCTTCAGCAACCTATGCCTGCCATAAAAGGGCGACTATGCTTGTCGTAAGTGGTGACTAATGGGATCATGTGGTCAGGCTTGCTGACTTGGTTGACACATGTCATTGGTTCCTAATTGTGCAGATCGATGCTCATGTTGTTGATCACTGGATTCTCTGGTCCAGGCTTGATTATTTTCCAGACGGACGCCATATAGCTGGAATATTGCTGAGTGCATCGTAAAACTCACTCACTCACTCACTCACTCACTCACTCACTTTTGGCAGCTTTGGAATTCTGAACAAAATATATTTTGGCATTTCCATGGCAACAAGTTCAACTTTGACTGAATTTGGGGTGTGCTCTTTTCCGGAGCAGAAATGTAAAACCTTTCAGTATTTCTTCACTAAAGATGGCACATAGATTGGTCAGGTGATTTACTTTTGGTAGTGTTGGAATTCTGAATAAAATATTTTCAGTACTGTCTCTCCACTTTGCCAAAACATTTGACATCATCATAAATAGTGATACATTCATGAAGAGTATTTTTCCATTGTGGGGGATATTGATGACTTTGTCTTCTTGTTACAGTCTTGTCTGCTCAGGATTGTCGGTAGAGCACTCCATTTTGCATTATGATCTGTGTCCAGCATTTCAGTAGTTTCCTTGTACCTGGATCTTCTTTGCTGATCCTTACTTTGGTCCCAGTAATGAAGGGATCTAGAAATGGGTGTATCCTCTTGCTGCAGCTTCTCTCTTTGACACAGATGGTATGTGGGTACATGAGAGTGGTTCGTCTAGAGCATGAATGGCTTGTCTGTCCTGGTTGAATTGTAATTTCAGGTCTGTTGGTAATATTGTAGATGCTGCCTTGTGTTGTGCCATGATGACAACAACCCCTAGTCTTGATGGACTCCTGCTGAGAGAATCAGCATTCTTGTTTTTCATCCAGACCTGTGACAAATGGTCAAATTGCACTGAGCTAGTTCACCAATCCACCTCATCTCCACAGTTCCAAGTTTAGCTGAAGTTTTTATATAACTGGAAAGGTCATACAGCCCACTGTGTAAACAGTACACTGTGCACCAAGTAAGAAATCTCTGTACTTCCCTGTAACAGCCCATTTCGGCGCAACCAGTTCTGATTGTATCCTGCTGTAGTTTGTCATGTTCTCAGCAGGTCGCACTGTGACCGAGTAGCACAACGCAGCATTGCTAATATATACTACCGACAGAAAATAAGGGAACCAAGAAATTGAATGTAGATGACTTTGACTGTGACAGGGTCCGTTATCGTGGCGTATCTCCCAAATACAACATCCAATGACAATGGAATTTCGCATAATGCATGCCCAGCACGTGCTACACGTGCATACAGAAGTTAACTCCTGTAAATGTACTGGAAAAGTCGCAATCACTAATGCAATAGAGATAGACACTTACTGACAGAAATGCCTCCGAGGCAGTATCTCGGTGAAGCAACAAAATGGAGAATTGTGGGGATGATAGAGGGGGGGGCATCATTATGTGAAGTTGCCCGACAGATGGGTAAATCAAAAAGTGTAATTTCACGCCTGTGGGATAAGTACCGTCAAACGGGTGGGGTTGCAACGAGATCTGGGCGTGGTAGACCAAAATCAACGACACCACGACAGGATCGTCTCATTACGTTAATTGCTCTACGTGATAGGTTTAAATCGGCCCCTGCCATCAATAGAGAATTCCGCACACTCACTGGAAGATGCACTTCAACCTCAACCGTTAAAAACCAACTCTATCAAGCTCGTCTGAAAGCAAGACGGCCTTTTAAGGGTGTCCCCCTTTCAGCTCACCATAAGCGCCAAAGATTGGCATGGGCTAGGCAGCATCAGGGACGGGCTATGCGCCACTGGCGTTACACCATGTTCTTTGATGAGTCAAGGTTTTGCCTACGATTCACAGATGGCAGAAAACGTTGTTGGCGTCGGAGCGGGTAGCGATATGCCAGAGCAGCAATTCTTGACCATGATCGATATGGAGGTGGTATTGTCATGGTGTGGGTTGGGATTACACATGACAGACGATCAGATTTGGTCATCATTAACGGAGCCATGACTGGTCAGCGATACGTTGACTAAATATTGCGTCCTGTTGTGGCTCCATTGGCTAGAGCAATCGGCCGAAATTTTGTATTCCAAGATGATAATGCCAGACCACATCGGGCCCGAATTGTCTCCGCATATCTCCGACAAGAAGGTATCCAGACATTGGACTGGCCCTCTAAGCCCCCAGACCTGTCCCCAATTGAACATCTCCGGGACGTTCTTGGTCGAAGGGTGTACACCAGGTACCCAGGACCTGCCAACCTGGCCCAGCTTGGTGCAGCTCTCCAAGAGGAATGGCGGGCAATACCACGGGCAACCATCCGGAAATTGATTAACAGCATGCCATCAAGGTGCCGTGAATGTGTTGCCCAACATGGTGGACACACCAGATATTGAACTTGACGCCTAAAATTGATTTAGTGGATATTTGAAGCAATTTCAAATTCGCTATTATTTCATTAGTTCCCTTATTTCTTGTCGGTAGTATATTACAAGTTCTGCCTGTCTCCTGGTCCTGTGAAAGCATGTTTTTGGAACAGGCCATTCAACCACTGCATTGATTTTGATTTGATCTGGTGAAATACCTTCTTAGGATATGTTTTGCTCAAGATGCTGCAGTTTCTCTTCAAATAGCTGACATTTCTCTGGCTTTACTTTGAAGGTAAATTTGGCAAGTCTTGTCAAAACCAAGTCTAATTTTTGAAGTGTTTCTCCAAAGGTACTGCCAAAAATGAGTATGCCATCCAAGTAGATGAGGATGGTTTGAAATTTTTCATTGCTAACAATTTTATTCGTCAGTCTCGTGAAAGTTGCCGGGGCTCCTGTTAGTCCAAAGCCCTGAGACTTTCTTCATTTTCAAAAGCAAGGGGAATCTAGACTTGCAACATTTTCAAGACTAGCATGGACTTTCTTGGATAAATTTGCTTCAGGGTCTGTAGGACAGACTATAATTCGTACAGCACAAGTGGATAAAGCTGTGTCAGCTATTAGCCATATACTGTAGCATTAATAGTTATTCATTTTGGGAGGATTTTGACTACAATTATTATTATCTATTATGTCAGTTGAATAGGAAAATGTCTCACCTCATAAACTTATTTGAAATGATCACCCATTTATTAATGATATGGTGGATATCAAAAAGTATTGATACCCACATGAAATTGGAAATAACCCACTTAGTTTCTCAAGTATGGGTATCATACACACATGGCCAAAAGCTTATCAGGAGCTCTTGTTTATTCACAAGAAGTCAACCTTTTTAAATTTTGCTATGGATACGAAGTCGACCTGTGATAAACGTTGATGTTGAAGGTGTTGGTAGAGTCACACTAATCGACTAATATGTGTGTTAATATTTTAAATAATGTGAGCATCGTGTGAGGTATGGAATAGTTTACTCATGTAGTTCACACAAAATGTCATCAATGACATCATATGAGAGTGAATTGTACAAAGATTGACATAGTTCATTCAGTTTGGATATGTATGGGTTCAGCATCCTTACATGGTATTTATTTAGATAAAATCTGCGAGGGCATACTTATTTAATATGTGTGTAATGTATTAGTTATGAAGATTATCAAAATAAGTACATTTTTATTTTTTTAATATTGCCCTAATGACCAGGTAATATGTTATGCTAATAAAACACTTCCAAGAACAATGGACAAGAGCTTGTGATACAAAGGTTGAAAAATACCATTGTCCAGGTTGAGTGGAATTTTCATTCTCAAGTAAATATCCACATTAAACTTTACTGTGGTACAGTTGTGCCCAACTACTGAAATGTTTTGATGTATGTATTTTGATTATGAGATAGAATGCAATTGTTACCAACTAATGTCTGTGTTTCATTTCCTTGGATATTCTTAGATTGACTTGCAAAAGAAACCAAACTGTGAATTGTGGTCAAGTGAAATTAATATTGGTTCAGTGGATTTTGAAAGTTTACTGAGCCTCTGGCGTTTTGAAAAAAACAAACCAGAAGATAGATTGTATTTATTATTGGCTTGCAAATGAAATGGATGAAATTTTATTACTTTTCTCTTGTCTACTTATCATAATCCAGATTATCATCTTGTAAAAAACTGGATTATTTCTTTGTCTTTTTTTCATCCTCTGACAGGATGTCAAACTTTCTTCTTAACTGGACCATGACATTTCACCCAAGGATTGATGTAGTGTGCAGACACCAAAAAAGACTAGGCATTTTTGAGTCTGAATAGTTTATCCACTAGAGGTGTGACGATATATTGTAGTATCGATAATTGTGATGCTTCATCAAATTGATACTTTCTTCTTATTTTGTGATACGTATCGTTGACCTCAACATTATAAGTTCTCACATCGTGTCGAGGGAAATACAGGGTTTTATCAGCCCTGAGTAAGTTTGTGTATTTCCCTCGACACGATGTGATAACGCATTTATCTAGCTGAATGTTTTCACTAAATCAAAACAAAACAACACGCATCGAGTTGACTTGCTGCCATGTTGACACCAGCTGATCGTTTGACCTCAGTGCACCACACGTTACTAAAGGCTTGTCGATGCACGCTTTTCTCACTTCTCGCGTCGTCACCGAGCCATAGCGGGAGAATATGACTTTCGCAGCGGGAGTATGAAAGTCGTATACTCACGCTGGTGGATCGTGATGGATGTACATGGTATTTTATCAGAGTCACGTGGACCAATCAAAACCTGACATTTTTACATGAGGCCAGATAATGTTGTTTGTCTCCAGAAATGGACGGTTATGTCAATATTTACACTTTTACTTGATATAAAAATATATGTTGCTAAAGAAAATTCTGAAGATAGCATATGGTGATGTGTATCGAATCGTATCGTATCATTCCAAGATATCGTGTTTTGTATCATATTGCGAATTTTCTGTATTGTCACGCTTCTATTATCCACATTTCATGACCTTGTCATATATTAGGAATATACCTGGAATACACAGGTAAACAATAAACAATGTGTTTTGAGGTATTCCTCAAGCAGCAGGAGTCCATGCCCCCTGTGCAGACTAACAGTAGATGTTGAAGGTGCCACTGATGTTCACACGTGCACAAATTCAAAACAGTGGATTTGTGTTGGACAAAAATATTTTGAAATTGGTTGTGTTTTCTGATATTGTTGTCAAATAAGAGTGAAGGAATGCAGCATAGAAAAGACTTACATTCACCTACATGGGTTTAAGTAAGACAGCATTAGGGTGTTATCAAAGGGATTAACAATGACAATGGCTATTGGTACTGGTGCGGGAAAAAGTCAACTATTGGAGAGGCAGATTTAAAAATACTCATAAAGATAGGATTGATCAGCAATGAGGGCTGGAGTGCTGTTCTGTTGTTTTCAGGTGTTCATTGTAAGCAGATGAGATCTTTCAACAGAATCATTGTTTTCATCGTGAAATGTAATGATACACACAACATACATTAGGGCATACGTGCGGATTATGATTCACATAGGCAAACTATAAAATGTCTAGATATTACATTCCTGCTATGCATTCGCTGTAAGTAGCAGCAGATCGCTTCTTTTTATTACATTTCAAAATACATACAAGTATGATTATGAATTACTTAGGATTGTAAGACCAAATATAAAGATGTACATTGACTAGTGTCTACATAGTGGTGAGTGAATGCTTACAAACAAGTGAATTTAGTATGTGAAGAAATTCATCACGCAATATTTTCACTTCGACCCCCACCTCACTTCTGTGGAAGAAGTTGTTAATGTTACAAGTTGTGTCAAGCAAAATCCTTATGGTCATGATTCAAATACATTTTCAACTACTAGTAGGAAGTAGTTCTCATTATTATCACTTCAAGATATTGCAATAAAGGTACAATGTACATGTATGTATTTGTGGCTCATAACAATATGATGTTTTCTTACTAATGAGGGCAAATATATTGTTTTGTTTTTTTTATTTCAATTTTTATTCTTGCAGTGAACAATAAATGCACACAGTGTGCATACAGTACATTGGTTCACTGAGTCTTTTGGTTTATTTTAACACAGATGCAACATTCACTCAAACATCCATACAAATAAAATGCAAAAATAAAATAAATAAATAAAGTCATGTTATCAGTGCTAGCTTCTGAAATAAGATTTTCATACTGTTTTCATTTGCAGTGGTATCCCTGAAACCTTGCTAATATCTAATTTTTTCGACATTTTGGCAATAGTTCAATTATTTCTTCAAAATGAATAACTGCGATATTTGATTTGAAAGTTTATGTTTATAGATATGAAATTAAGCTATTAAAATTAGTCAAATAGGATTCTGAATTAAGAAATACAGTTCTTTCTATGTACCACCACGTATAGTGTAATAAAGCACACTTTCACCCTGAACTATTATAGCTAAAGCACGAGGACGCTTGCGTGCACCCTCGTGCTTTAACTATAATAGTTCAGGGCGAAAGTGTGATTTATTACACTATACATGGTGGTAGAATGAACTGTATTTCTTTTCAAAGATGCCTTATTCAATAATTTCTAAGCCTAATTTCGATTAATCTATGTCAGGAAACAAACAACGGTGTCTGTGACCTAAATTCAGAATCCTCGCACAGGGCTAACTGACGCGCGATTCTTGTGACATTTCAGCCCATTATGTTAAGACCAACGTTTCTAGAAAAACAAATGATGAACAGTTTGGCGACAGTTTATGTTCGGGTTACGTATCTTCTCTACATCATTTCAGTTACATCTGTGAAAAACCATACAAGGCAATATGACCGTCGCATTTCTACTACCAACGAAAGTTTAGAATAGTACATGAGAATAGTGTATCTTTGAATAGTGTGAAATGCTTTTTGCATTGTTACTACTTTATTAATGATTTTACTGAGCACAATGATGATTGAATTGTTATGAGTTTGTTTTCAGTTATCCATCATGTCAACAGACCCTTGAAGGTCCTAGGTTGAATAGGCCTTCAGCAACCCAAGCATGCCAGAAAAGACGACTATGCTTGTCATAAGAGGAGACTTAACACATGTCACCGGTTTCCAGTATAGATCGATGCTCGTGCTGTTGATCACTGGATTGTCTGGTCTAGCCTTGATTATTTACAGAACGCTGCCATATAGCTGGAATATTGCTGAGAGCAGCGTAAAACTACACTCACTTGCTCAATCATGTCAATAACAAATTTATTTCATTATCATGTAAAATTTTTTGAAAATAAATAAAAAAATCCTCTGCATTAATTTTCTGCTGATTAAAACTGATAAATCTCCCACATTTGATATTTACCAGAATGCTTTTGTGTGTAACTCATAATATGGACTTTCCAAACATTTTGCCTGTTTTCATGTGCCTTGTAAATGATTGTATTCACAATTTTTGCTATACCCAGTGTATCACCTTGCAGACCTGTGTTAGTGTGACTTTGACATGAACAATGATTTTAAACAGTATCCTATTACACAATTACAAGGAATGGTCACTCACCCATGAAAGAGATTACAAAACATATTGTACAGCAAACAAACAATACCACAAACTCATTTTAAAAGATTAAACTGTGCAAGATGGACATGTGCCTCTCTATAAGATCGGATTAAAACTGTAAATGCCAAAACTGTTTTCTCATGAGATGTTAATTCCTATAAATATCCCAGATGTCATGTGGCTAAGGACTGATAATGTTTATACAATATGTGTTAGAAACTTGCATGGGGTTTCCTTTGAGGACCCAGGTAGGGGGCCTGTTGGCACCACTGTGTGAGCTACCCTGCACGGGGCCCCCACGAAACCTATCGCACCCCTGTGATCACGTATCAATGGTGGCCCAGCGATTCTGGTCGCTGATTGAGGATAAGCGGTACAAGATCTTATCTTGTGGTATATTGTTGGTTAACAAAGGATTTAATATGTCCAACACGCGGATTATCACGACACTATGATGAAGTGGCTCAGGGAGCAACACCGGCAAAGTGTACTGCGATATGTTGCATGACGAGTATCTATTTGCTGTGTACAAATTGGCACAGTGGTGTGGTTTGTCTTATTGCGTGAACGATTATACTTCTGAGGGGGGTTAAACATCTAAGTAAAAGACTAACTGATCGCACAGATGAATTGTAATCTGTTAACCCCTGTTGTAGTAAATGAAATGGCCTGTTGTGTTTGTTATGGTAGTGTGGACGCTGTTATTATCTTCTTTAAAGGGGTGTTAGGTGATTGACAGGGGGTAAAGAAAGCACTTGTTGAAGGAGACATTCGAGCCCAACTTTGGTTGACGACAGTCTAAGTACTGTCTCTCCATCTTGAGTTAGTTGCTGAGGCCAGCATGCGAGGGCAGGTATGTGGGGGAATATAGGTGGTCGTCCCATATTTAGTCGTGGTAACTTGCAGTAAAAATGTGTTCTTTACAGTGCTAGTATGTTTTCTTATCATGATGTTTTTTAAAGGGTAGTAGTTTTTATCATTTTGAATGTTTTTTAGTTTGATAATTCGGATAGTTTGTACACAGTTTGATGTCTTTGATGTCAAATTGTGTCAAACTCATGTTAAGTATTAAAGTTTAAGAGTCTAAATAAAGAGTGAATTAATGTGTTCAGTTTGTAACTGAGCATTAGGCTGAGACTGTAAAGCAGATGAATGGTGTGTGAAACCACAAGGGTATACAGCATCGTTACTGTGAGTTTATTGATCTATCTTGATTCCATTAATGGCTTGTCCAGTGATGGGAACTATTCAAACTGTTGTTTTTGATTGTTCTTTTTTTGTGAATGAAAACATAAAAGTTTCTGTTCATCCTTTCATTTCTTGTTGTCCACCTGAAATCAAGTACTACTGAAAAGTGTGTTAACCATGATTTTTTATGATGAAATGTGTCTTTATTATGCTGCAATATGGCCACCATTAATTCAGGAATATGTTTTGAAGCAGAGGTCAAAGTCTATGCCTTGTGAAAATGTTGGTCATATGGCTAGTTATGTAATGAGGAAAAGGTGGTTTTTATTTTAATGGCAAGTTGTTTCATCTAATTGTTTGGCATCATCTATTGAGCAAACTAAACAGTGTTGGATGTTTCTTCACTATCTTATGATAGTTCTGGATTTGGGGATTTTATTCTGTGTCAAAAGATCACCACAATTGGAATAACCATGCCAAGCTATGCTGTCGAGCTCAGATTGTTGACAGGTTTATCTCAAATGACACCTTTTTGTCAAACTTTTCTGTTTGTAAAAAAAATCCCAAATGATTTCCCAAATTTACCCAGACACAGTACTGATCAAAGTAGGATCTCATGTGACAGCGTATTCCAATATTCGACCACTTTTCTTTTCATGCTCTCAGTATTTTAAAATTGCCTTTGGTTTATTCTGTCCTTCATCAATCCCCACACATTCTCAATAGGTTTGAGATCTGGGTTTTGGCTGGGCCAGTCTAAAAACAGTTTTGTCTGACAACCACTGTTTTGTGTAGCCCACTGTGTGTTTTAGGCTGTTATCAACCTGGAAAACCCATTTCACTCACTCACTCACTCCAGTTACCCTCCGGTTTAGGGTCTTTTTTTTTTCATGCTGAATAGAAGATATACTTTCATATAAGTTTCATCAAAACATTCTTATTTTCTTTAAATTTAACTACACATGAAGATCTAATAAACTGTGCTAGCATAAGAGGCGTCTTATGGGATGTGGTGGTCAGACTTGATGACTTATTTGACACATGTCATCTGTTCCCAGTTGTGTAGATTGATGCTCATGTTCTTGATCACTGGATTGTCAAATCCGCACTCTATTATTTACAGACTGCCACCATACTGCTGGAATATTTTAGAGTGCAGCATAAAACTAAACTCATTCGAACCAATTGAAAAACCTCGGATACATGCAATAACAAAAAAAGTTGTTAAGCGAGCTGTGATCAACACACAGTTGTTGATCACACGATTTCCCTCTGTAGATCTATAAAGTTAGGACAAACATGGTTCAGCTGCATTATTCATGCAAGATTGAAGAGGACTCCACTCAACAATCTCCTCATAAATATCACAATGGTAAGTGTTTAAACATTTCTATAATCTCAGATGGAGAAGACAGCTTCTCGGTCTCGACTGTCAGTGACTTATTGGTGCAATTAAGAATATTTTTAGAAAACTTTGAACTCGTAAGTTTTCAGTGTCTTTTTGATGCAAATCCTGACAGGAGTGTGAGAATGGGGTTTATAGTGTACACAATATTCAGTTTGAATTCTGAATTACCCTGTCATGAGTGCATGGTTATATTTCTGGACTTTCTCTGAAGAATCTTCCTCTGTGTGAACTGTACACGGTTCAGTATGTGAATCATTGGCTTTGACAGTTTGTCCAAAGAACTACTTCATGTAAATTATGAATTAGATTCAGAGGTTATATCTAAATGAATTTATTGCTGCTATTAGTAACATTCCAAAATGTTGAAAAGGATGACATCTGGTGGAAAAGGACATCAAGAATGGAAGTGGCCATCACCTCTTCTCAAACAGACCCACACAGATAACCGGAATACATTTCCAAGCAGTCATGAAACCATTTTACTCATTCACCATGTACATAGAATAAAAAGATTGATTCATGTTATCACCAACAGGGATACACTCGGGATGCGTTTTATGCCACATTTCAGCATCAAATTATGATCTGCCACTTACAGAAATTTAGATTGTGCCTTGCTGTTCACAAAATATTTGAAAATGCACCATGCAGAAAAATACAAGTGCACCTTAAGTAAATATACACTTCAGAAAAAGTAGGGGAACTGTACTTCCAATGTACGATTGTCAAAATTGGGAGATATAGGGGATTGAAGCAATGTTGATACAATAATAATGGATGATTTGGGAATGCATCACCACGTGGATTTCATTCAAAGCAAAGCTGTTCGTTCAGTTCTCCCCTTTCTTAGGTGACTGGAGCATGACATGAAAATTTCAGGTTTACAATTTTCAGTCAGTAGTGTGTGATTTAACCGTGAACACATGCACAGATGCAAGACCATGACCTTGCACAGATGCAAGAATATTATCGGAATAAATGGTCTACAGTGATTTATCAACCTGCCTGAAAAATGTCAAGATTCACAATGACACCCCATGCACTTGCTGGAGGCTCCCACGTTGTGCACGTTTCCCATGCATTATGTTTGTGTGTGGTGATAACGTGAAATGATGCTGCATACACAAGATGAATGTGATTGTAATATTTCTTAGTGTGTTTTCTTTCTACCAAACTTCAAAGTTCAGGTTCCTCTGCCTTTTTTGAAGAGTATGTGATGCTTTAAATATTGTTATCATTAACTGCAGTTGTGCAAAAGACAATTAAATGATCCAGTTTTAATCCACATGCAATAATATCACTGATTGGTTGTTGTAATAAGTTCAGCCAATGATAGCATTGTGATATTGCTGGAATACTGCTATAAATGGTGAAAAACTAAACTCACCTCACTCACTCACTCACTCACTCACTCACTCACTCACTCACTCACTCACTCACTCACTCACTCACCTCACTCACTCACCTCACTCACTCACTCACTCACTATTGATAGTAAATCATGCTCAGGGCTGTCGTAGAGATGGTTACCGCCACTGGACAACTTGGAGGATCTGGTTGAGGCTCTGTATTGGTATAGGCTGGTATCAATACTCATCTTGATGGTTGTCTCAGAGATTGTTCTTCTGCAGGGAATCTCAGCTAGATTGGTTGTCTTTGTGTTGTTGGTGACAAATAAGCGTTCCTCTCTCAGTCCCTGAACCACATTATTTCCCTATAGCTCAGGTTCTGAAACTCCAACTCACTGTTGAAATGTCAGCTGATTGCTTGTATGAATCAGTCTACAGGAAGACCTTCCTTCTAAGCCTGATTTAAGGCAGTTCCTAGTTGTTTGAGATATTTGCTGTTTTTAATTTTTATTGGAATAAAGAAGATGTGTACAATGTAAATATACGTGAATAACAGCTGTACACATCCAAAGTATTTTTGCTTTTTTAAACACACAAACACACATAAAATTCACACTACTACATCAATACTACAGTAATACAGATGTATATTAATTCACATTGTCAAAGTTTACTCTTGAAAAAGTATTTCGTATGGTTTCTATTTGTTCTGGTACTCCAGAAACCTTTCTTTGCGACAGCACAGATAGACTATACTAAACGACCCTTCGTGTAATATTTAAACGAGTTAATGATTTGGTATCAATCTCACTTTCGCTTGTTTGATACTAAATCTTTAATGAGTTTAATAAATGTGGTATTTCACGGAAGGAGTTTAGTATTCTGTTTAGTACTCGCCAATATAAATTGACAGAAACTGCAGTGAAACAACCTACAGTGCGAGGACTCTCAGCTTTCCGTCAAGCAAGGTCTTGCGGCAGTAACATTAGCATTGTGACGTCACAACTTTGAACCATTTTGATGTCAAACGTCAAGCAGTATTACACTAGTGTAATATTGCCATTAAAATATTACACTGCAGTATCTTCAACAGGCGAGTAATAAAATGTTTGTGATTACTGTTGACTTTCCATTCATTTCATAAATGTTTTCGTAAATCTATACAAAGCACATGACTGCATAATGATTTAAGTATTTCAGTTTTCAAATCAGTGTTCATATTGCAAATTAAAAATTTATCTTATTTTTTTTTCTTATTCATTTTCTCAATAGTGTATTATTTCTTATTTGCACAGTTTTTCCTTACCTCCTGTCTGCTCAATTTTTGAATGATTGTCTTGTCCACATGACAATCAAGGAGTTGATGGCAGAGGTTGCATATGTATCTGACAACATTGCTATTATTTCCCACAAGGCTGCTGTGGCAGGTACAGCTGAAGATCTGGGTTTTATTTCTCACCTGGATACAATGTGTGAAGCCCATTTCTGGTGTCCCTTGCTGTGATATTACTGGAATATGCTAAAAGGCACCTAAAACCATACTCACTCACAACAAATACTTTTGCAAGTGGTTTCCAGACTCAGTGTTAAATATCAATTTGTCAAATCAAATTACTGTTCAGAATTGGTTGTACGATGGAAAAGATGTCAGATAGATGGAGCTGCGTTGTCTGGTGTCTAGAAGGTATTTAAGACAGTATGTATAGCAAGGGGAGGGAATAAAGTACTTGCTCTCACTCACACTTTCACAACGGTGCTATGCTAGCATTGTGCTTGTAAGCAGTGCAAGAACACTCATGCACTCATTCAAACACTCATGAGACAAAATATTAAATGGTTTGTGTTTCATGATCACTATCGTTTCATTTGCAACCAAAATGTTTTACGACATATGATAAGGTCCCCCAATTCTTTTAAAAATGCTCTCACAGTCAGTTATTCCATGAACCCAATTCTTGGGAACAAAATGGATCTGTTGTTGGAAGTTTCTGTCTTTTCTGTGTGAGTTTTGTCATCTTGAAAATCTTTTACACAGAGACTCACTTCTTTTTGTGGGACATTTCATCATGTCATCCATCAACTTATGAATGGAAGAAGCATTTCCTCAGAAACATGAATCACTAAACAGAGAACAGACTTTCTGTGTAAGAAGGTATCAGTGCCCTTTTCATGGCAGTGAAGGTGTTAGATGAAGACGTCGTGATTTCCTACTGACTCAATGTCAGAATAAGCAATCACCTGTGCAAATTCATCTTTTCCGGAGCAGAACATAAGTACTGTTTAATATTTCTCCACCAAACTTGGAACATAAATGGGTCTTGTGATGAACTGCTGCTTTTTGATGGTTTCGGATTTCTGAATAAAATATGTTTTGTGTTACCATGGCAACAAGTGTGATTTCAAGTGAAATTGGTGGTGGTGCTCTTTTCCAGTACAGAACATTGAAACCATTCAATGTTTCTTCACCAAACGTGGCATATAAATAGGTCTGCATAAATCAGCATATGTTAAATCAAATCAGTAGATGTCAGCAGACCAAACACCGAAGTAAGCATCAACACCATCAAGTTGCTTCTCATCCCTTAATACCTTCCTGCAAGCTTATTTGTCATTACGCACCAACGAGCAGTCTGCTGAAGATTATGCGTGACTGTGAGAACTTGGATATTGGGATATCCTTGACAAAATGTGTAAATATTCATCAGCTAAGCCAGACAACAAATGATAAGCCACTCAAAACACCCAGCACACGTTCCATTGTCATCAAATTCAGTTTTACAAAGTTGAAATTCTCAACCAAACATCAGGACTTTATGGCAAGACATCTGTCAGAAGCCATAAACATCTTCTACTGCATATATTCAACTAAAAAAGTTAAAAGCACAACTCAACGTTTTCATTGTTAACATATTTATAGTTCATAGTTTGATCCCTATAATGCTTAACCATTAAATTTTGGGATAGACCTTAACCTTGCATACATTCAATTAACAGAGATCAAGGGTATTAGATCCTCTCTTTATATGAAGATCTAATCATGCAAAAGACTCTTCTACTTAGTTGTCAGTCCAACTTGCAACACAGTAATCCTTACTGTATGTCTTGTTTCATCCAATTATCTCCAGCTGTGTGCTATAAGTTACCAGTTCTCTGTCTGTTCTTCTTGTAGTGTTAATGTGAAGCTTATCATATATCATGCTTACATAAAATCATTTGGTGGAACTCATTCCCCCTTAAACATGGTGTAACAATATTCATTGACAGTTCATTAGGAGTTGTTGTCAATATAGATATACATTTTTTTCATTTTCTTTCCAACTTCTGGAATAAGAGTCAGAAAAAAAAAAGAAAAAAGATCAGGGTTAGGGTGACCCTTTCCCACCTCAGGTCATGAAGAATGATCAAGCTAGGATGGGGAAGAAAAAGCATAAACAGGGAAGGATACCTGGATAAAACCTAGGAAGGGGTATGCCTCTCTCTGTGTTACTCCAGCACTGATCCATGTGATCCAGCACTGATCCATATGGTTCTCGGGTGGTGGGGTGGCCAAGTGGTTAGAGCATCCGGGTTCACTGGCTCAATACCCCACATGGGTAGAATGTTTGAAACCCATTGCTGGTGTCCCCCACTCTGATATTGCTGGAGTATTGCTATACTGTTTGCAGTGATGAATTTCACTCTTCACTTTTATCCTAATTAAGCTCCACCCGTGAGGATCTGGATTAGAATAGATCTTTAGCAACCCATGCTTGCTGTAAGTGGTGACTAACAGGATCAGGTGGTCGGGTTCGCTGGCTTGGTGGACATACATCATCGGATCCTTAATGCGCAGACTGATGCTGATGCTGATGCTGTTCATCACTGTATTGTCTGGTCCAGACAGTATTCTTTACAGACCACCACCACATAATTGGAATGTTGCTGAGTGCAGCATAAACCTAAACTCACTCACTCCTCCAATATGGAAAACTCCTGATATGTGCATCATTAGTGACTGTTGAAAGAGGCATGAAACCCTGCTCACTCCCTCAGTCAATGCTATGTGAAACAGTTTGAGAGAATCACCATGAAATCAGCTTGTTACAAAACTATTTGAGCAGAAACTTTGTGGTTTCTGGTTTGAGACAAACAATGAGATTCATATTAGAAATAGTATAGTACAGTAACCATTACTGTAGATCTGTGTTTGATAAAATTATACTTATAGACGTTAATGGCTACAGACAAACCTATGGCAAAGACTGTATTAGAGGAGAGTGATGTTATTTGAGACTGAAGTGCCATGCCTACATGGCAGAATGACCTGTCACCTACTTTGAGGCAACTGAGTGCAACTGAGTGGAGTAATATGTGTGTTTAGGGAGAGAGGTTCCTGATTGGTTCTGCCAGTGTGTAATCCTACACCAGCCACCAGGAGGGTCACTAATCAGCAGGCAGTTCTATAGGGAGAAGTGTCTATACTGTATTATGGACAGGTAAATATACTGCCCTCAACATGATCTGAATTGAACATTCTGTATTCATGAGAATATTGATGAAATCTAGACTCAGGTTGAAAGAATAGTTAACTGTTTGTAGCAAACATTATATAACAAACTGAACAGGTTTATTTTACTCAACATGTATATGATTATTACCGTATATTACTATGTATAAACTGTATTTTGATGTCCAAAAACAGCAGTCTGTAGAAGGGGTCGTCTTACCTATGACACATAATTTCACAAATGTATTTTTCTGGTCATCAGTGAAGGTCAAGACGATCCAACAAGTATATAAACTATGGTTGGAAACAACAGAAATTTGAGTGTGTTAAAATTGTAGTTTACTCAAAGACACTATATCAGATCACACTTCTCTAAAAATAAATAATGCATTTCTCTCAATAATACTCATAATCAGCCCTCAGGGAAGCTGCCATATAATTTTTTTCCCCAAAAATATTACATATTTGGATTACAATGGTTACATTAGAAATTTAAATTGAAGTAATAATACGTTGCATTGAACAGACTCTCGTTCAGTCTACCGGCCAAAGATTATTCCCAGTGAATCTTATAGAATTAGATCCCTTGGAGTGCTCGTTACTTATATTCTTTAACACTTTGGGAGACAGAACTCAGACCCAGAAAATGACGCTAATGTCTGGTGCAAAAACACATGTGCAACTTGTGATTGAAACCAGTTCAGGAAACACCGACATCACCATGTGTGACAATTGTTCTCTACTTAGAAACTCTGAAGTTTCAATTATCGATTTCAAGCAAGTTATAAGGTATATAAAGTGTTTTATTGCATCCATAGGAAGTGACAGTGAGTGCATATGTACCCATTATAAATATAATATAGGTAAAAATATTGTCAATGTGTGAAATTGTATAAATTATAATGAATTCAACATATGTCATATTTGGGATTTCACTTTCTTAGTAAAGTACAAATTCTAGTACTTTTTTCGGTTGAGTCCCATCTGGGATTCAAACCCGTACCCTCAGAGTCAGGCACCTAATCGCCAGCACACAAAGTCAGCCGCCTAGCCCGCTGACTTTGTGTGCTGGCGATTAGGTGCCTGACTCTGAGGGTGCGGGTTCGAATCCCGGATGGGACTCAACCGAAAAAAGTACTAGAATTTGTACTTTACTAAGAAAGTGAAATCCCAAATATGACATATGTTGCATTTGACCACTTTCTAAATGGCATCGTGTAATCATATACTGAAATGTTTGTGAAAGCATTGGTGCATAGATACAACTTCTGAAAGAAGTTCAGTTTCCAAGTTATATATGTTAGATCAAGGTATACTGAATATATGTGACTGTACTATCTTTAGCATGTGATGATAATTGTCTTGCTTGTTCCTTGCCAGTACTCATGGTATATCTTGCCATTAGACTGGTATTGGGATATTTCATCTCACCACCTAGGCCATGATACACAACTCTAGTCATTAAACCATGAAAACTACATGTAACTATCTAAACTTGAATGTGTGTCTCCTATAAAAAAATAAAACCAGTAGTTGAGAGTCATTTTTAGACACATGGAATGCTGCTGCCGATCGAATCTAGACTTACATAGGTGCTGTCAACATGGCTTGAAATAATGACCTGATAGTTTAATAAAACTAAAACTCATTCAGATGATATGAAGTGGGGTGAGTCCTGTGACTGACAACCAAGTCACCATTTTGTATGAAATATGCATGAAACTGATGCTCATCATGAATCCTTGTTCTGTGCTGTCTTATTCACAAGGATCCCCCCTTCTCATGGTTACCATGAACATGCTTTTTATCATGTTCCCTTTCTTTCTGAAGGTTACCATGAACCACAGGGTGACGCAGCATAGAGAAAATGACCAGTCTTCTTACATGCGAGCTAAGCGAGCCAAGGTTGGCACCGTACTTACCTCGCTTCAGTTCGAAATATATTTTTCATGTCAAAATAAAAATATTGCCACCAATCAAAAGTATACACCTATTTCTTCACTGGGTTGTGCTTTCACATTTCCAAACCCATGTTGAACAATTACGTGAAATATTCTTATTCAACATTTTAAGTGCTACTCGTGGTAGATCAGATCGTTCTTCGCCTCCATTCCCCCTTCCAGCTTCCGGTTCAGTGCAGTGAAGGAACAGGAATACATACAGTTACCTCCCCAGCTTCATTCGCCCATTATGCCAGAAGTGTTTTTATGTAGAATAGATGTTATGAAAATTCTAACAATAGCGACAACAGATACGACAAATAAGGTTCATGATAAAATTAGGCAATATAGTATTTCTTTTTAATTTCTGCTTATTCTTGTTCTGTCACTCCGTTCAACCGGAAGCTGGCAGGAGTAATAGAGGCGAAGAATGATCTGAATACCACGAGTGGCGCTTAAAATGTTCAATAAAACATATTTCACGTGAGTAATTATTAAACATGGGGTAGAAAATCTGAGAGCACAACCAAATGAGGAAATGGGAGTGTACCTTTGATGGTGGTGATATTTTATTTTGAGATGAAAAATATTTTTCGATCCGAAGCAAGGAAAGTACGTTCCCAACCTTTGCTTGCTTTGCTCGCATATATAAAAACTGGTCATTTTCGCTATGCTGTGCAACCCCATTTGCGCTAGAGTTTGCCTGTGCATGAACATGCTTTTTATCATTTATCATTTATCCTTTCTTTCTATATCCATGAGTTACTGAGAAGACATGATTTGCTAGTAGTCATTTATACGATGGGTCAAGCAGTCAGTTTGTCTGGCAGGGTCTTCCAGGGTGTAGACAAATAGGGGTTTGGTTTGACATGGGCTGGCAACATATGAGCTAGTACTGTCTTGGCTTGAAGGAGTTTGGTTCATCTTGTTGTGGACTAACAAGGTTTATTCTACTGGTTTAATTGTTTACTTGTCAAAGAACTAAACTAAGACATTCATTCCCCACAGGGTACAATGTGTGAAGCCCATTCTGGTGTCCCCAAACCTGTTATTGCTGGAATGTTGTTAAAAACAGCACAAAACCAAACTCACTCACTCATTCAGTAAGTGGAATTTAGCAACTTTGGTCTTTTAGGTTGTGGACAAATAAGGGTTTAACTTTACAGGATCTTGACAAGAAGATACTTATGTGGGTTGGTATTGACAGGAGTTGGACTTTCGGGGTTTTGTCTTTCTGTGGAAAAATAGGGGTTTGGTCTAAGAAGATCTTGACAAGAAGGCATTTTGTGTATATGAATACATTTTAATAATATACTACTGATAAGAAATAAGGGAACTAATGAAATAATAGCGAATTTGAAACTGCTTTAAATATCCACTAAATCAATTTTAGGCGTCAAGTTCAATATCTGGTGTGTCCACCATGTTGGGCAACACATTCACGGCACCTTGATGGCATGCTGTTAATCAATTTCCGGATGGTTGCCCGTGGTATTGCCCGCCATTCCTCTTGGAGAGCTGCACCAAGCTGGGCCAGGTTGGCGGGTCCTGGGTCCCTGGCGTACACCCTTCGACCAAGAACGTCCCAGAGATGTTCAATTGGGGACAGGTCTGGGGACTTAAAGGGCCAGTCCAATGTCTGGATACCTTCTTGTCGGAGATAAGCGGAGACAATTCGGGCCCGATGTGGTGTGGCATTATCATCTTGGAATACAAAATTTCTGTCGATAGCTCTAGCCAATGGAGCCACAACAGGACGCAATATTTGGTCAACGTATCGCTGACCAGTCATGGCTCCGTTAATGATGACCAAATCTGATCATCTGTCATGTGTAATCCCAACCCAAACCATGACACTACCACCTCCATATCGATCATGGTCAAGAATTGCTGCTCTGGCATATCGCTACCCGCTCCGACGCCAACGTTTTCTGCCATCTGTGAATCGTAGGCAAAACCTAGACTCATCAGAGAACATGGTGTAACGCCAGTGGCGCATAGCCTGTCCCTGATGCTGCCTAGCCCATGCCAATCTTTGGCGCTTATGGTGAGCTGAAAGGGGGACACCCTTAAAAGGCCGTCTTGCTTTCAGACGAGCTTGATAGAGTTGGTTTTTAACGGTTGAGGTTGAAATGCATCTTCCAGTGAGTGTGCGGAATTCTCTATTGATGGCAGGGGCCGATTTAAACCTATCACGTAGAGCAATTAACGTAATGAGACGATCCTGTCGTGGTGTTGTTGATTTTGGTCTACCACGCCCAGGTCTCGTTGCAACCCCACCCGTTTGACGGTACTTATCCCACAGGCGTGAAATTACACTTTTTGATTTACCTATCTGCTGGGCAACTTCACATAATGATGTCCCCCCCCTCTATCATCCCCACAATTCTCCAGTTTGTTGCTTCACCGAGATACTGCCTCGGAGGCATTTCTGTCAGTAAGTGTCAATCTCTATTGCATTAGTGATTGCGACTTCTCCAGTACATTTACAGGAGTTAACTTCTGTATACACGTGTAGCACGTGCTGGGCATGCATTACGAGAAATTCCATTGTCATTGGATGTTGCGTTTGGAAGATATGCCACGATAACGAACCCTGTCACAGTCAAAGTCTTCTACATTCACTTTCTTGGTTCCCTTATTTTCTGTTGGTAGTATATATATAAACTAGTGTGCATTGGTATTGACAGGATTTGGACTGTCAGATCCCTGTCTAGCTCAGTGCCTACATGTTACTTAGTCTCCCTGTTTGTTTGCTGCAGATTCAGCTGAGTGTGCCTGAACATCCGGTGCTGGTGAAGGATGAGGCCTCGATGGAGGGAGGCAATCCAGGCTACTCCACACACAATCGACATCCAGTCACAAATGGAGGAGGAACTCCTGGGGACGACGAACAGGTGCTCGCCTTGGGCAGCAAATCAAGTAAGTGGCATAACTTCACAGTGTTTCACACTAACTGATATATTATTCTGGAAAGCTGCTTTTAAGATTGCATTGTTCAAATCCATTCCAGTGGTAAATGAATCTGGGGAGAGTGAATATATCTAGGAAGATGGTCCCCATAAGGTTTCAGTGTGTGGTGCTACTCAAAGATGTAAAGATCAGATAATTGTTTGTTATTAGTCCAGGCCAATTCTAATTTCTTGTGTTTTTGCAGATCCGCCGATAATATTTTTTCAAGAATGAAGAAAATGTTTTTACTGGACAAAAATGTAAACTTACAAGAAAATCTTATTTTAGATTGGTTTTTGCCCCATATACACTTGATTAATTGAGAATAGTAAAATTTTCTTTTTAAAGGAACTGTCCTTTGACTGGTGATTTTTGCCCCCTTTGCCTTAGGGTTTTCTGAGGACAAAAAAAACGAGAAATAAGATCGGTCTGGTCTTACTGTTCTTAATCGATGAAAGATTCGCGTTTTCTTTGCTTGTTGTACATTCTTTAAACAACTATTTTAAAGATTGTTTTTATGTTACATGTTAATTTTCAGACAATATGGCTCCTGGAGTTGCTCCGTCTTCTGGAAGCGGGCACTTCCACCACTTGTCTTCCCAGCACTTGCCACTCTGCCTGACAACCAAGGATCTTCCACCTTCACTTCCTGTCTACTGTGGGACATGCACACAGCATGATGTCATCATCTCCCAGGATGCACTGCAGCCTGGAGTCATAACATCCTGCTCAATGCCACTCTCCATGCCACCACCTATTAATGAGCCAGTGATGATGACATCAGTGATTGGTCCCTCAAGTGTCCCCCTCCCGCCTCTAGTTGACCTTCCAACTATTAAGTCAATGAAGGTAGCTGAATTAAATAATGCATGTAGTGTTTAGTGGCTGCACCCAAGGTGGATTAGTGTCTCCAATTGTTCGTCTTCAGTGCAGGTTAAAGTGATTATTTTTGGGGAGTTTCATTGGCTTATTGTGATATTGATGTGGATACAATGGACACCAACACCTCAGATGTTCACAAACTTGGCACACTTACATATCATGAGCTGTAAATCTACAGTATTGAGTATTATTGCCAGTATGAAATTAGTTACAGATACAATACATTGCAGCCTTTGTGTCAGACTTTCTCATGCTGTATGATTGGCTTTTTTTCACTGAATCACTGGTAGCATGGGAGAAATTTCCATTCTGTCTCAAATTTCACATTCACATTGGTCAAGTTTGTTATTCCCCTTTCAATTGTTGAAGGTATGTGATGTAGTAGAATAGTCGTATACATGATATAATAGAGGGATTTCGTTTTTGCACCTGTAGAATTTAGGAGGTGAATGGATTTCGATATCCTAAAATTCAAAAGAAAGGTTTGACTGTAATGGAATTATTTGTTTACATGTTAGAAGCTTGGGACAAATGTAGAATTGATAATAACATCATGAGATAATGTTGTAACAAAATGTGTCATGTTTAGCTGCAGTTATCTCCCCCTGATAAGGAACAGATGTCACCTCCAGATGGAGCGGAGTGGGAGTGTAGATGGATGCAGTGTGAACGTCGGTTCTCTGCTCTGGATGATCTGGTCAATCACGTCAATGACCAACATGTCAAAGTGGAGCGCCCGGATGTTGACTACCAGTGTAAATGGACAGGATGTCCCCGGCAGGGAAAAGGCTTCAATGCAAGGTGGGTTTAGCCTCCAGATCACTGTCCCTGTATGGATCTCATGCTTGCTAAAGTCAGGTTACCAAATTAGGATTGGGAAGTCACCGGGGGCTGCTCAGCTGAGTGATGAAAAATGAGTGAGTGAGTGAGTGAGTGAGTGAGTGAGTTTAGTTTTACGCCGCACTCAGTAATATCCCAGCCATATGGGGGCAGTCTGTAAATAATCGAGTCTGGACCAGGCAATCCAGTGATCAACAACATGAGCAACGGTCTGCACAATTGGGAACCGATTACATGTGTCAACCAAGTCAGCGAGCCTGACCACCCGATCCCGTTAGTCGCCTCTTACGACAAGCATAGTCGCCTTTTATGGCAAGCATGGGTTGCTGAAGGCCTATTCTACCCCAGGAGATTCACGGGTCAAAACTTAAATGTCGCTCATTGTTGTTTTGACCATTTACTCCTTGCACTGACACCATGGGTTTGGAGACCTTTCTCTCAGTGCGGTGGCTGTTATCTTGATTTGGGGGGTAGGGGTGTTAGTGTCCATTTTTGCTAGGGTTTGTTTTCTCTGTTCCTGAACTTGGGTCCCAGTGTGATGAGTAAATATTTCATATCACGATCAAGCTATCCAACCATCCCCTCAATCATGGGTCAAAAATTGGGACTGGATGGTCACTGGGTATCATTCTGCTGGGATGTGATGGTCAGAAATGAGGGAGTGAGTGAGTATGATTTTATGTTGCTTTTAGCAATATTCTAGCAATGTCATGGTGAGGGAAATGGGCATCACTGTTTGTGTACCAATGTAGGGAGTCAAACTTTGGACTTAAGCATGAAGTGCAAATGGCTCAACAATTTGGCTATTGTTAAATGTCTCAGAGGGTGAAAATGAGGATTAAAGTGCTGTTAAGCTAGATGGTACAGGTCATTATCCAATGGTTTAGACTTCATTATGTACTGATGAAGGTGGAGTATCTCTAACTAGTACAGAAAAGATTTTTCCTATGCCCAGTCCCTTCCTGCCTTTACATGGCTTGCTCGAGTAGCGCAACACAGAACTGTTATTAATGACGAAGCAGTTTTGTGATATTATCTACATGGGATGTGATACTGTTGACAGATACAAGATGCTGATCCACATCCGGACTCACACCAATGAGAAGCCTCATCGATGTGGTCTGTGTGGCAAGTGCTTTTCACGCCTAGAAAACCTCAAGATTCACAACCGATCTCACACAGGTAATATACACCTCATTCTGGACACAAGTTGAGGACAACTAACTTCTCTTGTGGTATCTTATAACTATAAATCAACATTGTGACTTTGTTGTTTCTGTGTCAGTGTATGCCAACAGTGTTGATCATGGTTTAAAACATAAATCACTGCATTTTGAGGTCCAGTCCTGAAGTTAGTAAAGACAGCTGGACTTGTGTGCATAATATTAAACAACAAAGTCTTGGATTTGTGTTTCAGGAGAGAAGCCATATGTGTGTCCAGTCCAGGGCTGTCACAAAGCATACTCCAACTCTAGCGACCGTTTCAAGCATGTGCGCACACACCAGGAGGAGAAACCATATGTGTGTAAGATGCCAGGATGTCATAAGCGCTACACTGATCCAAGCTCGTTGAGGAAACACGTGAGGACAATTGGACACCATTTCCGTGGTGATGGATCAGTAACCCCAAAGTTGCAGCGGAGTTCTCCCCCTTCCCCAGTGCCTACTCCTCCAATTACAGTCAACAATCTCATCAATCTTACGCCTTCAAGTGGAATGCTGGGAAGTCTTTCTCCCCACTTCCTGCCACTATCACCCAATATTTTCCCCGTGTCATCACTTCATTCATTGTTTTCACCACCTGTCATAACCTCGTCTCATTCATCATCATCATCAAGTGTCAACTTACCAGCAAATCATTCAGGAATAATTGTATCAGACCCACGAGCCATCCATTCTGAAAAAAGTGATAGTCCCGTCGATATAAAGACTACCTTACCTTCTCCAAGATGCCAAGATGGTCCCCTCGACCTGTCAAGGAGTCCATTACCTCAGCAAGCCAAAGAAGATGAAACATCAGACATGGACTACGTCCAGGTTGACTGACATGCCAGGGGAATGCTTGGCCCTGATCAAGGATGATAGAAAATATTTATTTTTACCCAGAATATTCTGTTTTGTCATGCAAATACGGGAACATTTTATCACCTTGTTTTTTTCAGGCATTGGTACAAGAACAACAAAGAATAAGTCTTGATAGTATCAGCAACATTGAGGAGTGTCTTTGGTCTGCTTTAATTTTATTGAAACAAATCCATTCTTCCCTTGTTTTAGAAGTTTCTACAAGCCAATGCCTTTTTTCCCCATTTTTGGAAAATCACTCTACTTTTTATACTTGAAAAGAGCAGTGCAGGAAGAAGTAGTAATATGACAACCTGTCTGCCCATGATGTTATTTCCATTCTCATTATAGTAACCAGCTGATGATTGGTGGAGACACACATACACATCAGCATGTCACTTTGGTATTCTTGGTGATGAGTTTGGCAGCAGTCGTTTTGTTCTTAAGCTCTTTCTTTGTCATCAGCAAATGGTGTAGAAAATCCAGGATCACAGAAATAACCTTGAGCAAATCCCTTTTTGAATTGTGACTATACTTGTCATATGAGCCGACTAATGGGATCGGGTGGTCGGGCTCGGTGACTTGGTTGACGTATGTCATTGGTTCCCAGTTGTGTAGATTGATGCTCCTGCTATTGATCACTGGATTGTCTGGTTCAGACTCGATTATTTACAGACCTCTCCCATACAGCTGGAATATTGCTGAGTGCGGTGTAAAGCTAAACTCTCTCAATCACCCCATGTTGAATTATGTTATCAGTCCAGGAAGTTGCTGTTCAATTATCTAGTTGACACTAAGACAGTGGTGCCTACCTGGATACCTGTAAACTACATTATGGTACTGTTATATCTGTGAAGAGGTAATGCTGTTGGAACAATCATTTCTGGTCTGACATAAGTGCTATGTTTTATTTATTGTATCTGACTCTCATTTTTGTGGAGATTGTTTGAACTGATTATATTTATGGTTATGTTACATTATTCAACAAAATGCTCATTTAGGCATTAAACTGGAGAAAGAAATGTATGTAAGGGAGGTAACTCCCGCTTGTTCCAGTACTGACAGTTGAGGGGCAGTGTTGGGATTTATCATGAGATGATTGGAATCTTATGTCACTTTCTAAGTGAAAAGCATGCAGATATATATATTGACAGTGCACTTCAGTGAGCGGCATTCCCTTATCTGCATAGGCAGTAGACTTGTTAGCTCTAGTATTGTTTATTTACTATCTTGTGTTCTTGTTTTGCTGTTTATTAACAAACATTCTGCTCCATTTAAGAATGTACATGACTTTTAAGTGAAGTGTGTTGAAGTAGGTACATAGGTGTGCTCTACAAATATAACTGTTTTGGAAAGTTTCTATTTGAAACTGAAATTTGAAGTGTGCATATTAGTGCTACTAGTTTCATATGATCTAAAATATAATTCACATGTGCTGCAGAGTTGATTAGAGTTTTGTCAGAGAAATTTCAAACGGGGGACTAGTCATTTCTTACCTGGGTGGAGGCTAACTATTAGAGATGATTTGCTTTTATTCAGACTTGCATCCCCATTAATTACTTACCTGTAGAATAAGTGACTGGTCTCTTTGATCTACTCACCCATAGAATAGATGACTGGTCTCTCTGATCTACTAACCCGTGGAATAGGTGACTGGTCTCTCTGATCTACTAACCCGTGGAATAGGTGACTGGTCTCTCTGATCTACTAACCCGTAGAATAGGTGACTGGTCTCTCTGATCTGCTAACCCGTAGAATAGGTGACTGGTCTCTCTGATCTACTAACCCGTAGAATAGGTGACTGGTCTCTTTGATCTTACAGGGGGCTCCAAGTCAAAGCCAAGGACATGCTAGATGTCTGAATACTCAGTCAGAAAGGTATTCAAATATATGTCCAGGCTCAGATTTGCAGTACTTTTCTAATCTGTGATTCTGCATATTGTGATAGAGAAACGTGTTTGTAGTGTAGCCTTGTTAGTTGTTTTATTCGTCAACTCAAAGAATGTTTTATTTAACAAAAACTCAAGGTGCATGCTACAAAATATCCCAGCATGTATGTCCACATACATGGCCATAGCTTGGAGACTTGTTCCTGACTCATTGCCCGGTGTCACTGGTTTTCCAGTCATGGAAAGAAAATAAATGCTAATAATTTGTTTCAGAGAAATCATTGTTTCTGTTTATATGTCAAGTCAGTTTATGTTTTTTGTTTGGAAACTTGCCTTCATATGATTCTGTGTATTTTTGAAAACAGGAACGTATTAACAGTCATGTTTAGAAAAAGTTCCTCATTTGAATCTGTTTGTCCCGTTGTAAGCTTGACTTTGTACATTCAGTGGCCTTTCTGAGCCATCATGAGGCTTGAGTTATTCAAGTTTTGTGTTCAGATTTCTCAAGTTACCAGATGTATGTGATCAAGTTATTTACCTTTTCATTCATAGTGACAAATTTGGGATTGGTGACTTGCTCAGGGATTTAGATCATTGTCTGTAGATTGAACATGATTTTCTGTCACAACCATTGTAAGTTTACCTCAGCCCACAGGCAAATTGTAGCACAAATGGGGCGGTGCCCCATAGAGAATATGACAAATCTTCTCATATGCAAGCGAAATGAGCAAAGGTTGGCAACATACTTCCATCGCTTCGGATCGAAAAAATATTTTTCGTGTCAAAATATTGCCACCATCAAAGGTACACTCTCATTTCTTCACTCGGTTGTGCTCTCAGATTTTCTACCCCATGTTTAATAATTACTCACATGAAATATGTTTTATTCATATTGAATGATTGAATGGTTGAACGGAGTGACGATGCAAGAATAAACAAAGATTAAAAAGAAATACCATATTGCCTAATTTTATCATGAACCTGTTGGAGATTATTTGTCATTTCTGTCGTCGCTATTGTTACAATTTTTGTAACATTGATTCTACGTAAAAACACTTCTGGGGTAATGGGCAAATGAAGCAGGGGAGGTAACTGTAAGTGTTCCATATGGAATAATAACCTCCTGTCCCTTCACTCAGTTGAACCGGAAGCTGGAAGGGGTAATGGAGGTGAAGAACTGTCTGATGAATCACGAGTTGCACTTAAAATGCTGAATAAAAAGTATTTCACATGAGTAATTGTTCAACATGGGTTTGGAAAAGTGAGAGCAGAACCAATTGAAGAAATGGATATATACTTTTGATGGTGGTGATATTTTATTTTATGATTATTATATTTTATTATATTTTTCGAAGTGAAGCTAGGATACTACATTGCCAACCTTTGCTTGCTTTGCTCGCATATAAGAAGACTGGTCATTTTCTCTATGCTGTGCAACCCATTTGCGTTACACTTTGATTGTGCTTAGCCATTAAGCATAATTTTTCAATTCATGTATGCTGTCTGTATGTAAGATCTTCAGCAGAAAAGGAGCTGAAGTACTGGAAGTTAACTTGCTTCCCTTCACCCTTGTACATGGAGCCAGGCTAATCCAGTCTTCTATTGCTACGCAGAGTTCAATCCCTTAGCCATGCCAGGATCTTATGGTTGTCAAACATTGGTCACTTGTTCCCCATTATGTTTGTAAGTTTCTTGGGGTGGAGGGGTAGCCTGATAGTTAAAGCGTATGCTCATCACGCTGAAAAGGATTAACCAGATGGGTTCAGTGTGTGAAATCCATTTTTGGTGGCTGTCATGATATTTCTGGAATATTGCTAAAAGTGGCATTAAACCATTCTCACTCTAAGTTTGTCCAAGTCATATCCTTACTCACACGGGTAACCAGTATGATCATCAAGACTGTAAACCTTTTGACTATTCCCACATTGCTTCCTTTGTTGAGTTTCCCACACGACTTTGAGAAATCCTTTGAATATGTGTTTACGAAAATGTATTGAGTCACTTTTCAACAACTGACCTTATGGTATTGTAAGTCAAATGAGTAAGTACAGAAGAAAGTTGTGCTTATATTTCGCCAATGCCTTGACAGACAATGGGCAAGAGTTGGCTGTACATGGTACATCTTCTTTACTATTAATATGGGGAACAGTTTGGTGTAGCTGCTAACACTGTTATCAAGCAAGCGTTGTACGATACTAAAAGAAAGGCTTATGCATGAGTAAAGTTTGTACAGCAGGTTGATGAATGTGACTGATCAAGATAAGGTTAAAGAAATCGTTGTCCTTCACCTTTGTATATCAGCTACACACTGGGCATATCAACTACACAGCAAATACATTTAGCCGTCATATTGCTGGGATATTGCCAACAGCTGCATAAAATCATACTCACTCAATCACTCTTTTGTAGCGAAAAATTCCAGTTTCTTTTATTTTCCAAAAAATGCCTGAATCAAACAATCTCCATGTTAGGTACACAATGCCATAGTGTCAGCATAACCTTGGCAGAAATAGTCACCAACTATTACAATGTATGTCAATATTGTAATCATCAGAAACAAGTTTCTTTTTGCCTGAACCCTTTTTGGTATTGTTAGTGGGAATAGAGGATGTCTGCCGCAGATAAGGCAAAATAGTATTTAATTTCTATTCATGGAATGTGACATTGCATTTAAGTGCTGTGGCCAGTTGTTTTTTGTGTTTATTACTGTTTTTAAAATATATGAACAATATATATTAAACAAATTGAAGGACAAATCCAACATTAACATGTGTTTCATGATGGCTATGTGTCAGGTATTCATTATACTCACAGTACTGTTGTATGCATAAATGACTGACTGTATCTTCCAAGATCCTGTTACCATTCCATTCAGATTTTAATAAGTGGACAAACTGAACAAGACTTGAATATACATGTTAAAGTGTCACTATATCATTAGGGATGAAACGGTATGCTCTTATTACTTGTACCTTGTATTACAGTACAAGGCCTGTGGTTCAGTCCATTTTGGCTTAGTATATGTGAACTTACATTTAGGAAAATTGCAGACATCTTGCAAAGAATTCTGACGTGATTCAATTTCTAGACATTTAGAAAACGTTTAACGAGGTTGATAAAATGATGGCATAGAAATTGAAATTCCAAAATATTTGGAGTGCATTAGTTTACCAAAACAAAGACGGTGTACTTTTTCACCCCTATATATACTATCAATAGTTAATTCTTGCTTGAAATGCATTTTATAAGTTTCTGGTTGTCAGCATTTTTTGCAGAATTGCATACTCTCACTAGTGCAGACTGTGACCTGAATCTGGATGCTATACATCTCTCTGAAATCCATGTCGTAACAAACCATGCATGATGTGTAGTAGTATCTATCTCCTTGTGGGCATTCCATCTTTGAACAAGTAACCTCTGCTTGCTGTGTGAGGTGATGAAATTGATCAGGCACACAGGCTCAGTGACTTATTTAGTTGAGTGTTAATGTATCCAAACGGCCTGGGATACTGCTCATAAAATACAGTGGCTTCAGTGTCGGCTCCAGACATGGTATTAACAGGCCAATGTCACACAACTGGAACATTACCGAGTATAGTGTCAAACTGAACACACCCTAACAGGAACTGCCTGCAAAGTAGAGTATCCAGATTCATGTGCTGTCACTATATATAGCATCACCATGTTAAAGTGGCATCAGTTTGTATTGACTATAGGGCAAAACCAAGTTATATGACAGCTGTCTAGTATGTCAGTAATAGGACTTTGTGTTTTTCATAAATTATTTCAAGTTATAGTTTATGGTCTGGCATCCATTTTACTCAGAATAAATTACAAAATGGCATTGTTTCCTTTGTATCAAAGCAGAGTGTAGATAATATTCATATATAGTCACGTGTCAGAATATATTTGTTTATATATATGGGTGATGAAATGTGTTGTATGAAGTGCATTGATACATCGGGAGTTGTTGTGATTGAGTGTTGGGTGTTGAATGAATGTTGTTGAATTAAATACTTGTTGATCTCTAATGTTTGTTGTTTTTTTCATTTCCAGAATTTTACATCCTCAGTTATCATGGGAATTGTTTCCTTCCTCTTCCATTTTATATCCTGGTTCTTGAACCATAGCTTTATTTAATATCGGATTTGAATGACTCGACTTCCCATGAAACTTCCAAGTAAATGATTGGATTTTTAAAGAAGCAATGATGATTTCAAAATGAATAAGTTTGTTCTTCATGCTGTGAAATTGTTGGATTATGACTAATTATGGCCTAAAAAGCATCTGGGTGGTCTTTAACTTTCTTTTAAGAGCTGTATGTAAATAATTTCCTTTGAAGTTTTAAATGAAGATCTAAGGTAAATTTCAGTGAAAAAGAGACATTTTCACTTTGTGATTCTCTATGCTCACTTCCTGAATGAGGTGTTGATTCCACTTCGGAAATGCAGTCCTACTAATAGGTAAAGGTTATTTGTGACAATAAGACGGAGATAGGATACCCTTCATAACCAAGGATGAGATCTTGACACAGAAACACTTGAAAAATGAGATATTTGTCCTGCAGAGGTGTTGGTTGCTTCAATCCAAGTCTTCATAACTTTTTCACTCTTAACTCAGCAGCCATGACAAAATGCTCAATGACATCATTCACCGTTTATTCCTTCATGTAAGATGAAATTTGTCTATCCAATGAACATAACATGAACATTCCACGTACTTGTACACTGTACATATTTACAGACAAACTGAAGACAAGGATTACAATGGAATCTATTCAGGAAAACATTATTTGCAACTATTATAGTTAAAACATTTTTAAATATTCATGCTTCCAATATTTGTCTTTCGGTATCTTTTACTGTCAGTACAATATTTGAACAAAACAGCCAGTAACATTACAATTAGGCAAAACAAAACTTGGTTCTTTGAAAATGAACTATTATACTTGAAAAAATCTTCTCAAACAATGTGTATACCTAAGGTGTTTGAAATTCCACACAATCTGACACAAGGCAGACATTGACCCTGCAGCTAATTGCTACGTACGCTGCTTGGCTCACAATCTTCTTGCATTATCCTTTTCATTTTCGGTGGTCCAAGGTTACAAGTGTCTGTGACTGTTGTAAGTCTATGTTGAAGTACAGGAGTTATGGTAGTTCTAGAACTTTGAGAGCTTGGTGAAGCAGGGCCCAGATGGATGAAACTGCATCATGGTGGTTTAAGGGAGCATGCTCTCTTTCTACATCATACATGCACATATTGGCCCACATTCAAAACTAAATCACACCTGAAACCATGTCAACATGAAGTTATAGGTATCTGCCAAGATAAATACTCATAAATACAACCTAAGTGCCACTTATTCACTATTCCCAAAAATAACCCCCAAGTAAAAAATAAGTGGGTCTGAAATTCATATACATATATTTTCAGTGTTCTAGACAGTGCAGTTTATTGCTATCTCAGTGATCTGCGTTTTCTCAGATATGAAACTAAACTGCATACCTCCAGTCTCAGTCTAAGTAAACTTAGTCTCAGTGTTAATTGTTACACTCCACCATTGAGTCTAACAAACCCTAGTAGGTCGCATCAGGTGACCTTTGAACAACCTATGACCGTCCAATCAAATGCGATACGGCAAAAGGAAATTGACCGATCAGACAACGGCTAGTACTTAGGGATCGGATGGACTTTAAAAATATTCAGGTCACTGACATAGATCTCTCCACAAACAAAATTCTGTGTATATAACACAGTTATTTGACTTGCAGTTTATACGCTTTAGGGTTTCTGTTGACATAGCTATTATTTCCGCAAGATGACATCCTTGAATATTGCCAAAACATTATTTTCAGCGTTTGTTTACTCACCGTTGTCATCACCTGGAAGCGGGTGTACGCTAAAAAGCATTCAGAATGTTCCGGTACGAACAAATTCTTCAAGATAAAAAGTTCAAAGGGTATGTGCGAGTGTCCACTTTTGCAATTTGGTAAGCTGTGCTCTGATTAGTCAACCTAAAAGGTTACCTGACGCGACCTCCAATAAAGTTTTGTCAGACTCAGTAGTGGAATGTAACGAAAAGTACTGAGGCTAAGTTTACTTAGACAGTTCCAGTCTGTATTTAGAGTGAGCTCCCTTTGAAACCCGAACCACTTATGGTGTGTATCACCTCCAAATGGGTATCTTAGCATGCATTTCTCAGTTTTACTTTCTTCAGTAACTAAAGTCAGGTAATCAAGTGAACTATTATATAAGGAGACCAGATCTTAACTTGCTGCCAATCAATGTAATCTTGTTGGATAATGTAGAAGCACTTATGCACAAACTTGGACCATAACTGGACCAGAAACAGGCTTCCTGTGTCTTTGGCGCTGAGGATAAAAGTATCAGAAAAAAACTGAAGAACAGAAAGACTTCCTGCATATAAAGTAACCATGGTAACTATATAAGACATGCATCTTAATGATAACTTCATCTTGAGGTTATGTCCTTAAATCCATATAAAACATACTGACTCAATCTCTGAAACATTGTCATCATGGTTGGTTGATCTGCAGCAGGTACATATTTGGCCCTGATTGTAATCTTGGTCATCCAACACTGTGTTATCTTGATCATCCACACAAACACACATACTGTCTATTGGATGGTGACGTCAAGTCTCTTCCTTCTTGTTTTTAGGTTGAGGGTTGCTTAACTCCATGTCAATTCTCTCCTTTGCTCGTATGACCTGAATTTGACAATTCAAAAACTAGTGCTAGTAGTAGCTGGTAATGATACGATTCACTGATGCATCAGCCCATTGCTGGCATGCTTTGAATGATAAGATATATAATTCATTTGATTTGGTATAGATTCACTTTGACATCTATTGATTATTATTTTGATGTTACACTGACATTTTGTCTTAAACATTTTTTGTTATTTTTTGTAATAAAAAGACATTATCAAAAGTGAACTTAACACATCCTTCCTTTTAATTCTGTTTGACATCACATAAGACTAGACTTCATGATGGTTGAGAGTCAGTCTTCCCTTCTCTTGTAATTTCTCAAAAATAATTGGCGACTGGTTAGCTTTGGTATGAGCTTGCCATCAACATAATGGCTGCTTGTTATGAGCAAAATGTCAGAAATGTAGCATCAAGAAACGTATCGTGACCTTATTGAGTGCCTGAGTGACTTTAGCTTTACGCCACACTCAGCAATACTCCAGCTGTATGGCAGCGGTTTGTAAATAATCGAGTCTGTACCAGACAATCCACTGATCAACAGCATGAGCATTGATCTGTGCAATTGGGAACTGATGACATGTGTCAACAAAGTCAGCGAGCCTGGGCACCCGATCCCATTAGTTGCCTCATACAAGCATAGTTGATTGTGACCTCAGTATCGAGATATGTATCGTCCCATGAGGCACCTGTGTCTAGACACCCCTATTTGTGAGTGAATATTTCTGAATTGTTCCCATGTTTGCAGGTTTTAACATGTCAACAATATTGTTAATAATAATCTCTCAAACTGATTACTAATATGAAAATCTTAAGACAATACCCCCAGAACAGTGACATAGTTCCACAGTCAACACAAGTTCAGTCCATTTATCACATGGGCGTTAGTGTTAGCCTAGTGGTTTCACTGTTTGGGCATGATGCCAAGGAACTGTGTTCGATTCACCACATGGGTGCAATGTGTGAAGCCAATTTCTTGTGTGCCCCGCCATGATATTGCGTAAAACCATACATGCAATCACATTTACCACAAGTCAATCAGGTAGCAACACTCTTTCAGAACGCAGGGCCTGTTTTATCAGTTTGTGGAAGTCTAAATGTAAAAACAATTGCCACATAGGCATTAAGTACGTGTTGAAGTATGAACCAGACAAACTAGGGATTCTAGCATGTGTAGTTCCACTTCACATATCACTTTTCATAGTAGTAATCAGTTTCTCATCATACTGACAATCTGTTGTAGGATAGATAGCATACCTTAGACTGTATATAGAATGAGCCTCCCTTGGACTTCTCATTGACGTTAAACAAGTGGTCATATTTACTCTGTATCAATTCTTTGTCTGTGATTTCGGACACATTAAGTATCTGCTTTGCCTCCTGCAATATTCAAGTGAGTGAGTGAACAAGTAGGGTAGTTTCAACATTATTTTCAACAGTACCCCAGTTGTGTTGGGGCATCAGCTCTATGTCAGAGAAAACACGGTCTTAGTCACTTACCACCTTGATGAAACCTGTGAACATACACTATCAGGTTGAATATTCCTTGTAGAAAAGAAATATTTTTTGAACACTGTAGTAAAAAGGTTTGCGAAACTGAAACTATGATTCTATGACTTTTCCACTATGTCTGAGTTGTATATACAGCACTACTTTGCCTGACTGATTCAGCACATTTGGGACATCAAATCTGAAGAGTACATCTCAGACAAAGGACCTGATTTCAACATCTAGCAAATATTATTAGACCTTCACGAATGTCATACTGTAAACACAATATCAACAAAATGAAAAATGCAATACTGGCTTATTTATGAACAGGACAACAAGGATGGAAATACTGAAATGTCATACTAGTGAGGGATATGTACAGAAAAGTACAGTGTGAAATATGTGTTAAACTATGTGTAACTACAGAGTCTACAATCTCAGTGGTTGGACACATAGAAAAAGGACTTTACTGAGGACAGGTAAGTGTAGAAATGAGCAATGTGTTTTCTTTTTCTATGGCCAAAGTGACTTAATTGGAACAGACCATGACTTTATGCAAATTAGAGTGGACTGATACTGTATTACACAGGACTCTTTTTTAATGGCCATTTTAAAATTAAACCTAGCTTAACCTATAAATGATAGCTAACATAAAAATAATAACATTATTACTGGAACTTTTAAGGATGTAACTACCATGGAGTCTCACTATCACTATGAAAAGAAACAGGTAGGAGGGGTTGTCTTAAACGGTGTGTCACGACATGTGTCACAGACAGTGGTGAGGCTTGTGGGTAGAAATATCAGCTGAAATTAGACAATCCTTTAGGGGAATTAAACTGGGGAGGTAAACAGCATATCATAACAATTTACAAGATCCAGTCAACAGGTGGTCATGCCACCTATATATTTTGAGACATTTAATGTGATGGCTGATTTAAGCTTTTCTATGGGTATCATACTCTTTTACATACCTAAACATATACTTTATGAAAGATATCTAAGATGTTAATCAGTAGAGAGACTTATTCAACACACATGAAAAGGCATAAAACATCTTTGAGATGACCCCTTGTGCCTGTGGGCAGCAAATGCGTTTCATGCCAGGTGAGTCGACTGTCCACCATCATACCTCATTGCCACCTATAGTCTGATCTACTGTTTTCAGCAGCTATTTGTATTGTATCTAAGCTTTGCCTGATTTTACGAGTGAACATGCTGTTCTGGGTACCCTGTCACGCATTCCGACAGTACAATATTTCAGTATAACATTATCATGGCAATATGATTCGACCCAAAACAACATTATACTTGTAAGACCAAAAACATTCCCCACTGCAACATTATACCAGATGAAGGGGCAAGAAGTAACATATATTACCATGGATACGCCAACCTCACAGATAAGCCAATGCTCTAACTTGAGCCTTAAAATTGGTATCAAGCTGAGAAGCTGACTCCCCGCGATGAGGGTCGTAACTGCTGCCAACTCTGACCACAAGACAACTGGCACTTACTGTTAAAATTTAAGCATGTTTTTTGAGAAGAGTATCTAATAAAGATTTTACTGACCTATAATGTGGGAACCTGTGTTTGTTTTATTTTTATATCACAGAAATCTAATCTATGTTAAAATATTGGCAGGTCTCAATCAGTTACACAGCTGAAAAGATGTCACTATCCATAGTAAGTGTCATGTATTCAACATCACACCTGTAACGACATGATACCTGTAAAGTCATCCCTGTGGCTGTGTCTGCAGCAGCTCTCCTTGCTCCTTTTCTCCCTCCCCCAGCCCTCTGGGCTGCCTGTTGGCTTGCTGCATATTCCTGCTTCAGTGCACGTGCAAATGCTCGACCAACAACCTGTGTCCCAGCGACCAGGATCTGTGCTAGATACTTGGCCTATAACAAAATATCCGTTAGGATTGGGTTAGAATTGATTTTCAGAAACCCATGATCATTGTAAAAGGTAACTAACAGGATTGGTTGACACAAGCCATTGTATCTAAATGGCGTAGATTGATGTTCGTGCTGTTGATAACAGAATCTGGTCTGGTACAGACTCAGTTATTTACAAATCTCCCCCATACAGCTGGAATATTGCTGAATGTGACATTAAACAAGAACCAACCAACCTATAACAAGAGAAGCATGAGTGAACAGTTTTCATGATGCTTTCCTGAGCAAAGATTAAAAGCAATATTCCAGTTACTCAAAATTTCAAATGAACAATAATCAAACATATTCACAGATTATAGTAGCAGGGTAATGAATCTTCTATGAATCTGACTATCAAGCAATCAGTGCAATAATCATGGTAAGATGTTGATATCTAATCTGCCAAAACAATAAACTAAATATTTGCGGTCTCCTAAAAAGTGCAAATGCTACTCCACAAGAAGTTTTACTGGTCTCAGACAAGCAGGCATATGTTAATTTTTAGCCATGCTTACTAATCTGTTTCATCAATTGTCCCTATTTTCAGTCTTCTGAATGATTTCTCTAATTTTAAGATCTTTATTTGACTTATGATTCATAAAACAGTCTTCCTTACACGTACCTGTATGATTAGCGACTGCAGCCACCACTAGTGTCACTAGTGTCGCTATTTTTAGAATTGTGTATGATTTTGGGCCACGGACAGGCCACCGTTTAAGGTCAAAATATGCATATTTTGAAGATATGTATGTGATATTTCTTGATTGCGCTGTACACATGTTCCGGTGCGCATATTTTGCAAAACTAACATATGTCAGAGAAAGATGAAGAAACGCTAGTAAGTTAAACTTTGCTCTTTTTTTATATGTATGTCAAACACTGTAAAAAAAAATTTCTTTCAAGTATGAGCAAATACGCTCAATACAATCATTCATTTACAAGCATGCAAAGTTTGGTTATTTTAGGAAGTATATAACTTACTGAAATGAGACCTTAAACTTTTCCGGTGTCATTGCTGCGAATCTGCATAGCTCGTCGTTTAGAGTTATCTGCCCTTGATATGAAGTGGGGAAAGTAAGCTAAGGAATTTTCACTGCCAAAGTTTTCATAAATAACACTTTTGTTTATCATGTTTCCTGGATTTTCCTGTGCACGGAACAATTTCAGTGTAGACATAATCGTATTTGAGCAATTAACACTGAACTGAAGGAGAAATAAACAGGAATTTGCCACTCTTGTTTTATTTCCAAATTGCAATTTAGTAACCATGGTAACCTGAGTACATTAATGGATTTTTCGAAGTAAATGCATGTAAACAATCCCTGTGTCTTAGCAAAGACAAGCTTCATTCCATGTTCATTCAGTGTGTTCAAATAGTTGTAATGACTAACGTCCAAATATGTCTACTTTTTAAAGGTCAATTTATTGGAAACCAGAATGAATGTATGTAGAATACTTAAAAATTAGTAAACATGTTATGCATTGCATAAAGGTTTAGTTTTTGAAACCAGAATTATCTTGGTTTTCTTTTGGATGAATTGCATGAACAAAAGTTTCTTGTGGTACAATAGAGTAAAAATTTACACATACAATGTACAAACTGAGGTTTTTGTTCATATCTCTTCTTTATTATGTCCATGACACTTTTTGGTTTTGTTTATTGTCCATGCTTTTCCACTCATCAGTGATGTCAAATATGATGGTTTCTATCTGACTTTTTATGACCTTTTGCTCAGAATCAGATGCCTCTCTGACAGCCAGTATTCATAGCCAGCCCAAGTAGCACTTGCAATAGTTAAGTGTAAGTAGTAACTGTTTCACCATAGCATAGCAAGTCCATTGACATTGTTGTATTTCAAGTTGCTTGAGACTGCTTTAATATATTCTGTAAGAACTAACCCCTCAGTACTAATGTAAACATAAAAATAACAATTAGATAGAGCATCAGAATTTACATCTGGTGTAAATGCCACGTTATGTCCTTGCAGATAGTGCTATAGGTCTTCTGAAACAGTATTTGTCATGACAAAGTAGAACTGATTACATTTTAGGTTTACACTAAAAATGTTGTTAATCTTTTACTTCAGCTGATGGCCTGAAATGCAAGCCACCACACCAAACGTATTTATAGATCACAACCAGTCATCCTTAGTCACTTGTGTGATAGCTTGAAAAGCACAAGATGCCTGTAAATAAAATACAGACATGTTACATATTGGATTGAAGTCGTGTTTTACAGATTCCTACTTGGAGTGTGCCTTGTCTGGAGGAAAATACTGTCGAAGATAAATATGTCCGCCTCTCTCTCTCACAACACATAATGTGTAACACATGATACATGTGTAAAGTAAAGTGTAAAGTATGTTATAAGTCTCATCTCCATGTAGAGTCAAAGAGGATTGCAAAATCGTGGCACCTGCTGCGTAGTAAAATAATTTTGCAGCAGAATTGTTATTCTGTTTATGATAACAAGTAATGCTCTTACAAAGTGTAGCTAGATATTTTGTATGAGTATTTTGTGCTCATCGTGGGACTGAACAAATGTTTGAAAAAAGAATCAAAAGCCCACCCACTTATTAAATACTGGAATCACAAGGGTTTGAAGAACATTGCAAATAATAATGCTTGAAGATGAGATTCACAATGATTCCAAGCTGATGTCATGTGTAGGTATTTTTTAATTTGATGTTAATGGTGCTGGTGTGATCGCCACTGTCTTGTGTAGCTGTTAAATTGTACACTCAAATATTTTCTGAAGATACTTCTGAAACCCATGGGAGACATCCAAGGCAGGTGCTGAAACTGTAAGTTTAGTGAAACTGAAACACTGAAGTGACTGAAAATAACATAGTTTATGTGTTTGATCCTCTTTGTTTGAGGTTTCATTTCAAGTATACTCTGAACAAACGTGTCAAGTCATGTTACATAATTGGATTATGGACAACTTTCAACAATCGTATGAACTATTTACTGCATTGAAAGCAGAGCTGTGACGTACATATAACAAGCAATCATCATGTTTTTTAATATCTTTAAAAACTGCTAAGATTTTCTTATCTGATAAATAATTTTCAAAAATCAAGTACGTGTCTATATTATATAATTTCATCTTGAATGTTAAACACTATTAAAGAGGATTTTTTAGAAGATTTTACTCAAAAGCCTTGGTAAAAGCATCATGGTAAAAATTATATTTTTTTTCCTGAATATTTGTAAAAAGACATGAAAAGGATAAAGAAATCTATTCTAATTTGATATTCACAACATTCAGTCATACTGCGTTCAGAACTGGGTAGAAAGAAATGCAATATGACATTATAAATGACTGTGTGACTTTACAATGCCTTTGTTTTTTATTCATGACAAGATTTTCCCTCAGACACTTGCTTGTAGCTTTAAAGGTTATGAAAAGTTTCGAAAGGAAACTTTAAAGAAACGTGAATCAACATCTACTCAATAGACTGGAACATTTTTTTACATGAAAACTTATATTCCCTTGGAGCAGTCGAGTGGCCCAATTTGGTTTGTGAAATCGATCACATGCGTGGTCTCGGTTGGACCTCTTTGGGCTAAAACACATACATTTTTTGTGAAAAAAACCCATCATTTCTTTACTTCTCAGTGGTTGCTAGATCTAAAAAATAAGCACAAAAATATTCTTTGTATCTCAAAATTGTATCTGCGGTCCCTAGTATGATGATAAAGAGTAACTTAAGTAAAAGGTCACTGATCGAAAACATCAATTACTCGCCTTACCAACAACCACACTGGCAACTGTTGTAGGTGGAAGGCTACCGTTCGCAATGGTTAGTGTTGAGAGTTTTCAAGAAATTCGAAGGCAAGAAAACAATAATATTCTTCTCAGATGGCATGAACGCTACCTATATCAGCAGGATACCATTTTTTCAGACACTGTCGTGAAGTGAAGAAAAGTTGATATTTTAAATCATGGGCAGGTTTACTCACTGCAACTGTGGTGCTCATATCTCAACCACGCTGAACCAGATTATATTCGGCTGCACTAACCGTTGAATCACATGACATACTAACCATTTATCTGCTGTAATACCGCTAGACCTTGCACATGTCCTCTATTGACACCGGAAGCAACGGTGTACCCTCCCGCAGTGAATATTCGTGAATTCCTCACAGTGGATTTTCACGGAAAAGAGGGGTCGCTTGGATGAAATTACGAAAGAGTTTTTTCATATCAACAGCATCATGAGTTAAGATACATGGCAAATCTACACCTAGCCCTTTGCCACTATACGAGTTCTTCGCAGAGTAGAACAGAATTAGAATGTGAAATTAAAATATTTTAGCGTATAATTTTTGAGGGATCACTTCTTTCTTTCCAAAATTTAGCCCGGTTCTTTATTGGTGACAGAACTTCCGGCTTTGCGTGTCACGTTATCAACAGAGAAGAAGTCTGACTCGCCGCTGGTGCAATACGAGGCCGAAAAATATTCACATTCAGCATGCCGAAAGACAATTTGAGAGAATATCTGGATGGGAATGAACTGGATCTTAGCCTCAATAACCTGTCGGTTGTCCCTGTAAAAGAACTGGTAGGAAATACTGACACTTACATGCAGTTGAAAATGAAACGGACGTTTGTTTACTGTATAATTTATAAAACCACTTGGGTTTTTACTTTCAACCGGCTTGGTTTTGATGATATATAGTATGGAGATGGGAAAGAGTTGAATAACCAGGTAGCATGCTCATAAGTGACTTATATCTTGCCTTTGGTGCCCTTGATGCGATGATTAGTTTCACAAATTACTCATTTACAATTAGACGTTAGTGCCTAAACATGATGAATGGATGTTATTATGCAAGTCAGCATAATTCAGTTACACCATCATGGGTATGGCAGCTTGAAAATACTAGCTGTTTGCCATCTAAACCACTCTTTACAGCATAGGCAATGTTCCAGGTTTTAGATTTTGACTTTTAATCATCTTGTGCCATCAAATGAAGCCATTTGAAACTGGTTAGTTAACCTGAAGTTCACTAAGGGCTATATACTGGGACAGGTCGAAGTATCCCCTAGTTATCTGAGAAGCATTGTCAGAGCCAACCTGGGTAATGGTGATAGCTATATTAAGTTTAGTGTTTATTCCATTTTGTGACAGTTATCCCGGTCATGGCAACTGAAATCAAAAAGAAAAAGATGATTGGTTATATATTTGATTATATGCTCCAAATGCTTATTTTAGCCACATCAGCAGAGACCATTGCCATCTTTTTCTCATTTTTTTTGGTTAACATTGCATGTTTGAAGCCCGATGTGTTCGCATAGAAAGGTGTTCCATCACCTTTACCATTATTTGAAGTTCAGTTCTCCTTCACTGCTCGAGTTATGCCAAGTTCAACATATGTCATATTTGGGATTTCACTTTCTTAGTAAAGTACAAATGCTAGTACTTTTTTCGGTTGAGTCCCATCCGGGATTCGAACCCGCACCCTCAAAGTCAGGCACCTAATCGCCAGCACACAAAGTCAGCCGCCTAGCCCGCTCAGCCACCGCGACTTCCACAAAAAAATGAAAGTCGGACAACTGGTAGTCTAGACTGCGTACTTTGTGTACCCCTCTGATGAGTGTAAATTGGCACGGCTCCCACGGCCGAAAGCTATGATTACACGATGCCATTTAGAAAGTGGTCAAATGCAACATATGTCATATTTGGGATTTCACTTTCTTAGTAAAGTACAAATGCTAGTACTTTTTTCGGTTGAGTCCCATCCGGGATTCGAACCCGCACCCTCAAAGTCAGGCACCTAATCGCCAGCACACAAAGTCAGCCGCCTAGCCCGCTCAGCCACCGCGACTTCCACAAAAAATGAAAGTCGGACAACTGGTAGTCTAGACTGCGTACTTTGTGTACCCCTCTAATGAGTGTAAATTGGCACGGCTCCCACGGCCGAAAGCTATGATTACACGATGCCATTTAGAAAGTGGTCAAATGCAACATATGTCATATTTGGGATTTCACTTTCTTAGTAAAGTACAAATGCTAGTACTTTTTTCGGTTGAGTCCCATCCGGGATTCGAACCCGCACCCTCAAAGTCAGGCACCTAATCGCCAGCACACAAAGTCAGCCGCCTAGCCCGCTCAGCCACCGCGACTTCCACAAAAAATGAAAGTCGGACAACTGGTAGTCTAGACTGCGTACTTTGTGTACCCCTCTGATGAGTGTAAATTGGCACGGCTCCCACGGCCGAAAGCTATGATTACACGATGCCATTTAGAAAGTGGTCAAATGCAACATATGTCATATTTGGGATTTCACTTTCTTAGTAAAGTACAAATGCTAGTACTTTTTTCGGTTGAGTCCCATCCGGGATTCGAACCCGCACCCTCAAAGTCAGGCACCTAATCGCCAGCACACAAAGTCAGCCGCCTAGCCCGCTCAGCCACCGCGACTTCCACAAAAAATGAAAGTCGGACAACTGGTAGTCTAGACTGCGTACTTTGTGTACCCCTCTGATGAGTGTAAATTGGCACGGCTCCCACGGCCGAAAGCTATGATTACACGATGCCATTTAGAAAGTGGTCAAATGCAACATATGTCATATTTGGGATTTCACTTTCTTAGTAAAGTACAAATGTTAGTACTTTTTCCGGTTGAGTCCCATCCGGGATTCGAACCCGCACCCTCAAAGTCAGGCACCTAATCGCCAGCACACAAAGTCAGCCGCCTAGCCCGCTCAGCCACCGCGACTTCCACAAAAAAATGAAAGTCGGACAACTGGTAGTCTAGACTGCGTACTTTGTGTACCCCTCTGATGAGTGTAAATTGGCACGGCTCCCACGGCCGAAAGCTATGATTACACGATGCCATTTAGAAAGTGGTCAAATGCAACATATGTCATATTTGGGATTTCACTTTCTTAGTAAAGTACAAATGCTAGTACTTTTTTCGGTTGAGTCCCATCCGGGATTCGAACCCGCACCCTCAAAGTCAGGCACCTAATCGCCAGCACACAAATGGGACTCAACCGAAAAAAGTACTAGCATTTGTACTTTACTAAGAAAGTGAAATCCCAAATATGACATATGTTGCATTTGACCACTTTCTAAATGGCATCGTGTAATCATAGCTTTCGGCCGTGGGAGCCGTGCCAATTTACACTCATCAGAGGGGTACACAAAGTACGCAGTCTAGACTACCAGTTGTCCGACTTTCATTTTTTGTGGAAGTCGCGGTGGCTGAGCGGGCTAGGCGGCTGACTTTGTGTGCTGGCGATTAGGTGCCTGACTTTGAGGGTGCGGGTTCGAATCCCGGATGGGACTCAACCGAAAAAAGTACTAGCATTTGTACTTTACTAAGAAAGTGAAATCCCAAATATGACATATGTTGCATTTGACCACTTTCTAAATGGCATCGTGTAATCATAGCTTTCGGCCGTGGGAGCCGTGCCAATTTACACTCATCAGAGGGGTACACAAAGTACGCAGTCTAGACTACCAGTTGTCCGACTTTCATTTTTTGTGGAAGTCGCGGTGGCTGAGCGGGCTAGGCGGCTGACTTTGTGTGCTGGCGATTAGGTGCCTGACTTTGAGGGTGCGGGTTCGAATCCCGGATGGGACTCAACCGAAAAAAGTACTAGCATTTGTACTTTACTAAGAAAATGAAATCCCAAATATGACATATGTTGCATTTGACCACTTTCTAAATGGCATCGTGTAATCATAGCTTTCGGCCGTGGGAGCCGTGCCAATTTACACTCATCAGAGGGGTACACAAAGTACGCAGTCTAGACTACCAGTTGTCCGACTTTCATTTTTTGTGGAAGTCGCGGTGGCTGAGCGGGCTAGGCGGCTGACTTTGTGTGCTGGCGATTAGGTGCCTGACTTTGAGGGTGCGGGTTCGAATCCCGGATGGGACTCAACCGAAAAAAGTACTAGCATTTGTACTTTACTAAGAAAGTGAAATCCCAAATATGACATATGTTGCATTTGACCACTTTCTAAATGGCATCGTGTAATCATAGCTTTCGGCCGTGGGAGCCGTGCCAATTTACACTCATCAGAGGGGTACACAAAGTACGCAGTCTAGACTACCAGTTGTCCGACTTTCATTTTTTGTGGAAGTCGCGGTGGCTGAGCGGGCTAGGCGGCTGACTTTGTGTGCTGGCGATTAGGTGCCTGACTTTGAGGGTGCGGGTTCGAATCCCGGATGGGACTCAACCGAAAAAAGTACTAGCATTTGTACTTTACTAAGAAAGTGAAATCCCAAATATGACATATGTTGCATTTGACCACTTTCTAAATGGCATCGTGTAATCATAGCTTTCGGCCGTGGGAGCCGTGCCAATTTACACTCATCAGAGGGGTACACAAAGTACGCAGTCTAGACTACCAGTTGTCTGACTTTCATTTTTTGTGGAAGTCGCGGTGGCTGAGCGGGCTAGGCGGCTGACTTTGTGTGCTGGCGATTAGGTGCCTGACTTTGAGGGTGCGGGTTCGAATCCCGGATGGGACTCAACCGAAAAAAGTACTAGCATTTGTACTTTACTAAGAAAATGAAATCCCAAATATGACATATGTTGCATTTGACCACTTTCTAAATGGCATCGTGTAATCATAGCTTTCGGCCGTGGGAGCCGTGCCAATTTACACTCATCAGAGGGGTACACAAAGTACGCAGTCTAGACTACCAGTTGTCCGACTTTCATTTTTTGTGGAAGTCGCGGTGGCTGAGCGGGCTAGGCGGCTGACTTTGTGTGCTGGCGATTAGGTGCCTGACTTTGAGGGTGCGGGTTCGAATCCCGGATGGGACTCAACCGAAAAAAGTACTAGCATTTGTACTTTACTAAGAAAGTGAAATCCCAAATATGACATATGTTGCATTTGACCACTTTCTAAATGGCATCGTGTAATCATAGCTTTCGGCCGTGGGAGCCGTGCCAATTTACACTCATCAGAGGGGTACACAAAGTACGCAGTCTAGACTACCAGTTGTCCGACTTTCATTTTTTGTGGAAGTCGCGGTGGCTGAGCGGGCTAGGCGGCTGACTTTGTGTGCTGGCGATTAGGTGCCTGACTTTGAGGGTGCGGGTTCGAATCCCGGATGGGACTCAACCGAAAAAAGTACTAGCATTTGTACTTTACTAAGAAAGTGAAATCCCAAATATGACATATGTTGCATTTGACCACTTTCTAAATGGCATCGTGTAATCATAGCTTTCGGCCGTGGGAGCCGTGCCAATTTACACTCATCAGAGGGGTACACAAAGTACGCAGTCTAGACTACCAGTTGTCCGACTTTCATTTTTTGTGGAAGTCGCGGTGGCTGAGCGGGCTAGGCGGCTGACTTTGTGTGCTGGCGATTAGGTGCCTGACTTTGAGGGTGCGGGTTCGAATCCCGGATGGGACTCAACCGAAAAAAGTACTAGCATTTGTACTTTACTAAGAAAGTGAAATCCCAAATATGACATATGTTGCATTTGACCACTTTCTAAATGGCATCGTGTAATCATAGCTTTAGGCCGTGGGAGCCGTGCCAATTTACACTCATCAGAGGGGTACACAAAGTACGCAGTCTAGACTACCAGTTGTCCGACTTTCATTTTTTGTGGAAGTCGCGGTGGCTGAGCGGGCTAGGCGGCTGACTTTGTGTGCTGGCGATTAGGTGCCTGACTTTGAGGGTGCGGGTTCGAATCCCGGATGGGACTCAACCGAAAAAAGTACTAGCATTTGTACTTTACTAAGAAAGTGAAATCCCAAATATGACATATGTTGCATTTGACCACTTTCTAAATGGCATCGTGTAATCATAGCTTTCGGCCGTGGGAGCCGTGCCAATTTACACTCATCAGAGGGGTACACAAAGTACGCAGTCTAGACTACCAGTTGTCCGACTTTCATTTTTTGTGGAAGTCGCGGTGGCTGAGCGGGCTAGGCGGCTGACTTTGTGTGCTGGCGATTAGGTGCCTGACTTTGAAGGTGCGGGTTCGAATCCCGGATGGGACTCAACCGAAAAAAGTACTAGCATTTGTACTTTACTAAGAAAGTGAAATCCCAAATATGACATATGTTGCATTTGACCACTTTCTAAATGGCATCGTGTAATCATAGCTTTCGGCCGTGGGAGCCGTGCCAATTTACACTCATCAGAGGGGTACACAAAGTACGCAGTCTAGACTACCAGTTGTCCGACTTTCATTTTTTGTGGAAGTCGCGGTGGCTGAGCGGGCTAGGCGGCTGACTTTGTGTGCTGGCGATTAGGTGCCTGACTTTGAGGGTGCGGGTTCGAATCCCGGATGGGACTCAACCGAAAAAAGTACTAGCATTTGTACTTTACTAAGAAAGTGAAATCCCAAATATGACATATGTTGCATTTGACCACTTTCTAAATGGCATCATGTAATCATAGCTTTCGGCCGTGGGAGCCGTGCCAATTTACACTCATCAGAGGGGTACACAAAGTACGCAGTCTAGACTACCAGTTGTCCGACTTTCATTTTTTGTGGAAGTCGCGGTGGCTGAGCGGGCTAGGCGGCTGACTTTGTGTGCTGGCGATTAGGTGCCTGACTTTGAGGGTGCGGGTTCGAATCCCGGATGGGACTCAACCGAAAAAAGTACTAGCATTTGTACTTTACTAAGAAAGTGAAATCCCAAATATGACATATGTTGCATTTGACCACTTTCTAAATGGCATCGTGTAATCATAGCTTTCGGCCGTGGGAGCCGTGCCAATTTACACTCATTAGAGGGGTACACAAAGTACGCAGTCTAGACTACCAGTTGTCCGACTTTCATTTTTTGTGGAAGTCGCGGTGGCTGAGCGGGCTAGGCGGCTGACTTTGTGTGCTGGCGATTAGGTGCCTGACTTTGAGGGTGCGGGTTCGAATCCCGGATGGGACTCAACCGAAAAAAGTACTAGCATTTGTACTTTACTAAGAAAGTGAAATCCCAAATATGACATATGTTGCATTTGACCACTTTCTAAATGGCATCGTGTAATCATAGCTTTCGGCCGTGGGAGCCGTGCCAATTTACACTCATCAGAGGGGTACACAAAGTACGCAGTCTAGACTACCAGTTGTCCGACTTTCATTTTTTGTGGAAGTCGCGGTGGCTGAGCGGGCTAGGCGGCTGACTTTGTGTGCTGGCGATTAGGTGCCTGACTTTGAGGGTGCGGGTTCGAATCCCGGATGGGACTCAACCGAAAAAAGTACTAGCATTTGTACTTTACTAAGAAAGTGAAATCCCAAATATGACATATGTTGCATTTGACCACTTTCTAAATGGCATCGTGTAATCATAGCTTTCGGCCGTGGGAGCCGTGCCAATTTACACTCATTAGAGGGGTACACAAAGTACGCAGTCTAGACTACCAGTTGTCCGACTTTCATTTTTTGTGGAAGTCGTGGTGGCTGAGCGGGCTAGGCGGCTGACTTTGTGTGCTGGCGATTAGGTGCCTGACTTTGAGGGTGCGGGTTCGAATCCCGGATGGGACTCAACCGAAAAAAGTACTAGCATTTGTACTTTACTAAGAAAGTGAAATCCCAAATATGACATATGTTGCATTTGACCACTTTCTAAATGGCATCGTGTAATCATAGCTTTCGGCCGTGGGAGCCGTGCCAATTTACACTCATCAGAGGGGTACACAAAGTACGCAGTCTAGACTACCAGTTGTCCGACTTTCATTTTTTTGTGGAAGTCGCGGTGGCTGAGCGGGCTAGGCGGCTGACTTTGTGTGCTGGCGATTAGGTGCCTGACTTTGAGGGTGCGGGTTCGAATCCCGGATGGGACTCAACCGAAAAAAGTACTAGCATTTGTACTTTACTAAGAAAGTGAAATCCCAAATATGACATATGTTGCATTTGACCACTTTCTAAATGGCATCGTGTAATCATAGCTTTCGGCCGTGGGAGCCGTGCCAATTTACACTCATCAGAGGGGTACACAAAGTACGCAGTCTAGACTACCAGTTGTCCGACTTTCATTTTTTTGTGGAAGTCGCGGTGGCTGAGCGGGCTAGGCGGCTGACTTTGTGTGCTGGCGATTAGGTGCCTGACTTTGAGGGTGCGGGTTCGAATCCCGGATGGGACTCAACCGGAAAAAGTACTAACATTTGTACTTTACTAAGAAAGTGAAATCCCAAATATGACATATGTTGCATTTGACCACTTTCTAAATGGCATCGTGTAATCATAGCTTTCGGCCGTGGGAGCCGTGCCAATTTACACTCATCAGAGGGGTACACAAAGTACGCAGTCTAGACTACCAGTTGTCCGACTTTCATTTTTTGTGGAAGTCGCGGTGGCTGAGCGGGCTAGGCGGCTGACTTTGTGTGCTGGCGATTAGGTGCCTGACTTTGAGGGTGCGGGTTCGAATCCCGGATGGGACTCAACCGAAAAAAGTACTAGCATTTGTACTTTACTAAGAAAGTGAAATCCCAAATATGACATATGTTGCATTTGACCACTTTCTAAATGGCATCGTGTAATCATAGCTTTCGGCCGTGGGAGCCGTGCCAATTTACACTCATCAGAGGGGTACACAAAGTACACAGTCTAGACTACCAGTTGTCCGACTTTCATTTTTTGTGGAAGTCGCGGTGGCTGAGCGGGCTAGGCGGCTGACTTTGTGTGCTGGCGATTAGGTGCCTGACTTTGAGGGTGCGGGTTCGAATCCCGGATGGGACTCAACCGAAAAAAGTACTAGCATTTGTACTTTACTAAGAAAGTGAAATCCCAAATATGACATATGTTGCATTTGACCACTTTCTAAATGGCATCGTGTAATCATAGCTTTCGGCCGTGGGAGCCGTGCCAATTTACACTCATCAGAGGGGTACACAAAGTACGCAGTCTAGACTACCAGTTGTCCGACTTTCATTTTTTGTGGAAGTCGCGGTAGCTGAGCGGGCTAGGCGGCTGACTTTGTGTGCTGGCGATTAGGTGCCTGACTTTGAGGGTGCGGGTTCGAATCCCGGATGGGACTCAACCGAAAAAAGTACTAGCATTTGTACTTTACTAAGAAAGTGAAATCCCAAATATGACATATGTTGCATTTGACCATTTTCTAAATGGCATCGTGTAATCATAGCTTTCGGCCGTGGGAGCCGTGCCAATTTACACTCATCAGAGGGGTACACAAAGTACGCAGTCTAGACTACCAGTTGTCCGACTTTCATTTTTTGTGGAAGTCGCGGTGGCTGAGCGGGCTAGGCGGCTGACTTTGTGTGCTGGCGATTAGGTGCCTGACTTTGAGGGTGCGGGTTCGAATCCCGGATGGGACTCAACCGAAAAAAGTACTAGCATTTGTACTTTACTAAGAAAGTGAAATCCCAAATATGACATATGTTGCATTTGACCACTTTCTAAATGGCATCGTGTAATCTTATGCCAAGTTGGATTTGTTTTTCTGATTTGTAGGATTTGGATCACAATATGTTTTGTCTATGAGCATATTATGATAGTATATTTGCTTCCATATACGTTGAAAATTTCAAGGATTTGTTACTTTCTTCAAAAGATATGAAAAACAAAATAACTGGTTATTGTGCTTTTCAGGTTTTAGGTTCAGTCGGGACACTGTTCAGTCTGTGAAGCACTTGCTTACTTGGTGTAGACCCTCCATCACTTACATTGAATGCGTGAACCATATATTCATCTATGCAAACATTGTTTCATTGTAGAGTGCTATACCCAAAGCCACACATCTGGATTTATCCTGCAATGTATTGACGTCATTACCAGTGAGTAATCCATTTGCAACTCATCAGTATGTTGAAGTTTTTTTTTTTTTCAGTATGATCCTGATTATTATGTATGTTCCGTACTTTCACTTGTGTCAGACTATTTCCATGATCTGATGGGTAGAGCTTCACTTTGAACCAAATCCGTATCATAAGACATGTGATGACCCTTGTTACCAGATGTGGCCATCCTAAAAACGTTGGTATGCATTTGTTATCATGGTGTCTTTTATGGTGTCCATGATCAACCGACTTATGTGATTCAATATTGTTTTGAAAATATTAATACAGATGCCAAGGCAAGATCAGTGCTGATAAGGGACAGTGTTTCGTAGCATATTGCTGAGATAGTGTTTCAGTACCCATTGCTGAAAATATTTTCAGTGGCTATTGCGTTGATAGTCTCAAGGCCAGTAATATATTTTGTGTGACTGAGATAGTTTCCCAAACCAATTACGTAGACAATGTTCAAGGACTATCCATATGTCATCATGTTTGTGTGAATTTACTCGAAGTTGAATCATGAGATTATGTTTTAATTATTTCAACATGTTCAAGGATCCCTTCTGCAACCTGACCCATTTGATCAAGATTGACCTCAGCAAGAACACACTGACCTCTCTACCAACCCGGTTTGGCAATCTGACCCACCTGCAACACTTGGACCTGCTGGGCAATCAGCTGACCATCCTCCCCCTCAGCTTCTTCAACCTTCAGAAACTGAAATGGCTGGACCTAAAGGACAATCCCCTTGACCCTGGTTTGAAACAAGCAGCTGGGGACTGCTTGGATGAAACACAGTGTCGCAAGTGTGCTAAAAATGTAGGTTATCAATAATTGTCATTATTTTAGATATACTTCACATTAGAGTTGTGACGATTAATCGATACACAAGTTATCGCGATACGATACATCGATACGGTTGTCGTGTATCGATTCAACACGATACTTACATACTTAGGAGTCTACGAAAACACCGCCTCCCCTTCTATTTAGATTTTCGTGGAAAATATTGCCATGGGCATGCGCCGTCGGAGATAATTTACACAAATTTATTTTGTTATCTATGCAAAAAAGCCAGTTGTGCCAATATTGATCCCTGCTGTTCCATTTTTTTGTGGAAAACACTACTTTACTAACACACGCTAAACATTTTTAATAAAATGTCTTTCATGATGACATGTTTTATTTTTCTTGGGAGAAGAATACCTTCCCTGAAATGATAACATAACAGCACATTATTTCCAGTACTTTTATTTTTCTGTATACAAGGACAAAATATCGTGATACATATCGTATCGTATGTATCGGACTACCAGTATTATGATGCGTATCATATCGTGGCATGGGCGTATCGTCACAACTCTACTTCACATCCAGGTGTATTGTGTTCCAAAGTAAAGTACCTTGTCATGACTAATTTTCCACTTGCCCTGATTTTAGGACACAATGTGTGATGTTAATATTTACTGGACTATTTATCGAAGAGTGATAACTTCACTCTCTACTAGCTTCATTATGAGCAGATATGAAATGAAATCCAAGATTATTTGCAGTTTGAAACCATAAGTGGAAGTTATCTAGTAGTTCACGGACAAGTAAGATACCATTATTTGATTGCCAGAAATGAAAACTGACTTGTCCCAGGCATTGGGTGATGGGATTTTTGAATCCCTGACATCTCTTGAGTGTGTGTTGGGATATCTAAGTGGTTAAAGTGAGTGAGTTGGATTTTATGTTGCTTTTAGCAATATCATGGTAGGGATGCTCAAAATGGACTTCACTAATTGTACCCATGTGGGGAATCAAACCCTGGTCTTTGTAGCAATGAGAAGATGCTTTAGCTGCAAGGGTACCCCTCTTTGCGGTTTGTTCATCATGCCAAAGACCCAGGTTTGATTTAACACTTAATGCTAAGCCCATTTCTCGTGTCCCAAGTCTTGATATATTTGTTGGACTAGTTGACTAAACCTGTCCCAGTCTCACCTTTTTGTCTGGAATCTGAGATCATTATGTGCCCTGTAACTCAGAGCTTGTTGAAATATATTCATGTTTGTATTTTTTGTCAGTGTCAGTTTTAATTGAAATTTCAGTGTTATAAATAAAGCATGACAGTAATAGGCTCCTTGTTTTAGCCCCTGGTGAAAAATGTAGCTAGCTGGTCCCTGAATTCAAACAATATAGGAGTGGACTGCAGTCTTCAAGGCATTTAATAACACATCAAAGCTATCAGTTACCTCCAGAATATAACTTGTTTTTAGAGAGAAATCTTTAAGGGTGTAACCGTCCTCCATCATCCAGGAGGAATATGAAAGTCAACTGGTTATAAGACTGTAGTCCTGTGATCACTGTCTGTTGGTCCAGAATGTCAGTAACATCTTGTTTTTATCGTAATCAAGGTTTTGACGTGATTCGTGTTGGTTGTAGTCATTATTATACTCCCAACTTCATCAAATGTAATAGTTTTGAAGCAAACATGCAATATCAGTTTGAGTAATTGATTGGAATGAGAAAATAGTGAAGGAACATCTCGGCTGCCACTGAACTGAAAGTGACCTTAAGTGACTGCCAAACCTTCATGATGTGTGTATGATGGTATATTGTTCCTTACAGGTTCTGTTGTACATGAGACAAGTCAACTCAGATGCTGAGAGGCGAAAACAGAAACAGTTACAGGAGGCTAGAGGTGAGGTGCAAGGTTTTCACTCACCATTGTCACCTAGAAAAGTTACAAAAATGGTCGATTTCAGTTCTTTCTTCTGATTGGTCCTGACATACCTGAGGGCTCTGCACCAAGGATGAACACAGACATTGTGATACCTCCTACTGTTGACTGTATGAAGATGTTCTTGTTTCTTCAGAAAAAGAAGCTGCAGAGAAGCTGAAGGAAGAGGAAGAACTAAAGAAGAAGAAGGCTGAAAAACAAGCAGAGAAAGAACGAAGGAGGAAAGAACACCAGGCCCGGAAAGCCCAGGAGAGGAAAGAGAAGATGGAGGAAGAAGGGGCGAAATATGGTGAGAACTGTGACACATCAGTCAAACACAGTGACTTGGATGATTGTGTCATTGTACCTAGTGGAATGTTCCTTGTTGTGGCAGTCATCAGTGTGTCTGGTCCAGATATGATCATCAATAGACTGCTGTCATATGGCTGGAATACTGCTGAGTGAAGAGTTGATAACTTTAGTTTTATTACCTTGACAACAATTTGGGTAACACCAGGACATGGTCGCAGCTTACTGATGTAAGAACACAAATTGTGATGGTAATATAGATAAGAACATGAGCAACATAATAATCATTGAAACTGGGAAAGCTAATAGCGATGTCATCGGTGTCTCCTTGGCTTCTTTTGAAAATACAACTGCTTGCTTTGTTAGTGATCACTTTGTTAGTGAGGAGCTTGAGGGCCATATGTTTTCAAAACAAATAGTCATGGGCTGTGATATGTCTTGCTGAAAAGTAGAAAATATCAACTTAACAAACATGAGTACAGAATGCAAATAGTATCACACTTAAAGTGCAGTGTTTTTGATTGTATCCTGATCATTCCATCCCTTGTGTAGCATGTACATCACTTTCTTAGCACTGTGTCACATGTTTCTGTCTTTTCTTTCAGAAGAAAATGAAGTTCGTGAAAATGGTGTCAACAAAACCAAGGAGAAAACAAAAGGTATGTACTGTGTTTAGTTGAAGAGACTGCATTTCTCTGAAAACATTTTGAACAGGACTTTTTGGTTTCAATAGCATGTTGTTAGAAGGAAAGTAAAGAAAGTACCCTTTTCTGGATCTGCATTTTGTAACTCAAGTGGAAGAGGTTGTAATGTGTTCCCACAGCCTTTCATGCATACACCTTCCTCTTGTGTGACAGAATATGTTCTGTGATTTGGCATACATTTCCTGAATAGGAGAAATAGCAGTTTACATGATCTGGGTATTGAGGATGTTTTTAATTTTAGCTGCAGGCTAAATAGTTCATAGACCCACGATGTCTTACTGAAGCTGATAGTGGTATCATTTGTATCAATTCTCTGCTGAATTTGATAACTTGATGATGGAGGTCGACCTCCCAGACCCTTGGTGTTTCTGAAACTGTTTGTTAGCTCAGTGGTGGTAACAATCATTAATACTCTGAATTTTGAGTGCATGTCTTCGAATTATCAGCTATGTGTAATGCACATGTTTCATTTTTGTTTTTGTTAAACTTCAGTGGACTAGCAATAAAAGTCTCAACTTGTAATTTACTAGTAATCATGAACTGTGATGCTGCAAGAGTGTCTATCTCCTGAAGATATTTCATCACTGGCAGTTACATAGGTTCTTTTTCTGTTACAGAAGGGGGCTGCCTAGGACAATGTTGTTTCTTCTTCTTTTCAATGATGGTGTTGTTGCTTGCTGTCATGGTTGGAGTACAGTTCTATTGCAGTCAGAATGAGGCTCAGCAATATTGCAAAACATACTACCAACCTGCAAAGAATTTTACACAGCAACACTACAGATGTTCAAGAGACTTTGTTATAAATCTTTTAGAAACCAAGTTTGGTAAAAACGCTGTAACAGACTTCATGACCAGATCAATGTAATGGCAATACCCATGTGTATTAATCCACAGCATTCTTTCACCAAATGTGCCACATTCATAGAATGATTATATCAGTAAAAACAGTCTTGTTTGATCTGATTGTGAATCATGAGATTTTATTCCGAATGTGTGTGTTGTGTGTCGGGAAAGTGTTGATATGGTCCATCCCATTAGAGGAAAATGCCTCTGTTCACCCAGCAGTAAATGGGTACCAGGTGGGATGAGCTTGCCATGACTGTTCAACTTCTAGCACCTAGGCATTATGGTGCATATGGGTCCATTGACCGGGGTAATAATGTCAGCACTTTGAACATATACATTATGTACAGAATATGGCACTATACCCATTATTAATAGAGGCAAAAAAAAATTGGGGGATCAGCTGGTCACAATGACTGTATAACTGTAAGAAGATGACAACACCAGTTGTGGTGGATGTACCTATTTTGGATGAGAGTGTAATGTTATTGCTGCTGGTTTTAATAGCCTGAGGTCTTGTCCACCATATTTGTCATCTGCTTGTGTGTCTCTTGTTTAAAGTTTGCTCATACATCTGATCTTTGCAGTCAGCCATTTATATTCAGTTTTGAACTCTCATTGTTCCATCTATCATTAATTAGATTTCATATTTAAGTCTTCAAATCATTATTTTAGCCAAAATGTGAGGTCAACTAATGTTTCTATATTTGAAACAAACTATTCAAGGCATCTCTGAGTATTAATTGCTGACTGGTAAAGTAAACAAAGGAGGGGAAACCTAATAAAATGATGTGTGGCAAGGTGTTGGTAGTGACACAGCTGATAATGTCCTGGGTGCTTAGAGAACTGTCTGAGGCTTATTAAATCTGTATGCAACAAATGTCAGAGATTGGTAGTGACACAGCTGATAATGTCCTGGGTGCTTAGAGAACCATCTGAGGCTTATTAAATCTGTATGCAACAAATGTCAGAGATTGGTAGTGACACAGCTGATAATGTCCTGGGTGCTTAGAGAACTGTCTGAGGCTTATTAAATCAGTATGCAACAAATGTCAGAGATTGGATGTGGCATGGCTGATAATGTCCTGGGTGCTTAGAGAACTGTCTGAGGCTTATTAAATCAGTATGCAACAAATGTCAGGGATTGGATGTGGCATGGCTGATAATGTCCTGGGTGCTTAGAGAACTGTCTGAGGCTTATTAAATCTGTATGCAACAAATGTCAGAGATTGGATGTGGCATGGCTGATAATGTCCTGGGTGCTTAGAGAACTGTCTGAGGCTTATTAAATCAGTATGCAACAAATGTCAGGGATTGGATGGTTTGAGAGCAAGCCTGGTTTGAAGGTCATTGAAACATAGTGTGTGGGTTACTAGTCAAACATACATACCCTTTGGCTGCTTCCTGTAAAATAGCCATGGAAATAAGAAACATTTCTGTGAAAGCCTTAGGAACATTGGTTTCAGGTTGGGAGCAGGTTGGTAGACATGGCCAATATGGTGTTTAATTTAAATATGGTCAGAGGGTATGACACATGTTTGCATTAATATGGCAGGGGTAGGATAAGATAAGATAAGATAAGATAAGATATAACTATTTTTTTCCTGGATCAAAAATGGCCTCAAAATGAATTTACTAAATTCACAAAAGTATACACAATAATTACATGCACAAAATGAATGCTGATGATAATTAACCACATAGGTAGGCTAGATGAGTCGTTATTGCATACCTGTTCCAAGACATGTTGACAAATACTGGATGGTATGAAGGACTTCATGCTTTGTTTGTTTTAAGAGAAGTACCGGTAATCGAAAACTGATTCGGATTGGAATGATACATGCCACTTATTTGAACACATGACTACCGGTAAATATAAATATGAGTACAATGAGAATAGTAACAGAAATAGTAATAATGAATCATAAATAACAACAATGTAAGTACATGATGCTGCACGTAGTACTACTCTTGCTATGTGATAGTTTTCTAGACATGATCTTTACCAGAGATTGCCATCATGAGCATCAGTCTACACACTGTGGTGGAATATTGTGACACATCAACCATGTCAGCAATTCTGACTACCTGACCCCATGTGCCATCTCTTACAACAGGCATAGGTTGCTGAAGGCCTATCCTAGCAAGGACTTTGGTAGGATTTGATAGTCTTACTGGAAAAGGAGTATTAGTGAATCGTGCCATTGCTATATACAGTAGCATCCATGACTGCCACGTCTTCCAGCCTTATACTATGCAATGTTGTGGAGTGGTTTGGGTTGTTGAACAAATCTGCCCAAGCAAATTTTCATTAATATTTAAAATATGATAGATTGTCTACAGGGCAGAAAGCTGTACCATGGAAGATTAAGAAATCATCACCGGAATTGTTTGTTTCTCTTCTGGGGCAACCATACCTAGCGTTCAACCAAGTAAGCATTGGCTTTTCACAGGGCATCGCAATATCTGGGTGCTGATCAGTCCTCTATGGGGGAATTGGTTCTCAAACCAAAACAATAGATGTCTGCACAACAGTGTTGTGACAAGTATTTAGTTTATCAATGGCTAAATCACTGTACATATTCTAAATTGTTTGAAGTTAGAAACAATACAGGCCATTGGAGCAAAAACATCGTCCATGGAATAAGCTTCATGCACTGCAAGTCTGATAAAGCTGATAAACAGGTAGTTGAAGTGGAGGTTTAGAAGAATGAAAAAGTGATGATTGCCTTTTGGGAACTTCTTGATGAAGAAATTTACTACTTAATGTATCAAGATGTATGTTGTATGCCCTCTAAGATTCAGGTAAGCACAGTTCATTGTTTGCAGTTACATATATAGATATATAGATATATGTCCTAATCAAATGCAAATAATTGGCTAACAAAGCCATTTGTTTTATTTCTAAAATTGTAGTATAGTCCAACTGGACTATTGGATAGTGATCTGCTGATAAGAGCAGACAAGTTTTTGCGCTGATGCTCTGAATTCTGTTGCTGACTTTGATGTTTTTGATGTAAACAAGTAATTAAATTGTCGGTGTTACTATTTATTATAAACAAAATTGAGACTAAGGATTGAATGAATTTTGTGCGTCTAGTTTTGTATAAACTTGAAATATGGTACATAGCATAAATTTTAATTGTACAATGTTCACACAGTGTATTTATTTGTACATCTGTTAACTCCCAATATTTGTCATAAAGAAAGCAATTATTGGTCTGAATGTACCCGACGCTTCATGTGTGGTACATGTATATAATGTATGTGTGTTGCTTCTAAGCTAATGGTGAAGGTTTTATGCCAGTCTTATAAGCTTGTTTCAGAATGTTTAAATTAAAAGAAGCTCAGCAGGGTGTAAATATGGAAGACAGGGAGTTTCACCAATGTTTGCTGCAGTGCAATAGTATAAGTTATCACATCGTGTCGAGGGAAATACAGGGTTTTGTCAGTCCCGAGTAAGGTTGTATTCCTTACGGGGGACTCATAAAACCCTGTATTTCCCTTGACACGATGTTATAACGCATTTATCAAGCTGAATGTTTTCACTAAATCAAAACAAAACAACACGCATCGAATCGACTTGCTGCCATGTTGACACCAGCTGATCGTTTGACCTCAACGCACCGCACGTTACTAAAGGCTTGTCGATGCACGCTTTTTTCACTTCTCGTCGTCACCGAGGCATAGCAGGGTTATATGACTTTCGCAGCGGGAGTATATGACTTTTATACTCCCGCTGGCGGATCGTGATGGATGTACATGGTATTTTATCAGAGTCAAGTGAACCAATCAAAACTCGACATCCTTACATATGGCTAGATAAAAAGGTTTTCTAGTTCACATTCGAGGCCTGTGTGGCTCATGTATCTACTGTACAGTGCAGAACTGCATTTCTAAAGTCTTTAAATGTGGATTAGTCAAAGCTACACCCTTGGCCTTAGGTTTCATCAGAGTAGAAGCCCCTTAGATCTGCAGCATTCTTGGTTTGCTTTCCATTAACCTTCCATGACAGGACACAACTAAATTACTGTTAAAGGCAGCATTAGACATAGTGCATTTATTCAAGAATGTGTATCTTCCAGGACAGTGGTGCATTGGGGAAGTGTATCTGGAATATTTGCATTACCTAACATATTTTTAATTGTAAGCAAGCTTATTAAACTTTTATGTAAATCAGCCTCATTACCACAAGCTTGATTGTATGAATGGAAGAAATTCATTCATTTGCTTGCATTTTAGATGTTGACTATCTATTGGTTTGATTTTACCTGCAAATAATCTGAAGCCTGCTCCCATAACCCGTATACTGTGACAGTAATAACATAGACTTATGATTTTCATTGAGTCATACCACCAGGGGCAGTGGGGTAACCAGGTCAAGGCATCCAATCATCACGCTGAAGACATAGGTTCAGTGCCCCACATGTACAATATGTGAAGCCTATTTCTGGTGTCCTGCTGTGATACTGCTGTATCATTGCTAAAAATGGTGTAAAAGCAAACTAACTCGCTTTTATCATGACTTGACAATCCCATGTCATAATTGTCTGTAGCTATGGTGCATACTGCTCAAATGAAGTTAGGGTACATCCATTCTTGCATGTTTGTTTGTTGTCAAGTGTATATATGGAAACAGATGCTACATAGCAACAAACTTAACAAGAGGTATCAGGTGTCTCAGTTGGTCACCGTGAAATATGTCTTGAAAAATGATCATGTTTCCCAAAATGTGCCCCATTTGGTATTTAATGTCACACATCAGTGCAATGCATATTTCCCCAGAGCTTCTAGCAAAGTGGGAATGTAGCAGGTATGATTTTCTTAAATTGTACAGAAAAACAATGTATATGTCGTTCAAAAGAATATTTGAAAATAAAAGATGAAAGTATTGTAACTTGTGATATTTTCACCAGGAGGTAAAGGGTGATGATGAAATGTGTCTTTTAGTTCATGAAACTTACTTTAGAAGTTTAGAAAAGTGTAGGTCCATGATGGGGGGAAATGTATGGTATCAACAACTAAATCAGATGAACACAATTTTACCAGATTTGGGGGGCATGGTGGGTGAGCTGGCTAAGGCGCCAGGCTAGTGATCCAGCGAGGTTGAGATTTCGGGATCGAGCCCACCTGTGACCGGGTGTAAAAAACCTTGGAGTCAACTTTGTGTGCAGACTCTTTCAGTGTTGTCACAACCCCTAGTGTACAATCCTGTGCACTTAAAAGAACCCACGAATCCGTTGGTATATGACCAGATGGTGGCCACATGAACACATGCATACACCTAGTTGCGGTTACAGCAACGTGCAGTAAAACTTGGACAATGTGCTGTGACTATGTGTCCCAGTCCACCCAGCTGTCAAATGGGTACCTCGTTAGGATGAGAGAGCCACAATAAACCCAGTGCGTCTAGTGGCAGCAAGAGTTGTATACTCCCCAGGGAGTTGAGATTGAAATACAATGTGCTGTTGAGATTGACATCCGGTGATCGAGGGAAAAGTACCTAGCGCCTAGAGAAATTGCCTTGCAGTTTGATTTGTGCGCTATACAAGAACACTTATAATAATAATACTGCTTACAGGAATAGTGCCAGCCCACTGGTATACTATGCCACAGTGTTATGTCAATACATGGACGGAGTGTGCAGTTGTCATGCTGAAGACGCAGGTTTGATTCCCTACAATGCAATGTGTGAAGCCCATTTCTGGTGTCCCCACCACGATAATGCTGAAATATTGCTAAAAGTGGCGTAAGACCATTCTCACATGTAAGGAAATGTAAGGAAATCGTCAGGAACCGAGAGATGTGACATAACTGAGAATTCATGTCAACCAAGTTCAAGACGTTGGGGTTCAACCATATAGGAAACACAGCCTTACTGTTTCACAGCATATCAAGTGGTGCACAGGAATTGTCAACAAGAAGTAATTCCACTTAAAACACTGTTACCATATCAAACTTAACACCACTTAAACAACAAGAACAAAGTATTTCCTATATCAACATCCAACAACAACAAACAACTACATACATATATCCTTTGAATCCCACTTATAGACCACAATGTTTGTCCATATTAATCTTTTATTGTATTCTAAACTCAATATGAGTTCTGTTGAATACATGTTTTGATTAAATGTTTTGCAATTAAATTACACTTCATCTTCACAATTAAGAACAAATAAATTCATCCATATACTCAAACTATTTGGTGTAGGATTCACACTAACGACTAGTTAATCCTTCCAAAGCTAAGGGAGACAATTCTGGATAGCCCAAGGAACCACCAAAGCAACTAAACAGTTGAAATATCATGAACAAGGATATCATTCATGGGAAAGACTCAAATTAAACTATGTCACTTGGTTTGATGAATATGATAACTCATAACAAAAAGACAACAACAAACATAACAAATGACAGACTTTCATCAACAACAGAAGTGAAATACATACAATGAAATGGATTCTCATACAACCATATCAAGCAAAACAAATACGGAATACTGAACTGCCTGAAATAACCAAGTCCAGGTATACTATGCCACAGTGTTATGTCAATACATGGACGGAGTGTGCAGTTGTCACGCTGAAGACGCAGGTTTGATTCCCTACAATGCAATGTGTGAAGCCCATTTCTGGTGTCCCCACCACGATAATGCTGAAATATTGCTAAAAGTGGTGTAAGACCATTCTCACAAAGCGTACTGTCTACCAGTTTTTGATACATTTAATGCCAAGCTGGCTGACTGTTGCATCCTGGTGGAGTTTTGCTCCTCCTTATACCGGTGGTCATTTTGCTTGGCTGACATTCTAGACCAAGATAAAATCGGGACCATCCTGCAGTGGAACTATTAATGCATGCATGTCCACTGACCCTTCCACGGACAGTTACGCTGATCTTGCCCCATTCCATGACACACCAAAATCTGTCATGTTGCCTTACACTGACATTCACAGTTGTTAGGAAATCACCCAAAGTTGCCCATTCCTTTTTGTGGGAATTAACGGGAATTTCTACTCCTGTAAACCCAACACAAGGCCACTTTGACTCTTCTCTTCTGGACACTGTAGGCATCTGGCAAGAATATATGGAGTTGTTAATGGTGGTACAATTACTGAGCATTCACACAATTTCTAACTTTGCTGACCAAATTTGGGATTAATTGATCCTGAACTCTTGTTGTTGATATTGGCCATTTTCTGTCAGCAGTTTAAGATACAACAAACATATTGGTGATAATTGATGATAATTTGAACATGCCTTCAGCCCTTAGGCATTCTTCTCACTGTAGATGATGCTTGTTTCATTGCTCAGAAGCAATGTAACTGGAATAGTTTACATTGCTGCATAGACATACTTAACAACTAAATCAGATGAACACAATTTTATCATCATGAGTCATTCAGGTAACATAATTATCAAATACAGCAGGCAGACAGAATCTTCTTACAGGATCAGCCCATCAGTTCACCAGTTGGGCATACATTGCCTGCAAGAAATTCACAAGCAACATGGGCATTATTATCGTATAAAACCGCCCCCCATCGAAGTTAAGGCCAATGTTGTTTAACTTCCCTTGATTTGTGACCTCCGCTCTGTACACCCTATCACCATGTGGTGTACATTGTAATGGCACTGACATTCATAAATACATATCGGGGATTGGCCGTTCAGGACTGGACCATCCATTGCTCTAATGGACACCTGATAAGGGAGATAACTGAGATGACCTACTTATGGATGACAACTTTATTATGTATCATATGATGTTTCAGTGTAGGTTCTTATGCCATCGCCAGGCAACAGTGTTTAAGAACGTATACAATGTTACATCAAAATATAATAAAAATGATGTCATCCATAAAATATCTTATCTTTCTTACTATTCATCAACCTCAACCAAACTGATGACAAGGCGTCTCTTTTATTCTTAAATGTTAATTTAACTTAATTTTGCATGCTTTCAGTAATAGGATGTCTTATATACTAAGCTAGTTCATATCAATTCTTGTTTCATATAACCTGTCCTTGATGTGTCATCAAAAACAGTTCACAATGTTTTAGAATCACTCAATATAAAATGTCCAATTTTGAAAGCAATCATTAAAAACAACATCTGAAGCTGGCCCTACTGACTGTCACACAGCTAATTATGCTGTGTTCACTCCCTGGTCATTGTGACTATTCCTTTGATTATGGGAGATTTTAACATGGAATTGCAAATAAGCATGTTGTGGCCAATAAGCAAAGTGACAAGTGAAGATGGTAAGTGTACTTGTAATATATAAACATATACAGTCAAACCCCAAAGAATCAAACTCGTCGGGACCAGTTCATATTGACTGAGTGTTCGACACAGTCAGCATAGAAATAATGACAAATGTAAGGAAATCGTCAGGAACCGAGAGATGTGACATAACTGAGAACTCATCTCAACCGAGTTCAAGACGTTGGGGTTCAACCATATAGGAAACACAGCCTTACTGTTTCACAGCATATAAAGTGGTTCACAGTAATTGTCAACAAGAAGTAATTCCACTTAAAACACTGTTACCATATCAAACTTAACACCACTTAAACAACAAGAACAAAGTATTTCCTATATCAACATCCAACAACAACAAACAACTACATACATATATCCTTTGAATCCCACTTATAGACCACAATGTTTGTCCATATTAATCTTTTATTGTATTCTAAACTCAATATGAGTTCTGTTGAATACATGTTTTGATTAAATGTTTTGCAATTAAATTACACTTCATCTTCACAATTAAGAACAAATAAATTCATCCATATACTCAAACTATTTGGTGTAGGATTCACACTAACGACTAGTTAATCCTTCCAAAGCTAAGGGAGACAATTCTGGATAGCCCAAGGAACCACCAAAGCAACTAAACAGTTGAAATATCATGAACAAGGATATCATTCATGGGAAAGACTCAAATTAAACTATGTCACTTGGTTTGATGAATATGATAACTCATAACAAAAAGACAACAACAAACATAACAAATGACAGACTTTCATCAACAACAGAAGTGAAATACATACAATGAAATGGATTCTCATACAACCATATCAAGCAAAACAAATACGGAATACTGAACTGCCTGAAATAACCAAGTCCATAGTATTCGTGTTAACAACTCTGATCTGAAGCGTTTTACCTTCTTATTATTTCAATCAGAACTTTTCAAATTCCCCTGGACAAGAGTGGATCAGTGTTTGACATGTGTATCTTGGTAAAACCAGCTGAATGCGTGACAAATGCCTGACACTGGATTTTTACTAATCTCGCAAAACCCACAATCCTGGCTATGGTGCTGATAATTGCTTCTATTCTAGAGCACTTATTTTGTTGACTACCCAAACAGTTGACACATGTTAAAACCTGCAGTAAATAAAGCATCATCCTGTAGTGTTACAGACCAGTTGGAGGAACGGTCAGTTACACAGAAACCAAGAATGTGGCCAAAACGTCCAGGGACAATACTGCAGTTCAACCAGTAAACCACATCATTTTAAAGTTGGTTAAATGTAACTTGAGACATGAGTTACATGATGACCCAGTGTTGATCAATACTGTCAGATTAACATCTATGTAGATCCAGAACGTGTGAGTTTATGGCACTTTCAGAAATATTTCAATGACACAGCGGTACTAGAAATGACACATCAGCTTCAAACCCAGCACCTTTCAGGACAGTGGAACCTGTTCCGCATGACACCTTAACCACTCCACTTCCCAGTCACCCACGTGATGACTTCACTTCAGACATGGATCAATATTAATGTAAAAACTACTACCACCACCAAACTAATTCAGTCCCCACTTTGGTTGTTGAATATTCCTGCAATAAATGTGGCACCTACAAATAACCAAGTCTTTACCAGTAAAACCTGTAAAAGATTAGCAGTGATGTGAGCCTCTAAAGTAGGATGAGTTGAGTCACAGTTTGCCCACATTGTCAAAGGTAACTGCTTCTTACAACCAGTTCTAATATACAATATATTCTGTCATGTAAAAACAGTCAAACCCCGTTTATCTGGATATTTTGGTTTCACTTGAAAATTGTCCGGATAGTGAGACATCCAGTTAAATGGATCAAACAAGCAAAATCTGAAAACTAGGTGAAAGCAAACTGAAAACCGTTTCATGTACGTATCAATAAAACAATAGTCAATACTAATGACAATGAATCATCATAACGTAACAAGTGTACCGATAATGCATGGAAGAGGGAACTCAGTTTACATGTTGACAGGTTGTCTTGGACTTATAACCATGTGAAGCTTCAGGTGGTAAGTTAGATAAAAAACGTAAATCACTATTTTGCCAATTGCATATTCTTTTTTTTTTTAATTTAAGATGTATTTCATGCCCTGTAAACATATGACATCGTGTCAAACTGCTGTCTACAGAAAGTAAATGTATGGTTATTTTCAAGATGCATCGCGACAGAAAGTAGGGAGGCGATCTATAAGCGTTATATACAGTACAATAAGTAGTTTGCCTTAATCCAAATCCATTTGTTTTCGTTTCTGATGAGATGTTCCCACATCCACCAAATCCTAATCAACAACCTGAGTGACATGCGTCCCTAGTGTTTTGATGGGTAATTAATCAATTCACATCAAATGCCTTTAGAATGAATACACTTAGTTGTGCGGTAAATGGTATTGACGTGACACGTTCACATGCACATGTGCACAGATCTATCCATCTGGAATACAGGATCATTTTTAAATTGGAAATCTGTGGGAATGGTTTTTAAAATGTGTCATCCGGGTCTGGAAGCCTGAGATCCAGTTAAGTGAGTATAATTATGGAACGAAAGTTTCGTTTCACATAAAAATCGTCCAAAAGGCGAGGTTTCCATATATGTGAGGCCACATAAACAGGGTTTGAGTGTACAACCTTAGTGTAATGAACAATATCAGTAATGGAGCATGTCTGTCTGTGTGTGTGTGCATGCGTGTATGTGGTCTTTGGCATGATGAGCAGACCAGGCTACCCGAATGCACACGTCTCCAAAGAATTAGGTGGTCAGGTGAGTCTATCATGCAAATGAAAAGTTGGGTAACCTACTGTGACCACAGACATTTGGGATGGTCGAGTAACCTTTGTATTATGCAGCAGACGGCCAAATTATGTTGTCTGAAAATATCACAGGAATCTCATAATCATTAGAATCTAAACATAATAATTAAAAAACTACCAAACAGCTGTTTCAAGAAACACTTGATTTTCTACTCCAAATTTCTGGCTGTAAACTTCCAGAGCTATTTTGGAGGACAGACTTGAGGGACTGGTGATGAGTTTGACCTGACTGTGTAGAGCGGACTAACAAAACCACTGCTTTTTGGTTCACTTTGTAATTGACTTGTGACAGGAGTAATGCATGTCATCTTAAGAGACAGCACTGCACTCCTGGTGAAGTTTTAATGAGTAGGAGTATTTGCATGCATTGGGTGGTCATCAGGATCTGTCACCTCTCCATCACAGCCTCTTCACAGGCCTGTCATATAGCTGGAATATTGGTAAATATTGTACTGAACAATAAACATACAGATGAAGAATTCAATGCAACTTAACTTATTCCTCCAGATTCCTGTACAAGAAGAAAAATCCTTCACAAACTTCTCAATAAAAGTTAAGGATCATCCCATCGTCTTTAAATTACTACAATTAATCTGATATGCCAAACTTCTTTTAAAAATATGAAAGACTTACTGGTAGATGATTCTATACTTTGTTTTGAGTATTATATATCCAAACGAATACAATTAGCTGACTCTGCCTTCTCACAATAATCACAGTTTAAACTTAAATTATAGTCCATTTGGCTCAAAAGCGGACTGATGAATTACAGTCTAGCTGGAAAACTAATAAACATAACACACTCAGTGGAATGCTGATCATAATCAGAACATCATACAAAAACTCTGAGGTTTTTGCAGTATATTTTTCCTTAAAATATAAAAGTTGTTTAACAAATTATCATTAAAATACTGACACAGTTCACTGTTTGCTACTAGGGAGGAGTGCAGAGAAAGGGACAGCCAGGTGTGCGAGGAAGCATGGAGACAGCACAGCACAGGTTAATGAATAAATAACTTTCTTAGCATATGTGCACATGATACACAAACACCTGGATGTGCTTTTTTCTGCATTCCTCCCTGGTAATAAACAGTGAACTGTGTCAATATTTTAATGATAGTTTACTAAACAACCTTTTATTATTAGGACAAAAATTCTGCAAAAACCTCACACAGTTGGTACGACGTTTTGACCATGATCAGCGTTTCATCAAGTATGTTAGTTTTTGAGTAGCACTGCAATTCATTAGTTCGCTTTTGAGGCACACGTACTACAGCATATTTAGTGAAAGACTGATTATGAATGCATAGATGTTCCACCAATACAAATGTTGACTACACAAGCTGTGGTGTGAGGATTACACACAGAGAAACTGATGAATCCTGATGATCGAAGCTGATACAGCAGACATGATCAACAATATATTGAGAGTAAAGACTTAACAGTTCATTGTGTGTTTCAGTGTACATCAGGACACTCCCAGCCAAATTAGGAATATTGCCACAAAGGCAGTGACTAGCGAAGAGACAATGATAATGACTCTCTTGTTTTTCTCCCAAAATGTCAATTCCACAATATCTTCTAGATGTTTACGCTTCTTCCTTCTTCCTTTCATCTTTCTCTCAAATTCTTCCAGCTCCTGCTTTTGTTTCTTCTCTTCTTCCTCTTTCTTTTCCTGTTCAGCAGACTCTTTCATCTGGAAATGAAATAATTACCTTTAAGCAATCTAATGAGTAATGAAAAGACATTTTTCACTTGTTTGGGACAGATTTGCATTATCACACTTTCTTTCCTCTATAATCAGGCTTCAAAACAATCAGTTTCTTTGCTGGACAACAGTTAAGATCAACTGGCACACAAGTCAAGGTACTATACCAGGCACTGATGCCAAAGACATCAAATGAGTGAGTGAATGAGTTTAATTTCAAGCCACTTCTAGTAATATTCCAGCAATATCACAAGGGCTTCACACACTGTACGCATGTGAAGAGTAGAAACCAAGGGCTTCAACTTGACGAGCTAGTGCTTTTATCACCAGGCTACCCCACCGTCCACACACAATGCACACAAGCAACACACACTAAGTTCTAAATTCATAAACATGCACAAAAGCAACACACAAAATACACAAGCCCAACACAAAAAGACACAATAAATACACAAAGCATATATTCCTGCTCAAGTCACACACTCTCTTTCAGCCTTGCCTCTGCCTGTCTCACCCTTTTCTTCTCCTCCTTTGTCTTCTCACACACATCATCACAGTCGAGCACAGCCTTCTCCCCTCCATCTTGTCTCCGCAAAGTGTTGCAGATCACCTCCTTCTTCCTGCGGCGGCATGAACAGCGTACCATCACCTTCTTCTTACACTGGTCAGCACTAGGGCAGTCTCCGCTGTGACATGTTGATGGACACTGGTGGCCGCATGACAGCTGCAGACACATGGTCGGTCAGTATGGCAACAAGGATATAAAACATACTTGGACAAACCAGAATGTTAACCTAGAACACTGATCTGGACACACTTATTGACTGTACATAGTTTTATGCCGCTTTTAGCAATATTCCAGCAATATCACTGCATGGGACACCAGAAACAGGCTTACCCAATGTTCCCATGGGAAGAATTGAACCTGGGTATTCACGTGACAAGCAAACACCTTAACCATTAGGCTATCCTACCGCCCCCATGTTGACATACCGGAGAGAAGTGAGGTATATCCTGCCTTATAACACGTTGAAGAGCTAGATAGTGGTACTGTTATAGTCACAACTGGCTGTGTGTTGTTGACAGTAAAGAAGACTTTAATAAATTCTGTCGATGTTAACAATTCTGAACATGAGATTCATGTGATCGCAGCAAAAATACATGAGGATTTGCAGCATTGCAGCAGTGATGCAGTGAAGTAGGTTCATTAGAATAACAGGTTTCTGTCAATTGCAGGGTCACTTGTGCCCTCAGATACATTGAAGATGCTATGCTACTCACTGATTTGGTGCACTGTCCGTCACAGGACTGGAGTTTTTCTTGCTGGTCCTTCATGGTGACAGTCCAGTCATGGCAGGGGATGTGTTTGACGACAGCCTTACAGTGGCATCTCATCCGCACCATGCTCGTGCAGTTGGGACAATCACCAGGGTGACATGGAAGGCGACAGGGGTGCTTGCACCCAACTGGGCGTCCCTTCTCACATGGTTTCTCACACGTCTCACAGGTTTCTCCTGCCTGGATCAGGTAAGGTTCTCAAAGTAGAGCACTCCTTAAACTTCATTTATTTATAACTTGCTATAGTGTAAACAAAAATGTTATTTTCTGATTAAAATTGATATTATAAACTTATCCTGACTCATGCTCATTATGCTTGTCTCCTTCTTCTATCTGAACATAGCGGAACACTTTTAAAAAAGTTATTTATGACATCTTCGTGTGGTTTTCGATATACTAGTGTCCTACTAGTTATCTCATAGCAACTTCATTGCTTGATGCATCCATCAAGTGAAGATGCAATCCCTTCTTCAGGTACAACTATACCATACAAGTACAGGGATATAACCACTCATACTAGTCTGTTCTGAGACGTGCACATGGGCTCTCAACCACTTTACTCCATGGAGCGTATTGGCATCGACAAATCATGTGATGAAAAAAGGGTAAGATTTTCTCAGCACCTTTCAGGAACCGTTAGTTTTTGTACTACAACGAGTGGACCGATTTGGTGAATGGCAACGATGTCTTCGGTGGTGAAATCTCAAAGGAGGTGATTAGCAAACAGCTTTCCAAAAGCAGCCCTCCAAATTAATTGTTATTGAGCAGTTCCCATGTAGAGTGGCTGTTGAGGCGTGGTGGCTAAACGAATTTAACCAGTCAGACAATGGCCACTGCTTAGGAGTTTTTGGCAGGCCTTACAAAATTCCCAATTTACTGACACTGATTCCTCCAAAAACGAAAATCTGTATAAAACAAAGATAGTTGACCTGCAGCATATATGCCTAGGGCTTGTTGGTGACATGGATACCAGGGTTTGTTAGACTCAGAAGAGGAATGTAACACATGCTGGTCCATAGATCTGGAGATACTGTGAATACACTGGCAGACTTACTGTGTGCTGGTCCACAGATCCAGAAACAATGTGACACACGATGGAACATGTATGATTCCCACATGTTAGCTGCCGATTACATGGCCGTGCGCAGGAATATGGAGCCACTTCAGCACATGGAATGTTTGACACCTGTGAAAACGAATCATGAGGTCAGCAGCTCATACCACGTGTACATGCATGATAATTGGGATACATGTTCTACCATGGCAACAGACCTGTGAAGACCTGTGTCATTACTGTTGCATATTTAGCAATCATCCTGAGATAACTAATTACTGGAAAATACAAATCATTTTGTGAGCACCTTAAAATATTTTATCCCAGTCCCACATCTGACACATACATATATAACATAGAGTATGGACAATTCCCCATCAGGACATTTTCCATTTCAGGCAGTTGCAGTCTAATACTAAAATCAGGGTCTGAATCAAGTAATATTCAAATACAAAGAAACTATCTCTTCCCCCACATGAGGCAGTGATTAGAGTTACCCCCCTTACCTCGTGTTTGCCCATGCACTCTGTGGGTATGGGAACCTGACACGGGGGACAGGGCTTCTTTATTGTCTGTATCACATACGCAGGCCTGGCCTCCCAGGGGCCTGCACGGGGTCGCTGTAAGGGGAAGGATTGAGTCATTAAACAGGTCAAGCATCATGACAAATACCTTATTTTATCTAAGTTTTGACATTGGGAGGCAGACAAAAATCTGACATCTTACGGCAGCTAAAACGTTTCTCATCCTAGCAACTAAAAATCTTTCTAATCTTGCCCAAATCTAAGTTACCCGTGAAGATCCTGATATAGTTGGCACATGTTATTGTATCCAAATTGCATAGGTTGATGCTGATGCTGTTGATCACTGGATTGTGTGGTCCAGACTCTATCACAGACTGGCGTCATATGGCTTGAAGATTGCTGAGTACAGCTTGAAACCAAACTCTCTCACTCTAAACTTTCTCACTCATTTCTCTCCAATTTAAACTGTTCAAGGCCCCTACCTAGGATCTTCAGAGGAGGAAACAGAAACATACCTCTGGATTGTGTGGAACAGATATACAGAAACTTACACACGTCTCAAAAATGTAATTTTCTGAGTAAAATTAATATTTTACACTTATCCGGACACATACTTATCCCCTCCCTCTATTGGAAGATAGTGAACACTTGAAATCCCTTGAAGATCCCTCCTAATTTAAGTGGACGTAAAATACACTAACCCAAAGCACTATCCCACCAATATGTCACATGACTAGTCATGCTTGCCACTCTCTCCAAATCTCATAAGCCCAACATAAAAATTACTGTGAATTCAGCGTACTTAAGAGAGGCAGTGGGGAGGACTTGACGCCATGAGGATAAGTATAAAATATCAATTTTATTCAGAAAATTACATATTTTTCCTTGTCCTCATTCATGCTTATTATGCTTACAGAACCCAGTGAAAACAGCGGTGGGTCAGGCCATTCTGGATTCCTGGATTCTGTTTACTGCCATATAAGTACGTCCAGTACTTCCCCCCTGTCGGGAAGTATAACAGCACCAGTTTGGTCCTGTTCTTCCAATAGTCATCTGTGCAATGGGGGATCACATCCAGTCAAACTTGTCTTCTCTTGATGCATTCATTGACTAGAACGTGATGACATATAGAGCAGCTAACGAGTCCAATGCAACTGTATGTTAAGAATTCCAGTCAAGACCAGTCATGGCCCTTCTTCATGTACAAGCATCTTCATTACAAGTACAGGGTCATAATCACTCATGCTAGCCTGTTCAAGACATGCACATGGACTGTTAACCATTATACTCTGCAGAGCAGAGTCTTGGTCTCAAAAAGTCACGTGATAAAAGGTGGAGTGAAACTCAGGGCTTTTGTGGAAATATTAGTTGTTGTGTGACCACAAGTGGCCAAAACCGGTGAATGCCAGTAACCTCCTACGTGGCAATGTCCCGTAGGCATTGATTGGCCAACACTGCATCTGATTTCTGAAAGCAGCCTTCCATTATAATTGTTAACAAGCAGTTTCCATGTACAGCAAGTGTTGATGGCAAGGCTCTCACTTTGTGTGTATAGAAAGCTTGTGGATGTTTAAGTCTTGCTGCTTTGTAGGCCCTCAAAATAACAGCTCTCATCCATACTGAGATAGTGTTGCAGAATACTTCCATAGGTGTCTCAGTAAATGTTGGAATGAACAGGCACTTGAAACACTTTCTCCTTGTCTAAGTATATTGGAGATAAATTTTCAATGGTCTGACCGGCCCTAATGATATAGGCACTTGAAACAATGTCTCTTGGTATATTGGAGATAAATTTTCAGTGCTCTGACTGGCTCTAATGATATATCATATGCATCATGTGGCTTGAGGACTGTAGATAGTGCTGGGATGTGGAACTGTCTGTCCTGTTGTGCAGGCAGTTAATTTTTGACGATAAAATCCCATCTCAATCCTAGATGTACAATCTGACGATGACTGGAATCAAACCGTGTGCGACTTAAGTCCAGAGCATGTATTTCTAACATCAGTGCTGTTGCTCCTAGCGCGAGTAGGATCAGCGTTTTCTGTGTCAATAATTCAAGCAATGTCCAATCTAGTAGCTCAAAGTGAGTGAGTGAGTTGAGTTTTACACCCCACTCAGCAATATTCCAGCTATATGGTGGCGGTCTGTAAATAATTGAGTCTGAACCAGACAATCCAGTGATAAACAACATGAGCATTGACCTGCGCAATTGGGAACCGATGACATGTGTCAACCAAGTCAGAGAGCCTGACCACCTGATTCCGTTAGTTGCCTCTTTCGACAAGCATAGTCGCTTTTTATGGCAAGCATGTGTTGCTGAAGGCCTGCTATACCCCAGACCTTAACGGGTCAGTGGCTCGTAGACATCACTCATGAGGTGTTGTTGTATGACATTCAAGTTACAAGCTGAAGCCTTAAATCTGCATTGTTGGTCTTCCACCTTGAAGTTGAGTAGTTCAGGTACGTAGTAGGGAGAGCAGTTCAGGTACTTTAGTCCAAAAAACGAATATGGCATAATTTTGATTATAGGACTGAAACAAGTGTTTGCCACTAACATGGTAATGTCCCCTGCCACTAAAGAAGAATGGAATATATATAACACATTCATTACTCTTTACTTTTTGCTCATACACAAGATGCGTGAAATGACTGGTGTCTGGATAATGTTTTATGGATGCAATGTTTTATGGAAATCTGTGTTAACATGAACGAAAAGTGGACAAAGTGTTGTGGTCATATTGACAATAAGATCCAGGTCACCCAAACGACTGGTGTTTGCACAATCCCCTAATGTGGACTCAACAAAGTAGGCTGTCATCTGTCAAATTTGAAGATATTGGGTACAATAGTTCATGTGATATCGCGTTAACAAGAATCGGGAGGTACATACGTAAGTACAGACACTGCTGAATACATAGTCTCCCGCTCAGCGCTGCAGCGGGGGACAATTAAAGCAAAAAACTTATCGCTGTATTGGGACCTAAAGTGCCTCCAACTGTTCTTGTCAGATAATGGAGAGAGTGACAAACATGGCTGGTCATGTGACCATATTGGCGGGAAAGGATGGTGAGAGTCTGCTTCAATTAGAAGCAAACTTCAAGAGAGTTCAAGTGTTCCACTATCTTCACATAGAGGGGGTAGGTAAGCATGATAAGCATGAGTCAGGATAAGGAAAATCACAAACAAAGTAACAATCGCAAATTATACCCAACCACATCCTATACCACTAAACAAAACTCTACCATGGTCGAAAATACATTTTTCTACAAACACTGAAGATTTCTCCACCTGGTCTTCCACTTTGACCTTGACAGCATCGTGACACCTGACTGGGCATGTGTGTTCACACTTGGGTAAGGGCAGCAGACACGTCTGTTGACATGGCGGGCATTCATCAAAGTGACATCGATGTTTGTCTCGTGTTGGGTGGTGGCAGTTTGGAGGAATTCTAGATGAAGACACAACAATCTCAACAAAGATGGACATACATGGTACACTCCAACAATTACTTGGATTGTACTGTTTTGTAGGCTTTTGTCTAGACGAGGTTGAAGAAGAGACAGATGCTGGTGGTGAACTTACTGGCATTTCTTGTTGCATTTAGGTGGTTTTATGTCCTTCGCCCTCCCACATGGCACTGTGATGGATGTGGACTTGCAAAAACATGACAGGTTCACTGTCAGGGGGCACGGGTAACAAGGGCCTGCCACACAAAGAATCAAAGGTGACAGGTGAAAACAATACATCCACAAGAAGTGTCATAGGTGAAGACAAAACATCCACAGGAAGTATCACAAGTGAGAACAACACAACCATCGAAAGTATCATAGGTGAGGACAATACAAGAGGAAGTCTCACCGGTGAAGACTATACAACCACAAGAAGTGTCACAGGTATGGACAATACAACCACAAGAAGTGTCACAGGTATGGACAATACAACCACAAGAAGTCTCACACATGGGGACAATACAATAACAGGAAGTGTCACAGGTGAAGACAATACAACCTCAGGACGTGTCATAGGTGAAGACAATACATCAGAAACAAGATGTTTGGTATCTGAGTAAAATACAGACGGGAAATTGTGTTACAGTCATCCCTCACAATAACGCGCTTGGCAATACCGTGGATTCGGTTAAACTGTGGGGTAATCCGTGGCCCCCATGAAAAGGTTGTACTGCGATCACACCCCTTCACGAAATCAAAAATAGCTCATCAACAAATCCGCTGCTGCGCTCTTATAACTTACGTAAACTAGTGAAATTCAGTAGGGATGGCAACTGACAGTGTTTATCGTACATATCCATAGTGTTTCACATGCTTAAAACATGCAGGGTTTTCTCAATAATAATCGTACCAACATCGTAGCAGTAACTTATGAAAGACAAGACATGATATCAGTAGAGTTACGTCATCCCAGGATGTATGGTGTCAGAAACCACATTTTATTTGATTAAATTCAATCCCAATTTTGTTTATTAAAACTGTTGACAGAAACAACGGAAACACAGTGAGAGCATTACCTCATTCCATAAGCGTACAACTTCCGCTTACCTCATTCGTGAGGGTCCGTTTTTCGCGCCTACCCCCGATAGCGCCAATTTCACATTATTCTTATCAGTCACCAACAGTCTCGTAATTCATGGACTCCGAGACCCGCGATATTGACTCACTGAAGTCAGTTTCAACAATTAAATGGGCACAATTTTGGGTTTTTTTAAATCAAAGTTGCAAGCATCACGGGAAGTCAGCGGTGACTTGTCAAACTGTCTCCAACGTAAATTGTATCAAGATAGGTAACGGCCTGTGTTGATTGTTATGTTAAATATGTTTGCAGTAAACTGTGCACAGCTGATTGCTATTTCCAGCTTAGATGAATAACAATAGGTTTTGATAACAGGTAGTGATTTTTTATTGCAAAGTTTCCCGTACATATACGTATATATATATATTCATTTTCAAAGTTTGTTTATTTTTACCTTCAACAATACGATATATTTTTACTGGACCCAATTCACGAAACAGCAGTTTTGTTATGTCCTTGGAATATATGATCTAACTCGGCCTTTGTTCCACATTATGTAATAGGTACTATAATGCGGATGTCTAATAACGCCGGGGGTCATCCGTGGACCCCAAGACCCACGTTATGGCGAGGGATGACTGTATGTCTTTGTAAATAGAAATGACAAAATCTTTTACATTCATAAGAAATCTCTGCTAAAAGCAGAGTCATATCCTCTGACAATATCATGAGCATTTGTTCACATGACACTGTATTCAGCAGTGTTACACCTGTACAATGCTGTTGTTTTTGATAATTATTAAAATCTAAATATTTTAGATATTTAAATACTTACCTTACCATAGGTCTTATGCATATTACCTCTAGCTTCGCTAAACGAGATCAGACAGTCGTTGATTCGCCATCCCCTCGATGGCTACCTCATGTAATCTACGAATGTAGTCACGGAAGTGACGTGATCTCTCCACTCGCGCGAGAGCGCAGAATCCAAAATTCACTTTTACCGTCAGCCAGAAGGTCTGAAGAGTCCAAAGTGGGGAGGAGCATCCAGCGTTGGGAGGGAGTCACCGCCCTATGGTAAGGTAAGTATTTAAATATCTAAAATATTTAGATTTTAATAAATTTTTAACTTACCTTACCATAGGTCTTATGCATATGGCTTCGACAGATGGATGGTGGTGTGGACTCCGGAGGACCATCCCTCAGCAAACAGTGCACATGCATCAGGAGAACTCGGGAAAACCAATGTCAACGGTCTCAGGATAATACCTGGAACAGGACAAAGAGTAACCCAATAGAACTCCAAAGAAAAACCGATGCACCCGGGGGGTGAGGTTAATCTTAAGACCAACGGTAAGTAGAAGTGTAGTTACCTAATGGGCGGATGGTCGGGTACGTTGCTGAGCAACCACCAATGGACCAAATGACTGTAACTCCTCTACGTCTTCAACTGCCAAGTCCCTCAAGTAGTGGGATGCGAAGACAGTTGATGACCTCCAGAAACAGCCCTCCATGATCTGCGGTACTGTGCAGTTCCGATGGAGGGCCATTGTAGACGCCAAGGCCCTGATCTCGTGCGGGTTACTTGCTACCGGATGAGGCAGGTGCTTGTCGTCATAGGCCGCCAGGATAGTCGATCTGAGCCAGAGGGCAATAGTATTTCTGTTTACTTCGCCTTTGCAGGACACGGCAAAGGGAATGAATAATCTTTTGCGGGATCGTCTCCTAGAGGCTGACCTTTTAATATAGCATCTGAGAGCCCTGACTGGACATAGCAGCTCCTCCTCCATGTCATGATGACCCAGGATCGTAGACAAAGGAGGGATGGAAAATAGCCTGTTAGGCTGCCCGGGAAGCTGGTTCTTAGCCCCAAAATCCCAAAGCAAACCCAAATGAACACGTCCGTGTCTTGACTGTTCAAATCGGATCTGAGTAACGTCAAGAGCATGGATCTCGCTGACTCTAGCCGCTGTTGCCAATGATAGTAAGAAAACCGTCTTCTTGGAAAGATGTTCAAAGGAGGCTTCCTCTAATGGCTCGTACGGCGGCCCTCTGAGATGTTGAAGGACAACATTAAGATCCCAAGCTGGAGGACGGAACTTGGCCTTCTGGTCTTCCAGCTTGAAAGCTTTGAGAAGCGCAATAAGTTCCGGTATCTTGGAGATCTGTGTATCTGACTTGATAGCAAGGACAGAATTCAAAGCTGACAAATAGGTGCCTAAGGTACTGCCTTTGAGATGTCTAGAGTTCCGTAGATAGAGAAGGAACTGTGCCACAAACTGAGGAGATGCTGCCATGGGATTTTGAGATCTTCCTGCGCAAAAATTCTCAAAAGAGCGCCATTTGTCGTCATATAAAGAGCGGGTAGAAACTATAAGCTATAACGTTCGCCACGTGCGCAGAGTAGCCCTTAGCCTTTAATGCCCTCTGCAGATGACCCATGCGTGAAGATGGAATCGCAGTGGATCCGGATGCAGCTGTCGATTGTGTGGATGTCGAAGCAGATGCAACTACCCTGGAAGTTTGTAAGGGTCTCCGTTGGCGAGCCGTCGAAGATCGGGAAACCACGACCTGGCTGGCCACCAAGGCGCGACCAAAAGCAGTCGGAGGTTCTGCGTCAGTCTGATCTTGGCGATTACGTCCGAGAGAAGGACTGGAGGAGGGAACGCATATGCGTCCAGGCCTTCCCATGCCCACGCCTGTGGATCCGGCACGGGAGATACGTACGTTGGTAACTGGTGATTGAAACTGGTGGCAAAAAGATCTACCAGTGGTCTCCCGAGTTGCCAGCAAATCTGGTGAAATGCGTCCGGATGAAGCATCCACTCCGTCGGGGATGGTTTGCCGGGGGGCGCGACAGGGCGTCTGCCAGAATGTTTTTGCAGCCTGGAATGTGACGAGCCGCGATCACGATGCCGTTGCTGTCTACCAGATCCGCTAACAGGAACATCTGGTCCAGAAGTTGTTTGGATCTGGTTGTACCCTGATTGTGAATCACCCACACGACCGTGGAATTGTCGGACGCTACCAGGAGTCTGGAGTCTGTTAGAACCGGTAGCCAGTGGCGGACCGCTAGGATGACTGCCTGCATCTCCAGGTTGTTGATATGCCACTCCCTTTCGGCGTCTGACCACAGCCCTGAGGTTGTCTGGCCGTTCAAGTGAGCGCCCCATCCCAAGAGGGATGCGTCTACAAACAATTCGTGGTCGTGGTTGAAGCTTGTCAAACAAACACCGGCGCAGACGTTCCACTCTACCGTCCACCACCTGAGGTACTGATGCAGGTGCGGGGGTAGAAGAAATGATGACTGGAGGTCGTTCTCCCGAATGAATGGTAATAGGAACCTCTGTAGTGGGCGCAGCATAAGCCGTCCTCTGAGGGTGAGGTCTTGCGCCGACGTCAACAAGCCCAACAGAGACTGCCATTCTCTGAGGGTGAGAGGTAGGGACAGAGCTCGATCCGTAAAGGCGAGAATCTTCTGCCATCGATCGGGAGGGACCCTGACCAGATTGAGCCGAGTCAGGAACAACCCCCCAATGAAAGTTAACTCCTGCGTTGGTTCCAGTTGCGACTTCTCGATATTGATAATCCACCCCAACTGCTGAAGTAGGCGTGTGGAGAAGTCCAGTTGTTTGCGTAGCAACTGAGGATTGCAGTGATTTAGAAAACAATCGTCGATGTAAGGATCGAAGTCTATCCCCCGGAGGTGCAGAAACCAGGTGACAGGCAGTGTGACCCGAGTGAAAAGCCACGGGGCCGTAGAAATTCCAAACGGCAGCACTCGCCACTGGTAGTGTACTCCGTTGAATATGAAACGCAGGAACTTCCTGTGGCGCGGGAATATAGGAACGTGCAGGTAAGCATCCTGTAAATCTAGGCTGGCCATCCAAGCTCCGGGTGACAACTTGGCTCGGATCTGATCCAGTGACGTCATTCGGAAATGCGGGGGCTCGGCTAAATACAGGCTGTTGAAAGTCGCCATGTTGTGAATCATCCGCATTTTGGTGGAACCTTTCTTGGGTATCAGGAAGATGGGTGAATAGAACCCCGGGGAGTGATGGGGTTCTGACACTATCTCTATAGCACGTTTTGTTAAGAAAATGTTGATGTTCTCTAGTATAAGTACCTGTTGATCTATTGAGTACACTCGTGACAGGGGAGTGGTAGTCAGCGGCGGAGCTCTGGCTAGTGGTAGCTTGTAGCCGGCTCTCAGGATCTTGCAAACAAACAGGTCTTCCAGGAATGTCCAGTTGGCCCAGAAGATCCCTAGTCTCCCACCTACAGGGGTCGGATGAACTGGTACGACTGGGGGTGGGAGGTCCCAGTCGTAGTAGTCCATGGCTTCAGCGGCCGGAGTAGGGACGCTTGCCCCTACCTCGACCGGACGTAGATGGGGCATCCCTGCCGCGTTCTCGAGGCTTGCGCTGGACATCTGAGTCCTTGGTACGAACTCGTCCCCTCCCAAACGAGGAACGGATAGACTCTCTCCTGGGTACATATCTTTCTTGGTATTACCCCTGGCTCGGCCACGAAATGCAGAGCCCAAGGCCTCGAAGGTTGACGGCGCCACTTCCGTGTTAGTGAGTTCGGCATGTTGTTTATACACCGTTGGTATCTTTTCATCAAAGAGGAACTTAGACGTAAATGGTGCACGAAGTAGTTGTCGTTTAAATTCCTCTTGCCAAGAACAAGCATCTAAAAATCCAGATCGGCGCATAGTAGTAGTCATGGCTAGCGCCGCGCGTAAATGTCCAAGCAGGTCATGGAGTACTCTGCCTTGCCAAGCAAAAATAGTAGTTAAATGATCCACCCTCGAGGCATTATCCTCTGACAAATCCAAGGCTGCAGCGGAGGTGGCTGACGCAAGCGCCGAGATAGGTTTAAGCATACGTTTCAGTTCCGTATCAATAGCTGCTAGCTTTGAATCCTGAACTCTGTAAGATGACGGAGTTGAGCTTGACAACCTCTTAATTGAATCGTCTAGCACCGCCCCGTTGTCGGCAAAATTCAGACTGTGTACTTTATAATCTGATTTCTTAGACTTCGACACTTTGATGGTTGGATTTAAGGATAACTTCGCAAAGTCCGAATCTAACAAAGCAACAGCATCCACCACCATAGGGTGTGGTGGAATAAGTAACTCAGGAGACAAGTGAATCGACGCCGGGTTGCTTGAATCTGAAGAAGGGGAAGGACAGTCCGGTAATCTGTCGGCAATCCACTCAAAGACAGCAGCTAAGGGAAGATAGGTGCCATCACTATCACCATCATTGCCAGGGTCCTCCTCATAATCTGGACAAAAGAACTGTTCCTCGTGATCCTCCCAGGAAACAGAGGTTGATTCTCGTCGCTGACTAGAGTTGGAAGCAGAGTTCTTAGAGTTCAATTCCTTGCAGGAAGTCCGCAGTGGTTCCGGCGATCGCGAACGCTGGGATCTAGAGAGACGCTGTGGTGATCTTGACCGAGATCGCACTCTACGTCTACTTCTGGTACGTGAGTCTTCCTCTAAGGAGCGCCTTGGAGAGCGGGAAACAGACCGGGAGCGCCGGCGCCGGCTACGGTGTGGAGAACGAGAGTGCCGACCCCTCGGGGACCTAGAACGAGATCTGCGCCGGGAGCGCTCAGCCTCTAAACGACGAGCGCGCTCTTCATCCAACTGGTGCTGTAACATTTCTTCTTTAGTCAGCGTATGAGACACTCTGGGGATCCGATAAGAAGTAGGCATAGGAGCAGGGTCCGGCAACAACACTGGCTCTGGCGTTGGTACAGGCGCTGGCGCCGGAATAGGCGCTGGCGTCGGAATAGGCGCTGGCGTTGGAATAAGCGCTGACGAAAACACCGGTGCTGATGTAAACAAAGGCGCCGGGACAGGCAGTGGCGCCGGGACAGGCAGAGGCGCTGGTACAGGCAATGGCGCTGGCGTAAGTCTAGGCGCTGTCGTTGGTAAAGATGTATAAGTCTACAAAGGCGTCCGAATGCGTAGGCTCTGGAGAGGAGCGCGCCGGCGTAATAGATGAGCGCCCCACACTAGGCGTTGATACTGGTACTGAAGGCGGTGGTAGATCCTGGTCGTCAGGTAAAGATCCCAAGGAAGACGCTGGCGACGACATTCTTCTCTTACGTTGTGTAAAACGTTTCCTCCGAACCGCCAAAAAGGTCTTGAAATCGGCGAGAGATAACACTTGACAGTGTAGGCACCGATTATCGATGGAGCAAACAGCGGACGCACAATCCGGACACCAGGGATGTGGGTCCTTGGCTGACTTCTGCCCCTTGCAGACAGTACAAAAGTGTCGAGTCATACACAGAAACTTATACAAACCTGTAGAGGTTATGAATTCTTTGAAGAATGTCCTCCTTGGGGTACATATATAGCATTAAAATGTCCATTTAAAAATGCCTACGACAGTTGTAACAATATTGAATAAATATTTTACAAAACAAAAACTCGTTTTTGTCTTGTGAGACCACCCCTACAGGGCCCCCACCCGGGCCCCTTAACAGCCAAGAGCAGGTAACTCTCGCCGTGTACCTCATACCTCACTTTTCATGCTGAGATTGTCAGACAGAATGTGGGGAGGCGGGTGGCCGTACCCCAAGGAGGACATTCTTCAAAGAATTCATAACCTCTACAGGTTTGTATAATTCTTTTTCAGAAGAAGTCCTCCTTGGGGTACATATATAGCATAAGACAGACTCCCAACGAACGTGAGTCGGGAGCGGCATTCTGTCTGCTGATGTGTACCCTACACACACTCTCATACACTGCCGAAGCTGCGAGAGATAGAATACACTTACCCAATCACCAAGCCGCTGATGTCAATCAGGCGGGGGCGTGGCAACATAGGGCCGAAAGAGCCAATCGACAATAACCCAGCAAAGGTGATGGACATATGACCACACCTCATGCCATTCACTGTAAATATTCCCCCAAACCAGCGAAGTAGTGCCGGGAATAACAGTGCAAGGGTAAATATGAGCGTATGTCGACGCTAATAGTGAAAAAACCGTCTAGAGGTAGTTTCTCTTTGTGTTTTTGTTGTTTTTATATATATATATATATATATATATATATAAACACCACCACCAGGGGATATCCGTCACCAATATAACAAGAAATGTTTCGTGAAAACCCACCACCAGGAACATTTCATGATAAACAAAGTCGAGATCTCAGACGCTCATTCAGCTAGGGGAATCACGACTCTGCCCGCTGGTGAGAACTGTATGGCCAAACCGAGCACGTTCCCGTGAATGTTTGTCCAGTTGGTAGTGACGGATAAACGTGCTCGGTCGGCTCCAAATAGCCGCAGAGCAGATCTCCTCAATGGGCAGACCCGCGGCATAAGCCTGTGACGTAGCCACTGCCCTAACAGAATGAGCCTTTAACCCATTAGGGATAGGTAACCCTTTATGAGTATATGCCATACAAATGGCAGAGACAAGCCACCTAGATATGGTTTGCTTGTTCGCCGGCAGACCAGCTCTTCCCCCGCCATAACAACAAAACAACTGGTTATCTTTTCGGATATCAGCAGTTCGTTTGATATAAGCCCTAAGGGTCTTACGGACATCTAAGACGTGAGCACGTCGAAGAGAGGTACCGGGCGAGGGAGGCTGCATGAGCTTAGGGAGCTCGATAGGCGCTGTAACATGAAAAGCGCCTGCGATCTTAGGACGGTAAGAATCCGGCAGTCTAATACTGACCCTGTCTTTGTGAAAGACGGTCAAAGCAGGATCCGCTGACATTGCATGAATGTCACCTACCCGCCTGCCAGACGTTACCGCCACAAGAAAGGCAGCCCTCCACGTTAACAGCTGGAGAGAAAGAGACGATAGCTCGTGAAAAAGAGGACCGGACAACCAGTCAAGAACGACTGACAAGTCCCACGGGGGACTAATCCGCCGGACAGTCGGACGGATCCTATCCACACCCGCTAAAAAACGCTGAACAAGAGGGTGCTGCCCCAAGAGAGCACCGTCAACAGGAATATGGAATGCCGAAATGGCCGTGGAATAGCCCCGGATAGTAGAGGCGGCTAGGCCTGACTCTAACCGGGACTGCAAAAATTCCAGTACTTCAACTAGAGTTGAAGAAAAGGGATCAAGAATCCCCCTGTTGACACACCAGCGCGCATAACAGGCCCATCTATCCTCATATTGAACGTTTGTCGAATCCCTCTGCGAAGCCAGAATTGTGTCTGCAACTGGTGCAGAAATTCCGCTCGCTTGGAGGCGATTCCTGACAGTGGCCAGGCCACCCACTGAATCCTGGGATTCGGGTGCGGCGCTCCGTTCTGGGATAGTAAGTCCGGTCGAAAGGGTAAAAGGACAGGAGGCAATGCCAGAAACCTCATCATTACCGGAAACCAGCTTTGAGACGACCAAAGAGGAGCAAGAAGCACTAACAGTCGAGCTGGTTGGGTGGCAAGCTGCGAGAGGACCCTGGGAATCAGCGGCAGAGGTGGGAACGCCCACAATACCCTGTCCGTCCAATCGAGCTGGAAAGCGTCCTGAGCGATGGCTCTCGGATCCGGTATCCGAGAACAAAACACCGGAATCTGGTTCGTCCCCCCAGAGGCAAACAGATCCACCTGGAACGATCCGAACAACCGGGAGATAATCCCGAATATCTCCCGATGCAACATCCACTCGTGAGGAGCTAGGACACGTCGAGAGAGCGCGTCTGCTCGAACATTGTCCACCCCGGGGAGATACACGGGACACACCCGAACATTGAACCGGTCGCACCACTGTAGAAAGTGCCACGCCTCCTCTAGGAGGGACGGAGAAACCGTACCGCCCTGTTTCAGGATATAGGTCATTGCCGTCTGGTTGTCCATCTCTAGACGTACCACACAGCCTCGAACCGTCTCCCGAAAGTGTTGGAACACTAGCCGGACAGCTCTCAATTCGAGCACATTGATGTGCAGGCGCGTTTCGTGCCGTAACCATAGGCCCGAAACTGAATGGGCGCCCAGCACGCCACCCCACCCTGTGAGGGAAGCGTCCGTCTGAATTGAAAGGGTTGGTGAGGGAGCGTCCAGGGGTAACCCCCTGGATAGATTCCCTACCACTGTCCACCACCGTAAATGAGGAAGGAGCCACTCCGGAGTGAGGAGAATCATCTCGTAACTCCTGCCGTGGGACCACATTCGCGCCAAGGCGTACTGAATGGGTCGCATCCTCAACCGCGCCCTCCAAACAACGTCCACCGTCGCTGCCATGTTGCCTAGCAACTGGAGCCAAACCCGAGCCGAAGCCGAGGGGGACTCGAGGAATTGCATAACAACTCTCTGAACTTTGGAGATCCGATCCGGCGACAGGGAGACTATGCCTCTCGCTGTGTCGAACCGTGCGCCTAAGAAGATCAGATCCTGTGTAGGAACTAGGTCTGACTTCTTGAGATTGATAATCCAGCCCAACCTGGTGAGAATACACATTATGGCGAATGTTGCGTCTCGACTCAAGTGAGCGGCAAGTGCTCGTATAAGCCAATCGTCCAGGTACGGGTGACAACACCTGCCCTGTGACCTGGCCACTTGCGCTGGGATTAACATAAGCTTGGTGAATACCCTCGGAGCCGTAGCGATGCCGAAGGGAAGCACCCGAAACTGATAGCATACCCCGTCGAAGGAGAACCGCAGGTACTTCCTGAACTCGGGATGCATCGGAACATGCAGGTACGCATCCTTGAGGTCGATGGACGTAAGCCAGTCGCCTCTTTCTACAGATGAGATCACTGACCGTAGTGTCTCCATCTTGAATGACGGTACCTGCAGCATAGTGTTCAGCCGTTTGAGATTGAGAATCGGTCTGAACACTCCGTCCTTTTTGGTGACCAGGAAATAAGTGGAGTAAAATCCCTCTTGTTCCTGGCCCCCTGGAACCACCTCGATGGCCGCCTTGTCCAGTAAAGACTGAACCTCGGCGCGGAGAACCTCGGCTTTCTCCGGAACTACCGGCACAGGAGTGCGCCGAATTCCGGAAAAGGGAGGCGGGTCTCTCTTCCATAGTGGTAAGTGGCCGTCCCTGAGTGTGGATAGGACCCAGGGGTTGGAGGTTACCTTTTCCCAATCCGACAGGAAGTGGGAAAGGCGGCCACCCACAGGAAGGTTTGGCAGAAGGCAATGAATGCCCGACGTCGGCAGTGCTCCGACTGCTTGATTCGGGATCACTTGCAAGGGCTCCGGAGGATGACTTACTGGGAAGCCGGGGCCGACTTCCCTTTCCTCGGAAAAGGATGCTGGGGCGCCGCAGCCTTGCCCTTGCCCCTACCCTTACCCTTCCGCGCCTGCAAGGGCTGTGCCCACTTAGCAGAGTCCTTGGCCGGAGCCGAAGGATAAGCGGAGGAAAGCACCGGGGGACGCGCACGAGAAGTGTGAGGCTGTTCTAACAAGGGTTTAGACTCCTTGAATGTAGACACAGCCTCCGCGGCCTCCCGGACTACTGATGCCGCTCCCGGGAAGAGAGTAGATCCCATCCGGAATGGCAGTGAAAGTAGCGCTTGTTGAGTGGCCGGCGAATACCGTGCCACGGACAGCCACAGTCTACGGAGGCCCATAACTGCAGACATCATCTGACACGCCGAGGACCTGATCGAGTCCCGCGCCAGATGTGACTGCACCTCCGTAAGCTGTTGAGCGAGCGTAGGGGAAACACACTCCTCCTCAACACCGCCGCCGTCAACAAGCCGACGCTGCAATACCGAAGTATATGCGGCGTGTATTGTGACCTTAAGGCATTGAGCTGCATTTCGGTACTGCTCCTCAAACGACCTATAAGCCGATTTGAGGGCAGTAACGTTAGAGGTGAACGGAGGCAGGCGGCGTCCTTGCTTAGCCGAAGCTAAGGAGCTGCCAGAGGAACCCCCCAGGGCGACCGATGCATAGATACAGTCGTCGACCACTGGAGGGTTATACAAGTCAAGATCACCCATCAGGTAACGTCGGTCTAGCTCCGGCAAATCGAAGCGTGACCGCGCTCCCGTTAAAAGAGGGTTAATCACTTCTGACAAAATAGAAGGGAGGATGCGCAACCGAGAATCCACCACCTTGGCTGGGGCAAAAGCCTCACCCGGCAGTCGGAATTCCTCGGGGTCAGGTGTCGCCGAAGCAACCACGACCTGCGGCAGGACAGAAGCAATACGCTCCCGTACCTGCCTCAGCGAGGCGCCGAGCGAAAACGAAAACTCACTCGGCCCACCCCGGTCCTCCCCCTCCTCCATTATCTCCTCGGCGCGATCCCCCATGAGTGACACCTCAGATCTGTCATCTAAGGATAGCTCCGGGGGATCGGTCGAGGGAACATCCGAAAGAGAGAGAGGCCCGAGCAGAGCCGAGCGGCCCGACGCCATAGACCCGACGCCCGAGACTGAGTCTGGGTGGCGGATCGCCGGCAACGCTCCCAACATAGGCATGGTCCCATGACCAACACTGGCAACCTCGGAGTGGCTGGCAACCGACTCTAAAGTCGGTTCCTGCGCACCCCTAATGGAAGTCCCCACACCGGCGCCAGAGGCGTGGCTGGGGAGTCCCATGGAAGCCGAAGCCGGATACACACCCGACTCCGGACGAACGCCGATCTCCTGACGGAGACCGGACATCGCATCCGAAATCAGGGTATGCACCGACGCCATTTGCTGCTGTAACAAAGACGAAAGTAAATCAAATGTTAACGGTTGCGAGGGTTCAGTGGGAGGTGCTGCGGAGGTAGAAGCCACCGCTGGAGGTGGAACCGAAGTACCCTTCGCTGGTTTTGCCGTATCCCCCCCCCGAGACTGACGCCGAAGACGCCTTCTTAATATCTTTTTTAGCTTTTTTTGAAGGCGGCTCCTGAGCCCAAATATCCCCCCCCGCCTGGATCAAAGATCTATAAAAGATCAAGTCTGCATGACGGGATTTTTGAGCCCTGGGGGAAAAGTCCTGACATACGGCGCATCCTTGCTCGTCGTGAGCTTCCTCCGCCAAGCAACGCAGGCACAGAATATGCTTATCCCTCGGGGGGAGTTTTGCGTTACAAGTAGCACACACCTTGAACTGGAAAAAACCGAACCGTGCTATGATTAATAGCAAGGCCCGTTAATCCAACAAACACATGATTATTTAACAGAAACAATAATACGCACTGGCGATATTTAACCGTTAAATAATAAGAAAGCTATTTATGAAAACATACAATAGCATATAAGGATTTCTTTACCATGGAAAAGAAAGGTAAAAAACCATACAAATATCCGGTTTGTATTTAAAACCACCTAAAAGAATAGGCAGAAGAAATAACCACCAGGTACGTGCCGCCCGCCATCTTGTCAGCCACATGACTGAAGACCACGGTAGCCACGGAAAGTTACAACATTTCATGAATGAAAAAGAGTGAAATATGCATTCCTAATACCGCCCGTGCGTTAAAAAGGAACCATACATACGGTTTTCGTAGCTTTCTCACTCATTTCTCTTCAATTCGTAGGTTCTCTAAGTATGAGAGCTTGCTGATGGACGACTGTCCTCAAAGACGACAGCATGAAAAGTGAGGTATGAGGTACACGGCGAGAGTTACCTGCTCTTGGCTGTTAAGGGGCCCGGGTGGGGGCCCTGTAGGGGTGGTCTCACAAGACAAAAACGAGTTTTTGTTTTGTAAAATATTTATTCAATATTGTTACAACTGTCGTAGGCATTTTTAAATGGACATTTTAATGCTATATATGTACCCCAAGGAGGACTTCTTCTGAAAAAGAATGTAACAGACAAGAAACCAAGACTTGACGACATGTTGATACAATACTAGGAGAAAAACCCCCTACATAAAAATGTAGAAAGTAGTTACACCCCTACGTAAAAAATAGACACACCCATAAGTGCGGGGCAGCGAAAAACAACAACCACAATGGCTGCCTTCGCTACGCTGAAATTCATGGCAGAAAATGGTATGAAAAATACCGAAAATACAAGTGAAAATGACCAAGCATGGGCAGAAACATGACGGGCAAACAATCAACAAGATGTACTACCCCCATGGACACCATGCCGTTCTCACATACGGCACGGACAGGCCATGCCTGAGTGAGAAAAGAACAACACGAGGTAGCAAGGTAAGCACATTAAATGCTTGTATGACTTGACTTTAATACAAAATGAGGGGATACAAACCATACCTACCAAGGAGTAGCAACTTTATTGAAACTACACATAGTAGAAAAAAAAACAGCAAACCAACACGTCCGTTCGCACGAACGCTAAAGGTAAAAGTGAATTTTGGATTCTGCGCTCTCGCGCGAGTGGAGAGATCACGTCACTTCCGTGACTACATTTGTAGATTACATGAGGTAGCCATCGAGGGGATGGCGAATCAACGACTGTCTGATCTCGTTTAGCGAAGCTAGAGGTAATATGCATAAGACCTATGGTAAGGTAAGTTAAAAATATATGAAAATGAAAGAAAGTTGATAAAATGTATTTTCCCTATTTGGTATTGTTGATACAACTAAGAGTCTAGTATGTATCCATGTTAACTACTGACATTACAAGCCATGGTCAACTATGATGATACAGGAGATCCCACCATGAACTGACCTCGATGACACCGGCTGGCACACTTGTGGTTGCGGCAACGCAGCGTCTTCCCGCACACCTGCTCACAGGTTGGACAGTTTCCATCACAACACTGCAACAAAATACAGAACATAACACAACAGAAGTCTCTAATATTAGCTATTTACTCTTTCAAACATTTTGTGTCAAATTTTGATGTTGTCTTGAAGTTACCCATTGGTCATTGTGTATTCCTACTTTATTCATGATTTCAGTTTTTCTTGAGGTTCAGAAAACAGTATTTTTGTAGGTCCTTTCAATTTTGATAGTATTTGACAGCATTTAGTAATTTTCCTGCAATGGGTAGTTTCTTGACAAGACCACGCCAACAGACCATGACAACCTGTAGCTGTTATTTAGGGAAACAAGAAAGGTCAGCTGAAAGCCTAAATGTTCACAAATATTGATTGTTCTATTACAAAAAATAAAGGGTCAAAAGTCCTGACACACAAGAATGAATTTAATGGTCCAGTGAATTGGTGACTGGCAATAATAGTCACCACAGGATTCTCTGTACCTTTCTCTTGCAGTAGTGTTTGCCACAGTCCCTCATGATGGAACACTTGACGTCACACAGGTACTCCTTGCTACACAGGACCTCCTTCTGCTTCTGACCACATCGACAGCGTTTCAAGGTCAACTGACGACACTGGAACACAAGACAATCAGTTTTTGTGACACTGATTTAGCTGTGTCCAAGCTACACTCAAAACTGAAGTGCTGTTTATTTCTTTGTTTATGTCGCATTCAGCAATATTGCAGCTATGTGCGGCAGTTTGTAAATAACTCAGTTTTGACCACACAATCCATGGATCAACAGCATGAGCATGGATCTACACAACTGAGATACAATTACATCTGGCAACCAAGTCAGCAAGCCTGACCCTCCAGTCCCATTAGTTACCTCCTATGGCAAGCATGAATTGCTGAAGATCAGTTCTAACCTGGATCCTGAAGCATTGACCAGGCACAACAGCTGCTGAGAGTTAGGACAAAAGCTGAGGCATGTTGTAAGTTGTAATCTCCATATTCTCATTTAAAACCATTCAAAAGAAAGGAAAAAAACACCTAATATCTGCATGTAACATGTAAATTATTGTGACATGACAGATTAACTTATTACATATTCATGAGAGGCACTCTCATCATAAACTGTTTGTAAGTCCCTATGTTAGTCTAATGACCAGAGTCATATTTCACAAAGCTATCACAGCACTGCAACTCTCATATCACCTGTACTTTAACACAGAGTTATGACAGCTGTAACGCTATGACAGCTTTGTGAAACGAGGCCATGGTCATTAAAGTAACACTGGGACTCATTTTGTTTTTCAGATGTCAAAAGTCTGCTGCACATTACTGGCATACACCAATTACTCGGGTTGGAAACAACTGTTTATAATTTCAAAGATTACGTATTATAAATTCCATGTATACTGACTGAGCCACACTCTCCGTGATGGCATCGCTGCGTACATGTGTGGTGCCCACAGGTCAGAGTCTTGCCGCAGGTATCGCCACACGTCGGGATATCCTCGGTACATGGGAGGTTATACTCTGACAAAGACATGGGTAAACAAATATATCTTGTACCTCGTAATAAACATAATTTGAAGACACCCAATTCAATGGCAATGATACTTGAATTATTTGAATGACTGTTCAGCAGAATAGTTTGTGCATGTGGCACATTATTATTGGAGTGCACTGTATTACTGGAGTGTCACAGTTGAATACTTTGAGCTATCCAGGGGACGACACTGTCACAAAGGTTTGGCTAAGGGGGTAATGATTTTTTATGGAGAAGCACATACAATGCGAATGGCCATCTCCAAAAGTTCTGTACAAAGTAAGTGATACCCCCCTACCCTTCTCCATTATATTGAAGCACAAGTACATAATGCTCCCTCAACCTACCCCAGAAAAAAAGTGTGACCCTCTACGTACTCTCTTTTTCCCCCTACAATCTTCATCGCTCCCTGTAGCCAATAATTATTTACTGTCTCTAATTAGGCAGTATGCAGAGTGATAGTTACTAGTGAAGGAAGTGGTTATACATAATGTCATATGCTTCATTATTGCTCAAAGATAACATCAAACTTAGACACAACAGTGTTTGGTTACAGTTCAGAAAAAAACGATCCTCAGGGTATTTTCTATTGTACAACTGTAAAAACAGAGAATATCTCTCACAAATGTTACCTGTCTTCCCACATGGACACTGTCTCTTCCCCGATCTTGGGCAATCACCACAGGCTCCTTGATGACAGATGTCCTCACACAGGTGATTGCCACATCTCAGAGCTTTGCCACATGGCTGGGAACAAATCAGTGAGCAATTTTATCTGTAATATACCAATACATGTCGACTTGATGGTGAAGGAAGGCTTTGGTGACATTAAAAGAGTAGATATTTTAGTGACAACCCAGATAAATGATGTTGGCAAGTTGGCAATTTGAACTCAGATTACACGTCTTACACAGAAGCAACTCGAGGGCACCTATACACCAATGCCCCATGACAACCTACAAAACCTATAGATGGGTACATTATCAATACAAGTTAAAAGAGTATAGTCTTATCATATTTAGCAAAACATTCAAAGCTTTTGAAACTAAAAAAACGTTATCTCAAAAACTACTATGCGTGTATTAATGAGCATAATCATTGTTGTTTACACTGCACAAGTAGAATTTCAGGTGCATAATACAGGGCCCCAGTTCACAAAGCTATCAGCCCATGAAGGTCCAGGGTAGAATAGGCCTTCAGCAACCTATGCTTGCCGTGAAAGGCAACCATGCTTGTCGTAAGAGGCGACTAACCAAATCAGGTGGTCAGACTCGCTGACTTGGTTGACACATGTCATTGGTTCCCATGATCGATGCTCATGCTGTTGATCAATGGATTGTCTGGCCCAGACTCAATTATTTACAGACTGCCACCACATAGCTGAAATATTGCCAAATGCTGCATAAAAGTAAATTCGCTCAATCACTCACAAAGATATCCTAGCGCCATGACTGTCAGAACTCCTGCACAGTAACTCAGACATGCAATTGGGCGCTGGATTCACTCAGTCTTACCACAAGCATAGGCTGCAAGGGTATACATTTTCTCCCTAGTATCTCCATGTATATGTGAATTTGTTCAGTAGAAAAACATTTTGGAGAACTATTAAATTCAAAACAAGCTTGGTGAGTGCGCCATAGCTGCTCTCCTCACCTGGTCACACTTCCACTGTGGACTGGCACATGGCCGAGTGGAGGTCTTCTTACCACAGAGACAACTCTGATCACTCGTCTTGGGACACGGTTGACATTCACCTGACATAAAACAATGTATCATTGTAACATATGTCATATTTAGCATTACACTCTCTGCGTTAACTTCTTCCTGTTTATGTTGAGTCCGGATTCAAACCCGCACCTTCAAAGTGAGGCACCTAATTGCCAACACACAAAGTCAGCTGCCTCCCCCGCTTAGCCATCACGACTTCTAAATGGAATCCTGTGATCAAATGACTTTTACTGTGGTCATGGATAACAAGACATTCAATCACAAACTAGAAACCTTGACAAAGACAAATCACAATATATATTAAACATATCATTCCTCATTAACATGCATTCATCAATATTCTAGGTGTTTTCATTTATGTTATAAGGTTCCAGAAATGAAAACTGCTAAAAACAGGTGCTTTAGGAGAGAAAAGCATGCTGTAAAAAACACAGACAATAATGCGAGGGTTTTGTGTAAAAGTCGGCCTGTTGATTGAGTTACCTGGGTGACAGGGCTGTTCACAGTTGTGTTGTCCACATGACAGTCTGCGGCCACACGGCTGACCACACGCCCACTCTCTCCCACTGCATCTCTTGACCTGGGGCGGTTGGCGTCCACAGTAACATTTTGACTTGACCATCTGTGGACATGGTGGACAAGGTCCTGGAAGTTAGAAGGACTGGTAACTATGGTGACAGTTGTGGTCTCAATATTCTATAGAAACAGTTGTTTGAAGAAACATTTCAAACAGAACTTGTTCATGTACAATGTCAAACAGAAGACATGAGGAGAGTTGAGCTCATCATCAACTTGAAATATATTACAGCTATTATGATGAGTCAGCTCATGTTAAATAGAATGAGCTGCATATCCCTGAAGTCTGAAGGACTGGGCCAACTATTGTCAAACTTAGAACATTAAAAGGGGAAACATGGAATTTGAACAAATGAACTTTGGATCATTGCACACCTAAGGGATACAACTCTGCATAGTGAATGGCGGCAGCTCAGATGGCCTGGCCATGTTCGACTCCATATCAAAGTGAAGTTACTGAGTACCTCTACCACTGTTGTAATATACATAACTCTTATTTGAATTTCTATGACCGATGGGACTGTATTCACATTTTTGTCACATTCCAAATTCATCAAATCCATATGAATTGTAAACATTAATGATGTATGTTTTTATGGAAAAATGACCTTATCATGCTTCACTGTTCACATCACAACACAGGCAAACTAGATTATCTCCCCTTGCCTTAGCAGACGTCAACAGACCGTTTGTATATTGTTTTATTGTTAGATGTAACAAGGAAAATGTAATTTTCTGAATAAAATTGATATTTTATACTTATCCTAACATTATGCTTATCTCCTCCCTCTATGCGATAATAGTGGAACACTTGAAATCGTTTGAAGTTCCCTCCTAATTGAAGCAGATGTACAATACATTAACACATCGGAAGCCTCACTTTCCTGCCAATACGGTCACATGACCAGCCATGCTTGTCAGTCTCTCTGAAATGTCATGCGTCTGACATGAGAAGCACTGTGAATTCAACGTGCCAGAATTCAGGGAAGGCTTGAACCCATGAGTCAAGATAAGCATAAAACATCAATTTTATTCAGAAAAATACATATTTTTTCTTATCCTGACACATGCTTATTATGCTTACAGAATCTGATGGAAATAGTGGTGGGTCAGACCACGCTGGATTTTGTTCGTTGTTGTGCGCACACAAGTGGCACAAATTGGTGAATGCCAGTGACGTAATCCATTAGGATGTCCCATAGGTTTCCAAAAGCAGCCCTCCATTATAGTTGTTAGTGAGCAGTTTCCATGTGGAGCCAATGTCAATGCCAAGGCTCTCACTTCGTGTAGACTGAAAGCTAGCAGAGGTTCAAGACCTGCTGCTTTGCAGGCCCTCAGTATAACGGCTCTCTGAAGGCCCTCAGTATATCGACTCTCATCCATACTGAGATAGTGTTGCAGGATACTTCCGTAGGTGTCAGTAGATAAAGGGATGAATAGGCACCTGTAACACTGTCTCCTTGTCTTAGTTCACTGGAGATATACTTTCAATGCTCTGACAAGGCATAATGATAAATCCTGTGTATCATGTGGCCTGAGGACTGTAGATAATTCCAGGATGTGGAATTGTCTGTCTGGTTGTCCAGGCAGTTGTGTTTGGATCTTCCTCTCTGTGTGTATCCCTTGAACAACTGTCATTCCGTGAATGCCTTCTCGCCTGCCTTCGTGAATCTGCATTGGATGAAGAAGATGAATCGTGATGGCATCTACAACGAACGGGGATGCAGATGTGAACGTTTGCGGCTGTGGCAGGATCCATGAGTGCGAGTACATGGCGAGTCAATGGAAGGAGCTTCATTTGTACTGATAGAGATGATACAGCCAACAGCGATGATTTCCATGAACGAAAGCATGCATATAATGCATCCTCTTCATCAGATGGACCTAGTGGAGCCGATGAACACGTAGAGTGACTGTAGTTGTAGCTGATGACTGATGTTTCCGTTCTTCTTAAAAAATGGAGACCCATCAGATGTGATGAAATGTTGCATGAGAGGGTGAGTGAATTTAGTCTTACGCCGCACACAGCATTATTCCAGCTATATGGCGACAGTCTGTAAATAATCGAATCTGGACCAGACAATCCAGTGACTAACAACATGAGCATCGATCTGCACAACTGGGAGCCAATGACGTGTCAACCAAGTCATCGAGTCTGACCACCCGATACTGTTGGTCACCTCTTACAACAAGCATAGTCGCCTTTTATGGCAAGCATGGGTTGCTGAAGGCCTATTCTACCCTGGGACTTTCATGGGTTGAAATGTTGCATGAAGCGACTGGTGTCCATTGACTGCGGTGCATGCTGCAGTGGTTGATTCATAGAAGATGCTGTGTAGTTGAAGAGTCTTAGTCTTAGCCGATGATGATGACTTCAACTTCTGTGATCTAGACAAAGTCTTGTTGGTATCTCAACCATGCCTCCGCCGTACATATGGCTGATCACTAAAGCATGAATGTCAGCCGTGGTCAACATACGGTTATCGCACCCAAAGTGCCTCCAATCGTCCTTATCGGGCAATAATGGAGGGAGTGACAAGCAGGGCTGGTCATGTGACTTGGCGAGAAAGGGAGGCTTATGGTGGGTGAGTGTATTGTACGTCCGGTTCAATTAGAAAAGAACTTGAAGTGATTTCAAGTGTAGAGGGACATAGAGGAAGGAAATAAGCATGAGTCAGGATAAGAAAAAATGACTAATACAGATCAGATTTTGATTTGTTCCTGTAACATGGCTAATCTAACTCAAAAACAAGGAAATACATTCTGGTTGATTTTTTTGTGTACTGAAACAAATATACAGGTACAACAAATTGTTCTTCCAAAAATTTACATCTGAGCAGCAATGACCAAAAACTGTCAAACATATCTCCTGATGTTTTCTTTCATTAAAGGATGCGGTGATTGCACCCTATAACATTACACCCTATAACATTACACGATACTGAATTGTACCACAGTTTGGGGCTGCCAGCTGTTGGCTTATGCACTGGGTATTTCAGGTGGCCTAATTCTTGTTAAATCAATTGTAGAATTGGTACCTGGGTGACAGAGAAGAAGACAACTGTGTCCACAGTCTGGCCGTAGCTGTCGCCCACACTTCTGACCACATGAGTGAGGAACCAGCCATGGATCAAACTTTGGATCCTGCTCTTTGCCACAGAAACAGAAGTACCTGTTGGGGCACTCGCTCTGACGGTACTCGTATCGACACTTGGGGCTGGAATACACATATACACCATACAATGACAACAAATAAATAAATATTCCCCTGTTACCTACTTCAGTTTTAGTGAAGGAGTGAATTCTATGCCGCATTCAGCAATATTCCGGCTATATGACGGCCTTCTGTAAATAACTGAAATTGTACCAGACAATCCAGTGATCAACAACATGAGCATGGACCTGCACAACTGGGAACTGATGATGTGTCAATTATCAGCGAGTCTGATCAGCTGATCCCGTTACTCACCTCATACCACAAGCATGGGTAACTGAAAATCAACTGTAACCTGGATCATCACAGGTCGTTCAGTTAGTCTCCAGACAAGTATGTGACCCTTGATTACAACAATGTCAACACATCTTTTAATTGCTTCACACATAATGATATCAAATTAACATTTACCACATGCATACCAGTTATTGCTAACTAATCACCATAATCCTAAACATTATTGGACTTAAACATATAATCAGCTGATTCTATATTGGCAAAGGGACACAACTCTGCACTAGGAATAAGAATCCTTCTGTAACTGGTTCATATATGCTAATAATGTTCATTTAGTCCAACTGAAACCCATGATCATCTGTCAAGTTTTCTTTCTCTAACTGCAGTGTTACTTATCACTCAGCTGTTATGAAGGTATACAACATCAGCAAGTAAATTACAGCAAGCATCTGCACCTGCACAAGTCATGAATCTGACTACTCAACCCTAAATAAATAATTTGATGGAGTTCAGTTTTACACTGACTTTAGTACATACATGTAGTATGATATTCCAGTAATATAGGAGGACATCAGAAATGAACTTCAGACATTGGGTCCATGTGCGTAATCCAACCCGGGTTTTTGACGTGACAAGGGAAACCTTAAACTACTAGGCTACCCCACCGCCCCAATGTTACATAAAGCACAACATACCAAGGACTTCACATCATGAGGAACCACCAAAGGGTGAATATGTAAATAGCTATTGTGAACAGCAATGTAGTGAACTGAAATGGGTGTGGCAGAATTACTCCCGCAATACCTACCAAAACCATGGTAGAGCTGATGTGGGTCCAACATGATTCTCAGACTGATATACCTGTTGGTAGACGCCCTCCCGTACCCACTTCTGGATGCAGGGTATGTGGAACATGCAGAAACATCCTTTACAGTTCCAGATCTGAACATAAACAGTGACACATTTCTAATCATTTTAGCAATCTTTCATGTCAAACTAGTCAAACAAAAAGATAGGTCATCAATATGATGTACCACTGTGCTCTGTTTCTGTTGGTTCCGGTTTTAGAACTCTTCTATGACATGCAAGTCCTGAAAATACATAGCCATTTTTCCTATCTATAATGGTTACCCATAACATGTGTGCCCACTGGGGATAGCGTACATTAAGCCAAGGAAAAAATTGACAAGGGCCATAACACTGTAACAAATTGTGACACAGTTTATGCTTTCGAACTCCATCACATCATTCATGTCTTGAAAACACATGCCAAATTTCATTTCCCTGTCTAGGATAGTTTTAGAGAACATTTGTCCCCATCGGGGATACCATGCAATGAGTAAAGAAATGTGTGACAAGGGCCACAACTCTGTAAGAAATTGTGACACAGTTTATGCTTTCGAACTCCATCACATCATTCATGTCTTGAAAACACATGCCAAATTTCATTTCCCTGTCTAGGATAGTCTTAGAGAACATTTGTCCCCATCGGGGATACCATGCACTAAGTCCAGAAATGTGTGACAAGGGCCACAACTCTGTAAGAAATTGTAACAGTTTCTGTTTTCGTCAAGGCAGGGCATTCATGTCCTGAAAACACATGCCAAATTTGATTTCCCTATCTACAATGATTTCTAAAAATGCATCATCATCTTGGACGAATGGCACTCAAATCTAAATCCCCCTAGCACTTCATGGTGGACGATAACAACTCCTAACACACCTGAATATATGGTCAGCAATGGTCAACGAAGGCAGACACTTTGTCAAGTTGATGTTTTTGATGTTTTGATGCAAAAGATGGCAAAGACTCCCATAGCAATCTCAGGAGAGAAAATACAAATATGAACTTGAACCTTTGGCAAAACAAGGCTGAAAAATGAAATTAACACCGAAGTTGAATGCAACAACTAACTAAATACCAAATTTCATTACAATTTGACAGCTTTGACTTTCTCAGTTATCTAGGGTTTCTGGCAACCATATAAAAAATCCATACCTGCAGACTATGCCACTTTACTGAACCTCACCGTATACGTAGTCAGCAGTGTAAAATGTCAGCAAAGGCAAACACTCAAAAACAATTATAATCATTATTTGATGGCATTTCACTTACCGGTTCTTCCCTCTTGATAGTATCGATACACACTAGACAAGCTGATGTTCCTGATCGGAATGAGTGAAGCAGGTCGTCTTGGGCCTTATTCACATCAACACTACCACCGCCTGAACAAGGTCAAGGTCATACATTTGAATATGATATCGGGCTAATCTTGTTTTGTCTGAGTAATTTAGCAAGTACTGTGGGACACTGTATTCATTATGACAACTTAATGAAAAAAGTAGCTTTGCACAAGCACAATATATAGTAAGTGAGCAAGTTTAGATGTTAAGTCACATCAATAAATGTTTAAGCCACATTGTGACTAAATGCAATGATTGTAATTCATGAACAAAAGATTAGCAGATCAGATTTTGTAAATAACCTTGTTCATTTTAGTATTTTTACATAAAACATTCTTCTTGTATGCACAATTAAAATGCAAAGAACACGTTTTTACTTGAAAAGATATACATTTCAAATGATACAAACATTAGAAACTATTCTGGTGACAGGTATACCTGATCAAAAAGCATTCCAAGGAACAAGAGCTTACTATAGTTTTTTGAGTATCCACTGAAGATTGATTCCAAGACATTGTTTCCAATGTCATCTTCCTCCTCCTCAGAGCTATCCGACTGATTACAATTGTCTTGCAGATGGCGCTGTATTGACTGCTGATGGGACTCACTGACCTCCTTGAACCGATGCTCAGCAGATTTATCACCTTAAGAGAAACATTTTTCTTAAGAAACAAAACCTATAATAAAACAAGTGTTTGCCACTAATGTGGCAATGTCCCCTTCCACTAAAGAAGAATGAAATATTTATTACATATTCACTACATTTTAATTTTTGCTCACACACAAGATGCATGAAATGACTAGTGTCTGGATATTCAATCACCCAATGTAGGCTGTCGATAAAATTAAGGACATTGGTTGCAGTGTTTTAGGCGTTAACATAAGTTCGAAAAGTAGACGTGTCTAGTTCAGTTCCTGTTATTGCAGTTCTAAATGATGTTTGAGTGAGCAGATTTATCTTGAATGGCTTATTATACAATCTCACTCTAAATGTGATATCAAAACATATGGACTAAAAGGTCACATGCAACCAAAAAAATCAAACATAATTAAAACACAGTTATCACTTGTTCATGATATATAAAATGCATCGGTAATTGTTAAAAATGAAATAAACAAAATTATAAGCCTATAATCACAAATCAAAAGTGCAATATTTTGTACTTGGGTTTACCTCCCTTGAAACAAAGCAGCCACAGTATCAAAACCCAGTCAAGGCTGGTAGGTGTGTGCTCATGTGTAATGACGCCTTGTCATTGGCCACTGGTTTATTTGCTGATATGCTTAGCCGGCTCTTTGTTTATGGCTTATGAGCCCGATAGATGTTAATTTCAAATTGCATGTGGTCAGTGATTGAAATAGTGCATTGCATATTGTCATTAGCAGACAGGCAGGCAGACATACAGGTGTCAATAAACCAGACATTCAGTTTTCTCTGTGACACAGTCTGCTTATCACAATCAACATGTTTTGTTTTTTTTATGTAACGAGTAGATTATTTACTTGTCTGTAAATACACAGACACAACCAAGATTAGACTACTGCACACGACCTCATACTTCAGACAGGTATACTGTTTTAAGCTCTATGAACCTATTCACTGTACATGCGTTGTGAGCGCAGCGTAGCACAGCATAGCTGTTGACACCACTTTTAACTCCAACACAGGGGAAAAACTAGTGAACTGTTTCAACTCCAATTTTGCGGGCTTTTATTCATCACATTTTTGGCATTTTTGATGATTTGTTTTGGTAAGTGGATACCATAATGTGTCAGAATCAGCAAAGTTGTGCTCTACTTTGCATGCTACCTTTAATCAAATATAGACTTTACCTGCAGTGCTGTTGCTATTCCAAGCAGATCTGCCAACTTGTTTGTTCTTGTTTTTTTGCTGGTCCCCTGCACCTCGCCCTCTTCCACGGCCCCTCCCTTTCAAGTATGCTGGAGTGACATCCATCTATACTCTAAAGCAGATAGGTTCAAGTGAGCTGAAAATCTTGGGGATTTATCGGGATCACTTTAATCATAGGTTGGCATTCAACCCTGAGTCTGGAGCAAATGTATGAAGCATCTCAACATTAAAAAAGTATAAAACACTAACTTTTATAATATTTGCCAAACAATGGAAAGTGTTTTCAGTGTGATAAATCACTCTGGTAAACCAGGAATCATGAGATCACCTAGCAGGAAGTTTGACTAAGATAGATACTTGCTGTTCTTCATTTTAAGGGAGGTTATGAAAACACATATAGCTGAAAATCACTCTGCATACCCTTGGTGCGAGTATATCCATCAGAAAAAATCGGAAAAGGTCAGGCCCCCCTAAGTAATTGAAGGAATTACAGCAAATTTGAAGGAATTGCATCTCAAATGTAAACAAACGCAGCCTACTCGCGAAACAATTGCAGCGATATCGGTAGTTTAGCGGTAATAACAGAAACACATCGGCCCTATCGGAAGCAACGTCAGTAATACTGGAAACACGCTCGGCCATCTTCGGAGATTTTTGTGTTTTTAGTTCCTACTATTACATTTTTATACTTATCCATCTTTGACTACCCGTGTTGAATGCGTTTAGGTATGAGGTGTTGTCGGGGCAATAGCTTATGTTTTTAGGAAAAGATTGTCACTCTAGAAGAGTGTCACAAGTCATGTCCTTGGAGGTTGTTTACATCTGAACATTGAAGTCATGCCGATGATTATGAACGTGTGCTAGATATAACATCATTTTTTTTGTAAAATGTGTTTAAATTTGTCAATTGCACTTCATAGAAAGAAATATTATGGCTCATAAACTTCTTCATGGCGCACGTTCATGATGTTTGCAATCATCGGCACGACTTTGATGTTCAGGTGTAAACAATCTCCAGGGGCATGACTTGTGACACTGTTCTGCAGTGACAATCTTCTCCTAAAAACATAAGCTATTGTCCCGACAACACCTCATACCTAAACGCATTCAACACGGGTAGTCAAAGATTTATAAGTATAAAAATGTAATAGTAGGAACTAAAAACACAACTCACCGAGACGGGTGTTTCTTCCAACGACGCCATGTTTTGCTGCATGAGTTTCCGCTCGCGACCGAAACATCTCCGAGGATGGCCGAGCGTGTTTCCAGTATTACCGACATTGCTTCCGATAGGGCCGATGTGTTTCTGTTATTACCGCTAAACTACCGATATTGCTGCAATTGTTTCGCGAGTGGGCTGCGTTTGTTTACATTTGAGATGCAATTCCTTTAAATTTGCTGTAATTCCTTCAATTACTTAGGGGGGGCCTGAAGGTGCACTACTCCCAATACTTCATTCAGGACGCAAAAATACAGAAATTCTAAAAAAAAGACACAACACCTCCAGAAATTAATGTTTTGATGATGTCAATAAATTATTGATGGCTTCACTTAACCTTGAAAAAAAAATAAAAGGCTAACATGCTTTCCAAACTACGTGTCAAAATTATTTTAAAGGAGATTAAACAAACCAAATTGACATTAGCACAGTCATGTAACGTTCGTTTCCAGATCATTCTAATAGGTGCGCAAAAAGGCTGGTGCCACGAAACTGTTTGTCATCGAGCAAGATGACCTCAGTATCAACTTGGAAATGAACACTAAACTAATAATAGGATAATTGGCACCTATCGCAGGACCGGTAGTGTTTGGTCTGTTTTCTTCTCATAACATTTACATGCTTCTTGCTACGAAATGTCTCGCCGACGTGGGAGCTGACATGTTGGTTTAGGAATTGTGGGAACATGTTCTACGCGTTATTTTTATGATAATGTTTGATTCAAACCATCTTTCATCTAGTATTGAACGGGAGTATTGTTAAATAGAAAAAATACCCACCTCTAGGCGACTTAATGAAAGATATAAGATGATTTTCAATAATTCCAATAATCTCATAACAACGCGAAGAGGAGTGAAAGAAAATGGCGATGGTCTGACAATTTGTGCTGGTCAGCCACCTGTTTCTTTTAGTTGTTATAGTCACACTGGGGGAAGGGTGTTGATAAAAACGGAAGAAATCCCTAGGTGATAACGCTGCGTATGAATTCAAAGGATAAAGAAACCTCACAAGGCGGGATCGAAGCCGCAAGGTAACATGACAATCCTAAGTCGGGAAGCACTTCGTACCACAGCCTCAGTTTGAATAACGTAAAAAATGTTTTTAATTTTGTAATTTTCTTTCATAGTGTATGTGTATTTTATGAATTGTGTCCCCTACATAATCATAAACGAATCAGCAGTCAACTTACGGCATAACTGAACAATTGCCATCAAACAATATTCACAAGCTATTACAAATTGGCATAAAGACTGAAGTCGCAAGTCAGAGCAGAATATTATAGCAGCATAATGTGCAGCTTGGAAATGACCCAGCCATCACTCAATTCACCAAAATAGTTTTTGAATGAGATACATATATGCCAAAATGGGGCCGCCAAAATATTGAGGTTTCTGAAATACATTATGCATTAAGATCCTGGTTAGAACCGATCTTCAGTAACGTGCTTGTCGTAAGGAATGGGTGGTGAGGCATGCTGACTTGGTTGACATATATGTCATTGCATCCCAGTGGTTTAGGTCGATGTTCATGCTGTTGTTCACTGGATTGTCTGATCCAGACTCAAATATTTACAGACCTCTGCCATTTAACTGGAGTATTGTTGAATGTGGCTTTATATAATTTACTGACTCACCATTGTTGTTCTCTGTCAAGTTAACAGGTCTTCAATTATGTTGATGTCTTAACCTGAATCATTTAGCCTTCGTGTTCAGCATTCACTGTGATGTGCTAAATTCTAGCTGTTGCATGAAAATATACAGATATTTAAGTTTGTGTGCTTAGTGAACACTGAGTGTCAATTTCAGTTGCAGATTGACAAATAATCACCAATTTCATATTATATCCCATCCAAACTCATATCACTTACCACAGTCAAGGGGGAGATAACAATATTCCTCTTGAATAAGAAAAATGTCATCGCCCCAATCCAAAATCTGTAATTTCAATCCTTTTGAAACTAGCTTGCTGTGAAAAATTACACTAAAACCTCATCCTGCAGTAATTGAATATTTGTGTATAGGGCACATGGAGCGAAAAACATGACTTTGCTGATTCTGATAACTTTCAGTATACACTTACAGAAACAAATCATCAAAAATGCCAATTCATCCTATAAAGTTGAAAAAGAAACATGAAGGAAAAAGCCCATGAAGTCAGAGTTCAAACGATTCTCTAATTTTTCCCCAGCGCTGGGGGAAAAAGTGGTTTCAACAGCTATGCTGTGTTGCGCTCATTACACATGCACAGTGAGTTGGTTTGCGGAGCTTGAAACAGTATGCCTGCCCTGAGTATGAGGCCGTGAGCAGTAGTCTCATCTTAGTTGTGTACATGAACAAGTAAATAATCTACTCGTTACATAAGAAAACATGTTGATTGTGGTAAGCAGACTCTGTCTCAGAAACCTCAATGTCTGGTTTATTGACACCTATATGTCTGCCTGCCTGTCTGCTAATGACAACATGCAATGCACTATTTCAATCACTGACCACATGCAATTTGAAATTAACACCTATTGGGCTTATATGCCATAAACAAAGAGCCGGCTAAGCATATCAGCAAATGAACCAGTGGCCAATGACAAGGCGTCATTACATGTGAGTGCATACCCACCAGCCTTGACTGGGTTCAGTAGGTAAACCCAAGTACGAAATATTGCACTTTTGATTTGTCATTATAGGCTTATAATTTTGTTTATTTCATTTTTAACAGTAACCAATGCATTTTATGTATCATGAACAAGTGATAAACTGTGTTTTAATTATGTGTGATTTTTTGGTTGCATGTGACCTTTAATGCATTATCAATAAGTAGACATTAAAGGTCTCTGAATTGCATTTACTCATAAAAGGTCCAAATGTATGGTGGCAACCTCTTTATTAGGACATGATGTTTCAGAGTATATTATTTCCAAATGGCCTGTTTATATGTTATTTTGTGTCATGCAGAGTTATCATAAATGAAATGTGGATGGCATTTCATCTTACACATCATCTTGTCCTTGTCATGTAATTAATGCAGATTATCAATCCGATAACAAACCCCTCTACATGAATTGAGACTTAATGAACTTGATTAATACTATACAGCCATATCTTATATATCTTATATAGAGATTTTCATGTTGTCCATTTTTATGATCAAGCATGACATGTGAAACATAGTTATTGTTAAAATGTTCTTCACACAGACCTTTACTGGTTTTTTTTGTAAAAAAAAATCATAGTCTTCTTTCTTTTTTGGCTGGAATCAAATTAAGTGTGCCATTAGACCAGAGAGAAATAAAATATATAATATAACTAACAAGTAGTTTCCACAGTAATAACACAACACAGATCTCCTCCTACATGTTTCAATCGTGTATCTTCTCCTTGAAACATGTAGGAGAAAATCTGTGTTGTGTTATTACTTTGGAAACTACTTATTATATATCTACAACTGCACACTCAGTATTCTCATCACTTTCTTTACATATACATACATACATATTTCATATGCATTTTTATTAAAGCCATATAACATTACTATTATTTCAGTGTCTCTGATACCCAAGCTTCCACTGGTGCCAGTGCTCTGCCGAAGAGTGAGGACAACATGTGAGTTGACAAATTGACATGATTGTTTATGAGTGATCTAGAGCTGATGTATGAGAACTTTGTATTTTACTTATGTTAAAATGAGTTTCAGGGGTTTCTAGACTGTCACTATCAGTTCATGTGTACACCAGAGTTATATAAGTAACAAAGAGCATACTTGGGTGGGATGATTGCAATTCTTGAAAACCGAAATAACTGAAATGTATGTCTTGAATTCATGATTAGCAATTTGTGATACAGTGATAAGTATCAAAGGCGTAAAAGGTAATACTTTCTTGGCAGTTACTTTTATCACTAGATCCACCAGCATGGTGAATTTTGTTGTGAAGAGCAAGCTAAAATCACTGCACACTCTGAACAAAAGCTAAAGTAGTTTCTTGCCTTTAACATGTCTTATGTACATTTGAATAATCAGGAAACGAGCAGCAGTGCGCCAACTTATTGAGAAGTACTACACTCAGCTAACAGATGGGTGTGGCAAGGCAGACTGTGCCAACAAGGCATGTGCATCATGCCCCGGGTTTTGCTATAAGCACATTGACCGCAATCAGTTAGCAGTCCATGCTATGAAGTTGTGCCAGGAAAAGGCGGATCTCTGTGAACAACAGCCGAAGAAGGTTGCCAAGTTTCCCGTCCAAGAAACCAACCAAGGCAGTTCGTCTTCAAAATCAAACAAGCCTGATGGGGATGGTGCTTCAACATCCGGACATACCAGTAGTAAAAGTATTGTCTCTGAGGCCAAGATATACACAAGAAGTAGGTAGAAGTTGATGAAGAGACCTGTAAAGGTTGAAACTTTAATTTCCAGTTCAGTGTGTTGGAAGCAAACTTATCACTATATGCCTGAGGCATTTTCAGTGTGTTCTGAAAGCTTAGTTTTCTCATTATCAGCCAATACAACTTTAGTGCCAATAAATTTAAAGCATTAAAGCAATATATATGCTACCATGTTATGTTTTTTTTCTCATGAGTGAAGTATGAAAAATTCAGACAAATTCATGAAGACAGTTTAATTTTGTTGCGCAATCATTATTAGAATATCAGCACATGTACAGAGGAAACTGTCCAAATTCCACTTGCCATCAGTACACATAGTGCCAGTCTCTATCAAAACCAAGTTTATCATTGTGAATCTGAGGTATAAATCTTGAGAATGAAAGATTCACTGCTCTAAAGTTAGTGATTTTCTGTCCATGTTCAGTGAAAACTTTGTTGTTTAAAGAACACTTAATAATACAGGGATTGGGAAAGGCAGGGGCCATGTCCCATTTTGCACATTAGAACAATGGACAATTAAAATTTTGAAGTTTAGTATTTATACAAGCATAGCGGCCCATTCTAAATTCAGGGAATAACAGATAATCCTGAAAATGGCCCATTGTCAAAGTTCTCTTTCCCAATCCATGTAATATTCTTGCCTTATGACACTATAAGTAAATTAACATAATCAGCCTTAATCCATGCAACTGACTATCACACTGTCAAGAAGTAATTCACTTTATGCTGATCATGATTACATTTTTCAGTCAGTCTAAGTAAACTTAACCTCAGTACTTTTCGTTGCACTCCACTACTGAGTCTAACAAAACCTTATGGGAGGTTGCGTCAGGTAACCTTTGAGATTGACCAATCAGAACACAGCTTACCAAATCGCGAAAGTGCACATTCGCTCATACCTTTTGAACTTTTTATCTCGAAAAGGTTTGTACCCGAACGATTCCGAATGCTATTTAGCGTATGCTCGGTTCCGGGTGATGCACGCAGCGTGCGTACATCCATGACAGCTGTCAGTAAACAGTTGCTGAAAATAGTGTTTCTGGCAATATTCAGGGATGTTATCTTGCACAAATATTAGCTAATGGTAACCATGTCAACAGAAACTCCAAAGCTTATATACTGCAGGTCCAATAACTGTGTGGTATGCAGATTTTTGTTTGTGGACAGGTCTGTCTCAGTGACCTGAATATTTTGAAAGTCCCTCCGATCCGTAAATAATAGCTGTTGTCTGATTGGTTAAATCTATTTAAATGTCTCATGTTTGATTGGACGGTCATTGGTTGCTCAAAGGTTACCTGATGCGACCTTCTAGTAGGTTTTGTTAGACACAGTGGTGGAGTGTAATGAAATACACTGAGACTAAGTTTACTTAGACTGATTTATAAGTCATTGACTAACATTTTCCATGAATATGTTTTCATGTTTCAGTTCCAGAAGTGAAATTCCTAACACTTGAGAAAATGAAAGAAATAGTGGCTAGGTGTAAAGCACAAAATGACTGGGCTGAACTGATCAGGACTGTTGGAGAAGTGTTCAATAACCCAGAGTCACTCCTGCGGAGTTTTCGGAAAAGTGAAAGTAAACCTGAGATCCGAGAAATGCCTTCTAAAGTTCATGGAGAAGGGGAGGGGCCTCTTTCTAACCCAATTCAGGAGACATGTGGAGCAAGTACCATGGCATCAGCCTCTGCCACACTCTCGGCATCCGATATCCATAATGAACACACATTAGACCTAGACTCATTACGAGAGATGTATTCAATGTTAATGGACATTCCTGATCATCCATTTCAGGGTGCTCTGAATCATGCACTTCTTGTTCTTTCCAACACAGTTGACATGGATTTGAAATACCACCATGCGTATGATCGTGATCCGAACTACATCAACATCTTCATCATAGTGCTAGAGATTCCACTTCTCCACAGCCCTGAATTTATTGAAAGTGCATTTCCTGTGTTTTGTCGAGCCCTTGGTCAGTTGTCAGTTAAAGGTCAGGCAAAGCTGGCCCAGGTGTGGTCAACATTCGGGACAGATAAACTTCGGGAAACGTTGCAGTCCTTGCAGCAGCTCATCACAGTGAAGGTGATAAAGGAGGAAGGACAGTGGGGGCGGGGTTATCACTTGAACGATGATGAAGGTATCCTAAATGCAACAAAAGTCATGAAGATATTGTTCTATGCCAGTATTTATGGTGGTAAGAGAGACTCACAAGCACTTTTAGAAGAAGAAAAGAAAACAAATGATGCTGATGATAGTATTCAGAATGAATTTCTTCAAGGTGCTGTAGCACATGAACCAAAGGAGCCATACCAACAGAAGGAAGACCCGTTAGGAAAGGAACTAGGTGTTAATGTTCTAGACTGTAGAGAACCTTTAATACCATTTGAAGAGTTTGTTAATGAGCCTCTTAATGAGCATATAGACATCAGCACAGATTATGCATACTACAAAACAGACTCTGACTTGAAATTCTCTTTTGTGACACATAATTTTATTCTGACCACAGCATCTAAGTACACTAGTATGTACTTTGACAATAGAATCCGAATGTTGAATGAAAGAAGGACATCGTTCTTACATACAATAGTTCATGGAGGACCTCCAATGCCGTATCTCCGAATTCGTGTTCGACGAGATCATGTGATAGATGATGCCTTAGTTGCAGTAAGTATTTCCCAACATCATTTCATTATTGTGTGGGGTTGGGAGTCTGGAGGCTCTGGGTGGTCAGTTGTCTTCAGCACTGTGTTGTTCCCCTTTTGCCAGAAACGCTAGAATCGAATCCTGACCTATCCTGTTGATGTTTCTTGGTTTGTCACTCTTGATCATGGGTTTTACAATAGAAGTTAAAGGGTTTGACCTAAGAAAGATATTAAGAAGGAAGTGCTGCTAATGGTTATTACAGTTTGAACTTGTGGAACATGCTGACAGTGTGTGAAATAGTTTCCAAATTTGCCATTGACAGTTGGACTGGCTAACTGGCCGTTCAGGCCAGTGACTGAGGAGATTCACTGGGCCAGCTGGATGTTTGCTATCCACACGGTAGCGAGCCAGTGGCTATTTTGCACACTGCATGCTGAACATATAACTGATGTAAATTTATGATGTTTTCAATTTTCTAAACTTCATACTTAACACTTTAGATTTTTAGGATAAAGTAAACTGCAGTAATGACAGACTGAAATGACACAAACTTTAGTTCTTTACATACATTTTATAAGAAGAATCTGTAAATAATGGAGTCTGGACCAAACAATCCTGTGATCAACAGCATGTGCATCAATGCTGAAGGATAGCAGTTTGGGACAACCATTTTGAAAATGCATCATTGCAGGTTTTACATAGGGAAATTGCACCCTGAATTTTGTTAAATGTTTATAACTGTCATAGCTAAGATGGATTTGTGAGAAAAGGGTACTGGTACAAGCCATCATAGCATGGTGAGGTGTTTGCAACTGAATCATGGATCTATAACTATCAAACGTAGATCGCTTTTGTGAAACTGGGTCATGGACTTATAGCTGAAATAGCTTTGTGACAAAGGGTCATAGACATATAGCCGTCACGGAACTAAGATTCTTTTGGACAACTGGGTTATAGATCTATAACCATGATAACTGTCAAAGTTAGATTAGCCATCATTAACTGTTTAAGACAGCATGGTCAGTGGGACTTTGACTTGACATCTCTTCTTGATGATAATCATTTGATGTTATGTGTTTAGCTGGAGATGGTTGCCATGGACAACCCAGGGGATCTGAAGAAACAGCTGTTTGTGGAGTTTGATGGGGAACAAGGTCTAGATGAAGGCGGTGTATCGAAGGAGTTTTTCCAGTTGGTGGTTGAGGAGCTGTTCAACCCAGATATAGGTATATTATGTGCACTTTAAGCATGTGATAAGATGGTCAGTCCCTATGTTGGTTAATGGGTCATGATTATGACAACTCTTTTCCCTGGATCTAGTATTCTCATTGTTAATTTTGAATACCTAGGAGTTTCACTTCCTTGCTTAATTTCAGACACTACTAGAAACCGGTATTGCATCATGTTACATTCGTGAGCAAAAGAAATAAGATCAGTGTCATGTGAATTCTTAAAGGAGGCACAGATGATTAACCTGGCACCTCACAGCCAGCTTGGCTATCTGGGGTAGTAATAATCAGATTGTATTGCTTTGAGTGTGCCCCTCCATAGTGCCAAATTTAACACCTTATTATTCCCCACCATGAAGTTGTACATTCAAGATGAAGGGGACAGATTTTCTGGAAAAAAACAACAACCCAAAACTGATAGGGAAGCTTTGTTGGAGGTGAAAAATGGAAACTGTTACAATTTGTTACAGAGTTATGGCCCTTGACATGCATTTCTTTCTTGACTTGGTGCATGGTATCCCCAATGTAGATAAGGAAACCAGTTGTAGTATGTATTTTCAGGACACTAATGCCTGTATGAAGTTTGGTAACAGAAACCGTTTTTTGATTCTTTACAGAGTCTTGTTATGCATTTCTTGACTTAGTACACGTTATCCCCAGTGGGAACAGATTTTTAAGTAACAGTTATTGATCTTGAAACCACCTTTGGTATCTGTTTACAGGATGTGAATGTTGTGGTGGAGTTAAAAAAGAGGAATCAAATAGAAACAGAACAATGTCGTTGGAGTATTGATCTCCATGTCTTCTGCTCATTATTGTTATAATACGATCTACCCAGATAATCCAGGAAGTGAAGGAGTAGGAATGGTGGCCATGTTTTTCATGTCATAGCCTTGTTTATGAATGGATATATTATTGTATGAAAATATGTGATTCTTATAGGTATGTTTACATACAACGAATCAACGCACCACTTCTGGTTTAACCCAATGTCCTTTGAGAATGACGGTCAATTCACCCTGATTGGTATTGTGCTTGGTTTGGCAATATACAACAGCTGCATCCTGGACATCCACTTCCCCATGGTCGTCTACCGCAAACTGCTCGGCAAGAAGGGCACATACGACGATCTCCATGATGTAGACCAGGTATGGGAGAAGTTTTTTGGGAAACACTATCCCACCAAGTAGTAGTATTCAACATTCACCGTTAGTCTGCCTAACCGTTTGAGGAGTAAATTGAAACAGGAGTCAAACTGTCTAGTATGATTTTGCAATTTTGATTCTGGTTTTGAAATACAACATTGTGCTAGCTCCCTATTGTGTTATATATTGTCCCCCAACGCAGTGTGTAAAGGGCGACTATGTATTCAGCACTGTCTGTACGTATGTACGTCCTGATTCTTTTTAAGGTGATATCTCATGAAATGAAAGCTTTGAAAAATGAACAAAGTGTCGTGGTTATATTGAAAATAAGATCAAGGTCACCAAAATCAACTGGTGTCCGTGCAATCCATCAATGTAGGCTGTCATCAAATTTGAAGACATTGGGTACAACAGTCTTGTTGACAGCCTGCATTGGGTGATTATGCAGATTTCATATTGTGTGTGACCAAATAAGTAGTGAATATGTTATGAATATTACAATTTTCTTTGGTGGTGAGAGACATTGCCACATTAGTTGCACACACTTTTTTTATAATTTATTAGAGATATACTTTAAAGTTACTTTAATGAATGGGACTAAATGTTTATGGCATATACTGTAAGTAAATCTCTAATTATTGTCAGAAATGACCTCTTTTTTTTTAAATTTCAGACTATTGCCAGTAGTCTGACTCAGTTGTTAGACTATAAAGACGACGACATTGCTGATGTGTTCATGCAGACATTCAGGATCGGACATTCAGATGTGTTTGGCTCAATACTGTCTCATGACCTGAAAGAAAATGGAAATGAAATATTTGTCACTCAGCAAAACAAGCAGGTAAGCTTATACACTTAAATATTGTGTTATTGAATTTTGATGGCCAGTATTATAAGCTGTGAGATATTATTGATGAATGGCTACTGGAAGTCTGAATGTACTTCTTTCAATCAGTTGCTGCTAACAGCCACAGTATTGTTGATATGTCTGAAAGCAACATTTACTCACTCTGCAGCTGTTATCTGTATCCAGGTTTTGTCTGCATTACATGGAATGGTCTGGGCTGTGCTGGGCTGTGCTGGGCTTGACAGTGCTGAAATGGGATACATGCAAATTTTGTGATTCGTCTGAAGATGTTATGTGTTATAATATATATATATTAATAAGTCTTAAGGGAGACTGTTCGTAATTTATGACTAAGGGTGAAGCTGATGATTTTCAGACAAGTCACCCACTTTGTTCTGGTGTGCATGCATGCTTGCATTGGGCATCGATGTTGTACGCATACTTGGGTGAGGGGGTGTCTGCAATTGTGTACATAAAAAAATGTTCATTGATTTTGTAAATGTCATGACAGGGAGAGTCACTTGCTTTGTACATATATATTGTGATTGGGAGGGTCATCCTCACCCCCTGGTCATAAATTATGTCCCTAAGGTGTATATGGTATACATTTTCTAGAAAGAAGTTCACCTGTATGTGTATGTGTTCAGTAGAGTTACTAGCCTTGTTCAAGTGTTATTGCTATATGATTTCCAGTCTTTTTAGCAAAGGACGATTGTTGCTTTGTGTTGAGCCTTGGTCACTGCAGTCAGATGGGTTCCTTAACATGGTCTTAATATATACAGGTACTAACATTTGTATCACCACTCATGGATGATTTTACTGGAAAATAATGAAGCAAGTATTTTTATGATGGCTGTTCAATTTTCAGGAGTTTGTCGACCTATATGCAGACTTTATCTTAAACAAGAGTATAGAGCGCCAGTTTCGTGCTTTCAAACGGGGTTTTCTGATGGTGACAAATGAAAGCCCTTTCCGACTACTCTTCCGACCTGAGGAGGTGGAGCTGCTGGTGTGTGGTAGCAAGGTAGGAAAGCTTGTTTCAAGATTCGTATTTGTGGATTATAGAATGCATTAAAATAATCGCTGTTACATCTATCTGTTGTTGAGAGACCTATCTGTGTTAGACAGATAATGGGCAATTGTTTGGCAAAATTTGAATGTCAAGATGATAGAGGACAGGGTCTGCTTTACTGACAGTGTACAGATACACCTGACACAGACAACCCACATTTAGCACTGCTGTGTTTCAGGATCTCGACTTCTTTGCTTTGGAGGAGGCCACAGAATATGATGGTGGATTCACCAAAGATTCCGCTTCAGTCAAGTAAGTATTCTGAGTGACTGAGGGAGTCAGTGTGTATAGCAGTATCATCAGAATTGTCCTATATACATTGTAGCCATTTGGTGAATGAACCTAGGTTTTTAGCATGATGAACAAACCCTTAAACAACTAGATTACCATACTGTTCCTTAGTATATTGAAACCCACAATTGAGCAGACCTGTCCTTATATCCAGAGGTAATGTACTGAGCTGGAACATCTAATAAAAGGCTCAATATCATGTGTAGTATTTGATGCTTGGTATTATGCGCAAATCAGTTTTGTGTAGTACAGTTTTATTGCATTAATCTTGCAACAAAAATACAAAGCTGAAATCTTTTAATGCTGTTTCTGTTCTTTGATTGAGGACAGTATCTCTATGGTCAGTCTGGGCCAAAGATTATGTAACCAAAATGGAAGAAATGTTCAGTTTGTGGGATGCGTAATGTCAGTATGGCTATAACTATTTGCAAATGGGTACATACCGATACAGAATGAAACTTATGGTATTATTGTACTTATTTCATTATAGGCTCCTCTGAAGTATTATCTGTCCCTCAGCCATATAGATTAGGGTGATTCTTGAGGAATTAGAACAAATGAGAAAGTTTGTATAGGATTGTTAAGGTTATAGGAATCTATGCAGAAACTTTCCATCATTATGTAATACAGAAGTTGTTATCCATTTAAGTGTCACATTTTTCTTCTTATTCATCAGCGTCAAATAATGCCAATAAAACAGGTTGAGGTTTTGGCAGTGTAACCAAAAGCCCATTATGTTAGTGCAAATGAAATTCTATCCTCCTCAGAAGTTACCCTGCCTTTAAAGGACCACTAAACTCAATTTTTTGGTACTCTTTTTATCACTGCATATGAAAGTCTTTAGGTTAGTCATAAACGAAACACCATTTTTTAAAAAAAAAACCCCTTGTGGTTAATTAATACCAAGCACTTAAAAGTTGCTAAAAAGCTGTCTGCCTCTCTCTCGCCCGCAAACTAAACCGCAGACAGGTTACGCAACTCTGTCGCCAGAGCCCTACAGTGAAGTCATAGAAGGAACGATGTCCCGTTAAATGTATAGAAAATGTGTAGGAAGCTCGTCATTTTGCTGATTTCTCGACGTCACCAAAGACATGCCGAATTGTTGTGTTGCAGTCTATTGTTCCTTGGGGTCGGGTGATGGTGTCACTATTCACAGATTTCCTCCAGACTCCGCAGTTTGTGCTTAAATTGGTTGTTAGTGTGTGTGAAGTGAGCTTTATGGAAGCCTGTGGTATATACTAAATCGGATGGTTCGCCCCCTACCACGCTTCCATGATAGAAAATGGAGTTCAAGTTTATAAAATTGAGTTTATAAAATCAAGACTGCTTACTACACATTGCTGACCAAAAGGACTTTGCATGGATATATCGCTTTCTTCCTCGGAAACGAGGTTGTGGTCCAAGTGACAATATTATTGTAAGTAATTTTATATTGACCCCTTATATTGACCGATTCCAAGACTGAAATTGATATGTTATAAGCAATGTCATGTAAAATTCTAATGTCCATCAATAAAATACATATTTTACTACCAGTAGAAAGTAATTTTGATTTTGACAAACTTAAATAGCATTCATCCTCAGACAGGGCGCCGCCATTTTTTAAAATCGTGAAGTCACGGACTAAAGTCTGTTAGAATTATTGAGATTATGATTTGTTCTCATCAAGTTAGAAAATCAAAACTACTTTTTACTGGTAGTTAAATATGCATTTGAATCATGACCAAAAGGATTTTGCATGACACAACTTTTAACATAAGGACTTCTTCCAAGGAAGCAAGTTAAGGGGTCGAAATGACATTTATATTGCAAGCAATGTTATATTGGCCTCCACCTCACTTCCAAGAGTGAAATTGTTATGTTATAAGCAATGTCATGCAAAATCCTGTTGTCCATCAATAAAATACATATTTTTAACTTACCTTACCATAGGTCTTATGCATATTACCTCTAGCTTCGCTAAACGAGATCAGACAGTCGTTGATTCGCCATCCCCTCGATGGCTACCTCATGTAATCTACGAATGTAGTCACGGAAGTGACGTGATCTCTCCACTCGCGCGAGAGCGCAGAATCCAAAATTCACTTTTACCTTTAGTGTTCGTGCGAACGGACGTGTTGGTTTGCAGTTTTTTTTCCTACTGTGTGTAGTTTCAATAAAGTTGCTACTCCTTGGTAGGTATGGTTTGTATCCCCTCATTATGTATCAAAGTCAAGTCATACAAGCATTTAATGTGCTTACCTTGCTACCTCGTGTTGTTCTTTTCTCACTCAGGCTTGGCTTGGCCATGTCGGAGGTGAGAACGACATGGCGTCCATGAGGGTAGTTCATCTTGTTGGTGGTTTGCCCGTCATGTTTCTGCCCATGCTTGGTCATTTTCACTTGTGTTTTCGGTATTTAGCATACTTTTTTCTGCCATGAATTTCAGCGTAGCGAAGGCAGCCATTGTGGTTGTTATTTTTCGCTGCCCCGCACTTACGGGTGTGCCTATTTTTTACGTAGGGGTGCAACTACTTTCTACATTTTTATGTAGGGGGTTTTCCTCCTAGTATTGTATTAACATGTCGTCAAGTCGTGGTTTCTTGTCTGTTACAGTTCTGTGTATGACTCGACACTATTGTACTGTCTGCAAGGGGCAGAAATCAGCCAAGGACCCACATCCCTGGTGTCCGGATTGTGCGTCCGCTGTTTGTTCCATCGATAGTCGGTGCCTACACTGTCAAGCGTTATCTCTCACCGATTTCAAGACCTTTTTGGCGGTTCGGAGGAAACGTTTTACGCAACGTAAGAGAAGAATGTCGTCGCCAGCGTCTTCCTTGGGATCCTTACCTGACGACCAAGATCTACCACCGCCTTCAATACCACTATCAACGCCGAGTGTGGAGCGCTCATCTATTACGCCGGCGCGCTCCTCTCCAGAGCCTACGCGTTCGGACGCCTTTGTAGATTTATCTCACCCGGATGCCTTATCCCATCCTGAAGTTCAGAGGCTTCTGCGATCTCTCTTGACGCCGGGCGCTGCTGTACTCCCTACCTCAGTATCTACACCTTTACCAACGACAGCGCCTAGACTTACGCCAGCGCCGTTGCCTGTACCAGCGCCTCTGCCTGTCCCGGCGCCACTGCCTGTCCCGGCGCCTTTGTTTACATCAGCACCGGTGTTTTCGTCAGCGCTTATTCCGACGCCAGCGCCTATTCCGACGCCAGCGCCTGTACCAACGCCAGCGCCAATATTGTTGCCGGACCCTGCTCCTATAACTACGTCTTATCGGATCCCCAGAGTGTCTCATACGCTGACTAAAGAAGAAATGTTACAGCGCCAGCTGGATGAAGAGCGCGCTCGTCGTTTAGAGGCTGAGCGCTCCCGGCGCAGATCTCGTTCTAGGTCCCCGAAGGGTCGGCGCTCTCGTTCTCCACACCGTAGCAGGCGCCGGCGCTCCCGGTCGGTTTCCCGCTCTCCAAGGCGCTCCTTAGAGGAAGACTCACGTACCAGAAGTAGACGTAGAGTGCGATCTCGGTCAAGATCACCACCACGTCTCTCTAGATCCCAGCGTTCGCGATCGCCGGAACCACTACGGACTTCCGGCAAAGAATTTAACACTAAGAACTCTGCTTCCAACTCGAGTCAGCGACGAGAATCAACCTCTATTTCCTGGGAGGAACACGAGGAACAGTTCTTTTGCCCAGACTATGAGGAGGAACCTGGCAATGTTGGTGATAGTGATGGCACCTATCTTCCCTTAACTGCTGTCTTTGAGTGGATTGCCGACAGATTACCGGACTGTCCTTCCCCTTCTTCGGATTCAAACAACCCGGCGTCGATTCACTTGACTCCTGAGTTACTTATTCCACCACACCCTATGGTGACGGATGCGATTACTTTGTTAGACTCGGACTTTGCGAAGTTATCCTTAAATCCGACCATCAAAGCGTCGAAGTCTAAGAAATCAGATTATAAAGTGCACAGTCTGGATTTTGCCGACAACGGGGCGGCGCTAGACGATTCAATTAAGAGGTTGTCAAGTTCAACTCCGTCATCTTACAGAGTTCAGGATTCAAAGTTAGCAGCTGTTGATACTGAACTGAAACGTATGCTTAAACCTATCTCGGCGCTTGCGTCAGCCACCTCCGCTGCAGCCTTGGATTTGTCAGAGGATAATGCCTCGAGGGTGGATCATTTAACTACCATTTTTGCTTGGCAAGGCAGAGTACTCCATGACCTACTTGGACACTTACGTGCGGCGCTAGCCATGACTACTACTATGCGCCGATCTGGATTTTTAGATGCTTGTTCTTGGCAAGAGGAATTTAAACGTCAACTTCTTTGTGCACCATTTACGTCTAAGTTCCTCTTTGATGAAAAGATACCGTCGGTGTATAAACAACATGCCGAACTTACTAACACGGAAGTGGCGCTGTCAACTTTCGAGGCCTTGGGCTCTGCATTTCGTGGCCGAGCCAGGGGTAATGCCAAGAAAAGATATGTACCCAGGAGAGAGTCGATCCGTTCCTCGTTTGGGAGGGGACGAGGTCGTACCAAAGACTCAGATGTCCAGCGCAAGCCTCAAGAACGTGGCAGGGATGCCCCAGCTACGTCCGGTCGAGGTAGGGGCAAGCGTCCCTACTCCGGCCGCTGAAGCCATGGACTACTACGACTGGGACCTCCCACCCCCAGTCGTACCAGTTCATCCGACCCCTGTAGGTGGGAGACTAGGGATCTTCTGGGCCAACTGGACATTCCTGGAAGACCCGTTTGTTTGCAAGATCCTGAGAGCCGGCTACAAGCTACCACTAGCCAGAGCTCCGCCGTTGACTACCACTCCCCTGTCACGAGGGTACTCAATAGATCAACAGGTACTTATCCTAGAAAACATCAACATTTTATTAACAAAACATGCTATAGAGATAGTGTCAGAACCCCATCTCTCCCCGGGGTTCTATTCACCCATCTTCCTGATACCCAAGAAAGGTTCCACCAAAATGCGGATGATTCACAACATGGCGACTTTCAACAACCTGTATTTAGCCGAGCCCCCGCATTTCCGAATGACATCACTGGATCAGATCCGAGCCAAATTGTCACCCGGAGCTTGGATGGCCAGCCTAGATTTACAGGATGCTTACCTGCACGTTCCTGTATTCCCACGCCACAGGAAGTTCCTGCGTTTCATATTCAACGGAATACACTACCAGTGGCGAGTGCTGCCGTTTGGAATTTCTACGGCCCCGTGGCTTTTCACTCGGGTCACACTGCCTGTCACCCGGTTTCTGCACCTCCGGGGGATAGACTTCGATCCTTACATCGACGATTGTTTTCTAAATCACTGCAATCCTCAGTTGCTACGCAAACAACTGGACTTCTCCACACGCCTACTTCAACAGTTGGGATGGATTATCAATTTCGAGAAGTCGCAACTGAAACCAACGCAGGAGTTAACGTTCATTGGGGGGTTGTTCCTGACTCGGCTCAATCTAGTCAGGGTCCCTCCCGATCGATGGCAGAAGATTCTCGCCTTTACGGATCGAGCTCTGTCCCTACCTCTCACCCTCAGAGAATGGCAGTCTCTGTTGGGCTTGTTGACGTCGGCGCAGGACCTCACCCTCAGAGGACGGCTTATGCTGCGCCCACTACAGAGGTTCCTATTACCATTCATTCGAGAGAACGACCTCCAGTCGTCATTTCTTCTACCCCCGCACCTGCATCAGTACCTCAGGTGGTGGACGGTAGAGTGGAACGTCTGCGCCGGTGTTTGTTTGACAAACTTCAACCACGACCACGAATTGTTTGTAGACGCATCCCTCTTGGGATGGGGTGCTCATTTGAACGGCCAGACAACCTCAGGGCTGTGGTCAGACGCCGAAAAGGAGTGGCATATCAACAGCCTGGAGATGCAAGCAGTCATCCTAGCGGTTTGCCACTGGCTACCGGTCCTAACAGACTCCAGACTCCTGGTAGCGTCCGACAATTCCACGGTTGTGTGGGTGATTCACAATCAGGGTACAACCAGGTCCAAACAACTTCTGGACCAGATGTTCCTGTTAGCGGATCTGGTAGACAGCAACGGCATCGTGATCGCGGCTCGTCACATTCCCGGCTGCAAAAACATTCTGGCAGACGCCCTGTCGCGCCCCGGCAAACCATCCCCGACGGAGTGGATGCTTCATCCGGACGCATTTCGCCAGATTTGCTGGCAACTCGGGAGACCACTGGTAGATCTTTTTGCCACCAGTTTCAATCACCAGTTACCAACGTACGTATCTCCCGTGCCGGATCCACAGGCGTGGGCAGTCGACGCGATGTCTCTATCATGGGAAGGACTGGACGCATATGCGTTCCCTCCTCCAATTCTTCTCTCGGATGTAATCGCCAAGATCAGACTGACGCAGAACCTCCGACTGCTTTTGGTCGCACCTTGGTGGCCAGCCAGATCGTGGTTTCCCGATCTTCGACGGCTCGCCAGCGGAGACCCTTACAAACTTCCAGAGTGGTTGCATCTGCTTCGACATCCACACAGTCGACAGCTGCATCCGGATCCACTGCGATTCCATCTTCACGCATGGGTCATCTGCAGAGAGCATTAAAGGCTAAGGGCTACTCTGCGCATGTGGCGAACGTTATAGCTCGCGCGCATAGAGTTTCTACCCGTTCTTTATATGACGACAAATGGCGCTCTTTTGAGAATTTTTGCGCACGAAGATCTCAAGATCCCATGGCAGCATCTCCTCAGTTTGTGGCACAGTTCCTTCTCTACCTACGGAACTCTAGACATCTCAAAGGCAGTACCTTAGGCACCTATTTGTCAGCTTTGAATTCTGTCCTTGCTATCAAGTCAGATTCACAGATCTCCAAGATACCGGAACTTATTGCGCTTCTCAAAGCTTTCAAGCTGGAAGACCAGAAGACCAAGTTTCGTCCTCCAGCTTGGGATCTTAATGTTGTCCTTCAACATCTCAGAGGGCCGCCGTACGAGCCATTAGAAGAAGCCTCCTTTGAACATCTTTCCAAGAAGACGGTTTTCTTACTATCATTGGCAACAGCGGCTAGAGTCAGCGAGATCCATGCTCTTGACGTTACTCAGATCCGATTTGAACAGTCAAGACACGGACGTGCTCATTTGGGTTTGCTTTGGGATTTTGTGGCTAAGAACCAGCTTCCCGGGCAGCCTAACAGGTTATTCTCCATCCCTCCTTTGTCTACGATCTTGGGTCATCATGACTTGGAGGAGGAGCTGCTATGTCCAGTCAGGGCTCTCAGATGCTATATTAAAAGGTCAGCCTCTAGGAGACGATCCCGCAAAAGGTTATTCATTCCCTTTGCCGTGTCCTGCAAAGGTGAAGTAAACAGAAATACTATTGCCCTCTGGCTCAGATCGACTATCCTGGCGGCCTATGACGACAAGCACCTGCCTCATCCGGTAGCAAGTAACCCGCACGAGATCAGGGCCTTGGCGTCTACGATGGCCCTCCATCGGAACTGCACAGTACCGCAGATCATGGAGGGCTGTTTCTGGAGGTCATCAACTGTCTTCGCATCCCACTACTTGAGGGACTTGGCAGTTGAAGACGTGGAGGGATTACAGTCATTTGGTCCATTGGTGGTTGCTCAGCAACTTACCCGACCATCCGCCCATTAGGTAACTACACTTCTACTTACCTTTGGTCTTAAGATTAACCTCACCCCCAGGGTGCGTCGGTTTTTCTTTGGAGTTCTATTGGGTTGCTCTTTGTCCTGTTCCAGGTATTATCCTGAGACCGTTGACATTGGCTTTCCCGAGTTCTCCTGATGCATGTGCACTGTTTGCTGAGGGATGGTCCTCTGGAGTCCACACCACCATCCATCTGTCGAAGCCATATGCATAAGACCTATGGTAAGGTAAGTTAAAAATTTATTAAAATCTAAATATTTTAGATATTTAAATACTTACCTTACCATAGGGCGGTGACTCCCTCCCAACGCTGGATGCTCCTCCCCACTTTGGACTCTTCGGACCTTCCGGTTGACGGTAAAAGTGAATTTTGGATTCTGCGCTCTCGCGCGAGTGGAGAGATCACGTCACTTCCGTGACTACATTCGTAGATTACATTAGGTAGCCATCGAGGGGATGGCGAATCAACGACTGTCTGATCTCGTTTAGCGAAGCTAGAGGTAATATGCATAAGACCTATGGTAAGGTAAGTATTTAAATATCTAAAATATTTAGATTTTAATAAATTTTACTACCAGTAGAAAGTAATTGTCCCTTTGTAAGTCGGTGAAAACAAACTTAAATAGCATTCATCCCAAGACAGGGCGCTGCCATTTTTGAAAATCGTGAAGTCAAATCCATTTGAATTAATGAGATTATGTTAGATCAAGTTAGAAAATCAAAACTACATAAATATGTATTAGAATCATTACCAAAAGGAGTTTGCATGACACAACCTGTAACATAACCTAAGCGAGGTCGGGGTCGAAGTGAAAATACTGCGTGATAAATTTCTTCACTTGCTAAATTTACTTGGTTTGTAGCGTTCACTCACCAGTATGTAGACAGTTGTCAATATACGTTTTTATACTTGGTCTCATAATCCTAATTACTTTATAATCATACTTGCATGCATTTTGAAACTTAATAAAAAGAAGCGATCTGCGAATGTATAACAGGAATGTAATATGTACACATTTCTTAGTTTTCCTGTATGAATCATAATTTGCATGCACGCCCTAGTGTATGTCGTCTGCATCATTACACTTAACGACGAAAACAATGATTCTGTTAAAACTAATGAAAGCTACGACAACTTATTAAAAAGAAAAATGCAAATATTAAAATGAAAGTTATAGGAGCAATGTCAGGCCATTACCTTCTTCGAGGAATGTATCCATCAATATCCACAAAAACAAGTGATATATAATTCATCTGCAGATTTCCCAAGTGATATGTCTTTTAACAGTCTAATATACGAAAACGTGATGTATCGTTTCAGATTTTTCACATTGCTGTATAGTTTCATTGGTCACCCAAGATAGCACACCTGGCAACAAATTGCATAATGTGCATCATTCATTTTAGAAAGTTATTTAGATAGCCAATAATGAGCAATCAATCAATGCGTTGGCAGTTAATCCTTTGAAAGAAGGGTATTATTTTACATAGACAAAGACACGACAGAGTGTATTCAGGATATATTAGTAAATGTACATACATAAACACTACCTTTTGACAAATCCCCCATTTAAATCCCCATAAAACTAATTAATCAATCAGCGTGTTATCGGTTAATCCTTTGATTGATCCAGACAAAAGAAATGCCAAATGGGGACCTTTGTCGGGTAATCTAAGTGGCGTTACCACTAATTATACCTGTTATAAATTCATTAACTGAGCATCAAGTGAATGATGACAAATAACGTGTAGGTTTATACCACCTAACATGGATCACAACCTAGCGACACCAAGTGATTTTGACAGAATCCTCTATGAAAACAAGGGTTGTAACTCGAAAACTGAGCAAAGCAGGAGACAAAACTAAATGATAGTAGATTGTGAGAACGTATAGCTTTCATTTTTCTCAACAGCTTTCGCGATTTCAGGTTTATACAAACCTGTAAAAAAATAGTTTAACCCCTGAAATGTAGATGAATACTGCACAGACCCTCATTTCTATACCCACTATTACGTCACGGAGACGCGCCGCTCTGATTGGTTGAAATTTCATTTGCGGTTGAGAATTTTTCACTGTTGACAAAAAGGTCGATTTAAGGTAATTAAAGATCGAAATGAGCATTTTTAATGACGGGGTTTCATTTATAACGATGTCAGCAAGTGATTTTGCGTTTGTACTCTATGAGAGTATATGTGACCTTTAAGACTATGCCTCCATAGTAGCAGATACTGGTCTGGAATGATGTGATGGCTGTCAGTTTTGTTTGTTACTTACAGAAACTTCTGGCAAGTAGTGCATAGCCTATCAGAAGACCAGAAGAAGAAACTGCTGCAGTTTACCACAGGAACAGATCGGGTACCAGTTGGGGGGCTGTCCAAGCTCAAGCTCATCATTGCTAGGAATGGACCAGACTCAGACAGGTACTGTAAAACTATTCACCTGAAGTCCTATCATGGAGAGTCCTTGAAATTGTATTCTCTTTTGAAACAGATTTTAATTTGTCTGGATGCTTCTCCATATCATAAAATGTTGTAAACATCTGTTGAAAGCAATTAATGTCTTAAAGGAACCTTCGATCCTTCTACACTTAATAACCATAGAGACTTATCTCCCTTTGAAAGTCTCTTTGCTTCCATTAGAGTAGACCATATTATGAATCTGTGACATATCAAAGGATCATCAAGAATTGTATGATAATAAGAATTTCAAGCAGCAGATTTGCCCTGGTTATGATTGTTTCTTTGTCAGCACTGTACACATTGTTGTGGGCTTCAGTGAACAGTTAGACCAGGATCACTTCACACATTCCTCCCACATCAGACTGACTTGCTGTAACTTGAGGGGGAACTTGTCTTAGAGGATGTCAAAGCAAAATCGATTGAAGTCAATGAAACACAACACCACTAGTACAAGTTGTATGATGTATGTCAGTTTAACAAACTAATGATTACACTTATAACATGAAGAGGTTTCAGCCACAAAACTGAGTTTGATAGAAGTGGAATTTGCTGACTGTTACATAACATAGTGCTCACTGAGTGATTCTTGTCCAGTAATGTTACTCAGGTGTTGCTTGTCATGCCACACTTAGCTGATGACACGTCAGAACCAAAGTACTGGTCATAGTGCAATCAATTCACTCTGACATTGCTCTTCTGCAGGTTGCCAACATCACATACGTGTTTCAATGTTCTTCTTCTTCCGGACTATTGTTCAAAAGAAAAACTTCAGGAAAGACTGCTCAAGGCTATAACTCACGCCAAGGGCTTCGGAATGCTGTGATTTTTGTGACAATAGTGACAGACCCTTGACTGCCCCGCTGCTAGCAACGATGTAGTCCAGCTCACTTGCATACCAGTCTTTCTTCACTGTGTTTAGTGGAAGAGCAAGTTCAAAACCATTGCAAGCAAAAGATGCTCCTATCTTACAAGCATAGCAGTTGGGATGTGGAGCTGTTTCAGGAACAGCTGTTGCAAATCAAATGACTGAAACTGTTTTTGAAGCTGTGTTGATAATGTTCAAACGATTAAGATAAATTAGTTCTGTGATGCAAAAGACTTGACAATTTTCCAGTTAATTCATAGCTTCTTTGAAAGCTCCTTATATTTCACTTGTTGTTGTGCCTCATCTGTGAAACTGTATATGTAAAATGCACATCCATTGATTGAAGTGGTGTGGGGTTGACGAAGTCTGTGTCAGCACACTGAAGATCTCAGTCGTATTGCCCTTGAGGCACACTGGGTGCTGCATGTTTTAGTCACATGTGGAATTGTTTTTTGACCCCTGGATGATACAGTACTGGCTCATTTACATCCATCATTGACTAAAGACAAGAAGAGTAACTCTCTAATCCCTACAAGGGGTCAAAAACTTCCTAAAACTCATTGCGTAAAGTTGTGAAACAGCAATGCCGCTTGTACTACTGCATACATTCATCATCCATGACGTACCTGTGAAAGTCAACGCCTTGCAGCAAACAGTATTAGTATTGGGGCATCTGGAAGAGAGATACCCTACCCTACCTAGTTCCAGAAGTAAGTACTATGTCTTTAGAACAAACATGTTAGTTTGTAAAATGTCCTCACACGAGAGGGCACCTATGCAAGCAGAGTCCATGAGTACTCTCCTGACCTGGCAATTTGAAATATATATAAGTCTCATGTGTGGAAGTGATTTGCCAGTGCTGAAGTCAAAGCTACGAGGGGAGGTCAAAAGTTTTTTAGAACTTCTGGTATCAGAAGGTATCTCTGGTCTAGCTGTCACAATTTTAATACTCTCTGTTGCAAGGTGTTGAAACTTTAACAGGTATCACATGGATGATCAGTGTGAGGCAGCATTGCTGTTTCACAACTTCAGGTGGTGAATTCTATGAACTTTTTTTAACTCACCTCATAAGCTGAGTCAGTTAAATGAATAATTAATCATGTCACAGTTGCCTAGCATGCATCAATGGAATTTAGTTTGTTTATGAGTTAAGGTGTGTTGCCATTGCTATAGAGAATATAAGAAGCATCAAGGACTGATTTCAATACTGATAAAAATCTGGCCACGTATCTCAAGTATTTATGTTTTATTGAATTCTAAAGTGCTGGGTCCAATGTAGCAATTGCAATTCTTTGCCTGTCAGTATGCTACATTATTTCTGTCTCTCCTAGAGAGTGATTATACACTTCTTGCATAAAACTTCTTTGGGACCCATGGAGATTTTCAAGCTTGAAAAAGGATATGTTAAAATCAGATGAAAACAGACGTATACATTCTGTGTAATTCACACTAATTTTACAGCAGTGCTCTAAATGCTTTATATGTTAATTTGTTTTCATATGAACTGTGTGACCCCATACACTCTGGATTACAGCTAGATTTTGTAAAACACATTTGAATTTGTCATGCACAATGGTTACTTTCATTGTCTATAAGGAGACATAGTCACTATAGTGTGTTTAATACTTGGTGCTTCCAAGAATAGAGTGAATGTAACACTTTTCTTGTGCATGTAAAGGAAGTGATTTATTAGTCAGGGTTCAACACTCAACTGATTACAGAATCACCTGACATATATTTTATATCAGACTGGTAGTCCTGTCAAGTTTGTTTCAAGTCTGCTAGTTCAGTTAGCCTTACACAATGTTTCACTCATGAAAATGGGCTAAAAGTAAAGCATTTCCATATGGGGGATTTCATCTGAGACTGTTCAGAAGAAAATATTTTGCCCATTTATTTTACACCTCCCACATTAGAATGGAATGTTTCCCACCATGAATACTATGACTAAAGGTGACAGGTACTTTACCAATGAGCGGTATCAGAAACAGTACAGAGGAAGAGTCTTCAATTGACATTATTGCATTTCTTTGCATTGTATTGTATATAATGTTTTACTGGAGAAAATTAGAACTTCAGCAAATTGATAGTTTTAAGCAAAATAAATGCCTCTGCCAATCTGCCTGTCCTTTATAGTCCCTGCTCCTTTGATGTACCAGTCACTTGTGCCAGCAGTCACTGCTGTGCCTTGGAACTAACAAACATGTTAGCCTGTGTTTTTACCCCCCTTTGTAAAAACATTTAGGAAAAGGAAACATGCTTGTTTGGTTCACAGTAAAACATTTACCTGATGTTTGGTATTACCTTTAAACTTGATGATGAAGCGCTTAACAATACTGAATCTCTCCTAGTATGTAAATGTGTCCTCATGATGGGAGGTTTTTCCCATCTGTATAGCTGGAATGAAAGCACAATACCATTATGATTTCACTCAAATTGTGCTGCTGTGAAATTTGTTTCTTGGTCCTTTTCATGATCATGAATTTTCCTCCCAAGTGCAGACATGAAAAGACATGGCTACTTGTCTGTCAGTGTCCAGGACTGGTCACAATCTAGATAGACTAGATGTTTGTTTACAGACTCTTGTTATTTTACATAATTCTGAAATGAACTAAGGACCCGTTTGCCTATGATCTATGGTCTAACTGCTGTTGGTACATGGCTTTGTTTACCAAGGATGTTTGAACTTGCTCCTCCAATCGCAGTGAGACATTCTTTCGTTACACTGTAATAATACCACTGACAACATCTATTCCATGATCAGTCATAGGGATAGTAGCATCTGCTTGTTTCTGTCAAAGGCTTTATTATCCATTAGTGCTGTTTATCAGTAAGCTTGACATATCCTACAATTACTTTAGAGGTCAGTATACCATGAGGTGACAACAGAGTGTTTTAAGTACCCATCTTGTTGCCAGTAATACAGTAGGCTGACTAGAAATTACCCAGTAACTTGTATTTTAAAATTTGATAACCATGTTTATATCTATTTGGCTTGATTTGTTAAACATTCTTAGTAAATTTTCTGAATTTTTTATGTTGTCCCAAGAGATCTGTGGCTTTATCAGCAATGTACTGGCAGTCTGTTTATGGTTTTGTTGCCAGATAATACCTGTAAAAGAATCCATGGTTTGTAACCAGTTACGTACGATTGCTACCATACTATAGCAAAGTATTTATTTTATGATCATGTTGTGTCTGAATTGCATTTAAGTGCTTAATGAATAACTGTGTTATTTTAATCTGTGTTACAAATATGCACTCCAATGTCTTAGAGAAGTGTAGTTTGTGTGTACTTTACAGATTTATAAAAAAGATTTTGCTCGTCTTTTGTCAGCTCTTTCAGTCTTTCACCAATTAATATGGAAAACTGCACATGCTTGACATCCCTTTGAAATTGCTAGAAAAGATATTTTTCATGTCTTTGTTCTTGAAACCATTTGACATGTTTGTTGTAACCAGGATTGTTAGAGAAACTGATTTCATCAAGCTTCAGTTGTTAACTGTTGTTTCTGGGTTTAATCAGTCTCTTTTTAACCTTGTATTGCCAGTGCTGTCCAGAAATGTTTACTAGACATTATGAAATTCAGAAGTGCTGTTGTAGGAAACCAGAGGTACTATATGTAGTTGTGAGTGGTAGGTAATATCCGTTGTGCAAATGGTTAGGTTGACTAAGTTGTATTATGTGTCATGGTGCTGATATACTGACACGACTGAAGGAAGCTCACCATCCACAGCAAAAATGATGATCAAGCTGATAAGTATTTCAGGAAAATAGTAGAGGAAACCTGTTCTGGAGGATGTTTTCATTGGATTGGAATGCTCATATCATTGCCAACATGGTGTTACCATCAGAGCACGATGTGTTTGCATAATTGATTGAAGCACTTTAAAAAATGTTTTTGTTTTACATCTGTGATTTTCTACCCATGTTGTTCAGGATGATGACACAGATCAACATGCAGGAGGTTTAGCCTGCTGTCTTTACCTGAAAATAAACTGTATCATGTGACAACCTGTTGAGTAAGTCTTCGTCTGAATTCTTTGGAATGAATCTAGTAAATCCTTCATTGGAAGCCCAGTTGATATCATCTGACTTCCTTATGTTAGTTATGCCATGCTCACCGCGCCTTAGATAATACAACTAGGGAAAAATTCAGGTCCAAATCCATATGTGTGTCATAGAGTGTGCTCTGAAAAACACACCATCTGTAAAGATAATGGTAAATATAAGAGAGAGAAAAATATTCCCAGTAGTGCCAACATGTTTGATCTTTTTGTATTTGTTATGCTTTTACAACTAAAATTAAACCAGTATGATCATCTCTTTGAAAACTGGAATTTCTGTAATTCTGCTCATATGATTATCCTAAGTCATACTTGTCATTAATACGACTTCCAAACACCAAGTTACTCAAGATCTCTGATTCTCCGTTTGATACTTATATATATATACAACCACTAACTAGAACGCTAGTGTTGAGTGATTAGCCAGTAGTGATGAATGCCGCAAAGAACACACTTTTGGTATCCAGTCAGGAAAATACACCTGATGCAGAAATTGTACAGACAACTCAAAATATATTCACCCCAGGTGCAGATTGATCACTCACTTACTACTACAGTTGTTACTGACATATATTTATAAGCTAATTGGCATGATGTTATGATATGAAACACAGTTGATGTTTGTTACGCTTAGTTTTCTGTAAGTGCCACTTTGTCGAAGCTAAGTTACTATTTGGAACTGAAAAGAGTTGGTACCTTCCCTGTTATCCCCTGCAACCGCTTTCAATATTAGAAAAATAATGGATGTTTAGGAATTGGTATATGATTTGTCTGGTATTCATATTTTATCTTTCCACTCGTACACATATCTGACATCTCTGAAACTATTAGATGCAGTTGTGGTGTAGTAGTCTTCTTAAAACAACATTGTGTCACCACTTATGACACTTTGACATGTTTTAGGGGACAGTTTGTAGCCTAGTGGTTAAAGCATTGGCGCATCACACCAAAAACCTACCCTCAGTTCCCACATGGGTACATGTTATGTCTATTTCAGCTGTGGTGTTGATGGAATATTGCTAAAAGCAGCGTAAAACGAAACTCACTGGCTGATGTTGCTGGCATGTGTTCTAACCTGCACTCTACAGGCTGTTGATTCTTGGGTAACATACTGCTAGTTTTTGAGATATCACTTGTATCACTGAAGCTGTATTTACAAGCACTGTTTGGTCAAATATTACCTTTCACTGAAGAAAATGCACTTTTGAATCACTTTAGAGATGGTATCTAGAAGTGCATGACAATGTTGCAGTCAGTGGCAAACAGTAGTATGGGGTGTAAATATTAGCTATCACTTAAAGGTGGAAGTTTTTCCCTTGATGTTTTCAAACCTGACTTTCTGAAATGCTTTACTTGCTTGACTATGTTCCATATTCTGGTGTTATTTCTTGATCTGTAAGATATATCATTATCATTCCAATATGATAATTATACTGCACCCATTGACCCCAAAATGTTCTTCCAGTGTAGATAACATGATAAAATGGTAGTTTTAATTCATGATTGAAAGGACTGAACTCAACTTGTGTACTTGTGTCTCAACAACTGAAGGAAACACATCTTCTCTTACCACATTTCCAGCAAAATTTTCATGAATTACAGTCTTCTTATTTTCAACAAAGACACCATTTTGCCTGTACAAAGCAGGGATTTTGAAAATTATTTTTGCCTGTTGGACAAGATCTTTGCAAAGTGGATACTGGAGATGGTTTCTCTTGAAATGAGTGATGGTGAATAGATGGAAGTATTTATCATTATATGTTCTTTTGGTTTGGGATTAAAGTTCACCGACAGTTCAGCTGATCTGCAAATTTGCTGCTGATTTTATGTCATATTGATTGATTCTTTGAATTGTCTGAACCCACCATTTGATGACACAGTATCAGGTTAAAATAGATTTTCTTGTTGTTATCCCTGCTGACACATCCGAGATGGCAGGTAAGGAAATTGTGCATTTTGCGTAGTGCTAAGAAATAAAGGTGTTTTGTCTTAGAATATTTTTTTTAAAGGGGCAGGGTCAATTTAGGACAAAAACTAGTGAAGTTACTAAACCTGCTTTGTAATCACAACATTTCTTATCATCAAATAATCATTTGAAACAATCACATTTTTTCTTTAAATTTATGACAAACACTCTCAGAATATTCTCTGATGTGATATAAACAAAGGCAAGTCAAATGAGAATGTGCCAAAAGGGAGATAACTCTGAGATACAGTGTTGTCAGGTCTGTTTCACTTGGTTGTTTTGTATTAGTTCTGTTATTTATGATTGCGTGTATATTATTCAAATCGTTCTCTTGCATGTACAAAGTGAGCAAGTACATCATTGTTTGTGATTCATATTATTTAAGGTGTCTGAGTGTAATTGATGGCTTCTGAATTTTGATATGTTTGAAGTCAAAAATTTATTCTCTTTGTCAAATCCAAAGAAGAAAACCTATTCCCCTGAAGTTAGGTCATAATTGATGCTCATTATGCTGATCACTGGATTGTCTAGTCCAAACTCGATTATTTACAGACTGAGGGTGTATAGCTGGAATATTGCTGAGTGCTGCGTAAAACTGTACTCACTCATTGTTACATTTATTTCATGAGGTTGCACTTTGTGCCATTTTGTCGTTTCCTATATCAATAATGTGCATAATCATCCTTTGTTTATTGGGGCAGCGTGCTTGTCTTGGTCAGGCTTCTGTAGCTCTGGATCCACATTCAACAAAGATAGTCATCTTGTTTATGTTTGTTTTGGTATTACATATTTGCATATGCTTCTGTTAGTTAAGTTTTTTCCCTATTTTTCTGAACTGGTGCTTCTGTTTCGTTTTGGTAACACCTTTTGTCATGCTCAGCCACTTTTGTGTGTTAGTCAGAGATTGAGGTTACAGATGTGAAAATTTGTTTGTGCCACCGTTGGGAACTGTTAACAGCAGTGGTAATGGATTGTTAGGTAAATATTATCCAATAAGGTGTAAGAGAGTAGTGTTGATGCCTTTTTGCCTGTTATAAGATGAACCAAAACACTTAACCACATGTAATGGATGCTGAGATAATTTCAGGACAGCGCATCCATGCTGCATCTCTGCACATTATTCAAATACCTCTCATATTTGTATCTGGTTTGACTGTTGTGTAGTGAAATTTTATGTCTAACCATTTCCTTAATTCAGTGAAAGGACAGTCCCATATGGTACTTGATATAGATATATTTTCATTATCAGCATGGGTGTATGCGTCAAATAACAGCTTGCATTTGGCAGTGCATAGTATCACCCGATTGGTGTAAGGACACCTCAGATTATGTTTCTAGGACCAGGTTCAGGGTTCACCCTTGCTTAGTGCAGGTATCAGCTGAATACCACTGCTCATGGGTTCCATCAGAGTGGAAAAGTTTGAAGGCCTGCATCATTGTAGAGTTCCTCAATCAACAAGTCATGGTATACTGAAATACTGATCAAAGAGGCGTTAAACCACACTGAGCCTAGCGATTAAGGTGTTTGCTCATCACCACAACCAAGTTTCGATTCCCCGTTTTTGACAAGGTGAAGCCCGATTCTGGTGGCCCCCCTGGCGTGATATGGCTGGAATACTGCAAAAAATGGTGTAAAAGTAAACTCACTCACCTGACTCACAAATACCATGAAACCGTGTGTCAAGTTCAACCAGTATGTTATAGTCATTTCATGGTAAGTTGACATTTCGGGAGATGTTACACATTGTTTTGCTATGATGCCCTGATTTCACCTGCCTTGTGTGATAGCCTTTCTATTTTGTGTGATAGAGTTTTATTCTATAAAGAACCTGATGAATAAAGATGAATGTACATTAAATTTCTCATCAAATACTGATGAGTGGTGTTTCATTGAACCAATGTAATCAGTACTAATTTAATGACTGATATTTATGCAACTGCGGGTGTTAATGCTGAATATGAAAGGAACTGGGGAGTTTGCAGATGAAGACTTCCCAGGTCAAATTGAAGAGCTTTTTATGGATGAGCGATCAGGATTACTATTTAATATGATGTTAGTGCCATTACGCTACATAATATGAGCTATGTCATGTTTGCATGTAACAGTATATATTGTCAGTTTATGTAGCCACATAACTGGATTTGAATTAGCAAAATCTACTTCAGCAACAAATCTTTGACTACTCGATAACATTTTTAGCACTGTTCTTGTAGAGATGTGTCTAGACTTTCTTGGTGCATAAGTGAGTCTCTCTGGTATGTGAACTATACTGAACAGCAACAGAAAGGCATCTGTGGGTGTTTTTTTGTCAAGGTTTTAGATACAAGACATAAACATGAATGCTTACTTTTATGAGATTTCATTTTTTCAAAACTTGTGTTTCTTTTGCTGTGCAGTATATTTATGAATGTGGTTAGGATTCCCATTTTGCCGAAAGAATCGTTCAAGATCTGTCAGCATTATACCCTCTTCTGGGTTTCACTTGAGTGGTCAGTGTCTGAGAACTGCACCACTTTGACCCTACTTCCCACCTCAAGCAGCCACACATACTGTTGGAATATTTGTCAAGCCAGCATTTAAACTCACTCACCCCACCCCAGTTATTTATATATTGCACCTAACCTGTATTACCCTTGGTAACTGTCCACCTGAATGATCAGGCTTTACTCCCACCTCTATGAAACTATTGATGCTGTCCATACCAGCCTTGAATCCAACTTCTTTCTTTAGCTTTCGTTTATGCATTTTGTATTATGAAGTCTTGAAGTAGGTTTTACCAGACTGGCATTGCACATACTGTAATTGTTTGTAGCACCAAACAGTTGGGAAGACTGTGGGGTGTATCTTGTGATGTTTGTAAAAATACTGATGCAGCAGAATTGTGGATGTAAAGTGTTATTCACTTGTTTATAAGTACATATGTGTGTCAAACTTAAAGCCAGTTTGTAAACCAGTTGTATTATACAAGCGATGTTCAAAAACTGTTTTCATATGTTCCTATGGACAATAAAGGCTTGTTCTAAACATGCATCCGTGGAGTTTGTAAATTGTGTTGTGTCTGTGGCAGGAGGATGTTTTTGTTATTGCTGCCCTCTGTTAGGTTCTCCAGATGTATGTAAACTTGTATGCCTTTCCGTATGCACAGTGTGGGAGTATTTCCAGTGTACACATGAACATTCAATGTGGTAAATGTCACAGATAAATACTAGATTGGTTGGTTGGTTGTTATTTAAGGTCACACCCAGCAACTATGTGGCTGTGGTATTAAATAATCTAGTCTGGACCAGACAACCCATTGATCAAAATCATGAGCACAGATCTAGGCAATTGAGAAATGATGCCATGTGTCAACCAGGTCAGTTTGTCTGACCGTCCGATCCCATTAGTCGCCTCTCAGGACACACATGGCTTACCGAAGATAAAAATTCTAACCCGGCCTTCACGATACATTCAGGAAGAAATGACCTGTATTTGTCTTGGTAACAACGCGAGGATGGTCCTGATTGTTGTTTGCAGCGATAGTATTCCATGTTGGTAATGTCAGTGACGTTGGTGGATGACGTCTGGGGAGAACATGGGCGAAGGGTATTACGGACGTGTCTGCAGGTGTTCCAAGACGACACCGACCTGCCGTTTTTGCTTGAAAACTGTTAGAATCTACACCGAAACGTCGCATCCATTGCAAGAAAGAAGTTGTCATCCTCATCAAACCAATTTCTAAAATGCCACTTAAAGAATAAGACACCGTTGTGGTATGTTCGGATATCAGTCCCTCCTAGATTCCGTAGTTGCAGAACATTGCGGAATTTACCTTTCCATGCAGAAAAACGTCTGATCCGCGGAAAGAGCATTTACGTGCAGAATTTGCCACATTCCTGTCGCGGAATTTGCTTATTTTAAAAACTGAGTGAAAGCTGACTGACTGTCGAAATGAAAGGTAGAGATAGTGTAAAAAGTACGATCGGTTACACATAAAACGAACTGACATATTTACTGTGACAATATTTTTAAATAGTCATGAATACAGATACTTTACTAATAAGGCAAGTTTTAGGCATCCTTCACATAATATTAGATGAATTTGACACTGCAGTTACGTTCTCAAAATCGATCAATTTGAAAATAAATTTAAATTATTTCAGATTTCGTTTGGATATGCAATTGTTACTTATTGAAATCGGAAGTTGTTTGTCTGCATCAAAATTACGAATGAGAGGAGAGAAATAACTTTCTGCGAGTGTTTAATTCTCTAACAGAAAAAGTTGTGGGTGCTTTGTCATCAAACTTACTCAAGATGTGATGTGTACTGTCCACTTCACTTTACATGTGTTTGAGAATTCAACTATGAAGGTCTGTATATTGTTTTTGTTGGGTTTTTTTCTAAGTGTTTTTACCGCAGAATGTTTTGCAGAATATTGAAAGACAGGGTGCATAATTTGCTTAAATTTGCCGCGGAATGCAGGAGGGACTGGAATATACAGCCCTTCATATGAACTACCTTAGGTTCTTGGTGAAAATATAACACTATTCGTGAGTGTTCCAGGTTAGATATAGTCTAGGGATCTGGTGGTGTCCTGTTGTTCATGATATCAGATTTCGATGTAAAGCTAGGAACTAACCATTAAACGATATTTCTCTAAACCGCACATTATCAAATCGAGCCACAGATCGCCGGCAACTGAAAGTAGAATACATGCAATCAGCTCAGAGCCGTGGCAACGTAGGTCAGTGAGTGAGCGAGGTTAGTTGTACGCTGTACTCATCAATATTCCAGCGGTATGGCGGCGGCGTGGACCAGACAATCCAGTGATCAACAGCGCGTGATACGCAATTGTGATTCGACGACGTACAACCAAATGAGCGGGACTGACTCCCGATCCCTTAAGTCGCTTCCTACCACAAGCATGGGTTACTGAAGACCAATTCTAACTCAGGTTTTCACGGGTTTGACCGTGTTAGTGGTTGACAGCAATAGGAACAATTCGCGGATACATGCAATTAACCAATGTAACCATTGTAACCACCCTTCGTGAGAACAAAACATACACACATTGTTACAGCCGATCGTTCAGGTGAGAAACTTGTACCAAGTGTCTAAGTTGTCACATCTTTTTGATGCAAAAAGATCGGGGAGGTTACATGCATCCCTAAAATAACAAATAATGACACCACTCATGTTGGTTATCCCCTTTCAGATAAACTAAAGCGTAGTCACTCAGGCATGATGATAACTGTTTCATCACTGTTGATGCGTGAACCAGGTTTAACGTCAATACAACTCAACCATAAAGTTGTTTTTGGTAGGGCTGTAATCAGAATGAACTGTAGGCACATCGGGAACATCCCGATGTATCCGGAAATAACCACACCTTTCTACTGCTGGAGGCAGCACTGTCATATACATTTACCTCTGGCTGTCACCGGGAAGTACATATACAGTGAACAGACCGTCCACTGGGAACATTAGCTTGATCATATATATTTGTTGTTTGTCTGCAAAGTGTCAGCGGTAAGTAACGGATGCATTTATCATTTGTTATGAGCCACCTGTTCACATCGCAGAAACGACGCCATTAACATCAGTGTCTATAGAGACAATAAATCAATTATATACAGTGGCATGTAAGCCATTGTATGTTGTCAGCGTTCAGGTGAGTCACATTCACCGCTTGAGTCACTTTCAGCACTCACGGATCAACCCACAAGCACCTGGCCAGGTCAACCAAATGATGTGGGCACATAATGTCAGTAAACAGTGTGATTACAGCCAGGTAATATAAAAGGATGTTTACAACCAACAACCATTAGAAACTTGTATGTGACAATATTTGCCGCTTCTGTGTACTATTCGCTGTTGTTAGAACTATGATTGGCATGAGAACACTCCTGGCTGTACTTGTGATCGTTAAGACTTTAGAGCTTGGTGCGGCTGCACAGTCAGCTGAGTATGTGGACGATGCTGGAGAAACAACTAGTGGCGTTCTTGTTGAAACGACAAAATCCACTCTCCGTGAGGGAATAATATCAGAAACAGCACCTTTGAATAAGGTCAGTGAGGAAACTACTATGATCTCTCAAAATCTGACACAACATGTAACAGATGGTGGGCCATCGGGGCCGAGAAATGCAGGTTCCGCAACCGACGGAACTCCTACACAAAGGACAGGACATTCTACAGAATCTGTCGGAAATCCTACAGAAATCGTAGAAAGATTTAATACGGAACACCCGGAAGACTCGTTCAGACTAGTGACTGAATCCGTATTAGTGCACACTCCACCTCCCCACGTTATCCATGAGATTGTAACGCCCATGGTAACCTTTAATCATCCTCCAGAACCTCCTCAAATGCCAAGTCCGTTTGACAGATCGGCAACCATCTTCCCGGAGTTCCTGTCACAGATCGTAGCCACGGAATCCGAGTACTGTGGAAAGACGTGTGACTTTGACTATGAACATACACGATTTGTTGAACGCGGAAGCTGTGAGACATGTCGGTGTGACGAACAATGTGTTCTGTATGATGACTGTTGTCCGGATTACTTGATTCTCAGGAACCACACCTCTGTGCCTGTCCCATATAACTGTGAAAATACCAGTCCGGATATTGCGAAAGAAGATTCAAAATGGTATTACATGATCAGATCGTGTAGTGTTACCTCAGCACCAGGTCTTGTACAGGACTGCTTTGATCGACACTCTAAAGACTGGGAGCATCAGGTTCCTGTTGTAGACGCAAAGACTGGGCATCTCTACAGAAACAAATTCTGCGCACTGTGCAACAATGTGACAGTTTTTAATAACTGGGAGACGCAATTAATATGCAAATCCTATCCAAGCAGTTTAAAGGAAGCCAGATCATCAGAAGAAATTTACAGCTTTGCTCTAGAGGAATCTATTTGTTTTATCAAATTTATACCTTTGGGTGTAGCTTCTTTGAGAAAATGTTCCTCTCGTGAGGAGAGTGTCATATCCTCATGCAACGTCACAGGGAAATGGGTGTTCTACGACCGAAGGGTGGTTGAAGCCTGCGAGAGGTTTACTCACATTGTCCATGGCAAATACAGAAACGTATTCTGTTACGCTTGCAACACTAACTCAGGTTGGCAATTCATACTTCGTCAGAATGGGCCAGACCGTGTCGTTGTTGACACAGTTTCCCTGACCACATTGTTGAACTTTGGGCGTCAAGATGCCGGCCCAAGAACACAGCGTGTTGAACAGCTAACGGATGACCCCTGCAGGCCTGATCAGGTCCTGGACGACTTCATTGTAAGTAAAGCTTTCAATATTTTCATAATATATCAATAACTACTGGGTGGTCATGAATGAGTGAGTCAGTTAGTGAGCTTTTTACTCAGCTTTTCGCAATATTCCAGGAATATCGCTGCGGGGGACACCAGAAACGGGCTTCACTCATTGTACCCATGCTCGGAATCGAACCCGGATCTTCAGCGTTAACCATTAGGCTACCCCACCACCCCACGGTAGCCAAGACCTAATATTGACATACCTAGCACACTGACATACGTAGCACTTAAGCAAGTGTTTCATGACTGACACATGTTGAGAGGTGATCTAGGTCTTTTTGGCATATTTATCACGGAATCATTTTTTTCATAATGGTCACGTTAATAATATATAATGCTTTATAAATAAGCGATATTATGTCCTTATACAGAGTCTAGCAGTGTATATCGACCATACACTGTCATACTGCACAATACGAACTTGAATGTTAACATTTGATCAAATATTGTAAAAGTGTAACACTTTTATATGATATCTACGTTAATGTATATAGTTTTGGAATATAGACTTGGACTAAAGTGAATGTAGAAAATGGTCATATGAGTGTTTTATTTGGAATTCTACTTTTTCAGTAAATTACAGTAGGATTGTGTAAATATACTGTATTATATTGCAATACATTGCGATTCAGGCACCCGTATTGCGATAGGTATTGCGATACATTGGGAACCTAAGTGTTTGACAGTCAGTACCACTAGTTGTCGATCTTATTTTCTACATAAGTCCCTAAACATTTACCTTATGGCTTTGATAACAGGAACCTCAAAATTAAGTTGTATAGTCAGCGTTTGGGTTTTCTTCTTTACACAATTCATAATATTACAGTATGTCGGTTTGTCATTGAATAACTAAGGAAAAACTTGTTGTGAATGAAGTTTTAATTCAAAACGCAAAGAAACTTTATATATTCTTAACCTAATATACCGTATCGTTTGAAGAGGGTATTACGATATACCAGTCATACCACGAAGCCCTACGTTAAAGATAATTGTGATAATGTTTTGGGTGAGAATGGAAGAATTGAACGGAACTGAATATAGAAAGTGATTTATTTGGGATTAGGCGTTCTCAGCAAAGTACAAACAACTGTAAAAATGTTTTGGTTAAGTCCCTTCAATTCAAGTCCACACTCTCAGAGTCAAACAACTGCTCGTCAACACACGCACGCACGCGCACACAATTTACGCGGCTTCAAACACGAATAGAAGAATGATAAGATAAGTACTGGTACTGAAGATCAGGTGTACCTTGTGTACCCTCTGACAAGAGTAAATTGGCTCGACTTCCATGCTATAAATAAACCAAAACGTAGTAGAATCTGTAGAACACTGAGGATGACAGATTGTCTTCATTTCCTCCACGATTGAAGATTACAGGTTATTGAATAACATTAGGTATGGACACATATATGATTTATATAGCAGCAAGAGGTATGCACATGATATCTGTACAATGAAGTGAGGTTGCAAAAGATGATATAACGTCTTTAAACACCGTGCTGTAAGGAACATACAGTTTCCCCACGTTTCAAACGGAACATCCGAGAAATTCTCAGGTACACCTCCGAGCGTGAAAGACATAATGACATCGTCATCATTAGACCACCAGTCAACAAACGTATTCACATCAATGACATCACACAGGTTATCAAATAGTTCGTTTCGTTCATGCATTGTGATAGGACAGAACATAAGGATGTGTTTGACAATGCCATTTGCTACTCTTCCACATTTACATTCACCAGATTTGATTTTGTTGACACCGAGTTTAGCAATTCTTGATAAGTCACTAATTCTTTCGGGAGCATGAATAGCTGGTTTCCATATACTCAGTGCACCATGTCCGATCAAGGAATATCTACTCAAATCCTGTCTGACAGATATTTGCCTCTGTAATGATTTAGTCTCCACTTGCTTTATCCACTCGGTGATGAAGCGATTGGTAGCTAGTTTTGATGGTATGACAGAATAATCACTGTAGATGTCCAGCAGGTCACATATATCATATTTCTTAATGAGTCGGAGCATATTGAAGAGTGGAGATTTGTTGCATTTGTCTGTGTTGTTTGTGCTATCACTTTGATGTTGGTCAAGACGATATGCTTATTACCTCTTACAATACATGTCACAGTGCGATCTACAGAGTTTTCCAAACATAAGCAGAGCCTGCTTATCTATATAGTCTTGGACACTGACTGGGCCTGAGCAGTCCAGTACAAACGGAATAGCCGTTTGCTTTGGAAAACCTTGTACTTTCATGCAGAAGTATCGTTGGATGGTGTCAAGCATGTCGTATTCTCTCGGACTAAGTTGTCCCCAGATGTTACATCCATACAGTGCACAGGGCATGACTACTCTCTCCCAGATACGTGTGGATGCGATAGGATTGTGTCCTCCAAAGTATAGTCCAGAGTTGTGATTGGCGTTTATCAGTTTCTTGTGGTTTTCACAGGTCATTTGGGATCGTTCAGTTGATGATTTCATTGTACTTTTATGTACTCCTGCATACGTGATAGAGTTTTTGTGGGGAGGCCCATCATCTCCGCAAGGTACACATGGGTGTAGGTTGTGATGATGTGGTGGAAAGGTCAGCAGTGCACTTTTCTTACATTGTACACGAGCTGCCATTTGCAGGCATAACAGTACACAATACAGAGCAGGCGTTGGAGACTGTTAGGTGAACTACTTACAACTGTCGTGTCATCAGCAAGCAGCTGTCCTGGATAATGTCCCTAAGGTAGCTGAAGTCCAAGGCCAGATGCATCAAGGTCATTGATAAGGCCACTGATATATACCGTAAAGAACCAGGCCGACATAATTCGACCCTGTCCAACTCCTTGCTTCACTGCAAAAAGTTCTGAAAGGCATCTTGAATGTGAGACGTAGGACTCCATAGACGACTACATATGACGTAACAAACGCGAGATCATGTAGCTTAGTAAATAACCCATTTAACCATACTCTGTCAAAGGCGTTGGTGTTGTCTAGGAAGGCACAGAAGACAGAAGATTTCCTCTCTGTGTAGTAGGCAAGATTTCCCAAGAGACTAAAGCATGCTGTCTCTGCTCCGGTGTATTTGCGAAATCTAAACTGAAGCGGATGCTTAAAAAAACGTATTTACCGCTAACCCATTTTTCAGTTCTGCTTAGTAGGAGGCGATTAAAACGTTTGCTGAGTACCGAAGTCAGAGTTATCCCCCTGTAATTGACCAGATCCGTTTTGGTTTTGACGTGGCCTTTGTGTACTGGCAGGATTTTTCCGATATGATAGGAAGAGGGTACACAGTCGTAGTTTAACATATTATTAAACATGACTGACAGCTGAATAAAAATTCATCTTCCTGCACGTTTCAGATGTTCGTTGGTAATGTCATCAGGTCCGGGAGATTTTCCTGTTTTTAGTGATTTTACAACAGTTCATTATCTCACTAGATGTCACTGGTTTCGTTAGAGGTGAATGTAACGAGTCACAGAGTGATTCATTGCATAGAGAGTCAACAGTTTCTGATACCTGCGATGCAAATTCCCTGTCAAAGTTGTCGAGCATAACTCGTGTAGCAAGCTCACTAAAATAGTTTCCAAACATCGAACATATGTCCTGTGGTTCTGTTGAACACTGGCCCAGATACGCAACATAGCCTTTCTGTCTTGAGTTACGTTTAGTCACTCGATAGTATTCGCGAATGTCAACTTCGGCGGCCTTTGAGATTTCGGTAAGTTTGTGGTTCAGTTGTTGTTGTTTCGACCGACGATGTTGTCTTCGGAATATTCGCTTTGCTTCTTTGTATTTGATACAATGTTCATCTGTGTCATCACGTGACTTTCCAGACTCGCGCCACTGTCGTCGACATTGTCGCATCTGTGTGTGTAGAGACTTAAGATTGTCCTTCTTCCAGTATGGTTTCAGGTGTGCTTGATACTTCGATGTTGGGATACTAATTGATGCTGATGAGTGAAGTGTCTGTACAATAAATTCACTGTAGCAGTTGATGTACTCTTCGGGAGATCCGTACTGAGATCTGTCGAGAGTAGTGTTCCTGAAGTAGTTCTCTGTTTCATACCTGTATAGCATCAGATCTACCTCGCTGGCTTTCCTCCATTGCAATCTATCACCGTGGTAGCCCTTATCTGTGTTGTTTGAGTCTGGCATATGGTTTGATGCATCATAGTTAACACTAGTGTCTATTATGTATCCCACCACATATGATACATAATCTGTGTTCATTAAGACATAGTCAATCATAGTACGTGATGATCTACACTTAGTGGTGAAGGTATAGAGAGACTGGTCATCAGTAGGGACAGCGGATAGAAGGTGGCGTTCTTGTAGACATCTGTGTAGGTATTTGGCACGTCTCTTCAGATTACTGTCACAAGATCTGATATCAACATTAAAGTCTCCCAACAGAATAGTATTACCATCAGTTGAATGCTTGTCGTAGAGTGCCATAGAGTAGTCCAGTGCGTCGTAGTATTCAGCATCTAGTGCATTTGTTGAGGGTAAGTAATTTCGAAAGATAAACATGGCGCCATTACGCGTTTTAGACTTCAACTCAACCCCTATCGGTCTGTCACTTTCAGAGGCTTGGTGCTGTTTTCTAATAAACATAGTTAAACCTCCCGTTCCTACTGAATTAGCTACACATTGTGAACTTTTGTAAACGACATCGAAGTTAGGGTCGATATCAGTTAGTTGCCGAGAGTTAACTTCATCCAGCCATGTTTCATATACGCACATGACATCCACGTATGTTAGTCTAGTCTTCAGGTCAGATATGCTGTTGTTCAGACCACGAATATTCCATGTTGCAAGGCTAGTTATCAGCATAGTTAGGAGTATGGCACATACGTTGATAGCAAGGTTGAAGCATATCTTCAGCAACATACTAGTCGGGCTCGCTGACTTGGCTGACACACGTCACCGTATCACATTTACATATGTCAAAGCTCATGATGCTGATCAATAGATAATCCGGTCTAGACCCGATTAATTACAGAACGTATTTTAACTGTTAAATATTCAGCATTTCCAAACGAAACCTTCAACCAATCAACATCTGGTCATACAAGGACTCGCCAATATGTGTTATATCTGCCATGATTGTTACATCATTTAAATGTGCCCTTTTCTGAGGAGAGCGAACGCACAAACTATTCTTGATGGTTTACGAGAACCAGAAGACCTTATTTTGGTCCTGTGCTACGACGGCTACACCGACATCGACATGGACGTGGCCAGTGTTGCAATAACGCTCTACTCTGGAATCTAGAAAACGCAACACGTATAGTTCAGTGAAGAATACCCTACGGTACAGAGACGAAATCATATTGTTTCACATGGTTCTGATCAATGACCGCCAGAGGGAATTGTTGCAGCAAGAAAATAGCAGGTCTATGGCACATGCTACGATTCCGCATCTTCTGAAACATTACAGTGCTTCCACTGCCATCTACATCGACCGACCTCAACTCCAAATATTTATGGTATGACCTCGGCCGACACGTTGCTGAAACGTCAACCTATGCCCCAGACATCTTTTGCAGACATTGCAAGAGGAATGGGCCTGAATTCCACCAGATCGAATTCAAAGACTTATTCAGTTCAAGATCGTGGCGGTGTAGAGCAGTTTTGGAGCTCGTGGAGGCCTTACCAGATATTGATACCTTCACTGATTGAACTTTTGTATGAGCCATACATGTTTACTGACATTTGATCTCTAACCCTGTAAACCATAGCTGCAACTGATCCATAAGGACGTATACATGTACTAATGGATAAAGGTAACATAAAATTGTACAACATTAAAGTTGTTTGAAAAAGTAATGACAATAGCTTTAAAAAAACATGCAGCAAAGCACCTAGCATGACATTCGCGTTGCACGTGCACAATGAACGTACTGACTTTTTTCATGCTTTTGGACACCCGAAGTTCACACACCTGTCACAACACACCTGATGTTGAAGAACGGTTAATTATTGTCATACCCCTGAATGTTACGTTAATTTCACCCTAAACGGCGCGCACGTCACGTCATGGCTTACAGAAAGATCAACGTATCCGCGACATGGCTATGCTGGAAACTGGGATGGTCAGAAAATGCATTTTTTTCGGTTGTCACAACCTTATTTCTGTGGAGACGTTATCAATTTTGAGGGAACACTGGAGATTTGCATAGGACCATCCGTCCACTTGTGACGTCACGTCAGTAATACAACCACATTCGGCTGACGCATTTGAGAAATCGATCCCTGATTGCCAATTTGACTGTCTGGACCATTCCTGGCTTACGTTCAATTAGTTCCTGAGCCGACCGAAGGAGCACAGTATCCGACCCCGACAGCCTGCAATACATCCAGCATTTTTCCGAAGTCACCGACAGTCACTTCCTTCCTGGTGTCGACAGCAACTATGTTACAGGTGACTGTATTGAGATGGTGTTTTGTTCACGCACGAGTCGTGATTTCATCTGGACAGCTATGGAGAGGAATCACGCAACATCACAAATCAGCTATCTCTTTTTGCCTTTATTTATTTATTTATTTATTTATTTATTTATTTATTCCTGTAGTATTATATGCATGTTATCTCACTTAGCAGATAAATTCGTAAAAATACACAGATGCATTTCTTTTTTGAGAGAGTATTATGTATATAACTTTACTTTCAAGTATAACATTGTTTCTCCCGAAAAACAATTTTTAATTGAGTACATTAGTGACGAGTAGGGTTTACGTATCTATGCATGACATAGGTTCTATATTTATGAGCATATCCTGACCCATCGTAGCAAACTGAAACAAACACAAGCTCTGGTATACCAATCGTTCACCTGACATGCTACGAAATAGTAGACAGCATCACACGTACATTAATTCTCATTGGTGTGTCAAATTTAGAAGGCCTTCCACTGTCAGTCCACTATTAAACTTTGTGAAAGCCTTTCAGTGGTCTTTGATATTGTGACCAATAAAGTTTGCCTAGCTATCTGAAAATGTCGCTATTGTTGTCCTGTTTAATCTTATTGACTGATTCATCCATACTCATCACTAGACGAAGACACAGAGACAAACCCTGAAAAAGAGGCTAGTTCATACAGCTATAGTAGCCACAGATGCACGTAAATACAGGACATGAGCAAATTCATAACTGATAATTATAAAAAAATACTCCCAGTCCATCAAAGGATGTCTCATTTACCTGTATTCAACTATATGACCCAAATATTATTCCTTGTCGTTTAATGGCTGCACCGACTCAACACACACCATGTGTGTTAACCGTGACACCAGACTACCACTCTAAGGTAGAAGTTATGCTATCAAGGATAAAACACTCACCCAGGTCAAACTAACACCTTGCTAACTAACAACTGAGTGTGTATGGCTTTAGGACGCTTTTAGAAATAATCCAGATGGGGTGAGACAGCAGAAATATCCTCATTATATCCATAGTGACCATATGGTCTTACAGTTCCTGTAACCATACCAATTCTCGTTCCCCAAATCCTTTCTTTTATGACGATGTCCTAAATGAGACAAGCCTATACGTTCCAGTTCAGTCAAGTGTCCCACCTGATTGTTTGGTCTCCTTTTTGTTGCAGTTCTGTCGTTTCTGTGATAATTACATCGTTTCAAAGACCAAATGTCAGTATACTTTATACGAAGTCTTGCCCGGTCAGTTCGTCGTAACGAGCGAACGTCTATACCTCACCACTCTCTGTCTCCCCTCATGACGTCATGGATAAACCCCTTTAACCGATTAATCGTCATAGATAAAAGATTTATTGCATGGAGAATAACAATTAACAATTAATTATTCCCGATGTGTCAAACAGTTAAGAATTAGCAATTTCCGATATGTACACACCCTGGCTTAATTGTACATCCGTAGCACGAATGAATCGATTACATAACTATAATTGAGTTCTTGCGTCAATAAGCACTGGATGCTTTTGCCGTAAGGGTGATTTTATCGCTACTCACACACGTGTGATGAAGCCTGACTGTGCAAATGAGTCAGTTGTTGAAGGTACAAAAGGGTCAGTGCATTGTATCCGGGTGCCGAAGAGTGTGGCTGGCTATTACAGGTAAAGAACAAGTCACGGAGGTACACGCCTCTGACAAGCTGCTGCAGTACGTCTTTGGGTCAGTGCTCGTGGTCAGTGCCCGTGTTCGAAACATGCTGTTGGTCCTGACTCTCTTTGTACTGTTGACGTGGGACAAGATTCTGCCCGTCACGGACGCAGAGATACCAGCAGTTGATAAACCAGGGTTTAGTGTCACAGATCCCTCGCAACCAAAAGTGACCATGACAAAGTTAATAGAGGGCAATGGCGATGAAACGTTAGCTTTTACACCAGACACTACGACTCTTGAGATGAAACAAACCTCTGACACGGATACAGGAGACTCATCTGCTGACTCAGGAAGAACGTCAACTATGGTCCCCAAGCAGCAAGAACCATCGACCGTAGCTGCTACTTTTGATCTTAACCTAACCGGACTACCGCCCATGACGCCTCCAGTCAGAAGGCAAAATGCCTTTGATAAAGCTTCCGACTTTTTCCCTGAGTTTCCGTTTCAGATCGTAGCTTCGGAATCTGAGTACTGTGGACAAACGTGTGGCTTTTCGTATCTGCTGACACGTACTTCAGTGCGCCAAGCCTGTGATAAATGTCGATGTGACGAACAATGTGTTCTGTATGATGACTGTTGTCCGGATTACTTAATTCTTGGGAACCACACCTCTGTGGCCTCTCCATACAGCTGTGAAAATACTAGTCCGGATATGAGCCTATTTATGAGCAATTGGTATTACATGATAAGATCGTGCACAGTAACCTCCACACCCGATCTTGTACAGGACTGCCTTGATCGACACTCAACACACTGGGAGCATCAAGTTCCTGTTGTAGACGCAAAGGCTGGTAATCTCTACAGGAACAAATTCTGCGCACTGTGCAACAATGTAACAGTCTTTAATAACTGGGACACTCTGATGACATGCATATCAGATCCAAGCAGTTTAAAGAAAGCCAAATCACCAGAAGTCATTTACAACTTTGTTGTTGAATCTAGAAAGTGTGATGTCAAGTTCTTACCTACAGGAGGAAGCGTTTTAAGAAGGTGTAAATATCGTGAGGAAAATTTCATCTCATCATGCAATGTCACAGGACAGTGGGAGCATTATGACAAAAGAGTGGTGGAAGCCTGCGAGAGATTCACCCATGTTGTGGCCGGAAGGTACCGCAATGTATTTTGTTATATTTGCAATGTCCGCCAGGAATGGCCTCAGATCTTGATAAGCAAAAACAGACGATCCACGGATGTTGAGCGTGTGGGGTTTATGTCACTGTTGGACTTCAGCGATCAAGCGGTTGAACAGACGCTGGGAATTGTCGAGATGAAGAAAGATGTGTGTGGAAAGAATCAGTTTTATGATAATGTTGTTGTAAGTACATTGCGTTTGAATACTTACATATGCAGTGATGTACCCAAGTAATCAGTTCTACATTATTATCTACGAATACTAAATATTTTCTGATTTACCGTTCATGTTCTCCTCATAAAATATTTTAAGAAAAATACATGGGTTCTCTATAAACTGACCACAAAACTAAATGTTTCTTTTAAAGTATTTAGAAATTTGAAGAAGTACATTTGATTTACATGGAAGTTCCTAATTATCTGTATTCTCAAATATCTCAATGTTGTTATTGTAAGATGTTTCATCGTTTTCAGTCTGTTACTCTGTTTTACTTTATGAGGGTAACTGTCAGTGAACTGAAATTGTGCATTTAATTCTCCTGCTGGCTAAACCCGATATCCTTCTCACTTTTAACAATGAAATATATATACTAGGTGTACCAAACAAGCTACTTGTACAGTGATCACTAGAGCGGTGGGGTAGCCTAGTGGTTAAAGCGTCTCCTCCCGCCAAAGAGCGGGTTCGACTCCCCACATGGGTACAGTGTTTGAAGCCCATATCTGGTGTCCCCCGCCTTGATGTTGCTGGAATTCTACTAAAGGCGGCGACAAAACCAAACTCACACACTCACTCACCCTAGTGATTACTTTTATGTAGCTAACATATTATGCATTCTTACTGACCACTATTGAATACCTTGTAACAATCAACGAGAAAGATATTCATCGAACGATGGTGTTTTCGAAAATTTCTGTTATTAACGGAAATAATAATGCCTTCTGCTAAACGTTGCCATTTCAGGAGTATATTCAGTTTATATCACTTGCTCTCATTGATCGGATCAGTATATATTTTTTCATAACGGTCAACTTAGATTCAATTAATTGAAATACGACAGAGCATAAGACGTAGGCCATATGTTATTATTCTCAGATCGGAACTCTTTTTTTGCAATATTTTCACGCTACCAGGTACTTGATTTCCCTGAATTCCATTTGTTTTCTCTTAATTTGTCCCTTTTGGGCGTTATCGGACTGATGGTGGAACGTTTGTTCTTTTTTGGCTAAAAAGCTATCTCGGACGTTGTATTTTCCAATAATGCTTCTTGCAACGACCAGAATCGATTTGCTAGGGGTTGGACGGTTTTAGAAATATCGTAATAACACTCAAAGCGCCCTACTGCCCATCAATTAATGAAAAATAAATAAACTCGCCTGAACTGGAATCTTTTTTGGAAAAAAAAATTCCGGATTCGACGAGGCATAATGAAACGTCCAATGTCAACTTGTTACATTCTATCACAGTCTTCCTAGAGGGCAGCTCCAAGTTCGTACACAATGATCTGTGATTGCTAAAGACGACATTCGCCCTGTCCAAGGATATCCTAGCCATATAACATTAGTGACAAGTCTATATTAGAGGTACCCAGTAGGAATACGACCGAGATGTGCTCTTGCCTTGTAATCGTGAAACACAGTACGACGTCGATGTTGGCGCCCAAAAGGCAGCACGCGTGACTCCAGGATGTTGTCGTCATACTACTTCTCTGAGAATTCGTCCATGAATGCCATGTTTTAGAGGTGTTTTTACCAGTGACAGTACCACCACCCACCCTCGTTACGTTACGTTACCTTACGTTACGTTGTCGAGGGACACTCAAACGACTGTTTTGTATAACTTTTACGGTATGGAAATGCCTATTCCATCTACGATAGTCTGCTCTTGACAAGGAAGATCAAGGTAGATATAAGTGAAATAAATAGAGAGTATTTTTTCTATCTGGTATATATTTTCACTGAAACGTCTAATGTTTTTATTGTTTTGTTCTAGAGAATTTCATGTTGAAAAAGATATTTTATGCTGAAATAAGCAAAAAGGGACGCGCCTTCGAATTCTGGAGAAAATGAAATTAAGACAAAAATTTAGGAAAATCTTTGCCAACGTTCAAAATGCTCGTTAAAACCACTAAACAGGATCATATACTGACAACGTCCTACACAAATTGCACACGTTGAGGACTCAACCGTTCTTTCGTCGTGACAAGAGGTCCTCAGCAACCCATGCTTGCCATAAAAGGCGACTATTTTTGTCGGTAAAAGGCGATTAACGGGATCGGGTGGACGGGCCCGCTGACTTGCGTGACACATGTCATCAGTGCCCAATTGCGCAGACCGATGCTCATACTTTTGATCACTGGATTATCTGACCCAGGCTCGATTATTTACAGTCCGTCGCCATATAGCTGGAATATTGCGGTGTAAAACTAAGCTAGCTCACTCACCCACTCACTCACTCACTCACTCACTCGTGAGACCTGACCGCCCAGCCACCCAGCCTCTCTTGCTATTCTTGTGATTCACTATGCTAACCCCATGATGTGCCAGAAATGAACATTATATGTCTTATATTTCACAGGAGGCGTGCCGAAATGTAACGTGTTCCAAGGGGAAGGTTTTTAATGGAACTGCATGCAATGATGTCGTTCAGGCTACGAACGTATACGGACTGGAAATATGTCTGCACGTTCGTGTGGATGTCCCATCGCGGTTAGTATCAAAAGAAGCTGTAAACGATTTGACGTTCACCATCGCTAACATGCTATATGGTGTCCAGTGGGAACTCAGTAGGTATGTGTGGCTAAGGACATCACAGCAGCTTTATCATCTCCAAAACTGCGACAGTCACCCTCGTTTCCTCATTGTTCACATCCACACACTGATGTTCTCCACTACACCAGCCAGCCTGGAGAAAATGATGACCTCTCTACCAGACATTTTAACTAAACACATTTCAGAGAAACATGGAAACATATCGCTGACTTGGAATCAGAAATGTGCACAAATGATCCTCCCAACATTAAATTGTTTTGATGAAGCTGTTCACGATAAAAGAATAGATTCTGCTCCCCTCACACACGCAGATGCTTACATTTCTTCAGAGACAGAATACATACCTTGGAACAATCAAGCGCTTTGTCCGCAGGTGCACTTGCAGCCACATGAGTTCTTTCTGCAACTGGATGGCGACAAGCAATATCTCACAAATGTTCTGTTTCCGAACGTTTCTTTGCACAGCCCTTTACCTTTAACAACAGTTGATCCATATTTGCAAGAGTTTTATGTACTGAGAATCAACGGTACGGACAGCATATTTAAAAGTGAAATGTTTTTGCTGGGTGACAATGAAACTGCTGTTGTTTGTTTAGATGATTATCAGACATTAGTGAAAAAAGCCCCTGAAGTAACCAGTGAATACATTGACTTGCCTCTTGGTCGAACATCTTTGATTTGTACGTGTTTATCGTTAGTGTTTCTCATTATTACCTTCATATTCTATTGTGCATTTCCTACATTAAGAACATCTGGAGGGGTGATCAACATGTGCCTGGTCGTCACCTTGTTTCTTACTCTCTGTGTCTATGAATTTGGAATAGAACAGAATGAGAATGGGACTGTATGTGTCATCATTGGCATTTTCATACACTTCTTCTGGCTGTCAGTTCTGTGTTGGATGAATGCCTGCACAACTCACATGTTTCTTAAACTGTCCTTCCCGTTGAGATGGCGGCGCAATGAGTCTCTTGAAAGAACATTACTGTTTTGGTCTTTGTTTAGCATCCTGACACCTGTGGCAATTGTTAGCATCAACATAATTGTGCACTACACCCTTGACAGGGAGTTGGGATACGGTGGGAAGATATGTTACCTGAACACCGTCCCAGGACGAATATACAGTTTCGGTGTGCCAGTTGCTGTTGTATCTTTGTTAAACATTTTCCTTTTTATTTTTACCTTGTGCAAACTAAACAGAAAATTCGAACCTGTTCAAAAAAGTTCTAATTCAAAGTTAAACATGGTAGCATGTGTTAAGTTGTCCACAATTACTGGTATTTCGTGGCTCTTTGGGTACTTATATGAATTAACACAAACTAGGGCCTTGGCGTATGTCTTCACTATACTGGTTGCAGGGCAGGGTGTGTTTCTATTTTTGGCATTCATCGTAAACAAGAAGACGTTAGGACTTGTTTGTTCCAAGAATAGAGGTTCAACTAAATATACCTCGTCATCCAATTCAAACAACAACAGCAACAACAACAACAGTAAATCGGGGCCACCAACGACGCAGATATCACGACTGTAAGCCGGTCGCGAATACAAACCATTGATAAAAATTGTCTGTTCGTAAACTGTCTAGCCGTGAATATCCGGGTTAGAATTGATCTCCAATAAACCATGCTTGTCGCAAGTGACACCTGAAGGATGGAGTGGTCAGGAACGCTGACTTGGTTGACATATGTCATAGAATCCCATACTGTTAGATCGATTGTCTTGATGTTTATCACTGGATTGCCTGGTCCACACTCACACACTCATTTGTAACATGTTAAATCTGATATTTCATTTTTAAATGGCAGTGGTTCCATATGTTTATTGGGTTTTTTTATGACAGTGTGCCAATTATTTCAGTAAAGTTGATAATGGTTGAGGCAAGTTCACTTTAATCCCCAACGGGACTCGTTAGTGAGGTTCAATGACATGGTTTACACATGATGTGAATCACTGGATTGTCTGGTCCAGACTCGGTTATTTACAGACCGTCGTCATAAACGGACAAGCAAAGAGACAAACAAAAAAAATTCATCAAGATCTGCCTTTAGCCCAAATCATTCGCCATTGCTATATATACGTATATGCCCAGAAGCAAAATATATACAGTTTGTAAATATTGTGGAATTTAAGATTTAATTTTTGAACATATGTTTCTGGTCGTGTTTCTTGAGTATATCCCCAGAATACTTATAATACTTATAGCAGTGTGCTACAGCGCACAAAGACGTGTTGTGATGTTTTGGTGACATTGTGATACTATGCTATGTGTATAATCGGCAATTTGTTCCAGTTTTGTGCAATGTATACACGTCATCTACAATTAAAGAGTGGTGTTGACAAAACTGATCAGCTTGTCATTCATCAGTTATATGTTCACTCTCTCTCTTTCTCTCTCACACTCTCTCTTTCTCTCTCTCTCTGTCTCCCTCTCTCTCCTTTATGTCTTTCTAGTTCGTGAGTACGTACATGTCCCCGCTTTCTCTCTTTCTTCCATATGACATCGACTGCCGGTTTATATAGGTCAGTGATATCTGCAGTATTTCACCTATGCCTTTTCTATATACTGGACAAAACAAATTAGGGATATCGGTATTTTATGACTTATATTGTATCAGTATGTCAATGAATAAATACACCATTATTCGTAATTTTCAAATATCCCTAACTATTTTTGTCCAGTATATGTACCTACGCACCACAAAATTACCATCTTAAAATTAAGGGAATGTTATTCAATGGTTTTCTTTTAATCAACTTGGAGATCTGTTGACAGACCATACCAAAAGTCATCAGTGCTAGATAGGTTTATCGCATCTCTAACACTAATTATTTCTGTAATGTTGATAAGGTTTTGTGAGACCCAGTCACTGGAATGATGTGAAGGTAGTGACTTGGGCCACTTATCTCAATCCAGGTCCAGCCAAGCCCATGACGATCACGCCATACTGCCGCTCATTTCCGGGACCCATCCTCGCAACGACGGGATTGTAATCAAATGGTGCGAAAAAGCATTATCGCTTTGCTTTAACCACTTATACCCCACTGTTACTCACCCCATGGGGTCTAGATACAATTCCATTTAATCTACCAGGTATGAATCGAATGTAATATAAAACTGCACAGCACCCATATGGCGTATGTGCTTGTTTTCCCGGTGTCATCGTATTGTTTAGGAGATCTCGGGGATGACGACGCTTAATAATGAAATGGCACTACTGGGATGTTCCGAATGTTAATGGCAGTTTGAATAAATTACAGTGTTTGAATTAAGTAAACTGTGCAGTATTGGGATTTATCACATGCGGGGATGCATCACACAATAAATCAAACATGATGTTGATAGAGTTGATGAATATTTACATGTTTTTTGTTCGCCAATACTGATCAGGTGTCACACTGGGGAGTAGAAATTAGGTTAAACCGCTGAAAGACTAGAATTAAGCAACATTTCTCTTTTGAATAGCAAATGACTGGACTGAAAACCAATATCCACATTACGTATTGCAATAAGCACTAAAAATAATTGATATCGTTATCACACACACACACATACACACACACACACACACACACACACACACACAGAGAGAGAGAGAGAGAGAGAGAGAGAGAGAGAGAGATATGATAAAAACGAAGGATATTCAATCGCGAAACTTGAGGTTCAGGTTGTATCATTTTTTCGAAGGATTTCTAATTTTCTCATTTTCCTAGTATACGACTATTACAAGTAAATTCATTAAAGAAGCTGGGTATAATGTATAACATGTAACACATGTAATGATATATATAATGATTTATATAATGATGAATATAATGATCATGATTTCAGGTTTTCAGGTTAATATATTGTTACTCACCGAAATTGTAAGTTCAATGTGTTGACTGAATGTGTCGACGTAAAACAGCTTGTGGATGAGGGATAAGTTTTATGCGTTTCCAGATTTTACTTTGTGTAAAAACATACCAGTCTAGTTTGAACAAAACTTGTTATATAATATTCCAAGTTCACAATAAACCATTGAATTTGGACTAACTTTTGAGGGAGGAAAGTATTTTAGAAAGCCCAGATGAAGGTACAAAAGGACCGGTATAACCACAATAAAAAGATAAGAAAAAACCAAAAAAAACCCAATTACACCGCCCCTCTCTCTCTCTCTCTTCCCCCCCCCCCCAATAAACAACTAAACAAAATATCCAAATAATAACAACAACAGCATTTGAGAGACTGAATTTGCACAAATCATAATACAGAGACTTCACTGTTCTGTCATATTTCGCACAAGACATCACAGAGACGGAGTTGCAGCAATGTTCAGAGATATAATTGGTTCTCTTAGTTGTGCCAGGATCCAGTGATCACTGGCTGGAATTTCCAGTTTCCCTCAGTTATGTCCTTCAGTCTGCCATACTGAGCTGATTCCATTGATGTTACCTTTTGCGCCCTGTGAATCTGCTGATTCAAGTTTATTGAACCACCACTAGAAAAAAATGATACGGAATATTCCAAGGTGAAATCATTAATGTTTTACGGCTTCTTGTTTAACCCAGCAAGATTCGTCTTAAGTGAGTCTGGACCAGACAATCCAGAGATCAATACCATGAGCATCGTTGTACATTGGAATACGAATATAATCATTCGTTAGTCGCATCTTACCACGAGCAATTCTAACCCGGATCGTCACGGGTAGACGTCTTTAACGGAGGTACCAAAAACGGTATATGTATGGCCGCATGAGAGATGTTGTGGTTTCTGGAGAGTTTGATGCATTTTGATTGTACAGTTATCACTGTATGATAAATATAAATATTATTCGTGATTTTGTTTATATTTTGAGAGCCATGGAGATCCGGGTTAGTATTAGTCTTCAGAAACCCATGCTTGTCGCAGAAGGCAATAGACCGGATCGGGTGATCAGGATCGCTGACTTGTTTGACACATGTCATTGGTTCCTTACTGCGTAGATTGATGCTTATGATGTTGATCACTGGAGTGTCTGGTCTGTTCTGCCATATAGCTGGATATTTGCTGAGTGCGGTGTAAAACTAAACTCACTCATTTTGTTTTGAGCATAGCCTTCATATGAGAAAAACATTTAAATCGAACACCCACTGGCCTTTCTCAGTACTTCATCCTGTTATCCTACGAGACTTGAGTACACAGTTTCATATTTCAGATGCATACATGGCTTTGTTCCTCGAGTGTTGTTATTGTAAAGTCGTAATTTCTGTTTCGGGAGGACCATTGTTCAGCGTCCTCGCCAACTAACAAGGATACACGTCAAGTTGATTGTGTTCAAATTCAATTTATTAGCAACAGGAAGTAAACAATATTGTGTACTTGAAACAAGTATTTGAGAGCAAACATTAATTAAATAACCATTCTTCCGATAACAATATACATTGAGTGATGGACAATAACAATGCCAATATTAAATACATTCAATATAGTGGGGTCTCGCGTGATGTATGATACACCCAAAATAGTATTGATGGTATACATGTGACTGATGAATAAGTGATATACACTGGCAGCTATTCATTTATGATATGACAGATTGTGAGTGCAATCTGATTATTTGAAAAACGCTCCGAATTGGGACTTTTAGCTACGCACGAATAAAATGTTGTTAGATTAGATCATCCTATATCAATACTGAGGAATCAGGCTTCAGATCCATGCATGCATAAATAAAGATTTTGTTATGAAAATGACAGGCGGAGAGTGATATCGGATGTGATTGTCATGATTTGATTAAACAGGAGAGTCACATCAGTTGATTGGCGCACATCTTTCAGATTGTGTTGATAATTCATTAATGCAGAAGTGCCATGTGACAGAAACGTATTAAACATCTGATTTTATATAATCGACATTAGAACACAAGACGAATTTCATGTTCGACCTGTGTGAACTTACAAAATGGACACAGTCTTGTCAGTCCCCTTGTTGACAACGTCTAATCGCTGATTCTTGTCAAATTAAGCATTCTTCTACTCAAGCAAACCAAGTGGCAAGCCAAATGAAACTATGATGTTCTCTGTATTACGTTTCTCTTCCCACCTTGTGTCAGCTGGCTAACATACGGGACAATGTTTAGGATATCATGACTACCATGACGACTTCAAATACAGACTTGTAGGGTACTTTCTTACCTGCTACAAGTGCCAGGACATGACCAAGTAAGGTACAGTGAATGAAGATACTATACAGAGGTATGACACAACTCTCTCTAGGCCATTTTGCCGTGGTACGATCCCGCAGAACGTGACACAACATATAAAGAAAGTAGATATATGGTGTCATGGTACGATGGACAGAAACGGTGTGATGTTCAGTTACAGTCAACAGAAACGTTATGATGTTATGATACGGCCATCAGAAACGTTATGATGTTATTATAAGGTAAACAGAAACGTTGTGATGTTATGATGCGATCAACAGAAACGTTATGATGCAATGATATGGTCAGCTGAAACGTTGCCATGGTAAGCCGGACAATATATTGCTATGGTTTTGTCAATGGAGACGTATTGCCTTGGTGGAAAGACCACGAGAGGCGTTATTATGGCGCGGTAAGTCTAGAAAGGCCTGATATTGTAAAGGTACCAAGTCCAAACTTATACGGCCATGGTACAATCAAGTCGATAGGGATATAGCATATATGTCATGTTTGCAACATATGTCATATTTGGGATTTCACTTTCCTAGTAAAGTACAAATTCTAGTACTTTTTTCGGTTGAGTCCCATCCGGGATTCGAACCCGCACCCTCAGAGTCAGGCCCCTAATCGCCAGCACACAAAGTCAGCCGCCTAGCCTGCTCAGCCACCGCGACTTCCACAAATGAAAGTCGGACAACTGGTAGTCTAGACTGCGTACTTTGTGTACCCCTCTGATGAGTGTAAATTGGCACAGCTCCCACGGCCGAAAGCTATGATTACACGATGCCATTTAGAAAGTGGTCAAATGCAACATATGTCATATTTGGGATTTCACTTTCTTAGTGGAAGTCGCGGTGGCTGAGCGGGCTAGGCGGCTGACTTTGTGTGCTGGCGATTAGGTGCCTGACTCTGAGGGTGCGGGTTCGAATCCCGGATGGGACTCAACCGAAAAAAGTACTAGAATTTGTACTTTACTAAGAAAGTGAAATCCCAAATATGACATATGTTGCATTTGACCACTTTCTAAATGGCATCGTGTAATTATGTCATGTTTATTTCCGTATACAAGCAATAGACCCGAGCACAATACATATATGATTATTACGAAACGTAAATATTGTTAATACGAGTTAAAAAGTGCTGAAGTACAATTATAATCATATGTAATGATTTGGCACATATATTGTATTTAACATATAATGACAAAATTAGGAGTTAGCAATAAACCGAATACGGTTTATTTAGAAAACAATAAACAATAAAGGTAAAACTTGAAAATATAATAGTCATTCTACTGAGAGTGAGTGAGTATAATTTTGAACCTCTTTTAGCAATATTCCAGCAACACCAGAAATGGGCTTCACATTGTGTACTCATGTAGGAAATCGAACCCGGGTGTTCGTCGCGACAAGCAAACCTCTAGGCTACCCCAACCGCCCTAAATCCTCTGAGAACTGCTTTTATGTAAAGCTTAGACATGTGACTTGAATTTCAATGATTTCAGACTTAATCAATTTGTTCTTTGCTACATGTATCATGTAGATGTATATCTAACCACGCACGGTATTATTCATGTTTCGTGCTACAAAATGCCTTGTATATATTACAAGTATAACAAAACCGACTAAAGGAGATGCTTACTTCGCGTCGCCATGGTAACGCACATTCTAACGTAAATGAAATACTCATCTGGTGAATCTACAGCAACATCAACAACTGTCTGTCAGGGGGAATACACAAACGCACCTTAGCTGTCATGTTGATGCAAAATAAACCTGTTGACATCAACAGCAGCTTAGATCCGTAATCTGCAGGTTGTTCGTCACAGGGTGTTCATGTAAATCGACTCTGTAAAGAAAAGAGTGGTAAATGACCCAAAGGAATGGCATAATGCGGCTCTATAGTAGTTTCTCCTTATATACAATATTTATAAGAAACACACGAGCTAAATGTATGTCTGTTTCACATCATGCCACACTGACTTTAAAAGATGCACTCCAACTGATTTTACATTGAAACTGTGCATAAATATATCTTCCGTCTCAATTCAGTAACGATCAGGCCCGTGACGATCACTCATTCAGTGGGTATAACATGATTTGATGATACAGAAGCAGAAAAGCATTTCGATCACTAATTACTTTAAAGAAACCTATGTATAATTTGATCAGAAATTAAACTGTAGAGGGTGATATCATTCTATAATAGAGCTGCTATAGCTTGAAATATTCAAAGGATATTGCAATAATGACTACTGGACTGATACAGAACCAAATGTCGTTCTTTACGCCAGAACTACACGTGTTGTTTCAAGATGATTAACGTTTACAATGATTGTGTCAGAACTACGGATACTTACAACTGCACGAAATGTGGATAGCTATGAACTCCTGTGCTCCATGGGACTTGAGTGAGTACACTTGTAGGACAATCATCAGTGATTGCAGTTTAGTGAACAACGTTTGTTTAGCAGTAGCAGTGATAATAATAAATGCCAGTGGCACAAACAAATCTATATTTTAGATGTTGTAATTGTTGACAGAAACCACAAATGGAATTCCTAAACTTTTAGCAAGTATCCTCAAGCAATATTTAATTCATCACGCATGTATCGCACTGGTGAATGTATCAATACATATGTTCCAGACACGCAATGGGAGAACAGCAATAGTGCGTACAGCTATCCACTCTATAATAACCTAGTTACCATTCGTCAGTTCTCCTGTGTTGCAATACAGGCTTGTTTCTTCATCTTCCAGCCACTGATGTCTACCCATTTGTTTGTAGACATGACCAGATTCTGCAAAATTAAAACACCGTATATATAAGTCAGCATAAATCGTAGTCCACAAGTAAGGATGGAAATTAGGTACTACCTTATGTCAGTGTATGAAACTCTTACCAATACACAGTAAACTCACATGGCTGAAACTAAAAATGTTGTCGGCCTTGTTAACATGTAGCCAGCCCTGTATGAAACATAGGAAATTGAAATATGGTGTTAAAAGAAATTAATTAATCAATTACTTATGGTGAGGCAAACTTAAAACATGTGCTAAAGCAAATTTAATAAAACCATGACTTTTTGATCACTGTTAATTCATTTAGTGTCACTGCCATCAGAAAAGAGTGACATTATGCAGTAGCTGAAAACCTTGTCTAGACCAGTACACATTTAGTGTTAGATAAATGGGGAGGCTGATCTGTGTAAGTTACAGTTTCATTGATCAGGAACTATACAGACATTATCTAGTTACCACAATTGTAGATTATTTTCGGAAGATTTCCCGTAGTCAATGATATTGTCAAATATATACTCTTGCGACATGTAATGGCGTACAGGGCCAGCTTTATATAATAGAGTTGTAAGCCCTCCATGTAACTAGCAAGCAGCGGGCCGCCGGGCAGACGCTATTTCATACACTTATGTTTATATTTGAATACTTTTAACTTTCCGAAGTAGCATCCTTGCCAGTGATACAGACGGTCGTCTTTTTCTCCTGAGATTCTGAGGCGGTGAGGGCAACACTGTTATCAAAACAGGATGCAAACACACTGAAGTTTGATCTGTGGTTCCAAACTTACATGTATTTTTTTCCAGCGTGAGTGTAGGTTCTCTCACCTTCCACACACACACACAAAATATTTAGAAATGATTCAAGAATATGAAACACACTATGATGCAATGTATTTTTCGACGCGTGTAAATAATCCAAGCTGGACTACACAATCCAGTGATGGTTGTCATGTGTGTCGATCCATGCAGTGGGATAACGACGATACGCAATCAGCCTACCGAGTCACCAACCCTGACGATTCATTTTGTCCACTCTTGCAAGAGTTGCTTTTGGAACGTTCTTAAAGGCATCCTCGTGTGTTCTTTCACAGGGAGTATGTGGAGCAATATAGCCATGCATTCGGCCTAAACCCTCGCATATGTTGCGCTTCTTCGAGCATTTTCAGAATTTTTTCCCAGATTCAAATCGACAAGCCATCAGAATTGGTTGATGACCCAAAAACTGATTAAATACGAAGGATGAAAGCACGTTAGATCCGTCTTGATACAACAAGCTACTATCTGACCGTAGTTCAGTCATGGAAAGGTTAGTCACGGCCTTGAACTTCGATCTCACAATATGTTTAAGGAGGTTGGATACAAAATATCAAAATGTCAATAAATTGCTAAATTTGGCATCAGTTTGTAGAAGAAAGTGTCCCGAATCTAATTAAGTAATAAAAATAGCAACTCACCGAGGCATTTGTTTGACAAGCGGTACGCCCTTGTGTCACCGTCTGTAAAAAATACTCTTAAAAATATACTGTTTACTTTTATTATTCAATGTGTGTTTTTTTTTATTTATAAAGATATGTCAGTATTCATGTTAAATAAGACCGGAAATTTGTTTTCAAGGCAGTAAATGGGATCTGACACATTAATTAAACACTAAAAATCAGGAATTGAAAAATATGATTCATCAACGATAAAAAGATTTTTAAAATAAAACGTTTTTTAAAATGATTTTATGTAGTAAATTCAGACTAGATTAATATTCAAAAATATAAAACATATATTACAAAAGGGTATTAACATCATCTCCACTTTCAAGAGCATAAGTTAATTAAATTTGATAAGAGGTGATAACCTTGCCCAAGCTTACCTCAGGATAAATGCTTGTGTGGCCAAAATATAATGAAGTATGATTATAAGCAAGATAAAGGAAAATAACTGCGGAAAATAAATACCCGCTCCTACTGTCACATTCAGTCACGTACAGTATGCACACAAATCACGGTATCTAACCTCTTTATACCAGTATATACTGATGTAATTTTTCAGTGTCACTGATATGGAGATATGAGTCGATTTGCAGGGGATGGTGCACACCCCAGAGAAAAAGAGAGCGCACACTCCATTTTCACCCGTTTTAAATGGTCATTAAGTAAACTTTGACCATTGAAAACGGGTGTAAATGGAGGACTAAAGAGGACGGGGTGGGGGGAGGAGGTGGAGGTTCTGTCAACCCAAACACTGCCTCATCTATCCTACTATCTACTCTACAATATGGTCACCATTGTTCAGTCCAGCTGCGTTGCAGTACAAGTCTTCTTCAGCATTACCCATCACTACTTCATAGACACACTCCAGTTCTGCAAATAGATACAATTTGCAAAGAAGAATAGCTATGATGCTAAAGAATCGTAACACTAAGATAACTGCTAAGATGTTAAAGAATCTCATGCTAAGCTATCCGTGAAGACACGTGTTGGAACTGGTATTCAGTAACCCATGCTTGGCGTAAGAGGGATCGGGTGGTCAGGCTCGCTGATTTGGTTGACATATGTCATTGTATCTGGGTTGCGTAGATGGATGCTCATGCTGCTGACCACTGGGTTGTCTGATCCAGACTCGATTATTTACAGACCGCTGTCATATAGCTGGAATATCGCTGAGTGTGAAACTAAACTCACTTACTCACTCCCAAACCCCAAGTAAAATAATAATAATAATCGTGATAAAATATTCCACAATATTTAAAATATCATTGCCCGATAAAGAAGAGGTGTTTATGTATGATTTAATCGTATACCGACGAAAGAAGACCTTTCTAAATAACCCCATCTGACTCTTGTAGTTTATCTTTCCGAAGTGTTATAAGCAATATACTGCCCCATGTTTCTTTATTCTTCACTTTACTCACTACTTCATCAGACTTGGACACTGACGTTTCTATGAAGATTATTTAAAATATATTGAAATAGAATACAAATACTTAATTCCAACGCAATATGTTATTACATATATGTTAAACGCGATAGACCGTTTAGTAAAATAAGGGATTACAATTTTGCGGCACAGAACAGATTCTAAAAGTAATTTTTGGTTATATCCAGGAATCGAACTCCCCAAACCAAGCAGCTGATCACCGACAGACACAGACTGTGGTCTCTGTCTCGTTATTTAGTCTCACGGACATACTTTTGTCTCACTCGAAATCATTATGCACAACTACATTTTGACAGTACCGGAGAATTTCCTATTCTCCCGTCTGCAGATCGATTGAGATTACTCTAATTTAAAGTAGATCCTTACAGGTCTTGAGAATTCAATTGATATGATCAGTTCCTCTTGTCTTAAATACCTTCTGTGAATACAGAAATGAGCTTCCTTGGAGTAAGGATGTGGGTTCCTTGAGCGTGGATAATCATTGTGATAGGAGTGTGGTTATAGATTTGCTGAACTCTGTCACATGTGTCACTTGGTAGCGATACATACAGAGATAAAGAGATACGTTTATTTTAATCATTGGTAGTTTAGATTAGTAACTTAGGTTTTTAGTGACTGTACTCTCAAAGAGGGTCAAATACATTAAAATTATTCTCCTCCTGAGATGGTACCGAAACATTCTATGTAAATCTAAAATTTCAAGGTTCTTTAAAAGTAGTATTTTGTTATTACATTTTTGGCTAAATTCGACTGCAATCGAATTTGACTGAAGGGATGATAAAAATCCAACTAGAGTTCATGCAGGTAGCAAAAGTATTGTACGTCCCCACGGTCCGTAGTATAGTGATTTTCTTTCAGCTGTTGACGATCAATGGCCCATTTTTACATTGTATTATTCAAAAATAGTTTTCTACTTGGCCCATTTTTACATTGTATTGTTCAAAAATAGTTTTCTACTTTTATAGATATATGCCAGTTAGCTTTAACTCAATTTGTGATAATCTAGTATTTGTACCTTTACTTCGTTGCCTGGGTTGTTATATGTATGTATTATGATTTTATGACTGGTTTTAGTCACGGTATGGCTGATATACTGCCGATGTGACTTTAAATCTTAACTCACTCACTCCTTCACTACAGAAGTAAGACATACAGGACAAGAAAGGAATGAGCTTGTCTTCTGTTTTAGTGTCAAGCTACGAATGGTATTTCAAAACCCTATCACATCTAACTCTGGACTTCAGAATACACAGGTGGGGGATGAACATGTTCTTACCAGCATCCTGACAATGGCGCTTTGGAACTGAATATGTATACACATTGTCATATATATCACCAGCGGGTGGGTTGGTTATCTCACGTTTTCCTGTAAAAAGACAAAACATGAAAACGATTACAAAAATGATATTTAGAAATGCATGACGTTAGCATTCATCCTATGTACAGGCAACTTTATCATGACATGCTAGAGACTTGCTGTGACTAAACTGTTAGTTTCGAATCCATGCATCCCCGGGATGTTGTCACGTGACCAATAAGTATGGAGGCAGGCTCCAACACGGCAGCTCCATTGCTAACGTTGATGACGTTTCTCAGTCAGCGCTCGTTTAAGTCTAACATGAAAAGCTACACTTCGGAGGACTAGTACTAATAACAGACTGGACACACGACCTTTCATTTGGATGTGTTTTCTTTGATGAATTCAATGCCGCACGAAGTCTTATGGGGACTATTTTCCAATGTAGATATATCGGTTGGTTCGTTTAACATTAAGTAACATTTGTGGGTATTAAAACAGGTCTTGGGATACCTGAAGTCCGTATCAGGAAGATGCAGACGACGGCCAGGATGCTGACGACGATGGCTCCACTGAATGTTCCAAAGCCAACCATTAATTTAAATTTACTGGAAGCTAAGAACAGAAAGAAATAGGAAACAGTGTTACTTGCAGTTGCAACAATTCTGTTTTCGTTATCCCGTGCATTACAACGAGTGCATTAAAAATATTTGAAGTTAAAAGGAACCACATACTGATTCCCTTCTGTTAACGATGTTAGGGTTGTTAAGTAGAAGGCCTTCTTTCGCCCTGAACGATTTCCATGGAAGAAATGACGATGTCGTTCAAGTCGGAATTGTTTCCAGCCATACCTAGTTTGGAGACAGATGGAGCCACACCCGGAGAAACTGGGGATTGTTTGAGGGGTAAAACTCTACAGTCCTAGATTTGTAACACCTGTAAAATGTTGCCAAGTACATCATTCTGTCGGGAGTAGAATCTGTCTGATAACAATGTGCTACAGACATCTCAGTTGAGATGGATGGATGATGATCAAAACAGTCCCAAACATGCTTGGTGGAATTACGCAATATGTGCTGCAACTGTGTGGCAAGGAAACAGTATTTTCACACAATGAATAGTGATCTCGATAGGATAAAGTCAACGGATACTTTCGGCATCCGTTGGGGTCATATACGGATATCGATACAAATTAGAGAGGTCATATGCAAATTTTAGGAACTACTTTCACAGTGTAAACAAGCATGGCGTCAAGGGTCGGCGGTCGTGCCCGGTTTGACGGACGTCGTTACGGTACTGACAGTGCTTTGACCACTGAAAATTCATGCCTTGTTATGTTAGATGGAGTGGATTACAAAGCGAGGATAAACGTTCATATGCTCTCAAAGATACCAACCCCGACCTACAGTCACTGTTAGCGAAGGGACGGCACAGGAATCAAGGTGCACATTTTCACGCGAACATGAAAGTGTATTTGTTGTTCAAATAGTAAACTGAAGGTTTCTGAAGTTACAAGCGAGTTTGTAGCTATTTTTCAAATGTAAGCTAAAATTTGCTGATACGTTGTTGAAAGCAGTAATACGTGCTTTAACACAAAAAACCTACTGGGGACTAGATGACCTGACGCATTCAGTGATCAAGAGAAAATTTTGTCACCGGATCTGTGACGTTTGGTTTTACTAAGCACATATTTGTGACGTCATTGACATTCCACGAAGTGATTTTCATGATTTGTGGCATTTGACTTTTTTAAAGTTACAAAATACGAATGACATTGTAATGATAAACAGGTTATCACACTCCTGTGTACTGGGATGGCTAATGTCTTGCATTAGGAATAAACACCATGTATGTAGCTCGCCAAGGCTCGATAAATACAATGTTTATTCCTCATCCTATGATGTTTATCTGCCATTTCTCCATGACGATGATTTGGAGATTTTGCGTGCGGTTTCTCGGGCAAGCGATTGAAGTTTTAGGCTCATGACGATATTTGCGTCATGCTGCACTGAGCAGATTGTTTGAGTTGATGCACCCCTACGCCCCCCACTGGATCCACCTGTGTGGTTAGAGGTAACAGATACAGGGACTTTGTTCCACAAGCTGAAACGATAGCCGTATTGCTAATATGGATTGGGACTAGGGAGGTATCACCCATCACTGCTTATGGATCATGCACGTGTTTTAAATGCTTCGGATTAAACTGAAAGAGTATTACTCCTCATGATGTAATGTCGTAGTCCATGGTGGATTTAATTATTGATTTATAAGAAATCTCCCAATTACGCAAGTGTAACAATCATTTTGAAATATGAAAGAATTGTGTTCAGATATACTGAATACTAAACGTCAGTGAGTTTTGATAGTACGTTGTACTTAACAGCATTCAACTAATATCGTGGCCGGAAGACATTGTTTCCGAATCTTAGGTTTTGCCACCCCCTTCCCCAACAATACGGTAGCACGCACACTCACACGCACACGCACACGCACACGCATACTACACAATCTACTCCCCTCTTGAACTTCAAGACTGTATCGAATCCGTTTATCGGTGTGGTGAGCCTACCTTTTCACCGTTGAGACACCAGGTCACGCCCACCTCCAAATTATATCATGGAGAATTAAACAATACCTACATGATGTAGTTGTTGTGATGGTGACGCCTTCCCCATCACCGTAGACATTGACGCCGTATAGATGGAACTGGTATGTTGTGGCCGGTGTCAGCGACTGGACGTCTTCCTTGACCAATCCCCCTCTTCCTGGATCAGTGATGTCATCTCTCCATACTGACCAAATTGGGTGTGTCTCTGATTTGTACTGCAACATGAATGTCTGGTTCGCTCCGCCGTTGTAGCCCGAGATCCAGTTTAGTGACACCGACGTGTCCCCCACTACCAACAATCGGACTTGTGAAGGTGCAGCGGGTGGGGCTGTGGGAAAAGAAAAGACAGCAATAAAAAAATATGAACGACATGGAGTTGTACCATGCAATATTTTGTAAGCGGTCGGAATCAGTGACATACTATATGGTTGTGGTAGTCAGTGATTACTGACGAGTCAGCTTCACACTGCAAGGTGTGTCTATTGTTTTACCATGTGCTAACATTAGCAATAGAGGTGAAAACACTGCAATTCCAAACAGGTCGACAGGGACAGGAGTGTCTCTGGACGTTTAGTTTTGGACATGCCATACCTTCTGACGTTACTCGATACCTTACATTATAAGGTGTTCATTGGTCACGAAGGGGTACATCAGCTGGATCGATGACCAACGTATTTATGTTACGTTTAACTTTGTTAAATCGTAGAATATGTGTACGTTTAATCCATGACTAGATTTGTCATCTGTCACCAATGGCTGAAGGGATGGTGTAAATCCAGCTAGGGTCCATGCAGGTAGCAAAGTCCCCATGGTCCCTAGTACAGGTATCTCCCTGCCCGTTTCTATTTTGTACTGTCTGTAATGTTTTCTCTGTATGGCAGCCTATTAGCTTTAAATGTATATAGCTGTGATAATCTAGTATTTTACTGTCGTTCGACGACAGGTTTTTACGTTCAGACTTTACTGATTTTCAAATTAATATAAACTAGATTGCTCTCGTCACAGTATGGCTGAAATATTGCCGATGTAACGCTAAATAATAACTCACTCACTCACTTATCTTACCGAACTCCTCAATGTTGATTTTGAACTGTTTGAAGCATGCCATTGGGTATCAGATCGTACACTTCAACCTGTCCGGCTCGCTGACCTGGTTGATGCATGTCATCGTATTCCAGTCGCATCAATCACGTCATCGTATTCCAGTCGCGTCGATCATGTCATCGTATTCCAGTCGCGTCAATCACGTCGCGTCAATCATGTCATCGTATTCCAGTCGCGTCAATCACGTCATCGTATTCCAGTCGCGTCGATCATGTCATCGTATTCCAGTCGCGTCAATCACGTCGCGTCAATCATGTCATCGTATTCCAGTCGCGTCAATCATGTCATCGTATTCCAGTCGCGTCAATCATGTCATCGTATTCCAGTCGTGTCGATCACGTCATCGTATTCCAGTTGCGTCAATCACGTCATCGTATTCCAGCCGCGTCGATCATGTCATCGTATTCCAGCCGCGTCAATCACGTCATCGTATTCCAGTCGCGTCAATCATGTCATCGTATTCCAGTCGCGTCAATCACGTCGCGTCAATCACGTCATCGTATTCCAGTCGCGTCGATCATGTCATCGTATTCCAGTTGCGTCAATCACGTCATCGTATTCCAGTCGCGTCAATCACGTCATCGTATTCCAGTCGCGTCGATCATGTCATCGTATTCCAGTCGTGTCGATCACGTCATCGTATTCCAGTCGCGTCGATCATGTCATCGTATTCCAGTCGTGTCGATCACGTCATCGTATTCCAGTCGCATCAATCACGTCATCGTATTCCAGTCGCGTCAATCACGTCATCGTATTCCAGTCGCGTCGATCATGTCATCGTATTCCAGTCGCATCAATCACGTCATGGTATTCCAGTCGCGTCGATCATGTCATCGTATTCCAGCCTCGTCAATCACGTCATCGTTTTCCAGTTGCGTCAATCACGTCATCGTATTCCAGTTGCGTCAATCACGTCATCGTATTCCGGTTGCGTCAATCACTTCATCGTATTCCAGTCGCGTCGATCATGTCATCGTATTCCCGTCGCGTCGATCACGTCATCGTATTCCAGTCGCGTCGATCATGTCATCGTATTCCAGTTGCGTCAATCACGTCATCGTATTCCAGTCGCGTCAATCACGTCATCGTATTCCAGTCGCGTCAATCATGTCATCGTATTCCAGTCGCGTCGATCATGTCATCGTATTCCAGTCGCGTAAATCACGTCATCGTGTCTATCATGTCATCGTATTCCAGTCGCGTCAATCACGTCATCGTATTCCCGTCGCGTCAATCATGTCATCGCATTCCAGTCGCGTCAATCATGTCATCGTATTCCAGTCGTGTCAATCACGTCATCGTATTCCAGTCGCGTCGATCATGTCATCGTATTCCAGTCGCGTCAATCATGTCATCGTATTCCAGTCGTGTCGATCATGTCATCGTATTCCAGTCGCGTCAATCACGTCATCGTATTCCAGTTGCGTCAATCACGTCATCGTATTCCAGTTGCGTCAATCATGTCATCGTATTCCCGTCGCGTCAATCACGTCATCGTATTCCAGTCGCGTCAATCACGTCATCGTATTCCAGTCGTGTCAATCACGTCATCGTATTCCAGTCGCGTCGATCATGTCATCGTATTCCAGTCGCGTCAATCATGTCATCGTATTCCAGTCGCGTCGATCACGTCATCGTATTCCAGTCGCATCAGTCACGTCATCGTATTCCAGTCGCGTCGATGATGTCATCGTATTCCAGTCGCGTCGATCATGTCATCGTGTTCCAGTTGCGTCAATCATGTCATCGTATTCCAGTCGCGTCAATCATGTCATCGTATTCCAGTCGCGTCGATCATGTCATCGTATTCCAGTCGCGTCGATCATGTCATCGTATTCCAGTCGCGTCAATCATGTCATCGTATTCCAGTCGCGTCAATCACGTCATCGTATTCCAGTCGTGTCGATCACGTCATCGTATTTCAGTCGCGTCAATCATGTCATCGTATTCCAGTCGCGTCGATCATGTCATCGTATTCCAGTCGCGTCGATCACGTCATCGTATTCCAGTCGCGTCAATCACGTCATCGTATTCCAGTCGCGTCAATCATGTCATCGTATTCCAGTCGTGTCGATTACGTCATCGTATTTCAGTCGTGTCGATCACGTCATCGTATTTCAGTCGCGTCAATCATGTCATCGTATTCCAGTCGCGTCAATCATGTCATCGTATTCCAGTCGCGTCGATCACGTCATCGTATTCCAGTCGCGTCAATCACGTCATCGTATTCCAGTCGCGTCAATCATGTCATCGTATTCCAGTCGTGTCGATCACGTCATCGTATTTCAGTCGTGTCGATCACGTCATCGTATTTCAGTCGCGTCAATCATGTCATCGTATTCCAGTCGCGTCAATCATGTCATCGTATTCCAGTCGCGTCGATCACGTCATCGTATTCCAGTCGCGTCAATCACGTCATCGTATTCCAGTCGCGTCAATCATGTCATCGTATTCCAGTCGCGTCAATCACGTCATCGTATTCCAGTCGTGTCGATCACGTCATCGTATTTCAGTCGCGTCAATCATGTCATCGTATTCCAGTCGCGTCGATCATGTCATCGTATTCCAGTCGCGTCGATCACGTCATCGTATTCCAGTCGTGTCGATCACGTCATCGTATTCCAGTCGTGTCGATCACGTCATCGTATTCCAGTCGTGTCAATCATGTCATCGTATTCCAGTCGCGTCAATCACGTCATCGTATTCCAGTCGCGTCGATCACGTCATCGTATTCCAGTCGTGTCGATCACGTCATCGTATTCCAGTCGTGTCGATCACGTCATCGTATTCCAGTCGTGTCAATCATGTCATCGTATTCCAGTCGCGTCAATCACGTCATCGTATTCCAGTCGCGTCGATCACGTCATCGTATTCCAGTCGTGTCGATCACGTCATCGTATTCCAGTCGTGTCGATCACGTCATCGTATTCCAGTCGTGTCAATCATGTCATCGTATTCCAGTCGCGTCAATCACGTCATCGTATTCCAGTCGCGTCGATCATGTCATCGTATTCCAGTCGCGTCAATCATGTCATCGTATTCCAGTCGTGTCGATCACGTCATCGTATTCCAGTCGTGTCGATCACGTCATCGTATTCCAGTCGTGTCAATCATGTCATCGTATTCCAGTCGCGTCAATCACGTCATCGTATTCCAGTCGCGTCGATCATGTCATCGTATTCCAGACGCGTCAATCATGTCATCGTATTCCAGTCGCGTCAATCATGTCATCGTATTCCAGTCGCGTCAATCATGTCATCGTATTCCAGTCGCGTCGATCACGTCATCGTATTCCAGTCGCGTCGATCATGTCATCGTATTCCAGTCGCGTCAATCTTTGCTCAAGACGTCAGTTGCTGTATTGGTCCCAACGCGATTATATACAGGCTGGCGTCTCTTAAGAAAACAATATGGAGGCAAATACATAAACTCACATGCAGCAGTTAGAGTAAATGGAAGCATCACTCTGCCTTCACTGTTTTCAGCTTCGACATAGTAGTGTCCATAGTCATCATCTGAGGTGATGTTGATCTGTAGAATGGACTCTATGCTTGTATCGTATGATCTGCTTGCCCCATTAATGACAGACGACATAACCTGTCCGTCATACCTGTACCAGGTGAAGTTAGGTCGGGGGTTGGCTATGATGTCTGCCCTGAAAGATACTGATTGGTTTTTGTGACCGGTCACCACACTGTCCAGCTGTTTCCTGTGATCTTGACGGGGAGAACCTGTGGTGGACAAACACAGCTGACCATGAAGGATGAGCAATTTATAGAAACACATAACTGTGTCACAGTCGAAAGAAAATGTTCATTTAAATAGACAATGCTTACATTTATGCATAACTTATGTATTTATAAATAGATTTCCCCGGACATATTTATACGACTGGCAATTAGGGAATTCTACCGTAAACATTTTTAATAACACTAAATGAACAGTTGAGTCTGAATACCACGAAGAAGGAAAGTCATCAAATAACTGCATCATTGTTAAATGTACTGAAGGAAAAAAATTACGGATCACAGGAAAGGACAAGTGTTCCATTTTTTTTCAAGGTTTCTCCACGAGCTTTGTATTATATAGCTTGTGAAGAAACCTGGAAATAGCAATAGGAACACTTGTGATTTCACACGATCCCTTATTTCTTTCCTTCAATATATGTCTAAGCACATATTTCGTATGAATAAGGAAATGCCTTTTATTGCCTTTCTAAAATTCTTCCTCCAGTTTAACACCGGTCGCAAAAGCCCCTCTCCCTACCTTTCGTTTCGCAGTTTTTATTATTGCAATCGTTGGCAAATAACTACAGCAAATGCAAACATTTTGATGATGCATCCTTCAAAAGAAAAGATCCATGAAAATCTGCATTACAATTGTCTTCATGCAGCTACCCTATGTAATCAGAGTCGATGTTTTGGTTGACAGTTGTCACCGTATCCCAACTGCGTAGATCGACGCTCAAGATGTCAATCACTGAATAGTGTGTTGTTTACAGACCACCGTAATATAGCAATATTGAATGTTGCTGTTGTTGATTCAGTTCCGTGAGGAAAACGGTGTTCGAACAATAATGCCTATTGGATTGGTAATGGACATTTTGTGTAAGATGACGTCTACTCACATAACACATTCAGTGTCTTGGAATCATCACGTCCAGCAACTGTATTTACAGCTGAACAAATGTACCTTCCGGAATCTAAACACCCAGCTCTTATTATGGTGCGGGAGACACGATTGGTGCGTTTCCCATTTCGCACATTGTAGTATTTTCTGATCACCAGTTTTGCAGTAGGGTTGCTGGCAACCTCACACGACATGGTGACGGTGTCGTTCTCTTTAACTTCCTCCTCTACAATAGTCAGTCGAGGTTCATCGATGTCTGAAACAACCAAAATACAGGTGTCAAGTAAACACGATAGGACACGGTGAACCTGGCCACAACTTCCTCCTCTACAATAATCAGTCGAGGTTCATCGATGTCTGAAACAACCAAAATACAGGTGTCAAGTAAACACGATAGGACACGGTGAACCTGGCCACAACTTCCTCCTCTACAATAATCAGTCGAGGTTCATCGATGTCTGAAACAGCCAAAATACAGGTGTCAAGTAAACACGATAGGACACGGTGAACCTGGCCACAACTTCCTCCTCTACAATAATCAGTCGAGGTTCATCGATGTCTGAAACAACCAAAATACAGGTGTCAAGTAAACACGATAGGACACGGTGAACCTGGCCACAACTTCCTCCTCTACAATAATCAGTCGAGGTTCATCGATGTCTGAAACAACCAAAATACAGGTGTCAAGTAAACACGATAGGACACGGTGAACCTGGCCATAACTTCCTCCTCTACAATAATCAGTCGAGGTTCATCGATGTCTGAAACAGCCAAAATACAGGTGTCAAGTAAACACGATAGGACACGGTGAACCTGGCCACAACTTCCTCCTCTACAATAATCAGTCGAGGTTCATCGATGTCTGAAACAACCAAAATACAGGTGTCAAGTAAACACGATAGGACACGGTGAACCTGGCCACAACTTCCTCCTCTACAATAATCAGTCGAGGTTCATCGATGTCTGAAACAGCCAAAATACAGGTGTCAAGTAAACACGATAGGACACGGTGAACGGCGCCTTAACGTCCTCCTCTACACTAATCAGTCGACGTTCGTCTGAGTCCGAAACAACCAAAATACAGTTTTCAAGTTAACACGACAGGACACGGTGAACGTCGCCTTAACGTCCTCCTCTACAATAATCAGTCGACGTTCGTCTGTGTCTGAAACAACCAAAATGCAGGTGTCAAGTAAACATAATAGGTCACGGAGACGTTTCCTTTGCCATAACTTCACAATCTTCAATGCGGTACTAATTTGCCATGTTGAAACAAATATACGAGTGTTTGTGTCTCACTGACGTCTCTGTTAACCAATAAAAACGTGGTGTTGGAAGTCCGAAAAAAACATTGAGCAATTGAATTCTTTACATACTGAGGGAAAGAAATAAGGGGACATCAATGCACAACCTGTTCCTCCATATATTCTCGGATTCTCGCCCATAGTGCGATACGAAGCTTGTGAATAAACCTGGCAAAGATTAAAGGAACGCTTGTGCTTTAACATGTGACCTTACTTGCTTCCTTCAGTATACACTTCATGTATCCACTGACGAGCACAGTGATCCTTTATTGCATATAATTTGCATTCTTAATTTGTATGGAGGGAACTATCACGGTTAAAATGTGAACTATTTTGATGAAGACTACCTCAAGCATAACATGGAACTTTATTGCCACTGGAACAAAGTAACTGTGAATTAATTGATATGCCATTTCGTTTAATGCCAAAAGATAAAAACATGATTCGTTGTGTTTTAATTAATCACCGGTTAAATGTTGACAGGATATTACTGAAATCTGTATGATTTGACACTAGGCATTGTGACACCATGAAGAGATGTGGTGTCAAATGTCAGTTCACTAATCGTGTGGGTCCACCATTGGCGTTAGTGCAGGCGTACAATCAATCGATGACGCATAGACGACACTAAACGATGGACGAAAGCTTGAGGAATGTTCTTCAAATTCAGATCCAACCCTTGCCCCAATTCAGTTACCGTCAATGGCTGATTCTCGGCTTGACGTAAACGTTGTTCTATTTCATTCCAAGTGTGCACGACTGGGGACAAAGTCGGAGAAAACAGCTGGTTAGCTGGCTGTGCTGTCTCAGGAAAACTGTCACAACACCAGCGACATGTGGACGGGCATTATCTTACTGAAGTGTGAGGTTACGTCTCTGTCCTTGAATGGATGGCTGCACATGAGACCCAATGATCTCATCCCTGTACTGCAGGCCTGTCACATTGCCACTGACAATGAACAGCTGTGTCCGACCGTCATATGTGATAGCTCCCCATTGCATAACTCTTCTTCTACCTGTCGACGTTGAACAACGCACCATACCGTTCACCGCGCCGTATGTACATCATTACCCTGCCACCTGAGCTGAAACGCGACTCGTCAGCGAACAAAACACCCAATCGTGTTAGAGGCTTGAGAATAATCAGCCGTCCTTCAATTTTCTATATCAGGTGTGAGAATTTTAAAAAAGTACATGTGCTCCCTTTGAACACACTGATGTAACGTTAACATCCTTCAGCACAACAGTTAAAGTTGTCTGGATAGACCTCCATCAAACAAAAAAGAATTGTTCACTGTACGTACATTCTCGAAAGAACACCATTTCCGTTGGAAATTCTCATGTACATTTTGATGAACCAGGCAAATCAGAATTTCGGAAAACCTTTGGACTCACAATCATTGAAACAGTGTGCTAAAGTTGCAACACATAGATCAGGTCATGTTCTAGACTGGGTGGTTATACGACAGGATGATAACGGTGGTGCATATATATACAAGTGTAACGGTGGTGGACAGACGTTCGTTGACCAATCAGTGGTTGTCCTTGTACTTAACCTTCAGAGCTGCACAATATCAACACAATATCAACACCAGAGCATGTCGTGATCTGAAAAGGATTGATGCAGTGAAGGAGAATGCTGTTTCAGATCTTCCCCTGCGTACATACTGCTGACAACAGATTGTTGATTTTGCTAATAAACCGCGTTATCAGCAGAAATTCTTGAACTCTCTGATTTTTAGGAAAACTGAGGTAATCCTGCCGACATTAGCTACTGCTTCTGAACCAGCTGAACAATTCAATACTTTCTTTGAGTCTAAAGTCACGGATATATGGAATAGTCTTCTCCAAGGAGGAAATCTCATCTGTAGAATTTCTGATAGTTAACTTTAGCGTCCCCATTCTGACTGACCATAAACTTCTCCAAGACTGTACCCACCACTCTGCAACAGAACGTCTTCTCTGGGTCACAGACATTTAAGATCACCGCCAATGGTCAGTAATGAAATAAGAGGCGACAAACAGGATCGAATGGTCAGATTCACTGACATGTTATCCGTTCCCAAATGCGTAGATGGTCATGATGTCGATTACAGGATTGCCTGGTCCAGATTCCAGTATTTACACATCCCCGTCATATATTAGTGCGGCTTAGTTTTCTGTATCACATCATCGCGAGTGTTTCATGTTCCCAGAGCATACAGGCTCATGAACATAAATCATTAATGCATGAAAGAATCATAAGCTACTCACACTGTACATATACATTGACCGCTGATGTTCTGTCCATTTGCAAATACAATGGGACAATGTTGTTTCTGACAGAACAGATGTACGTTCCTGACTCGCTCCTACTGATGTTCCTTCTATCAAGCACAGCCTTTGTACTGACAGTAGATCCACCATAGGTCCACTTGTAGCGTGTGTTTGGAGGGTTGCCAGGTATTGTGTAATTACTGCAGTCTATCTTGAGACGAGACTTTTCCCTCACCTTGTGGACTAACGGGAGTCCATCAATGGTAGGCCCATCTGCAAAATATAAATGCATAAATAGTAATGGATCGGTCAAGTTAAAGGGGAGGAGTTATTGAGCATCTTGTGGAAGATCAGGCCTACACCTATCTTGGAATGCAAGTTCGAGACAAGCTCCAGAATGCCCAGATGTAAGATAATTTTAGGGCCGAGTATAAATCCCGGTAAAAGAAAATCTGGAGCTCCAAGCTACACGCTCGAAACAAAATCAAAACCACGAAAAGTGAACTGTGCTAGTCCTTTCCTATTCCTCTTAAACAGTTAATTGAACAAAAGAGTTGTCCAGAGTCTTCACCGCCTGACTAGAAGGATCATGTCTGATAACAAAGCCCACCTCCCTCGTTCCTCTCTTAATCGTTTATACATACCGTTCAATACAGGGCAACGGTGTTTGATTAATTCAGGATAGAATTTTATTGTGTACCATTTGCGCATATCTATTTATTGGGTGATCCTTTGGTGATGCATGACATGACTCACGATGACAGCAAGGTATCCCACAGCTATTCTGAGCTGATTTTGTTGATGGTAAAGTACTGCTGGAAGGTACAATGGTGAGACTAATCCAGGTGAAATCTTTTGTGAAGAAGCTGTCTGAGAAGCCATTCCATCGTTGGTACATGCAGTGTGTGGAACAGAATAACAGTCCTAGTGACTCCTTCGCCTGGATGAAGTCGGCGGGTCTAAAATATGAAACTGAGGACTTCCTTTTCGCTGCTCAAGACCAGTCACGTCCCACTCAAATCGCCTAAATGAGATTCTCAAAGAACATATTAACATGAAATGTTGACTTACAATGAATTTACAGAAACTCTCCAAGCATCTTGTCAGTGGATGCCCTTCCTTTGAACAAAAAGCATATCTTAAAAGACATGGCATGGCTCCCTGCTTTTACTATCGTCTCCGCCATGCCTCTGGCTTTGACGCCAAGGTCCATCCATGGTACAACCCTGGACACGTCAAGGGCCTCAGGGAAAATGATGCTTCCAAACCTCTTAAGGAATAGGCCCATATACAGCCTCAGAAGAAGTCCAGCGGACAAACCTCATCTTGTTCTTTTGATAAAGCCAATGAATTTATACATATCATTGAAGTTTCTGTCCCTTTTGACAGCAATGTGATTGGCAAGATTCGTGAAAAGCATGCAAAATATGCGGGCCTCGCCTTTGAAATGTCTTGCTTGCATTCCAAGTACACTGTCGTCAGACTGCGCATTGTTTTCGGTGCCCTTGGCGCCGATCAGGAGAGTGCCCGGGTTCTCCACAGGGAGCACAGGGCTTATGGGTATTAAAGAAGGCTGCATTGCTAGGGATTCTACATATTTTCTGGAACGTTTTTGTTGGGCAGAGTTTCCTGGGAGAAGTCCCATTCACTGTCTGGGCTGCATGTAGATGGGGCAAGGGCCCTGAGCTGATGACGAGCCTTACCAGACTGACATGCCAGGATCACCCGAACCCTCCCTGCTGTACTCTGTAAAATTTTTAATCTGTTAAACATAATAATAATAATAGTCCTTTGTGGAGAAGCTGTCTGAGAAGCCATTGCATCGTGTGTATATGCAGTGTGTGGAACAGAACAGCAATCCAAGCGACTCCTTCGCCTGGATGAAGTCGGCTGGTCTCAAATGTGAAACTGAGGGCTTCCTTTTTGCTGCTCAGGACCAGTCACTTCCCACTCGCAATCGCCAGAATGTGATTCTTAAAGAAAATATCAATATGAAATGTCGTCTTTGCAATCAATTTACAGAGACTGTCCAACACCTTGTTAGTGGATGCCCTTCCTTGGCACAAACAGCATATCTTAAAAGACATGATGGCATGGCTCGCTGCTTTTATTATCGTCTCCGCCATGCCTGTGGCTTTGACTCCGAGGTCCATCCATGGTACGACCCTGAGCATGTCCAGGGCGTCCTGGAAAATGACAGCTACAAACTTCTCTGGAATAGGCCAATATACAGCCTGAGACGAATTCCAGCCAACAAACCTGATCTTGTCCTTTTTGATAAAGCCAATGAAATTATTTATATCATTGAATTTTCTGTCCCTTTTGACAGCAATGTGATTGGCAAGATTCAGGAAAAGCATGATAAATATGCGGACCTCGCCTTTGAAATGTCTCGCTTGCATCCCAAGTACACTGTCGTCAGGCTCCCCATTGTTCTCGGTGCCCTTGGTTTGGTACCTCCTGATCTCTTGGCGCAGATGAGGAGAGTGCCCGGGTTCTCCACCGGGAGCACAGCCCTTCTGACAATCTGGGTAATGCAGAAGGCTGCAGTGTTGGGGAGCCTTCATATTCTCCGAAAAGTTCTTGGTGGGTTCGACTAGGCAGTGTTTCCTGGGAGAAGTCCCATTCGCTGTCTGGGCTGCGTGTAGAGGGGGCGAGGGCCCTGAGCTGATGATGAGCTTGACCAGCCTGACTGTGCCAGGATCACCCGAACCCTCTCTGCTGCATTTCAATTTTTAATCTGTAAAAAATAATAATAATAATAATAATAAATGGAGGGTTATTTGAGGAATAAACCTACTGGAATTGTTTATTCGTCGTAGTCCTTTTGATAGCAGATAACGTTTACTTTGGGATCCTCTGCTTCAGTCAATCATTCTTAGAACTCACGTTTTATCTCATGTAATCTTGTTGTTTAACGCCGCACCGAACAATTTATTAGCTTTATGGCGGTGGTCAGGGACCGATAAAGCCAGTGACCGATATAAACATCGAACTACTTAAATGGGATACTATCATATACATGTAAGTACACGTACACAAAGATAACTATGCTTGCGAAACGGGCTAGCTATTCTCGAAACGTTCGTAGCCCTACGAACTTTTTAAGCCCATTCTTAACACATTGGCTACGATCAAAGTTAAGAATTCTTAGGGCTACGAACGTTTCGAAAATAAGGGCCCAGGTGTCTACATGTACTACTTCTGACTGTTCATTTTCACAATACATGCAAACAATGAAGATATTAATAACGCTATAATAAGCTGAATTAAGTAAACTTAAGTTGATTTCGTGCCAAATACTTATAGTCACACTTTCATTCATTTGCAACCTCTGAAACTAAAGGAGAGAAAGGGAGAAACATGTTTTTTGCATTCAAATTGTACTTTTCCTTTCAATATCATCAGCATATATTCATGATGCTAGCATGTTTAATTTTGTCAGAAACTGGCCATATTTCCAAGAGTTTCAGATTGGCTTTCCGGGACTCAATTATGATCTGTTATGTGTATGCATATTGTTCAACAATGCGCGAACCAGCTTTCATTCCTAATGAAAAAAGAGGGATGCGATTTGTAGAAAGGAAATATAATTGCAAGCGTTACTTACATTGTACATCAACATTTACTGAATGAGAGTCTGACCCCTGAGTGTTGCTGGCAGTACACGTGTACTCTCCCCCCTGCCGCCGGCTGATGGAGCTTCTATAAAGTATGCCCCAGTGGGTGACAGTAGAACCATCATAGGTCCATGTATAGCTCGTAAATGGAGGACTGCCAGGTGTGGTGTAGTCGCTACAGTCTATCTCAAGTAGTGAATGCTCTGTCAGTTTATACACCGACGGTCCGTCTATTGAAGGCGCATCTGTAATGAGATGATACGTTTGGTTGAGGCATACTGTTGACAGAAGATGGCAAACAATTTTTTTTAAAAAAATCCATGACACATCTTTGGGAAATACATAAAATTATGTCGTTCTTCTGGTGATAATCTTCAGTATCTCTCTAATGTGACATGTTTCCCGTCCCGTGGAAGATGAGTATCTAAACGTCACTTAAACATAAATAGACAATGCCTAAGACTATCCAGTCTTTACTATTCACAGAAACAGATTCCTTATTTCTTTACGGTGAAAAGACATAGAAGTGACAAAACACTTTTCGCATTCAACTGAAATCTCTGCTAAAGGCAGAGTCGATTGTTCAGTTGTGATAATATCATGAGCATATATTTGTTTCAGGGATATCACACCTGCATGATCTAGTTTGCAAATAAACCTAGTCTAGGCCAGTATGAAAATCATATGTATATTAGATATATAAGTATGTGTTTAAAGTAGTCTTCTACTCACGTTGTACATCAACACTGATGTTGACTGAAGCGGATCCTGCTGCGTGTCTAGCTGTACATAAGTAGTTTCCTGCTTGACTCCTACTTATGTTTCTTGTCACTATAACCGCGCCGGTGCTGACGGTCTTCCCGCCACGGGTCCACTTGTAGGTTGGTGTTGACAAATTGCCCCACGTCGTATACCTACTACAGTTCACACTGAAGTTCGATGACTCTTGTACTTGGAAGGTGTAAGGTGAAGTTGAAAGACCGAATGTAGCAACTGAAAGGAGATAGCGCTATACATAAGAACATGAGAGGTGACCATGTGTAAAATACTCAACCAAATGTTGCACACGTGAAGAAATGAATTATATTGATTTAAACTGAAAACCGGTTGTTGAAGGTAGTTAAAATGGCGAATTCCGCCATGACCAGATCTAATATGACGCATCAAATATGGTGGATCACACAGAATGCATGTAGGAGGCTCGTGTGTGAACACGCTACCCTCTATTCCATGTGCCTAACCACCAAACATTTGCAGAAATTGTGGGTGATCAGAAAAAACAAAACAAAAAAACCCAAAAAGACCCCAAAAAAACAACACTTTCACAATTTGTGAGCAATAAACATTTCTCTTGTTGAACGTAAACCTGGAATTGGAATGCGACAGTCTGGCCAGTCTAGTGTGGCTGTTGCATGGTGTTATGAGGAGCAGTAGACAGACAATTCACAACCTGAGGACACTTGGGGTATCTTTTTAAAACGCAGACTCGTTTAAATAACACTTGTGACTGGTTGCATCCGTGATTAGTAAGGTCTGTGTTATGGGAGTAAACGAGTAAGATCTGTGTAATGGGAGTAAACCCACGTGGGCATCGAACAGTTATGGCTACGCGTGACGTCACTTGCCGAGGATAATCAAATCTGGCTAGAGATATACGTGGTACTGAAGAAGCTCAAATACAGATGGCTAGTCCATCTGACATAAAAAATGATGCAGTCATGCTACCGTTGACTTTTGCGGGCTCACCAAGCGCATATTAATGCCTAATCCTGTTTTAGTGTACACTCATTAGTGCCACAGACCAGATTAATCTAAGACTTTGGTGAGTTTGCTCTATTGTATTTTTTTACCCATTGCCTTAGATTTTGTCTCATTTGTATTGTATTTGAAATCAGCATTGTGATACTGACTTGTGACTTTGTATAACTTGCTCTCTCGTTTCTAATTAATACAATATCTGAATATTTTAAACTTGTCTTTGTTCTGTTTTGCTGGTTCACAGGGGATTTCTTACATTGTTTGTAACGGTAGATTCTTAACCGTAACAGTATGTATGGGACATAAAGTATTACACGAGACGTTTCACCTTTTTGTTTACTATACATTGAGTTAACCGAACGGACATTTGGCATCATAAGCAATTGGTCAAAATATTAAGTTGTCTCTTTCGAATAATATTAGGACATACCAAATGATTCAGTAAACTATACTGTACAGAAGAGGATTTCATCTTTAATGGTCAATTTCGGGGCTGAAGTTTTGAAAAATGAAATGTCGCCTTTCACAGAATGAAAGAAGCTGCATAATTTGTACATCCATAAAGATAATTGTCATCATTCTTTCTCAGAGGGTTTGTGGCAAGCTAGTCAGAGTGCAACCATTTCACAGAGCGAGATAATAGGCCCCATGCTTTCATATATGCTTTTGTCACTGTAAATTGGGAGCTTGTTTCAGTTGTTAAGAAACCAACCATTACATTCCTTCCACACAGCCTCAAATGTTCTGTAACTTCCAGAGGAATCTGAAGTGAAAACCACTTTCAAATACGATGCGGGGTGCAGAGTGAGATCACCCAAACGACCCGTCAGAGAAGTCCGCAGAAAGCCGCCAGCATCATATATCTGTGCAACAGAAACACATTGTGTTTGTGAATATCACGGAGCCCAAGTTACTGTCACAAGGAGTGGGTTCCATACGTATCTATCACTATGTGCAGAACCTCGCTCCTTCAAGGTGTGTGGGAATGGTGCATTTCCAGTATCGCTTGCATTCTGCCAGCACACTCTTTACATGCAAATTAAACTTTATATCATTACTGTCACCTTGAAACAGATTACATTACATAAACTGCATTGCACCGTGGTCTAATATCTACCGTTTTACTTTCGTGGTCATGTTCACAACACATGGTAACAATTATACGCTGTAAAATTGTGTTAACATGTAAAATTGGGATTTTTTGTAAAACCCAAAACGAACAGAGTATAGTATGCTTTAAGTAAGCACGTTATTGCATATATAACAAATGACACGCAGTCTACACTCCAAAGCCCCAAGACATAGCTTTTGAACATAGCATTTTTACGTAAGCTGTGGAATACAGTTAATAGGGTCATTTCTCAGCAACATTGCTCCTTTCGGGCTTCGAACAGGGACAAATACTTTTCAAAATGATCTACGTTTATATCAAACATGAACTCAAAGTGAGGTTTGGGGGAAATTTAATAGAATGAAATGTGTGAGTGAGTTAATATTTAACGTCACACCGGCACTAATTTGACATTGAAATGAAATATATGTATATTATATATTATAACAACCTGTCAATGAAGGACAACATAACAGCTAGAATATCACATGCAGAATTACAACTTACGTCGAAAATGAAAACTAATATCACCATTTGGACAATACAATATGTAAACAGGCTACAGATCTCCTGTTAATGTCGACATGTTTTAAGCAATGTCGTCTTAATGCTATCAGAAACACAACATCAAAAGGTAGATCACCATGCTAGGGACCATGGGGACTTACAGTACCTTTGCTACCTACATAGGACCCTAGCTGGATTTACACTGATTTTGAATGTTTCGGGACTTATGTACCCTCTCAGCAGGACGGAAGGACATGAAGTAAAAGTCAGTCGAAAATGTCGATAATGATAATCTTAACGTGGTCAATTCTATATACTTACTTGATAAAAATGCACAACACAAACTTAAAACGTACTTGAATATCTCAACATTGCCTTGTCTTATCGTAAGACGTGTGCCATTAAAAGTGTAGTCTTTGGGCAAATAATTGCCGGTCAAGAGACAAAACGCAAGCCTCGATTTCAGCATCTAGAACTTGTGTCGGTGTGAATTGCAACTGCACAATGCAGCCACATATATATACCTGCTGATGAAACAGAATAATGAGGAACTGGCTTGACGGATGAGTACATGGACAGTGATGGAATGAAGGATTGTTGTAGTTGATGCCGTGAAATCTAATTCTAAACTTCAATACCCATCCTATTCATGAAACAATATACTATTTTGTCTGTGAAGCGTTGATGGTCAATATCCAACGCTTCAGAATCAGAGTGTTTGAAATCCTCAAAGATAAAGGGTGCTTGAGTAGGATGCTTCTGCATTTCAAAACAAGATAAAAAATGAACATGATCACGTGATCATTTGCTGTGTATCACATACAATCAGAGCATCTACCTTCACTTACCTTAACATAATCAAATCTCTGCTCTGTTTCGAAGTCTTCGAATGAGAGGCTGACTAAGGTAGATCCAGTGGTAATGGTATACGTGCATGTTATCCCGTTTCGGTATTTATTACTGGAGGTGTATGGGATGGTGAATGATCCTGATGTGTTTCTGTATGTGTGACCACAGCCTTGAGAGGAAAAAACAGCATACTGATTACGCGACAGAGGTTTGATACACATCATCATCATCATCGTCATCATCATCATCATCATCGCCGCAGTGACCCGTGAAGCTCCGGTGTAGAATAGGTCTTCAGCAACCTATGCTTGCCATCAAAGCCGACTATGCTTCACGTAAGAGGCGACTAACGGGATCTGGTGGTCAGGCTTGATGACTTGGTAGACACACGTCATTGGTTGCCATTTGTGCAGATCGATGCTCATGCTGTTGATCACTGGATTGTCTGGTCCAGGCTCGATTATTTACAGGCCGCCACCATATAGCTGTATTATTGCTGAGTGCGGCGTAAAACTGAACTCACTCACTCACTCACTCACTCACTCACTCACTCATCATGGCAGTGATAGTTGTTTGTCACCCAACTATAACATATCGATTGAGGCATGCTTTAGGCTATATCGTCTTAATGCTGTTAGAAACACTACAACTCATGCTGTTAACTGAAATGGTGTTATATCTGTTATAACCAGATCATGACTTACTTTCAGCTGTATGACATTGTCCCAAAAGCAGAGAACACACCACACCGACAAGTCCCACCCAAGCGGGCCCCATCTCGCATTATACAGACTCTCTGCCTAACACTACAAATCTTCCTCTTTCCTATTTGAATCTTACTCATGGTGAGGTCAGTTGGATGATTGGTACGCGTTAAATGTGTCTATGTATCACAGTGCTTCCTTGTATATTTAAGGCTTAGGTAGCGAGAGACACAACTAGTCTCTCCTCACTCCTCTACCCATAACTGTCACAACCCTCTCTCTCTCTCTCTTTCTTTCTCTCTCTCTCTCTCTATTTGTCTCTCTCTCTCGATATCTCTCGATAGGACATATTTCTAAATGTCAAATACTAAAGTCAAATGCTACATAAAACAAGTGGCTGATACGAGAAATACAAAATGCTCATGATACCATCCAGATATGTTTCAACTGAAATGACTGTGGTTTGGTAATGATCTGAACTTGATAATCCAGTGACTGACATCAGAAAGGTCGATGGTCACAACAGTGAGTGAGTGAGGTGAGTTTTACGCCGCACTCAGCAATATTCCAGCTATATGGCGGCGGTCTGTAAATAATCGAGTCTGGACCAGACAATCCAGTGATCAACAACATGAGCATCGATCTGTACAATTGGGAACCGATGACATGTGTCAACCAAGTCAGCGAGCCTGACCACCCGATCCCGTTAGTCGTCTCTTACGACAAGCTGAGTCGCCTTCTATGGCAAGCATGGGTTGCTGAAGGCCTATTCTACCTCGGGACCTTCACGGGTCGATGGTCACAACAGCCTGACCACCTGACCCCTTGAGTCGCCTCTTACGACAAGCATGAGTTACTGAAAGTGGTGTCTAACCCGGATCTCTATAGGACATATAGTGTCTAGTCACATAGTCATAAGCTGTGAGAGGTGGTACTTTCACAGCAACGTCAGCATCCATGGATGTCCTTCCTAGGCTGTGCACACAAAAACAAACACATTTACAGCAGGTGACAACTGCATAGCCGTAATTTACCAATTTCTATCGACTTAAACACCGACGGGATGAAAGCAATCAACGATACAGAGGACACGAGTACAGTACTGAAATATTTAATACACAGACCTGCAACCTATACATCCCGTAAAGATTCCGGTGGTAAATTGATTACCTTAATCATACAATACTTCCATTGGGTGAGTGAGTTTAATTTTACGCCGCACTCAGCAATATCCCACTGTTTGTAAATAATCTAATCTGCACCAGGTAATTCAGCGATGAACATCATAAGCGTCGATCTACGGGATACAATGACAATACGGGATACAGTCTCAAACAAGTCAGTGAGCCTGACCACCCGATCCCGTTAGCTGCCTCCTACGTCAAGTATGGGTTATTGAGAATGAGTGTATGGGTGAACAAATAAGTACATTTCTTGCATTCGCAATTAATGAGCGTGACTAACGAGCACTTTATTTCGTATATAAATTTCACGTTATTTCTTGTATAGATATATGACGTTATATAGATATGAATATATGATATTCATATAGCGCACATATCCACGCACTAGTGCATGCTCAAGGCGCTGGTATTTTCCCCTCGATCACTGGATGCCAATCTCAACTCCCTGGGGAGTATACAACTGTTGCTGCCACTTGTTCTTGTCCAACGGAGTTCATTGAGGCTCTCTCATCCTAACGAGGTACCCATTCGCACCTGGGTGGACTGGGACACATAGTCACAGTACTTTGTTCAAGTTCACTGCACGTTACTGTACCTGCAACTAGGTATATGCAAGTGTTCACGTGGCCACCATCTGGTCACATACCAACGGATTTGTGGGTTCTTTTAAGTGCACAGGGTTGTGTACTGTACACTAGGGGTTGTGACAACATTGAAAGAGTCTGCACACAAAGCTGACTGAAAGGTTTTTATACCCGCTCAAAGGTGCGCTCGATCCCGACACCTCAACCTCGCTGGATCACTACGCTGGCGCCTTAGCCTTTACAGTTCTTGTAAACATTTGCAAAATTGGTGGGTCCCACGAACAAACATGTATGACATAGACAAACCCAAATAAGGATACATGTGGTGTTCAAACTACAACCGGATTCTGGAAACTGGGACGGATACTGGTTTAGTAACAGTATCTTGAGATATTTGTGAAGTTCTTTTGCAAACATGGTCATGGGAAAATTCAATCTTTTAGACATAAAAATGAAACAATAAAAAAGTTAAACCTAAAACAAACTAACACCGTCATCTCAGCCTCTCTTTAACACCAGCGCATATGCTCTGCATCATGCATCAATTTAGTGACCACTCATAAAACAAAGACACTTGAAGTTTCCCGTAATACTGCGGTGTCTATTGTGGAATATAGTGTCACTTCAACCTACACTTAACTTTATTTCAGGGGTCCTATCATGATGGTGTGTGAGGCATTAGAACAAACGGCTAGGGGATTTAGCAATCAACGCAAATGCCAGTGAACACAACCAGGAAGCTTCTATTATTAATTCATATATCCGAATGAAATTGAGATGTTCTACACAACACAATATGTTTAGCCCGATTTAGATACTTCAGCACGAATCGGAAATAGACTCTTGCCATCGCCAACAATTGTGACCACCGTTTTGTTGCCATTACTGCTCCTACAAGATACAGAAATATAACAGCAAGAATACGTGCCATACATCATAGTTTAAACAGTCAGTGATATGAAATACGCCATCACCAAAGTTGCAGCATATATCATCCTATAAATATGTTTGATTTTAACCACATTGTGAAATGTACTTATGATTTCGATAAACTACAGACTTACGACACTCTGTAATGCCGGTACGAACACTTTGTGGCTCAGGAATCAGGACAAGAAATCCTGAGTGGATATTGAACTTTATATTTACAATGGTCCGGGCCTTGTACCCGTCCATATTTGTTTGTTGCTAAAGCCGCACTCAACAGCACTCTAACTCGTCACGCCGAAGACCATGGTTCAACAACCCACAAGCATATCCGCACAATGTGTGTGTGAAGCCCATCCCTCGTGATATTGCTGGAATATTACTAAAACTGCGTGGAACTAATTCATGTAATACAGCTGACATATGTTATATGTGTCCAACGGTGTACATGTTGGTGTCCTCGAATGGTAGTTCGGATGGTGGTATGACAGTGGACAACGGACGGAAAACAAAGGTCAGTGGTGGAGTTGCTACAACAGGAGGGCAACAGACATTCTATGATGTACTTAGAGGGAAATAGTTGTCAAAGCTGTACAGGGCGATGGTAAACATCGAAGTAACATTTTCAACACCCGAGAACAACAAATTTTGAAATAAACAGGGAGGCAGGATGGTGTTGCAAGAAAACCTGCATTTTGTTCTTCGTGCAAGATAGAAAAAGAGTTACATTGCATGCTAATATAACTCAAACATATGCATTTATAAGACACACATATTTTTTCACCTTCATGAACGGAACTGCATCACAAGTTTATGTTCATCGCAATCACTGCATCACAACGTTACATTTCTGGTTAACGTAATCACTGCATCGCACCGTTTCTGTTCATCGCAATCACTGCATCACAACGTTTCTGTTCATCTTAATCACTGCATCACACCGTTTCTGTTCATCGCAATCACTGCATCACTATACGTTTCTGGTTAACGTAATCACTGCATCACACCGTTTCTGTTCATCGCAATCACTGCATCACAACGTTCCTGTTCATCTTAATCACTGCATCACAACGTTCCTGTTCATCTTAATCACTGCATCACAACGTTCCTGTTCATCGTAATCTTTGCACCATAACCCCTTGTACTTTGTAAAATGATCTGAGAAGTAATATTCTGACTCTCATTTCAGGTGTCTCTCACCCTAATAATGTTGGATACACCTGGCTGTGGTGACACGTACTTATATATTGTTACCTCTATATGCACTGCATAGGTTTCCTTTATGGATTCAGAATATAGATTCACCCATTGCAACAACAAATTCATTCATGTTTCTGATTTTTTTATTGCATTAAAATAACACGAATATGTTAACGTTTCATCTTTGCCAGGTTTGATGTGATGTAGAGTTCGTTTGTCTCAGGTCATTGAGTCTATCTCCCTCGTCTGGCCTGAAACAATAACAGTTGATGTCATTACTGTCGACCACGTGGCTAAGGTGATGTAGAAGAAATGGAAATAGAAAATGAAGAGCTAATTTGTCTGCTATTCTCAACTGGAGGTGGCTGAGTGGGTTAGATCGCAGACTTTGTGTGCTTGCGATTAGGTGCCAGGAGGTGTATACCGCAAAGTACTCAACCCAATAAAAGTACTAGAATCTGCACTTTACTGAGAGGGTATACAACAGATGTAACGATATGAAAAATAGAATGAGTAATTTGTAATGTGTATATCCAATGCAGAAATGAAAATAGACATTGCATCCTGTTTTTGTTGTCGACACTGAGCCTTTGAGTATGTCGTTTTAAGACGACCATGTTATTGATAGATCCGTATATAGGGAATCCGTATACGTTGTACATGCACCTAAAAAATACCTTGTTTACTTTTGAACAGACTGAAAAAGACATGCTGGAAATAGCGCACTGCTGTTATCAGTTGTATCATCCGTCAGTTTTATAAATTGATTCAGAACCAAAAATTTGATTTTAATTAACTTGCTTAACTTTAAAGGATTTGCATTTGGGTAGCCAACAAAAATAATTATGTTTGGCATACCACTTGTATGTTGGTGTTTGTTAAATCTTATGTTTAATTACGCACGTTGTAGACTTATCCTCATGTACGCAAATAATGTAACAGTAGAACTCACCACGCAGTTTTCGCATTCCACACACACCCTACAGATGCTGGAATTCTTGAGAACGTTTGACCGATAGAATGTTGTCACCTGATTGGCTGAAAAAGGCAACGAAGACATTCTACTGTTTCGTAAATATAGCCATGTTGTGTAACGTGCAACATAGCTGATAATGGCTGGTAAACAGCACCGTGTTCTCTGTCATGCAACATATCCATCCTGACAAGTGTTTGAAAAGGCAACAATCACGGCGTTTTAATGCTTTACACTTCAGTATACTTCGGCTTTGTATCAGTAACACACTATATTGTTAGCCTCGTCACAGTGGTGGGTAACTGTCTTGTCAATTAACGCCTTCTTCAAATAGATGACCAAATGAAGTAGAAAGGGCGTGTTTAAATCTTTCAGATCCTATGAGCAAGAATATGCTGCTAACAAAACACGAATCACCGTAGACGCCAATCGTGTGATTCGAACCGATGGTCAACGAACCGACGGTCAACGTAACCTGGCATGACCAAGGGAAATAACTCTAAACATATCATTGTCACACTATATACTTAGACATCGATGACATCGATAACACTTACTGGGCTCATAGTAGTCGTAGACTCTGACCGGGACGGGCTGGGACTTGGCCACAAGACCTGTTCTCTGGAGGGTGACGGACAAACACACGGGTGTGGTCCCTATCTGTGATATCGACAGAAAGGAGTTAGTAATACAAGCTGTGGAACCGTCAAACCGTCAAACCGTCAAACCGTCAAACTGTTTAATATGTGCCCCAGTCGATCAATTGGACATTGTGACATGCAGAGTGGAACTAAGGCATGCAAATCTTGCTTGATGCATTTCGTTTTGGACTCTCACCTAATTTTGCTAGTGCCACATTCATAAGATACCTGTCATCCATGCAACTGAGTTAATTTTGGAAGTACATTTAGAAAACCTTTGGAGGATGTTAGTGGTTAAATATTTACGTTCATAGACATAGGCAACCCTTCCGACAAAAACAGACGTTCACTGAATATTATTATCTCCTTCTCCTTGACGTCTACCCATTTGTTCCAGCGATGATCAGTCTTTGTTACCTATGCCCTGTCGACATCATGGTGTTTTACAATCACCCGCCGTACCAATCGCTGCGTGAAAACCTCTTGGTCGGGGGAACATAAAGAATATTGAAGAGATCATCCCCGCAACCGTTCTTTTTTTTAACGTCAACACGCACGCACGCACGCACGCACGCACACACACCGGAAGCTACTTCTGAAGTTTGCCAGTCGTGATCACAATGTTCACGTCAACGGGATGTAGCAGCATCGACGACGACGAGATCCTCCATCCATACATCCTCGATATCTCCAGGGTATACGTTCCGAAAAGTCTCCACTATACCCTGGACGCATCTACGGGTCCGCCCGATAATTTTATTACCTCCCTTGGCTGGCTCCGCATTCTCACAGTAACCAATCAGCAAGGCCGCCGTTATAACCGAACTTGCCAGTGTCAACAAAGGTAGCAGTTGCTACTGCGAAGGTTTGCTCGCCGTGTGACTCACAATTTGAGGACATCATACAGGCAAATTTATAGGTCCGAAACTTTTTTTAGAAACATGTGCAAGAAATCCATCTACCCCTTTTAGAGAACCTCTGCATGGTTTGTTTGCCAAGTTTAATCGGTTAGAGAATTTGAAAAGCGAAAGTGAGTTGTGACTGGTTCGCTCAACTTCCCAGCGTAGACACCTGATTGGATAAAAAGCCAGCCAAGGGAGGTAATAAAATTATCGGGCCGACCCGTAGATGCGTCTAGTGTATAGTGGAGACTTTTCGGAACGTATACCCTGGAGATATCGAGGATGCCATCCATATTGCCAAACTTATATACTGGACTCTCATTATATCCAATATATATTGAACAGCAAGAGAAAAACAACTCAGTTTTTGTCCAGTGATTAAACAGAAGACATTCACATGGACGCGAATTTTTATGAGATTTCGAATCTTGCATTAATTTTTTGACTCTTCAGTATATTTTCGGATGAGGTGTTGTGCCATATGAAGACTATAGGACAAAGATATCTCACCTCATCAAAATACAGCACCACTTTTTTATTTTCAGTCTCGACTCTCTTCAAAGTTCTTAGTTTTGTAAGTGTGTCAAGCTCTGCCTCGAAACCTGAGGGAACTCCGAGTTCTTGGATGGCCATGCCACTGGTGCCATTTAACAACCACCTAAGACAAATGTCAAACGTAATTCTGATCATCTAAAATGATCTTTGTTTAAGCAGGCAGGCATTTTTATATGTGAAGATATTTTACGATGTGAAGAATGAAAGAAAGATGTGTGTACATGTGATAAGTATGTAAGCATTATTCTACCATGACTTCAGTAAATACTGGATTGTGATTGGTTAATCAAAGTCATTCAGAGGTATATAATCACGTTATATACCTCTGATTTTCCAACACTTTAAGTATTTGTTTAAAATCTGAATAACACGGTTATGGCAGAATGGTTTTAAATCAAATTTAGAGCTATTATAATTTCGTTACACACCTCTGATTTTCCAACACAGTATCTTTATCTCCTAAGTCTCTATCGACAAGATGACATGACGCCAATTCATGACACCAACTAACAGACAAATAACGACACAGTGTTACCCCAAAGAGACTAACGTGTACACACATGACGATAAAAGTGATTTTTTGAAAGACATTTTTTCGAAAATGTGTATCTAGTTTTGAAGCTGTCACGACATTTTGCAAAATGCCAGAGAGCCCAACAATATGTGAGATGGTTAGTCGCAAACTGCCCACTCACTTGGTGCATGTCTGGACTGTGATGGAGTTGATGTCCTCCTTCAACAGCTTCACCGCCACATCAAATGATGGTTCCTCCACCTCAGTCTCAACGTTGAAGAACACGGCGACCTGAACGACAAATAAGAACTCTAAACGTTGGTTGATTTGTCGACTTGCAGTCAGTTATATCCAGTAACCATAGTCTGAACCACCCACTGATTGATATGATGAGCACTGATAAACGTAAGATCAGTATAGGATACGGTGACGTGTATCGAGTAAGTCATAGAGCCTGACCATCCGGTTTAGTCGCCTGATACGACAAGCATATGTTGCTGAAGACCAACTGTAACTCGGTAAATGAATCTAAACACTACAATGTAAGTATGATGTGGATCAAACACATCAAAGAAAACTACACCAGTAAATTATTGACTATAACACTGTCCTGTCCTGTTCGTTGACTATGACGCGGTCATGTCCTGTTCGTCGACTATGACGCGGCCCTGTCTTGTGACGCGATCCTGTCCTGTTCGTTAACTATGACGCGGCCCTGTCCTGTTCGTTAACTATGACGCGGCCCTGTCCTGTTCGTTGACTATGACGCGGCCCTGTCCTGTTCGTTGGCTATGACGCGATCCTGTCCTGTTCGTTGACTATGACGCGGTCATGCCCTGTTCGTTAACTATGACGCGATCCTGTCCTGTTCGTTGACTATGACGCGGTCATGCCCTGTTCGTTAACTATGACGCGATCCTGTCCTGTTCGTTAACTATGACGCGGCCCTGTCCTGTTCGTTAACTATGACGCGATCCTGTCCTGTTCGTTGGCTATGACGCGATCCTGTCCTGTTCGTTAACTATGACGCGATCCTGTCCTGTTCGTTAACTATGACGCGGTCATGCCCTGTTCGTTAACTATGACGCGATCCTGTCCTGTTCGTTAACTATGACGCAGTCCTGTCCTGTTCGTTGGCTATGACGCGATCCTGTCCTGTTCGTTAACTATGACGCAGTCATGCCCTGTTCGTTAACTATGACGCGGTCATGTCCTGTTCGTTGACTATGACGCAGTCATGCCCTGTTCGTTAACTATGACGCGATCCTGTCCTGTTCGTTAACTATGACGCGATCCTGTCCTGTTCGTTAACTATGACGCAGTCATGCCCTGTTCGTTGACTATGACGCGATCCTGTCCTGTTCGTTGACTATGACGCAGTCCTGTCCTGTTCGTTAACTATGACGCGGCCTGTCCTGTTCGTTGACTATGACGCAGTCATGCCCTGTTCGTTAACTATGACGCGATCCTGTCCTGTTCGTTAACTATGACGCGGCCCTGTCCTGTTCGTTGACTATGACGCGATCCTGTCCTGTTCGTTAACTATGACGCAGTCATGCCCTGTTCGTTAACTATGACGCGGCCCTGTCCTGTTCGTTAACTATGACGCAGTCATGCCCTGTTCGTTAACTATGACACGGTCATGTCCTGTTCGTTAACTATGACGCAGTCATGCCCTGTTCGTTAACTATGACGCGATCCTGTCCTGTTCGTTAACTATGACGCGGCCCTGTCCTGTTCGTTGACTATGACGCGATCCTGTCCTGTTCGTTAACTATGACGCGATCCTGCCCTGTTCGTTAACTATGACACGGTCATGTCCTGTTCGTTGACTATGACGCGGCCCTGTCCTGTTCGTTAACTATGACGCAGTCATGCCCTGTTCGTTAACTATGACACGGTCATGTCCTTTTCGTTGACTATGACGCAGTCATGCCCTGTTCGTTAACTATGACGCGATCCTGTCCTGTTCGTTAACTATGACGCGATCCTGTCCTGTTCGTTGACTATGACGCGATCATGTCCTGTTCGTTGACTATGACGCGGTCCTGTCCTGTTCGTTGACAATGACGCAGTCATGCCCTGTTCGTTGTCAATAACGCGGTCCTCTGTTTGTTGAGTTTGGCACCAATATACATCTTACAGAATAGTAGCCAGGCCTTCAGTGCGAGGACAAAAACACCTTCTCCATGATGCTATCACACATACTGTAATGTGAACGAAACATGAAAACGAAAACTTCACGAGATGATATGTACTGCATTCTGGACTTACGGTCTCGACGGAACAGTCTTTCTACGACTAACAATCACAACAACTATTATGCTTATAAACTTTAACTACCATTGTCACACCTAAGCTACAGCGGCGCGCCCTCACCACCGATACCGGGCACAGTTCTCAGAAACCTAGTCTTGTCATGGAAGATGATACGTGATGCACAGGCTCGAAGACGTTAATGGCCACTTATATATAAAATGAATAGTGTTGACATTGTATGTTGTGTTCTAAAATACACATACCTCAACAAGGGCGATGCCGTTCCCTGTGGCATCAACACTGACGCTATCGGGAACGGATGGTAGCTGGAGAAAAGAAGGAAATAGGACATACGTGAAGAGCTGACATACGGAATGAAAAAGAAGACAATGAAAAAGATATGTAGATGGCAGTCAACGGGCTGTGAATGTATATATTGTAGCAGTGAATAATCCGTCAATAATTCCCACCCCGAAATACTAAAAAAGTGCCTGATAAAACACGCCATCTTTATATTTATACTGAAAAAAACCCTGGCCATAACTGATGTAGAGTAGGGGACGGAATAGCGTTCACCAGTCATACGGATGAACATAAAAATGACTGTCCGGTATGTTTAGGCCGAACCTGGGAAGCATATGGTTTGATTTGGCACTGTGAAAGCTCCTTTCTGAGAGGAGGGTGCTTCAAATATCGTAAATAAATGAACCAAATCAAGATCTGCTAAACACAAAACATCAATTCAAAATGAACTTAAAAATGAATAAATAATAAACTATAAATAACTCATTTTCAGTGCGCAGCTTTGAATGAACACTGTATCTTGTGAGTTAGTAAGACCTTGTAGAGTTCCTTTTTCCACTTTGTTGCAAGTTTTATTTTCGATATGTAGTAACTTCAGTGATGACACATTTTCAAAATGCCACAGTATAAGAACCTGAGGCTATTTCATTGGGCGATACAGACAATCATGTGACTTTGGAATGCGGAACTACTTTTTCCAGTCTGTACTTTTTACTACGGGTACAATGTTTACTACAACATCAATTAAGCTTGTTTCCTCCGCCTGACACATTTATCAACACTATTAAACACTAGATTTTAACACATAACACATATTACAATCGATACTGTGTCGTGTTTTACATAATTATATATTTGTCAGAATTTGTCTGTTTTGAATTGGCGCTAGATTTTCAGTCCTGCAACAGCTCCTGTCAGCGCGCAACGACCTTGACCTTGCCGTACTTGCATTCATACGCTTCCAAGCTATATATAGATTGCCTTCACCATTTGAATTGCCGGTAAATACTGCTATTTGTAATTAATACCTTCTGAGGAGTAGAAAATAACAAAGAAATTAACACACTTGCGTAGATATCGTACTGACAGACAGACAGACAGATTTATTCAAGTGACAGGCCTTGGGCCCATAATACATACATTTTGCTCATAAATATAAATATGCTGAGTTGGTGTGTGGGTCAGTGTTTCCATCCTTAATATGAATACATATAAAAGGATTCACTAAGCATGGTAGAGACATTACTATATACCAGCACTAACTGCAAAGCTAGGTGCTTATGGATTAACAGTGATGGCTCTCGTTTTCCATACTTTACATAAACACATATGGTATCAGCAATAGCTGAAAAAACCCACAACACCCAGCCACCATCACCACCCACCCTCAATACTTATGGATTAATAATGCAAACTCTCGCATACTTTACGTAGATACCCACAATGCAATGTAGAGGCATTACTGTGCCAGGTGTAACTGCTAGGCTAAATGCTTATGGGTTAATGGTGTTGACTTTCCATACCTTATACAAATATAAACCTACACTATGCAAGGTAAAAACATTGCGTGATGTCAGTAAATCCACCATATCTTGAGACACATAATGAGATGTAACATAAGGCACAAGCGGGTATACATATTTTCATAGGTTTCACAGATAAACAGTACATGCAGCTCAACTTCAATAAAATATTTGTCCTTACATTTACAGAAGAGACAAACCCTATCCTTTAATTCTTTCTTGTTATATCTACCGGTTTCTATGGCAAGATCAAAATCATCGAAATCTAGCCAGTGAGCATTGTAAGTAATAAGGGACATCACCTAACAAATATAATTCTACATTTAGCAGCGATTTAAACTGTCTATAGTAATTACACTTGGAAAAAGTGCTTAAACTCGAAGTCCATGACTGCTGCAAATTATCTGATAGTCTTTGCCTGAACAAAGAAATGGAAGATTTTATGCAACCAACCTGTTGGGAAACCCAGACAAAACCAAACCCGAATCTAAACAGAATCTCTCAAATGCGTGTGAACCAAGTAGCACGGCCTTCATTATCGAGGGACATAAGCATCTGATAACACTGATTTTGTAACCTACTAGGAGGTAAAGTAATGAAATTAACCTTCATTCAAGTTTGATCGCAAATGTTTTCTAAGGTAAAGATCTTTTGCTGCAGTTCCAAACAAGAACTACCTACTGAGGACACATCATCCGCAGACATGAGAAGACTTAGGTTATCATATGTCTGGGAAATGAAGACACCTCTCCCACGCATTCTTGCATTATTTTTTCTAATTTGTTCATAAAAGTATAAAGATCTGAGGACTCAATATACAGCCTTGACGAGTGCCAATATTTCAACTGAAATACTCGGAAATTCCATCTGGCATTCTCACACATGCACAAAGTTTTGCATACATCGACAAAATTACACGAATAAACGTTCCACTAATACCAACTTCAGACAGACTGTTCAGGAGTACATCATGTCTTATTGAGTCAAACGCTCACACCCTTTTCCATTCACTTTTGTTGTAAATACACGACACCTATGCTAGGGTATTACTCTCTATGTACATACATAGTACAGTAATGCATTTGAAATACTGACAGTTATTGATTGAAACTGTCAATCAAGCGACTTGTAATTCAAAGGAAGAGTATTTCGACGTACCCAAATTCAAATGTTGGATAACAGAAATGCATTTCAAGACAGTATTCTGTGTTTTGATCAACTAAGTGTATCACCTATAGGTTGAGAGTATGCGGGTGCACATTCTCGTGTCTGTTCTCACCTCAACATTCTGGAGCACGAGTGCGTTGTCCTGGTTGACGAAGAACTGATGACTGAAGTTGCCACTGTTCACAGTCACCTGGATGTCGAAGTTTTTGGAGTACGCCATCTTGGCGAATTCAGACAGAGCCTGCAGAGCCACGACCGTGTCCTGAAAGAATAATATGTTCTACGATATTAAAATTGTGTGTTGCTAAAAAAAACAGTTCAAACCCGGATGTAAGTTACATATTGTATCAGTACTTTTGAAACATGTTAACACTATATATAAAATACCTATTTGACCTGACACTGATAAAATGAAATTGAGGACGTCCTGCTCACAAATTCTATAGAAAAAACAAGGCTTGGTACTGGAGATCTTATGCACTGATTACATATCTAAGTACTTATGACTAAGTCGGTACCTGAGTGGATGCAAAACCACCATAAGGATTACGCTGTGATGTTAACCACTTCATGACGCTCAAACCACCATTAAAGTCACCCCTCTCGGCGAATGTCAGCAGGGCGTATGACGTCATCTCGATGTCGATAGCATTTTGGGGTGATGGGGGCTTCCAGTAACGGCGGGATGTAGACACGGTAGTTTCGGGGCGGTGCCAGTGCTTCATTCCATCTACAAAGGTTTGTCAGTTACCTTTCAGCAATATCACAGCGTCCTATACAATATACTCAAGGCCACATTGAAATAGACGCTTACCACCAATAACCAAGATGGTACCCCGCAAATGACTTGCTGGGTATGCCTAACAGAAACACTGTGGGCCACATCGTGGGTGGACAGTTTAGTGTGTCAGAAAATCCACACTGAAGTCCCTTCACAGGTCAAATACCTGGAAAGGACTGGGACTCAACGAATTATTAAAGGAACCAAGCAAAATGAAAACAGGTGAAATGTGGTCTGGAAAATGGCGATCCCTACCCCTCACAATGGCATGAGAGTTCAATGTGTCAAACAGATCGTTGGCTTTGGTGCTGCCAGCAAGTTGCAGGGCATACGTCATAATGGCCAGAGCGTAGTCATCTGTTGGCGTCTGATTCTCAAGGAACTGGACAGCCTTAATTGTTGCCTCACGAATCTGCTGTTGGACATCCTGTGTCATAAAAGCAAATTAGTTCCATGAACGGCATGTGTTAGACAAGATGTTTGTTTACTGTGAATTGTATTCTGAAGTACAGAATATATTTAGGTTTTCCCCAGAAAGGAACGAACTGGCCCTCAGTAACGTATGACTGTTACAGTTGACTGACATAAATTGATAGCCTGGGTCTGTAAATGTTGGTACTTAAAGACTTAGATATCAGTTCTATGTTCAGCCACTAACACGCCCTGACGTGACTATTAACGTTGAATACCTCTGACTTCAGTGTTGAGAAGAGCCATTCATTTATGCACTCACTTACACATGATGATACATGACATATGGCATACCCGTGGAAGGTCGTCGTTCTCGAGAAGGGCGATAAGGACATAAGCCGTCAGTGGTGCCCCTTTTCCAGCTCCTCCCTGCATAACACAATAGAGCATGCCGCGGAGTCTGTGCTTGTTTATGGCGAGAACGTGGTAACCCGTAGGGTCAAAAAAGGCGCTGTAGCAGCCTGGTCAAACTTCATCTAAGACTATTACAAGGCATTCCATACAGGATTCATTCGAGTCTTGACAGTGTGTCTGATTGTTTGCATGAACTATAGGGTACGATATTAAACATAAGAATACTGCAGGTTTAGCTGATATAATGAAGTTTATTGATGAATGCAAGTATTGATAAAAGCTGACTGTATGCTGATGAGAGAGGGTGAACTTCCGTATCTGTTTTATGTAATATCAACATTGCCAAACTTATTTTGATACGAGCATATGAGGTCATTTGTTCATCCTGAAAAATAATTTACAACGATTAATAAATTATTATGAGGTATATTATGATTAATCTCGGTAGATCCAAAGTATTAGTCATTTCCGAAGCCCTGAAAGTTAACTGCCTCTCCACTCACTGCCATGGATTTATGGAGGACAGTCCCCGGTTCCGGGAATGAACCATCCGCATCCTGTCTAAATATCATCCAGTTGATGGCTTTGGTAAGAACTGTATCGTCGATGAAGATGTATGGTTTAGCCTGGTGGAACGTCTTCACAACGAACGCTGTCAACCTGGAAACAGAGTCATCGTGTCATTCCCCAACTCTGCTCATTGCATACGTTTCTATTTCGTCTTCCACAACTCTGACATTGGGTTCTCATACTGTCTACGTAAACCTAGCCCCAGTGTTATTCGTTACACTACTACGCTGGGTCTAAAATAACTTAGTAGGAGGTCGCGTCGGGTAACTTTTGAGCGACAGTCCAATCAAATGCGAAACGGATTTAATCAATCAGACAAAGGCCACTGCTTAAGGTCTGGTGGGACTTACAAAATCTCTCAACAAACGAAAATCCGCACAGCACACTGACATTTGACCAGCAGCATATATACGCATTTTAGGTTCTGTTGATATGGTTACCATTAGCTTATAAGCTGACATCCTTGAATATTGCCAAATATGCTATTTTCAGCCATTGTTTATTCACTGTTGTGGCGTGATCCATGTGCATCACCCGGAAGCCATCTGATTGTTGGGAAAATAGTATTCGGAATTGTTCGGGTATAAACCTTGTGTGGGTGAAAATTCAAAAGGCATCATGATGTGTGAATGTTTACTTTCGCGATTTGGTAAGTTGTGCTCTGATTGATCAATCTTAAAGGTTACCTGACGCTAAAATCCTACTAAAATCTTACACCCAGTGCAGGAGTGTAACGACCAACTGGGGCTAAGTTTACCATATCAACCTACAAAACTCACCACATGCTGCCAGAAGGATCCCTGTCGCCAAAAGCACTGAAGGAGCCATCTATGTGCTGGTAGGTCAGCTCTCTCTGGTATCCTGGGGGAGATGAGTGACATGATTCAGTGACAAGATACAATACACAAATTGGGAAAAACAGCAAATGACACGACCCTTTTCCAACCAATCTTTGACATGTAACAGTAGAGAGAAAAAAATTGAATGACTCTTCACCAATTTATCCAAAGTAGTTAACTAATAATATTAAGCAATGATTACATATTTCTGTATGATACGATGTGTGTGAGTGTGATAGAAAGTGTTACTACAATGAATGGCATGTACATGTAATGCCGACAACATATGTTCATAATGTCAGGAACATACCCAATTCCATGTACTTGATTGCCTTGTCTGTAACGTCTCCCGTCAGTTGATTTGTTGCTGTCAGATAGTTGGTGACAAACACGTCCGGGGCCAGCCCCAGCATCGTCTGCTCGCCACATCCGGTTGGCAGGCGCAGGAGACTGTCCAGACCATTCACAGTTGGGCCCATGAGGTCGCCTATGGGACGAGGTAATATTGTTTCACCGAAAGTCAAATACGTTATTACTGTGTCGGACTACTTTCTGAGTTTCAAAGACGTCCATGAAGTTTCATTTTCTTTCTATTTTAATTTTTCAATAATAAAACAAGAAATTGTTCATGTTTCTAACGAAAGTATTTTTAAGTAGGCGCGTTAATGCAGTTTCTAGTGAATATAGTGAATACAATATGTTGTTATATAATGTTTTTACATAATTATGAAATATAAATTTGAAACCAAAAGCATATAGATACGAAAAAGGAATCACACAAGCGATCCACGAGAGTTACATTCGCAGTTAATATGAAGTGACCAGAATGTATGAATTTCATAACAAACACACCGATGTCACATGGGCATGAATCAGTTAGGAGATGCCATACGTTCTAAAGAAACGATGCTACATACCAACTGTGGTGATCCTAGCTCTTAGTGACCCTGGGACCACATTCTGGGGCAGAGTGATGGGCACAGATTTGGAGAAGGTGGTGGCCTCTTTCAGGTCAATCAGGAGAGGAACATTGTACTCTTTTGGTGTCCCTTCAGGCTGAAGAGAAATTGTGAATACATAAAGGAAAACTGCTTTCTTTCGTGTTCGTTCAGGCTGAAGGGAGATTGTATTTAGGTAGAGGAACATCTTAATATTAAAAAGACATTGTGAATACAGTATTTTACCTACATTCTGTTACTACAGGATGAGGAGGGAAAAGTCATTATGAAAATAAGTATATATTGTACTCATTAGGAGGACAGAAGAATGAATGAAAATGTTTCGATGTTTCTTTACCTCGACCAGGAGCTGTCTCTTGACGGCGTCAGCTGCGAGAGTTGATCGTGCAGAGACGGTCAGGTCGATCTTACCAAGGGTCAGTGGTACGATGGGGAAATATACAGAGGTGGCACCCCCTGCCTTCACCTGGATTACAAAAATAATAGCAAGACTGATCTAATGCCATAATTCTGTAACGTCAAGAAACCAATAGATATGTGATTATAGTCAACGGGATTCGGTGAATTAGTGAAATGATTCACCAATGTAAAGTAACTGTTTAAACCTGTTTAATTATATTATTGGTTACACGACTCGGGAAATACTGAGTTTACAAGGGTCTTAAAGTCCCCTACACCCATTCAAAACACCGTGTAACGAATCTATTACCCTTTGCAGCAACATTTAACAGAAAACATTTTGGCAGAAAACGTTTCGTCACGAGTTTTCGTGAACAATCATAAAGGGAGATAAGTCGGGTTGATTTAGTTTTCAACAAACATGATCGAATTGTAGGTTTTGTTACACAAGCGAAACAGAAACAATTTATATTTACGATATATCTATTGACACAAATAAATAAGAAATTATGGCAACAATTCTGTTTATACTCATAATTGTAATCATCAAACGTAATTTTTAGATGCGATCAGCTCCATTTGAGGTCACGGTCATTCGTGCAGCCCGTGTGGTGTGACAGATGTGACGGGGATGTACGAACCCATTAACCAATTAGAAATCAAGAATATTTTAAGGGTAATAAATTGCAATACATGTACAATACCCACGGCATAACAAACTGTTTGCAACATGTGTTATTAATTATACCGCTATCTGCCCTCACTCACGCTAACAACATCGACTGCTTACCTGGACCGTCTGACTCTGATCTTCCGATTCTGTTCGTTCACGTCTGTTCCCACGGACAACGACATTCCTGTATTCCGCGGACTTGGGAAGAGTCACAACAGCCTAAATAGATGTTGTGTGTATTGAACCCGACTGCATCACACAAGCTTTGGAGCAAAATATCAACACTAGACACGATACCCTTCAGGCCCCCCTAAGTAATTGAAGGAATTACAGCAAATTTGAAGGGATTGTATCTCAAATGTAAACAAACGCAGCCCACTCGCGAAACAATTGCAGCGATATCGGTAATTTAGCGGTAATAACAGAAATACATCGGCCCTATCGGGAGCAATGTCGGTAATACTGGAAACACGATCGGCCATCTTCGGAGATTTTTCGGTCGCGAGCGGAAACTCACGCAGCAAAACATGGCGTCGTTGGAAGAAGCACCCGTCTCGGTGAGATTTGTTTTTAGTTTCTACTATTACATTTTTATACTTATCCATCTTTGACCACCCGTGTTGAATGCGTTTAGGTATGAGGTGTTGTCGGGGCAATAGCTTATGTTTTTAGGAAAAGATAGTCACTCTAGGTGAGCGTCACAAGTCATGCCCCTGTAGTTTGTTTACATCTGAACATCGAAGTCGTGCCGATGATTACGAACGTGCGCCAGATATAACATCATTTTTTTTGTAAAATGTGTTTAAATTTGTCAATTGCACTTCGTAGCAAGAAACATTATGTCTCATAAACTTCTTCATGGCGCACGTTCATGATGTTCGTAATCATCGGCACGACGTCGATGTTCAGATGTAAACAATCTCCAGGGGCATGACTTGTGACACTCTTCTGCAGTGACAATCTTTTCCTAAAAACATAAGCTATTGCCCGACAACACCTCATACCTAAAAGCATTCAACACGGGTGGTCAAAGATGGATAAGTATAAAAATGTAATAGTAGGAACTAAAAACAAATCTCACCGAGACGGGTGCTTCTTCCAACGACGCCATGTTTTGCTGCGTGAGTTTCCGCTCGCGACCGAAAAATCTCCGAAGATGGCCGATCGTGTTTCCAGTATTACCGACATTGCTCCCGATAGGGCCGATGTATTTCTGTTACTACCGCTAAACTACCGATATCGCTGCAATTGTTTCGCGAGTGGGCTGCGTTTATTTACATTTGAGATGCAATTCCTTCAAATTTGCTGTAATTCCTTCAATTACTTAGGGGGGCCTGACCCTTTATCTTTATCGACAAATATTTGCAAAGTTATGTGATACAACAGTCACGTACTTGACACCACCTGTGCATTTTGGGCAGTACAAGCAGTCGGACAGCGAATTAGGCAAAGTGTTCGCAGGTAATGCCTGGGTGTGGGTGCTCAAACTGATGCCTAAATATCAGACAACCACAGTCATGAACAACTCAACCAGCATAACCGCGTACACTTGTACTGCGGTCATGGCATACAGTGTAGAAATTGACAAAGAAAGGCCCATCCAAAAGATGAAAGGATCCCATTCAAAATTCCATTAGCCTAGAGCAATTATTGTCTGGAACTTGGAAAAAAACTGCCATCACGTCATATCCACTACTCACGTCGACGTCCTGGGTGAGGTAGTTGAAGACGATGGCCTGGAGAGCCAGCTGTTCCCCTCGGGTCACGGAGTACGGCAGGTTGAGGCTCACGAAGAAGGGGCGAAATACGCGGATCTGAACACAACACATGGGTAGGATGTAAATACGTTATTAAATGAGATTCAGAACATTATCACTTCTTGGGGGGACAAAGAGTTCCACACTGTCGCATGTCACGGACACAAAAGCCAAACACTTGGAACAGTCGTATTTACTTAAGCGTATTGTGGATTGTATTTAGTCTTGTCCCTGCGTGTTATCGTGATGGGGAAAAATTGCAACCGTCGTGTATTTAGAAAACGACACGTTCAGGGCATGAGGCAGAAACCTGAAAGCCAGAAACAAAACTACTGACGGAGATATTAGGTTTTAAAAGATTCTTGGAGGCGTACATTAGTGACCTACCTTGGCTGAGGTGGGTGCAATTCCCAGGCCGCTCTGAGTGTTGACGGCGAAGGCGCTGGCCACCCAAGACGTGATGGTGTCTGGTACTGTTGTTGAGATGACGGCTTTACCGTCGTCACTGTGGTATGTAATTGTGACAAAATAAGCAGTAGGGGTGCTATCTGCTTTCGACCACTCTCAATCAAAAACTTCCTGCTCCCTCATAATGAACAATGTGTCCAGGTGAAAATGACGTCTTATACTAAAAAAATCGGTCGTGACTAGGAAAGGTTTTATCCATTAACTGTTGGTTTTCTCCAATATATTTTTTCAGTTGTAGTTGTCGACCAGGGCCTAGATTTTCGTAGCTCTCTTAGTGCTAAGACAATGTTAATGTATGTCAATTACGATTATCTTAGTGCTAAGAGAACTTCAAAACACTAGGCCCAGTACTACATTCACTTAATTAACGTTAACAAAAACAACACACGGTAACGCTTCCATTTCCAACATTTACCCCACTGTCTGGTTTTGCCATAACCATGTTTCTGGAAATTCTGTTCTGATTCGTTCCACTTCTTTCAGCCCATCAGCTGAAGTAATTCCTGCATTCTGTCCAACAACAGCAGGTCTTGGTTCTGCTCCTCTGGGACCGTTCCCGCCGCTCCCAGGACGTCTAGCAGCCCCACGGCCCCCAGCGAAGCCAAATTCACAATACTGACAGCCATCTGGATGACGAAGGGTGGGACGAATTATGGAATATTAATTTCACATGTAAATGAAAACTGCAAGGACAGTTGATAAAGCTGTTTACGTCTAAGCATCCGATATCTAAGCTTGCATGTATGTTTACACATAGGTTCGCATATCTTGTCATGATTTCACAATGCCATTTAGAAAGTGGTCAAATGTAACATGTGTCATATTTATGATTGCACTTTCTTAGCAAAGTACAAGTTCTAGCTTGTTCGAATCCCGGATGGGACTCAACGAAAAACGTACTAGAATTTGTACTTTACTAAGAAAGTGAAATCCCAAGTATGACATATGTTATAGTATTTTGTCATGTCTGTTCGCTAGTTGGCATGCTGGCACGCATGTAGGTTGTCTTTAAAAGTCATGTTATTTATGCTGGTGTGCATGCATGCATTTGTGTGCTCGTGTGTGTGAGTTGATTTGTCTGTTTCTATGTGTTTCTAGGCTGGTATGAAGATCCGTCGGTATATACATGTGCCTCATTTATTGCTTTGCATAATGAATTGTATCCATTTGAACTTGACTCGAGGGTGGAAACGTGTTTTCTCCGAAGTATGAAGGTTTCTATTCTACACTATGCAGAAACCGTTCCTTTCTAGACTGTTTCCTAGTGTCGAATGAACCGCTTCCCCAACACCTATCTTAAGCGTTATCTCATGCTAAACTGAGATACATTTATGTATTCTGTTTCGTTACAGTATACTTCAAAATTCAACTCAATATCCTCTAAACGATAAAGAACTCAGCAGGACTTACAGTATCTTTGATGTTGGTATACAAGTGCGTCTGTCATCACGGCAACTCTCGAGTTCTGGAATAAAGTGGACATGCGAAACAGTTTAAGCCCCGGGGAATATATATCCCCATTTCTGTTTCATGTTAAAACGTTTTCGTTCAACACAAAATCACTCGCTGAACTGGTAACATTTTGAAGTTACCAGATCTGATGTCTGGCTGGGGTTTGGGCTTATTTCATACACTGCCAATTGACATCCTTTGGTAATGGGTATTTTGTGGAAAGGTGAGGATCCTGCCTCGCGATGAGCAGGCGTATGGTTTCCCATAAAAATACACATCACCATTCATATTCTTTGAAGGACATGTGTTATATCGACAGTGCTCGTTTAATGTTTTGGTTTTGCTAAAGAAACAGAATCACCTGATACTTTGTCAATGGTTGCCTTATGTATAAAATTGGTGAGATTTCATCACCAACTTCTATTATTAGAAGTGACAATCACGGGGCTAAGGGGCGGTGTAGCCTTGCGTTTCGCTCGTCACGCCGAATGCCCGGATTCAAACCCAAAGGAATATAATATGTGAAGCCCATTTCTGATGTCACGTGACCTCCTACCACACAAAATGATGGACGAGGCATAGGGAGGCGGCCGGGCCCCAACAGTCGACACCCACTCCCCAGGTGCTACTACTTCCTCATGTGTTAAACAATTGCCTATCCTTATTTGGAATATAGACGGTTTAAGGTCAAAAATTAATGACAAAGGATGTATTGATTTCTTATTGAAATTCGACATAGTATGTCTCTTGGAAACATTTCTTGATAAAGAGATAAATATCCCCCGACTATCTGCTTATGATGTTTATGTTGCAAATGCTCGTAGACTAGCTAGTGCGGGTAGACTATCAGGCGGTGTTTACATGCTAATTCATAAATCTATTGCTAAACACTGCCTACACTTGAACCTAGGTATACCAAATGTCATTGGCATCAGACTAGATAAATCTTTGACAAGAATGAGTAAGGACCTTGTACTGCTAGGAATGTATATACCCCCCACTGGCTCTCCCTTCTACCTCACCACAGATCACCTGACAGCCTTAGACGAGGTAGAACAGTGGCTCACACACAACGCAGACGGCAGCTTTGAGACTGTAATGTGCGGAGACCTTAACGCACGGGTCGGGCTTAGTAACAACCCCCCTGAGACAGTTGACCAGCCGGGGATCGACAGAGCAGCGTTTCCCGAGGAGGAAAGTGTACCTCTCGATACGAGAAGCTCATGTGATTTAGCTGTAAATACCTTAGGGAGAAAATTACTTGACCTCTGTTTTACTCATAATTTGTACATATGTAATGGTAGATGCGCGGGAGATAGGGAGGGGAACTTTACTTATATATCAGAAGCTGGTTCGAGCGTTATTGACTATTTCATTGCATCTGTAATTATTCATTTACATTGTGAATACTTAACGGTGCACTCGAGAGTTGAATCGAAGCACATGCCTGTTAGTCTGATGTTAAACTTTGATGCAGATGTGACTGCACCTGTAGATAGCGGTGGTGGTAAGGATAATGAAGGTTCAACTCAATATATATGGAACGCAGAAAAGGAACAAACGTTTCTAGACACACTGTGTGAGCGCCTACCGGCTCTTGATGATTTAGTAGATTTAGTTAATGTTGATGTTAATAACGCACTTGATCTATTTGTCAAACACGTTTTGAAATCGGCAGATGTGTTTAAAAATACACCCTATATCTAAAGGTGGATTCTATACTAGCAGATGTCAGTATGCTAAGCGAGAGGCTAAAAGAGAACTTAGGCGTTATAGAAACACTAAATCAGCCATCAGTAGACGTAAATACTGTGAACTGAGGAATAATTATAAATATGAATGTAGAAAAGCTAAGGTCTCATTTCAGCAAAAGAAAAGTTCTAAGTTAAAATCTTCCATCCATAACACTTCTGCGTTCTGGAAAGAGCTGAGAAGTCTGAATGCTACAAAGAGCCCACGTTGTCCACTAGACAAATCTTTACTGTATAATCATTTTAAAGGGTTGTTCACACCTAGAAATCTAGCTGACGATACCACTGAGAATGATGTTTTCTGTCCTGATGTGAATATTCCTTTAAATGATATTGATAGCTATATTCTTGAGTCCTCTATCACTGATGAGGAAATATGTTCATGTCTTTCCTATCTGAAAAATGGCAAGTCAGCGGGTAGTGATGGTGTAATTACTGAGCTGTTGAAATCATCTAAGCATGTTATTATGCCCTTTTTAAAGGTATTGTTTAATAAGATTTTTGATACAGGCGTTTTTCCCATGGCTTGGACGAAAGCAATAGTTATTCCTTTACATAAAAAGGGCGATCGCAAAAACCCAGATAATTACAGAGGGATTTCAATACTGTGCATGTTAAGTAAATTATATACGTCCATTTTAAATGTCCGCATCAGAACCTGGGCAAATATAAGGAGTAAAATTCCCGAAACACAAGCTGGTTTTAGACAAGGGTACTCTACGATTGATCATATTTTTACTTTACATGGTGTTATAGAAAAATGTCTAATTAAGAAAAGGAAAAAGTTATATGTTGCTTTTATTGATTTTAGAAAAGCCTTTGACTCAATTGACCGTCCTAAGTTATACAAGTGCTTATTCAAATCTGGTCTTCAGGGGAAAATGCTATCTGCTATCATGAGTATATATAGTTCAGTAACAGCCTGTGTTAGAGGTTATAATGGGTATACTGAATATTTTGATTGTCCAATTGGTTTAAAGCAAGGTTGTGTTCTTAGCCCCGTATTGTTTTCCTTTTTCATTAATGGATTATCAGATGACATATCTAGATATGGCAAATATGGAGTGCAGTTATTTCCCGACCTATTAGGAATAATGTTACTTATGTTTGCAGATGATGTTGTTCTTATATCTGATACAATTACAGGCTTACAGAATCAACTTAATATACTGCACAAGTACTCTGAATATTCAAGTCTAGAGGTAAATTTAGACAAGACAAATATAGTTGTTTTTAGAAGGGGAGGGCGCTTAGCAAGGAATGAAGTGGTTTTTAAATGGCCAGCCAATAACAACATTAAGTACTTATAAATATCTGGGAGTTGTATTTTCGTCAACATTCAAGATGAGAAATTGCATCACTGATTTAGCATTGAGGGGCAAGCGGGCCTTAATGGAAGTAATAAGTAATTTAAATGGAATTGGAATAATAGACCCCAGTGTGTACTTCAAAATTTTTGATGCCCAGATACAGCCGATATTACTGTACGGAGCAGAAATCTGGGGAATGCATAGATTTTATGAAAACAGAAAAGGTCCATTTCATAGCCTGCAAACGTTTCTTGAATGTCAGCCCTCAAACACCTACTGCTATTGTATATGGCGAATGTGGAAGATATCCTCTCTATATAAACGCATTGTGTAAAACTTTGAAATATTGGGTAAAGGTTATTCATATGCATGAAGATAGAATCCCCTTGAAAGTGTACAAAATGCAAGTGTATTACGATAACTGTGGCTACAAGACATATGCTTCTTACATAAGAGAAATACTTTTTGCACATGGGTTTGGTTACGTCTGGATGTCCCAGACAGTTGGTGACGCAGCTTTATTTTTAAGTAGATTCAAGACTGTTGCAATCAATATATTTCTTCAATCATGGAACAGTACATTGAATAACAGTTCACGATACCATATGTACCGTGAGTTTAAAAGTCTGTTAACTCCAGAAAAAAATTTATCATGTATATTGGACAAAAAGTTTCGAAATATTTTGACCAAATTCCGATGTGGATTATTAAGGCTAAAGTATAATGAAGGTAGATGGTTGAATGTCGAGGTTGCTGAACGTAGCTGCCCTTTGTGTAATCTAGGTGTAGAAGACGAGTACCATTTCATCTTTACATGTACTGAATATAACGCACTAAGATTAAAATACTTGCCATGTATATATCAGAAACAACCAAACTACTATAAATTTAAGTCTCTGTTATCAACGAACAATGAAACAACTTTAAGAAATTTATGTAAATATATCTATCATGCTTATAAAAGCAGGACAATCAAACTTCAATAATTTTTCTTCAAACCACAGGTGCGTACATTTTAACCATATATTTACATTTGTGTGTATATATGTTTATATCACAATGTTATATTTATAGTGACAAGAATCTGTTAATACAATCCACATGTACCATTGATATGTATACCCTGTAATAATTAACTTATATTTGTAACAATTGCGTATATACTGTATATAGGCCTGTGGCCTACGTACGGAATAAAAATACTTGACTTGACTTGATGTCACCCGCTCTGATATTGCTAATAGCTACGTAAATCTAAACTCACTCACTCAAGGGGGTGAAGAAAGGTGCAATTATTGTTCCCTGGACAGTGGCACGTGAGACAACCTGAATCGAAATCCTCGATTACAATGTTTTGTTTCGTGTGTGTGATGGTTTTGTCTTCACCTGTCTTGCAAAAAGCCATGTATCCAAACCGTGAACCCTGCTGGGGAATCATGTAAGAAGCAGAAGCTTGCAAAGTAGGCATGATTCCAAGACTGATTTTTCATCTCTGAATTATGTTGTTTTACACAGAAAAGATACTTTTCTTACTGTTTACATTCCTTTGTCCTGTAATACAAAATTAAATTGTTCTAGCGGCGACAGTCCGATGTGAAGTACACAACGGGGCTGCTGTACATCTTTTTACTCTGTGATACATTTGATACAATTCCATTCGTTAGAAAACGGTCTATCGGCTGTGGAGCAATGTTACAGAGTAATACGCGGGTCAAAATACAAAATTGGAGTAATACCCGGGTCAGTGGAAGCTATGAAAACCGGCATTTGTCCAATCCGACAAGATGTCAAAACTTGAGAGCATAAAATCTCAGTTCCGCCCGTGGCATGTGCATTTATCATCAGCTCTACAATCCGGTATGTTGTCTAAACCAGATTATTTCTTCAATCAAATAATTCTACACATATACAAAAACAACCGCCAGTAAATCTGCATGTACAGATCAAGTGCTGCAGGGAGGATTGGCGGTGTTTACCGAGTCGAGACTGTTGGCAAGTTCAGTTCATAACTTACGTATACAAATACACTGAGATTACATATGATATATATTATATCTGGCGTGTAGGACGTCGGCTACTTGCCTTGAAGACTTCTCTGGCATCAGATCCACCGTAGTACGTAGAGTATCCCCAAGGCAAAACACCACGGACCCCTTGGTTAATGGAGTTAAAGGACTTGAGTTCGCGGATGACCTACAAGCGGAAAATATTCATTCAAAGAGAGAGAGAGAGAGAGAGAGAGGGAGAGAGAGAGAGAGAGAGAGAGAGAGAGAGAGAGAGAGAGAGAGAGAGAGAGAGAGAGAGACCTTGACCTACCTCAGATTGTGTGATGTCATTTCCGGATTTGAGCAGGAGGACACTCTGGTCTACAGCCAAGAGGTTGACCAGTGACTGAGGGTCAGCAGTAACCTGTACATTGACACTCTCACCAGGCTGGGCAGAGGTCTTGTCCATGGTGATAGAAACCTAGGCATGTTTAAAATCGATGCTTTGGTTTGGCTGAATGAATGAATGAATGAATGAATGAATGAATGAATGAATGAATCCAGTAATGTCGGAGAGTACAGTGAATTATGACGTGAATACAAAGATATGTGATTATGTACATAATAAATAATCGTGCAGAATGTTCAGTGAAGCCTGCAGTCCATGATGTGTTGTACTGAGCAGGGTCGTGTCGTCTGCTAACACCACTGAAGGTACATGATGTTGTTCAATCAACGCTCCCTGTGTGTATTTCACTTAAACAGTGAAATGGACAATATAGTCTTCACGTACATTTGTTTTGTTTTTTATATAAAATGCGGTTAAACACACCAAAGTCACTGAAACAACACGCGTCTGAAACAAGTAACTGAAACAACAAGTAACTGAAACAAGCAGTCTTATCAATCGCAACTCCTGGGCTAAACATTCTTGAAAATAGGATGACCAAAATATTAAAACTGTTATTAAAACGACACTAGCCTGAAAACAGTCACAGAAACCACAGAAACAGCGTAAATCGAAGATAAAAACACATATAAACTACTCATGTAAAATTTAGTATGTATGTATGCATGCATGCGTGCATCTATCAATGTATGTATGTATGTATGTATGTATGTATGTATCAATGTATGTATGTCTTCATGTATGTCTGTCGGTATGTATGTATGTCCGTCTGTCTGTATGTATGTACGACTGTATGTATATGTGTGTGTATGCATGCATGAATGTATTTATTTATTTATTTATTCACTGATTTTCATCATATACTGAAATCGCGAGAATAATCTTTTCAACGTTACGAAGTTGTTGTACAATTCACCAGTTCATATGCGAACAGTACATTTAACCAGAATGGAATATTTTGCAAAACCCAGTACATGTACACTACTGAGACTTTTGATGGATAGTATAGTATACCCAAAAGAACTGCATCAGTGTTGAATGGTCATTTCCTTTTTGTGGCACTCGCCATCGAACAGGAGTGTATACTTTATTCTATCCAGCAGGGTCGAGGCCGCGATCGTCAAGCGAGTAATATGTTTTGGATTAGGGCCCAAACTGATCATTTTCATTTATCATGTTTCATCTGAAGATAAAAAATATTATATTTTTCGCTGTGTTTAGACTACTGAATCAGTTGTACCTTGTTCTGGAATGCGCCTTCGACGTCATAGCTAGCGCTGTCTGTGACGATTTCCCCATCTTCTCTGACGTAATACACAATTATCCGGGCATTTGGAGCCATCTTGGGTGTCACCAGAATGGTAAATGTGAAATCAGCCTGCTGGTTTGCGTTGATGATGCCAGTAGCCACGATGGAACCACGAGATATTACCTGAAATATTAATCTTTTTGGAGGTTTTCATGGTTTCAGTTACATCTGTATACTGAGTTTCCATGCAACTAATGATGAATTAATTTGTTTCGCATAAATCATACAAACTGCATCCACATGGGTATAAATAGGACATACCTGGTACACTAATTCACTGATCGACTCTGTGACTCTGACGGCGAATACAGCGTCATTTCCAGCCTGCAATGAAATCACACACAACATGATAACATTTGCACTGCTGTTATCGGAGGTGTTTCCGACGTTTCCTATTTAGGAGACTATCTGTTTAGGAGACTCCCCACACGAGACACAGTTGAGCCCAACTATACTGATCAGGAAAAGAAACGCAGCAGCACTGTTTTATGTCAAGGTTTTAAATAGTACATATAAACATGAACGCTTACTTTTATAAGATTTTACTTTTTCGAAACTTGTGTTTCTTTTGCTGGTCATTATATTTGGAAGGGAACGAAAACGGCATTTCCACAACAATAGAAGAAAAAAATGTACTAAAAACATGAACAAATCGTGCCATACCGGCCAAAAATACATGCAAATGAGGTTGGTAATAATCGGGTCTTGGGCACTAGCTGCCAAAAGCATGAACAACTATCTAGTCTCCTAGGAAAGGGTGGCGTAGGGTTAAAGCGTTCGCTCGTCACGCTGAAGACCTGGGTTCGATTCCCCACAAGGGAACAACGTGTGAAGTACATTTCTGGGTTTCATCTCGTGATATTGTAGGGATATTGCTAGAAGCGGCGTAAAACAAAACTCATCCACTTCAGTGACACCGAACAGCCAATCGGCAGACTTTAGCGAGCCGTTCCCAGCAACAGATATCAGGGTCCTGTTTTGACGAAATTGTCCTTGTATTGAATGTAGGCTACTTACTGACAGTTGTTGCGACTGCAGGATCAACTGGATGTAGTTGTCGCTTGGAGAGTAACTCTTCTCTATCGATTTGTAAGCACTTACAGGACCATACCACGCCTGAAGAAGAACATGTTACATTTCATTCCAAGCACACCTCGATGACAAAATCAGACTATTTTTGCACCATCCTACCCTATGCTTTTCTCCATTGCAAAAATACTCTATCGATTTAAAGTACGATTACAGAATGCCTTGTACAAAAAGTAATGACATGGTATATTTGGGATGGGATATTGTAAATAAAGCAGAAACCCTTTTATTTATTTTCCTTTGACATTAACGGTAACTAAACGAATATACCTCGAGAGTGACACGTGTTGCATTTGAGGGGACGTTGATCTCAACAGGGACAAGTCCTGACTCGGGAACCGAAAAGATTTCGTCTGGGAGGTTGAAGGATGTCGTTCTAGGAGAATAGTAGTACATGTGCGTTGTCGTCTGTTTGATCTCTGCTGTTACCCGAGTGGATACTCGAAGCTTCTGGCTGCTGACTGGCGCTGGACGCCCGTCTTGTTGCTGGACTTGTAGCTGTGGAAAGGCATTCAATGAATTAAGCCCATCGACCAATTCAGTTTGGGTTCAAGTGCTACTGATAAACAGCAAATGACATCCTCCTATTACTTTCGCCTGGGGTTGGAACTAGCCTGTACCTCCATTCCTAAACCATGCAAGGAATTAGCACATAAATGACAATCGTATATACAGCATAAGCCCAGATCTTTTCCCAAACGTCAGCTTTCCTAACGACGTCTATTACTGGAACATGTACAACATGTTATCCTGACATTTGTTTGTCCATTGGCTCTGTTGGATTTCACTGTCAACTCCAGAGAACAGGCTCACACATGTGCTGAATCAGATCTCAGATACCAGCTAGAAACCTGTCAAAACTAGACACTGATTCCTGAGTAAATAGAACGATTAGTAAAGTTCCCAATGTTATTTCCTATTAATCACATGACGATCATGATCGCGTTTGAAAAAGTGTCTTTCTGATGATCTTTTTCTTGCCTTGTTAAGAGCAGGGCTGGGACATTATGAAGGGATAGGGGTGACCATACCTGGCGTAGTCCAGTAGATACTCACATAGGCGATATACTGGAGTCCAGGTTTGAATGTGCTGGGATCAGAAGGTGAGAAGGAGAGCTTCACGGCGTCCTGATAGATCCGAAGCTTGCTGGAGTCGTTCATTGTGATCCCAGTCAAGTCCTCGGTCACATTAGCTGTCACTTGGATCTCCCGCCCTGACAGGCCGTAGGGGAAAGACTTCTGCATCGGCGCCAGTGGGATGCTTACTTTGGTCTCACCATCAATCTGAAGAATTGGATTGGTGAATGCAGACAATGACAGCAAGGATACCAAAGCGGATTCGGGTAAAACGTTACCGTTTACTAAGAAACTATAGCACTGTCATAAAGCGATGCTACAGTGTTTAGTAAGCTATAACACTGCCATAGACTATTTGCAAACCTGGACAAGACGATACGACAGAAACAAAGTACACCATTAGATCTGTGGCAACTACTACAATCCTCTCTTCAATTCGGGGGGTGGGGGGTGGGTGAGGTAACGTTTTAACCTGATGGTTAAAGTGTTCAATGGTCACGTCGAAGACCCGAGTTCGATTCCCTCGAGGGTACAATGTGTGAAGTTCATTTCTGGTATGCCACACCATGATTTTGTTTGAGTCAAACTAAACTCACTCACTCACAAATGTACCATTTCTATCCACATAAGTTGTAGGAAACCAATGCCCAAGAGACCCAAATAAACCGTCATTTTAATCAATAATCCTTGACACCATTACTAGACATCACGTATATTCACCATTACTCTCGTTTGAGATGATACCTCCCTTAGATTTGTTCAACTTAACAGTAAATGTAACAATTTGATTCCAAGTGATTTTTTTATGTGTAGAATGGAATAGCAGCCAGGTCGAAGATGAATACCATGTTTTATTTGTGTGTAAGCACTATCGATACCTGCGACACAATTCTTTCAAACTTATGCACAGAGTGTAAGGTATAGGGTATAAGGAGCAACAATATAAGATAAATCTTCTACATTCTAGGAAAGAAGATATTGATACCTCTGGTGTTCGTTTTCTGAAAAGATGTTTTTTACATACAGACAGCAAACGTGACAGGTATGTAAAGTTTGAAAGTATGTAAATGTACTGAGGGTCGTTTGGCCTAAAATGCTGGGTAAACTGTCTGCCTGTCTGCCTTAACACACCTTTATCGGTTAATCATAATGACCAACTTACCGTTATAAGTGCTGTGTTTGGATCCTGTGTTTGCTGTCTGCTATTTCTGCATCAAATCTTAGGATGTTCCGTGGCTACTGGGTAGCTTCATGCGGAAAGAGTTGGTTTAATTTTTCTCCCCAAAGACCCGTGTTCGAATCCCCTCATGGGTACAATGTCTGACCATTTCCGATGTCCCTGTCGTGATATAGTTTGAATATTACGAAAAAAACGGCCTAAGCCTAAACTCACCCACAGGCGTTATCTCGTCATGGTGTACGTATGCGTGATTTAAATGCAGTAACTGTTGCTTACCGCCACCGTCTTCTTTATAACCGGCTCCTCATCACCGTTCCATCGACCGTAGAAATGTACCAGCTCTGCCACGAGGTTCACTCTTCCTTTCACAGGCTTACCATATGTGTACCTGGATAGACAGCCATCATAGTCTCATACCAACAGAACGTGTATATACATAACGCCCATGCCCTAAGAATTCTTAGCTTTGACCGTAGCCCGTTAATGTGCTTAGAATGGGCTTAAGAAGTTCGTAAAGCTAAGAATAAGACCCGACATAATGTCGAATAGTACAGTAACTACTACTTTTATAAACAAAGTATGGACGGACAAACAAGCGAGCGAGCGAACTGACTTACTTGGCTTTAACTGTAGCAGTGATATCGTTGTCAGTTTGAATGAGAAATGGAGGAAGTTCAACTGTGACTTCAAACTTTGGCAAAACTGAAAATATGAGTTAATCAGGCTTGGATATTTGACAGTGACCTAAATTTTGCAACTGTTAAAAATACAAAACGTTAGATAAATTTATTTCAATTCAAACAAATGTACAGTTTTCCCAAAGGTTACAGAGAAAATCATACCTTAGTTTCCTAATACTAATAATAGAATTTTAAAATAGGTGTTACATTATGTAGTGATGTACTCCGTATAGGAGGCACCACTTGCAGAAATAAGAATGAACCTCACTACATCAAGAGTTATTTCCCCTCGTGTAGCAGACAGAGCAGACTTGGTTGACAGAGCAGACTTGCCATCAGAAGAGAAAAGAAAGGTGGTTCTGGATGAATTGTGAATGGGTTGTGACCAGTGTAAAAAGGTTCGCTGGTAAATGTATAATACTTATCAGTCCAACTCTGTGAGGTTTAATATACTAAAATAGAGAAAGTTGTTTAACAAACTAGCATAGTTTTGACACAGCTCTCTTTTTGTTACGAGGGAGGAGTGCAACGGGGAACAACCAGGTGAAGAATATTCAGTCAGGAGTTGGGACTGATGACAATACAGAGACAGGGAGGACAAGGGAGTTCACCACTACAGCTGACAACTTGGTCAGATTCTGAGAAGGAAAACATTGAAAAGCGTTGAGGATATCAGAAATGCGTCCTCAGAAATGTAATGAAATCACAAGACGAAGGTGTACCTGGGTGATAAAGTGCGGAATTCTCTCACCATTGAAAGAAGATGCAAAAAAGGAAGACGTTGAAGCTGGAGCATGGCTCACAAAAATCAAGATTGGGCTAATGTTTTTTTTCTGATGACAGGTCTGGCTGGCTTTTTCCGATTTGTATGAAACAACAGATACCGTGAAACCAAACCATCATCCGACATTTCACATGTGCTGTGGGATATCATCACCTGGAGTGACGACGTTGAGTATTTTCACTGAACATCTGACGAAGGATCTCTATGTTGCCAACTTAAATAACCACCGTAACGGCCCAGGCACTGTATGAAAATAATCGGGTTTTCCAGCATGAAAACGACCCAAAACATACTACGGGCTACACAAGATAGTGGCTGTCGGACGAAAATGGTCAAGTTTTATACTGGACCCGCTACAGCTCCATCTTAAATTGAGTGCGGGGCTAATGAAGGACAGAACAAACCAAACAGGACTAGGAAATATGAAGAAAGAAGTGGTCGAATATTGGCATACGATTTTTCCTGCAATCTCTGATCGGTTGTGAACCAAGGCGTATTCAGCTGAGTATAGCAAAGAGGTCTCACAAGTGCTGGAAAGACACATGTCTCAACATATTCATTAAAGTAAACGTTCTCCGGTTTATATTATATATCTATTAGATATTTCCCGAACAACTTTTGAATAATTTCTGGGAATGCCATAATCGTCCTTCATTTTCCTTATACACGTAATCACCCGTGAAGGTCACGGGTAGAACAGGCCTTGAGCAACCCATGCTTGTCGTAAGAGGCGACTAACGGATCGGGTGGTCAGGGTCGCTCACTTGGTTGACCCATGTCATCGGTTCCCAATTGTGCAGATCGATGTTCATGTTGTTGATCTCTGTATTGTCTGGTCCAGTCTGGATTATTTACAGACCGCCACCATAAAGCTGGAATATTGCTGAGTGCGGCGTGAAACTGAACTCACTCACTCACTATACGCGTAATCGATAGCTCACCATATTCAGCAACAGTGAACACCTTTTCTTTGGATTCTTTCTGTAAGAAATAGACGTTCACATAAGCAGTATACAACTAATATTGTTGCACAATGTCGTAATAGTTTTTATATACTACTCAGCAGAAGTTAAGAACAGACCATCTTTCAAATGATTATGAATATACAACAGCTATCATGTGTTGCAACGTCACAGTTGTGATTCTACTTTAACTTGCTTTGAGTGGTATAAGTCTTTTGAAATATATACTGGAGTTTAGATGTTAAAGTTTTAATGTTATAATATGAACAGGACGTAAGAACAGTTGTTTTATTAACTTGATGTTATGATTTAATGATTTTCTTATATATGAGCTTAATGTGAGAAGAATTCACTAAATCACAAAGGTCATGAAATTTTGTTGCGGATCTTGGTACATACAGTATTACAATCCTTCCCTGTATACGGAGTTTGAAATGTAATATTTTGAATATTCACCTCATGACAGAGGCATCTGCTACAACACTCACACTCAATCCCAACAACACTTACACCCGCGGTGACCTTGATCTTCCAGTCACCGAGTACAGGTTGGCTGGCGATGGGGAGGTAGTTGGTGATGACGCCGCTAGCGTCCTGCAAGCCCACCCACTGCTTGATCTTGTTGGAGTTGGGGTCCTAACAACACATAAACAAAATAGGTACTAACGTCGACTTTGCAGGGTATCTATACCCAAAGTGAATTGCCCATTTCTAAAAAATAAGTTGTAAACCTTTTACAATTGTATTCGAACATAGAGTGAGTAAAGTTTTACACGGCTTTTAGCAATATTCCAGCAATGTGATGGTCTCCTTATATGATAGGAGGACGCCTGGGCTTCACACATTGTACCCATGTAAGGAATCGAACCCTCGTCTTCGGCGTGACGCTTTAACACTAGGCTACCCCACCGTCCCTTCAAATGTATATAGAATGATGTATTGGTACAATGTCTATTGACATAGTGTATTAATTGCAGTATGCTTAATTTGGATTGCAACAAAGTGGGTGAGTGAGTGAATGAATGAGTTGGGTTTTATGGCGCCTTTTGCAACACAACAAAGTGCACGGTGCGGACTTATAAGATGTTGCTCACAAATATGTCGATGTTCATGGTGCCGGTGTACAGCTTCATGTCGGGGAACACGGCAAGTGCCCGGAAATGTACTGAAATGTGAAAAAGATAGTACTTATATACAACACGAATGTACTTACACACCTTAGAGTGATCGTGCGGATGCTATAACTAATTTACCTATCAAAAGTACATTTGGCCAGTACGCATGATTAGGATTGCCCGGCTATATAAATGGGTTTTTACTGAAGGAGAAGAAAACTGGACAGTCGTATAATGACTTGAAATTTGTTGATGCGTCGCGTCGCCATGGCAGCAAAACCTTTCTTCAGATTACATCTACAGTAAATTTTTTCCCCTAGAATATTGATTTACCAAAATAATGACTTTGTTAACAATTTAGTTTCATGTTTTGCATGTTAAACCATGTTTTACACTTACCTTTTTTTACACCTGCAGTTACCTTCCATATATAATGAATTCTGCCCAGAAGGTGTTTCGCAGTGGAAGAGAGGCGTAGTCTCATAAAGCGGAAACTAGGTCACTCGATCTTAGTGGAAATGCTATAAAGAATCTGTGTTCTACCGATAAATAGTAAAACCAAAGATCGTATACATTACTTCGTTTTTTCAGTTGAATAGTACCATAGATATGACTCTAAACAAGCGTCACCTGTTTGACCAGCCTTATACATGGCCTTGTCGGTCTGGATGAAGATGGACATTCCCTTGCTACTGTAGATCAAGGTCGTCTCGTTCTTGAATCTCAGTCCGCCACGACCCGTCACTTTCAGCTTGTAATCTCCATATTTCAGATTTCCTGGCACCTAATGAGATGTATTAATAATAGTGCAGTAGACATTAGGTATTTAGTTGGCAAAATGTGTTCACACATAAAGCATGACATGACTGTTGAAACAGAGATGGATGAAAAATCCGAGTGGTGGACCAATTGAAATTATGCATATATTGACAAGACGACAAACTGTAACATTTTCAGAGAATATGTAGTTACCTTCAGTGTTATACCTTCGGGCTGATCTGAAATAAGTAAATTTTATTAAATGTAATACATGATAAAATATTTTATGGCGCTTCAGTGATTTCTCTTTCCTATTACCTCCCCTACATCGTCAACTTTGCTATTCCCTCAGATGGTACATCCAGTGTTATTCCCCCCTTTCTCAGTCTCTTTAGTGCTTAGTACCCACGCAGCACGGTTTCAAATTTCCTCAGATTCTAATCCATTTTTTCCTGCAGCAAAAGTTTCATTTATTAATTTGCAGTGTTTCATTATGTCGGGAAGAGGCTCAGGGACTAAGAGGAGAAGGGCTTCTCAGAGGAAACAGGCTGGGGTTGTTGAGAATAGTTGTTTGCGAGCTGCAGGCAACGTCCCGCAGCGCAAGAAACACCGGGGAGCTACCAAGGTCAAACCTGGGAGCAGCGCTACATCGCCAGGTGAGTATAGGCTACCCTATATTTCCCAACAAAGCGATGTGAATGATAACATTTCTTCAACCCCTGTCAGGATTAGCTTTCCTCATGAGGATATGTGTAGAGAGCCAATAAATCCAAATGTCGTAGACCTGCATGCGGTTGACATTGACAACATGGGGTCACGTCCTACTTGCGCTCAAGTGGCGAGCGATCCAAACAACACAGAGTTGGGGATGGAAAGGCAAATTCATGAAATAAATGCAGCAGGTTATTTGGGGTTACCCTCCGTTAGCATCACGTCCCATACAAACGAGGACGTCACTCCTGTCTGGATGTCAACAGATACGGAGAGAGTACGTACCCCAGAGAGGAAAAAATCACCAGGGGAGAATACGTTGATTTCAATCCGCTGCTTAGAGGTGCACAGTAGGATGCCTTTTCAACTCAATCAGAGGTATTGACAATTAACAGCCTAGGTCAAACTGAAATTTCAAAGTCACAAAAACAGAAAGAAATCAGGAATATTAACGACTGGACCACAGCCTTTACAATCTTTGCTGGCGGCAGCTGCTTAAATACATGCATACGATTCGCATGTCAGTGTCAAATAGACTGGATACGTTATGACAGTCAGTTTAGATTGTACCAAGCAAGACACCCAGAACACTCATGGGTTAACATCAGTTCAGAAATGTGGATGCTTTACATGTAGACAACAGCACCTGGAGTAGCAATAGGTCATCAGAGAGACAGTGAGACAATTCACCATAGTTTCCCAGGCGCCCCCAGGAGACACACCAACAGCTGCTGGGACTACAACTAACGGTCTTGCAGTAGACCTGATTGCAAGTACATGCACACATGTATCACTTGTAATGGCAAACACCCTCAAAAATCCCGTTTTCGTCAGCCAAGAAGTCACAATAAGGGAAACAATACCCAAGGAACAAGCAGTCAGAACACCGCTGGACAGGGGCTGGACACTAATTAACACTGAGAACCTAAGGCAGCTGTGTTCAGGCTACCCTGACACTGCTGCAGCTGCAGTGCTAGTATCTGGGTTTGCTATTGGTTTTTCTCTCTATTCCAAGGGCCCTCGTAAATCGTCAGATTGTCAAAATCTTAAATCAGCTGATGAGCTTGCAGAATTTGTTGAGAAACAATTGAAAATAGAAGTAGATATGGGAAGAATCGCTGGACCTATTGATTTCCCACCTTTGATAATTTAAAAATATCACCTATTGGCGCAGAACCTCATCATCTATCCCACCAAGCGGGAAACTCAGTGAGTGATTACATATCGGACCAAGGTGCAACTGTTCACTACACAAAATGTGACAAGGCGGTACACATGATTCAGGAGCTGGGGGAAGGATGTTATCTTGCAAAGGCTGTTATATAAAGCGCCTTTGGGTTCTTACCAGTGTCACCATCGGATTTCAACTTGCTTGGTTTTAAATTCCTAAACAAATTTTACTTTGGCGAGTGTCTACCAATGGGATGCAGAATAAGCTGCGCTCATTTTGAGAAATTTTCCACGTTTGTTGAATGGGCTGTGTCAAATAAAGTAAAGAGGGGAAAAATGTTCCATTACCCGGACGATTTTCTATTTGGAGGCAGAAGAGGCACAAATGTATGTTCAAAGGTTTTGGAAGTTTATAGGGAAGTGTGTTTTTACCCGAATGTCCCACTGACTGAAGAGAAAACGATCTACCCCTGTACATCCATCATGTTTTTGGGGTTTACAACTGAACACGCTGACAATGACGGTGTCTATCTCACAAGAGAGGATACAGCAAGCAAAACGTCTTCTTTATGACACATTTGGGAAGCAAAAGTTAAGTAATTTGTAATGCAGTCACAATTAGGGCTACTGAAGTTCTTCTGTAGGGCAGTTTACACGGGTAGAACTCTCCTTCGGAGGCTAATCAATTCAATGTGCGGCATCACCAACAAACATCACCACATTTGCATTACCAAAGAAATAGGAGAGGATATATTTGTGTGGCTCTACTTTCTCGACAATCACAATGGTGCAACTATGTTTCTCAATCAACAATGGGAGAGTAACGAACACTTGAGTTTGGACACTGATAGTGCCGGCAGTATCGGTTTGGGGATATACTTCGACAAGACAACGGCATACCATGGGTTATACATCAGATATATATGTGTCCTTGAAGCTCTTGGGAATAGAGCTGAAGAATAAGAAAGTATAGTATTCCCAGAAATTATTGAGAATCATGTTGCGTCATGTAAGTCATTACGTTTATTAACTTCTGGCGTTTTACTTACTTAAACATGTTAAAACATCATCCTTTTACAGTCTCAGTCTTGTTTTAGTACTTTGTTAGACCTCCTCGCTCAGCAATGCATGCCTGAATACGCCTAGGCACACTACCCATCAAAGTTTGTAGGTAATCGTGTGACAGGGTATCCCAATATTGGACCACCTCGGCCTTCATATCTTCAATATTTCTCAGTCCCTTTTGGTTTATTCTGTCCTTCATGACTCCCCACACAGTCTCAATTGGGTTTAGGTCTGGGCTGTAACTGGGCCAGTCTAAAACTTGAACATTTACGCCCGACAACCACTGTTTTGTGTAGCGCGCAGTGTGTTTTGGGTCATTATCATGCTGGAAAATCCAATCATCTTCATACAATGTTTGTGCTGTCGGAAGAAGGTGACCATTTAGAATGTCAACGTATCTTTCTTTTGTCACATTTCCCTTGAAAACACACAATGGCGTCACTCCGCGAGCCGATATGCCACCACATGTGAAACTTCGGGCTATGTTTTGGTCGCTGGTAGATAGGTTTGACAGTATCTTTGGTCCAAATTTTCACACAGTTAGGGAAAAGCCAAACAGAACTTTCATCCGAAAAGAAAACATTAACCCAATCTTGATTTTCATGAGCCCAACACCAGTTTAAACGTTTTTCCTTTTGTGCATCTTTCATCAACGGCGAGGGAATTCCATGTTTTTCACCCAATTAAGTCTCTGTAATTCCTGCCTAACTGTTTCATTGCATACTTGAGGACTTCCTCTGCTAATCATTTCATTTCTGATGTTCTCAACACTTTTCAATTTGCCCCTACTCACAATCTGCCCAAGTCTTCGGCGATCCACAACACTGAATTTCCTAGGCCGACCTGCCCCTGCTTTGTGCTCTATCCCGGTTCCTGTTTGAATATTCTTCAAAGTTCTGTATACTGTAGACAGAGGAATACCATGTCTACAAGCTAACACTTTAGCATCAGCCTCACCCCTTTCAAAATCATCTAGAATGAGCTTTCTTTTCTCTCTTGCTGTAAATTCTGCCATGTCAACACAGGAAGCCGCCTGCTCAGACAAGGGAGATAACTCTTGACGTAATGAGCTGCCTTCTAAGCCTTCAAGAGTTGTCTCCCTTATTTAGTATGCTTAGTGCATAGTGAAAGCCCTTTTTCCAATCTTAGCATCATTAGAAAAAAAACAAAGATTTTCTCAATAATTTCTGGGAACACTGTACAGTGTTACTCGGACAATCAGTCTATGGTAGCTATCATCAACAAGTTCACATCTCGTTCTCCCTTGGTGATGCGTATTGTTCGGAAACTGGTGTTGTTATGTCTGAATCACAATATATTAGTAAGAGCGGAGTATATTGAGTACAGAAAGAACATTATAGCAGATTCTTTGAGCAGATTAAGATTTCATATTCTTCGACAGTAGGTACCCCATACTCTACCCATGGCGACATCACTACCAGAGCAGTAATGGAATTATCCATGCAGAGACCCATCGTCTGATAAAAGCAATCAGTTTCACACAATACCAACATAGCCTACAAAACAGTTAAAGGAATGTAAATCTTTCTGTGACCATTTCAAGTTGTCGGCAGTATTGCCAGTCTGTGTCAGTCATGTCAGTCATTACACTGTCTACCTCTCACTCAAACGCCGGGCATCAAGTACCATTGCACAACATCTGTCAGCTATTAGCAGAACGGTATCTCAAGTCTTATCAGGACCCGACAGATCATTATGTCATACAGAAAATGACAGGAAATTCTATCAGGAAACAGAACCCGGGTAAGGATACACGAGCACCAATTACCATGCAGATTTTACCACGAATACTGGATGCTTTGCAACAAGTATGTTACACAAGTATGTTACAGTAGCATTTTTTGGTTTCTTACGAATTGGTGAAATCCTTCCTGGCTTCCCAGAACAGACCGAGAAACCTCTGTATTTATCAGGCCCTTTGGTTTATACTACCTCAATTTCAGTAAATATTCGCTACTCCAAAACAGATCAAGCTGGGAGGGGTTCAACACTGCGAGTATTAAGATACGTCTTGTCTGTCCAGTGTCAGCGATGAAGCGGTATTTGTCAATAAGGTCAAAGGGAGGCAAATATCTCTACAAGCACTTTAATGGTGAACCTGTCACACGATCTCAGTTTAACGTAGTATTGGCAAAGACAGTCAAGTTTGCTAAACTCGACTGAAGACTTTACAAATCACACAGCTTTAGAATTGGTGCAGCATCGTCAGCAGCTACAATCGAAGTACCCGAGGATACAGTCAGGCAGTGGAACAAATCTACATCTCTGCTGCCTATGCCAGTTATATCCGTACGTCATGGTACTGGTAACTATCGTAGTATTATCTAGCGAAATCTTAATGAACATATTCAACATTATTGTTTCTTTGTTACATCTAGGCAAGTTTGCTTCAGAAATCTGGATACTGGAATCTTCATATATCTACTGGGCTCATAAGAGGGCAGTTAGACGACCAGTAGGGCGCTGTCTGGTACTACAAGGGCTTGTAACACCCTTGAGCAAGCGTGGACTGAAATAGCAGCATTGTGCATACGATGATAGAGCCATAATATCAGCATCCCTAAATTGTAATAAATTGATCGCGCCCTTGTCATCCAAATTTAGGTTTTTGTTATTCTTTCCTTCCCTGGCCTCACTGATACTTGGCATAAAGTAAATCACAAAGTACAAGAAGTAAGTTGAGACAGAAATGTATATTATGCAGTTGTGACAAAAAGGGTCAGCACTATAATTTCCATGTTCAGTTCCAACAACGTAATTCCAGAATCAGTTTCTATCCTCCTAGATGCACGCACCTTGCCTCACAATACCACTTGCGGAAGCGACGGATTGTGTCCCTTTCATTATCGTGGCCTTGACATTGACGCCAGAAGTGGCTTTGAGGATGTTGACGCTGATCTCAAAGTCCATGCCCGGCCTGATGGTTGTTGGAGACAGTACCACATAGGAACTGAAAGGGACAGGACATTCTTCTTGTCATTTGGAACATCAATTATCAAGACGACTACTGGTACAGATTCCTTTATACAGGGATCGTATACAGATCGTGTTATGATGATGATGATGATGATGATGATGATGGAAAATGATAGTAAATACGTAGAACAATCGATGGTAAGGAATGAAAGCCTGCCAAGGATGATTTTGATACAATGAGTTAGTTTGCCAGTCATTGGCTAGTCCAGCTGTACCCGAACGCTCTTTTCAGTATGATCGATTTCGAGTAATTCACATGCAGCACGCAACAACGGTGAGTAAACAGTCGCTGTTGTTGTCAGTATTTCAGCATGTCAACTTGTGGAAATATTACCTAATGGTAACTATGTCATCAGAAAGCCCTTTGCATATATACTGTGTTTTATGCTGATTTATAAGTCCCGCCGAACCTTAAACAGTAACTATTGTCTGGATTCGTTAAATCCTGTCAGCCGTCTCGGATTTGATTGGACGGTCATAGGGCACTCAAATTAAACGCCAGCTGACGCGACTTTCAATTAGGATTTGTTAGCCTTAGTACAGCAGTGAACAAATACCACTGAGTTTACTTACTTCACAACATATGGGCAGTGAATTTTTAAAAAATATATTTGATTGATAATATTATCAAAAATATTTGTAATCATAATACCTGACAGTGACATTATATTTACTTTTTAATGTCATCTTGTATCATTCATTGAAATGTGATACATGAGTTCCTATCCGTCATGTCTTCACAGTGTTTCTTATGTACGAGGCTGTTTACCAAATTTTGACCAATACTTTTCAAGGCAATAGGTTGAACAAACCTTTCTAACTTCAAATTCTAACACTGCTGTAATTCCCGAAAAAGTATGAAATGTCATAATCAAATTTTGCATTGCACCTTTAGTGTGGAAAACAAATTTGAAAACAATCCAAGCAATTGTTTTCAAGTCAGTGTTGAACAAAACGTCTTCGGACGAACGGACTGAATGCCTTGGCATAACTAATTGGTTTTCTTTATATTAATTGAAATTTTATGTGAATAAGTAAAATAGATTCTTTTGTGGCAGGTTTGAAGTTTTAAACCGAAAACTAACGCGCGCACCAGTCAACGAATGGTTGAACACGAAAGTAATAACTTCTATGTATATTGTGTGGAAACCAGGACTGAATAATAAGGTTCATTATCTACCATGACTGCTGCTAATTCGGCAAACGTTGAACACTTGAACACTGAAATACTTTTATAAAATACCTTAGATATAACAGTGATTTTCATCATTACTTCGCATGGGGAAGCAGTAAAGACAGGTGTTTATTGACACCATGGAAACAGTGTGACGTTTTTCAAGACCAGGCGAGAAAGCTAAATGCTTGGAGACGCAATGAGCGCAGTAATCCTGTTAAAATGTCAGATACTGTGTACACACAAATCCCACTTGTTCATAGATGAATCGTGCTTCTTTTCTGATAGCCACATCAATATGATGAAACCAGAGCTAACTTCAGCACAGGATTTCTTCCGGAAGAGGTAAATCAAGTTCACCTCTCCCTTTCTTAATTGTACTGGAAAAAATGGACTTTTCGAAATGTAACTGAGTTCATTTTAGTCAGTCTATGAGCATTCTGCTGACGTTGACAGAAAAGGTCAAGAAAAAAAATTCACCAACAGCCCAACCAGGAAATGTCATCCGGCAGCTCCCGAATTCTAAACACAGTAATCTTGGTATTAATTCAGGGACACGCTGTGCTTACCAAAACGTGTAACTGTCAGCGATAACTACATGCATTTAATTTAACTCCGTGGTACATACATAATCAGGTCAGATAAACTAGTAGGGTGTACTGAAGTTAATATTGGGGTGTACTGTTAGCACAGTTGGGTGTACGGAGGGTGATATTGGGGTGTACTTAGGGTGTTAGTGGAGTGTACTGAGGTGAATAGTAGGATGTACTGATGCGAATAGTGGGATTTACTGAGGCGAATAGTGGTGTGTGCTGAGGATATGGTGGGATGTACCATTTAGCTGTATTGAGGTGTACAGTTGGGTGTATGAAGGGTGATAGTGGGGTGTACTGAGGAATAGTGGGAGGTGCTGAGGGCATAGTGGGGCCTACTGAGGGCATAGAGGGGTGTCCTGAGGGTCACAGTCGGGTGTACTGAGACAAATAGTGGGGCGTACTGAGAATATCGTGGGATGTACCTAGTGGCTGTACTAAAGTGAATAGTGGGTTGTAGTAAAGGTGATAGTGGGGTGTACTGAGTTTATACTGGGGTGTGCTGAGGGGATGGTGGGGTGTACTGAGGGGATGGTGAGGTGTACTGAGCAGAGCTGGAGATAGCTAGGGTATGTTTTACAAAATAGTTATGATGCAAAATTCCCTTAATTTTTTTGCTGTATAGATATTGATTCAATAGCAAAATCCGGGAATGCAATGTATGGTTAAAACAAGGTCACGATGGTAGTCTGGTGGATCATTCGCATGTCACAGCTATCGCCCGGGTTCGATTCTCGACTGATATCATGTTGGAACCCCACCTGTGTTTATACTGGGATGCTGGTTAAAGCGTTTGTTCGTTCCAGGTTTGTTTCCCCACACGGACACTATGTTCGAAGCCTATTTCTGGTGTTCACTCGCAGTCGTAATGCTGGAATATTGCTGAAAGCGGTGTAAAACCGTATCCACTGGATCACTTGCTCAGTGTGAGTGCGTGAGGTTTTAGCAATATTCCAGCAATATCACGGCGAATACTACAGACATTTGCTCCACAAGTGGTGAAGTATACGAAGAGAGATGTCGAACTCACCCACACTCAATGGGACTACGCGTTCGAAAACAAGCATGGCAAAATATACAAGCCAAGCCCACCACCACTAGACGATCAATAATATGCGTACTTACTTCGTTGCGGAGGCAACCCCAAGGAGCGCTAACAGAAAGAACTGTAGCATCGTGGCGACCTGAAGGATTAAACAAAATATCGGCTTAACACGTAAGATTCCCGACACTGTTCCCAATTTATGCAAACTACCTTTCAATAACACTGACGTTTGTAAACACATAAAGACAAAACGATACCGTGTAAGATAAGGAAACATAACACCACCTAATTACAAAACCGAGTTCAGCGTTACTAAGCAGTTTGTGTTTGTCTAATGCACGCCTTAAATTGTTATTCCGGGACACGTTTAACATGTTGATGTACGATTATCACTGTTGCTGTCAGTGTGATTGAGCATCTTCATATAAAATGATAGTTACTATATGTGTCTGTTCCTTGTGTGACGTCAACTTTAAGTCCAGTGATCAACACACTGAGCATCAGTCTACTCATCTGGTATACAATGACACGTGTCAACCAAGTTTGACCACCCGATTCCATTTATCGTTTTGTACGACATGCATGGGTTACTGAAGACTATTTCTAACCGGAACCTTCACGGAAGGAGCGTGCAGAAGTTTCAAGTGTCAAATACCCAATGTTTATGACGTGCATATTTTCCTTGTGATTTAAAGAGGAATTTAAACAAAAGAGACGAAAGAGTCTGTCATACCAGACTTAATAGAACAGAATATTTTCACAGAAGATGTGTATTTACCAGTATGGTACCATATTTTCTGAATGGGCAGTGATAAGCTGTAGGTTGTTGTTACTTGAATTTTAAGATTGAAATACAGACCTGTTATATGTAGGTTATGAAAAGAATTAGGCAAACACATTAAGACCAGTTTATTGCATGTGAAGATGCAACATGGTCTGAATCACTTCACTCTCCTCGGCCTTGTGAAAAGTAGTTTTGATGAATACTTAGACATTAGGTTAACAGATTATCTGAAGCAAGAGAATATGTATCCCAATAACACTTGAAAACAATCATGTATAACCTCGGCCTTATTTTTGTAACTTCAAATGATTTAATAATAATAAGGCCACTTGTCCACGCCGAAGTGACATACAGCATTATTCCGTAACCAGCGTTCCGTAACGTTAACTACTTTGTGCCTACATTTAAGAATGGCGTTAAGTTATAATGTATCAAGAATAATTGGAGTAAATAATAAGGGCATGAGGTTTATGTAAATATGAATAAATTCAAAATCACCTTATTCCACAAATATCAAAGTTCTCACCTTGACAAGTCAGCCCTTATCACGTCCTCGGCAAAGGAATTGTTTCTTATATAGTGTGGCCACAGTTGAGCAAATTACCACTCCAACATGGCAGGTGCTGTTAATCTATTCCATGGAGGTAGACATGCACTTAGGTGACATTTAAACAAGCCCGGATCTACAATAGTAAATATTCCCGAGCTTCCTTGTTGAAAACCTTAGCTGTGCATTGGCTGGATATTTTCAGGTACCTGTTTTTTCATCGTAACCATATGAATGTTAATTGCTGAGAGAAAAAAAAATGAGAGAGAAAAAAAAACTAATTTGGGGTTATTTGGTCAACTGGCATAACTCAATCATAAACTGGAGAAGACAAATTGTCTTTTAAACCTGTGTTGCCTCCCTTGGGGTTATGCTAATTATGATGCTTAGTTTTCTTGGTGGATGATTGTCACGGTCGTCCAACACTGAACAGACATGCTGTGGTGTGGCCTGGGGCTCGTCTATGTGTGCCCTATCATGGGGCTATCTGTCATCACTGTATCGTTACAGCTCCACTGGTACGGACGTAAAGCCATAAACAGAAATAATTGAGTTCTGTGACGAAATCCAGTAAATACATGTGTGTATTAACCTGATATCTAAGTCATCGATATTGTAAGCAAGTACCCACGCGCTCAGGTTGGGGACAAGTCACTGAGCATGTTTAAGTGTCACAACAGAGTTATATAATTTTTATTGCTTATTGGTTCGAATCTTAAAGTTCTGGTTTAAGTTTAAGTGCCACTGGTTTAAGTACCAAATGATTGTCCTTATCTCAGCCTCTTTCGACCACCGTAGTATAGGTTTCCGAATAAAACTGAGAATCCCAACGGCGTTGTATCAGATTTGGAGATATGGGGGCGGTGGGGTAACTTAGTAATTATAGAGTTCGCTTGTTATGCCGAAGGTCCGGGATCTTGTCCCCACATGGGTGCAATGTGTGAAGCTAATATCTGGTTGTCCCCGCCATGATTTTGCTGGGTTTTGTTTTTGGTACAAGCGGCGTAAAACTAAACTCACGTGATAATATGAGACATTGTCCCTATATGTTAGCTAGTCTGAGGTGTGAGGTTCTATCCTTGGTTTAGACAAACCTTCAGCTAATCAGGACCGAACCTTCTAATCTTTAGGCGCATTAATTTCAAGATTTACAGTATCACATAATGACCGAACCATTTACACATGCATACCTTATTCATGTGCCTTGAATTAATCAGAATATTTGGTAAAATTCATATTTTAACATGACGTTTTAGAATCTAATACCAGTGCAATATTTTCAAGTTGAGATGTTAGTCATTTTTTCAGATGGATAGATGTTGTTACAGTTCCGGGCCTAAATAATTGCTGAATGTAATCATTTTACAGACACTTTTGTGATACATTTTGTTCAAAAGCCTGAAGATCATTCGCATTTAATCCGCCATTTTTGTGCTCTGTTGCATCCGTTAGGTACCAGATCAGACTACCTATTCTCGAAACGTTCGTAGCCCTACGAACTTCTTAAGCCCATTCTTAACACAGTGGCTACGATCAAAGTTCAGAATTCTTAGGGCTACGAACGTTTCGAGAATAAGGGACTAGAACGTCTTTGACCGGCATTGAGGAGCTGGTGTGATGAACAGGAACGATTTATACCAAATCGTCTCATCCACTGCAATAAATACGTTGTCGTCCATAAACAAATCATCCATGTTCATAAGATAAGTAACAGCAGGTTTACCTATCGGCTGACACTTGCGTCCAGTTCATCGCTCGTTCAGCATTGTGACGCCGGTAACCCAAGATACTGTTTGTATATCTCAGTTCTCAAAACGAACCATTTCTTGGAAGTGTTGTTCACAATTGTAATTACTGGCCATTAGCATTCATTCCTTAGTTTATATTGTCATTACATGTTTACTGTCATATTGACTTTTCGGTGTCAACAAACACACTGCAATTTTGAGTTGGGAATAAACAGGCATTGTTCTCTTGTTCTTCCATGACAATGACGCAGAGAATTCTTGTGTTCATGGGTAGGTTTATGAAGGTGGAAAGGGTTGGTCGCCTCTATTCTATCTATGGACATTTGTTCTATTCAACGCCCTTTCACGATCAACTTGAAACATCATAGATCTTGGGAATGTGTCTTCAGAATCTTATTCTTTGGCGTTATATACTTGTACTTAATCAAACTGAGCCAATGTTTCTCCTGAAGACGTTAACATCACTAATAGTTGTGCTCACGCAACTATAGAAGAAATATTTGAACAAAGACAAAACAATATGCTTTAGTCCCAAACGATACATCGATGGCGTTAAAAAAACAAGAGGAGTATGTTGAATTGCAACGTTTTATTAGATCAAGGTGAAACATAAATTATTCTTTAATCTCGAACGCTCTGAATATTAAGTGATCTGCTCCGTTTTGTTTTCAAGGATCAGTGTCTTCATCGTCGCCTCTCCTGGAAATACAGACGCAAAGTTGTCAAACAGCTGATACATATTGCCACTTTTATCATTGTATTATTATATGGGTATTTATATTATAAGGGTAACGCTATTTTTCAGGGCATTATCATTTGCAGAAGCCCGAGGTCTTTCATTAACTGCCCTCCTTCGTCGGGCACTTGAAAAGACCGAGCCTTATAGTCCATCAAACATACATGCATGCGCTAAGCGATTTGTTTTCTCCCTTGATTATTGGATGTCAATCTCAACGACAGCTCTTATGTTCAATCTCAACTTCCTGGGGATCATACAATTCGTGCAACCACAAGGCGCACTAAGTTAATGTGGCTTTCCCATCCTTACAGGTACCCAGTCACAGTCGGGTGGACTGGGACAGCAGTTACACATCACACAGCGAAGGTCAAATGTCCCTCATGAAGGTAAACACACATCACATATGCTCCACACATTGTCTTACAAGTATGTTTGTGTGGAAGATAACATGAACAAATATTAACATACTTTGAAATTCCAAGTCTTAATCAACCGTCTCAAATATACTGACAGAAATAATTAAGGATACGTGTGAAAGTAAGGCTTCCTGTGATATTATATTGACCCTAAGGGAGGATAACAATATAAGAATAAATACCTTCTTTATTACAGTGGGACCCGTGAAAGTCCCGGTTAGAAAATTGACTTGTCGCACAAACGGGTGGACTTGTTTGACACATGTCATTGTATCCATTTGCGTAAAATGATGCTCATGTTGTTGATCACTAGAGTGTCTGGTCCAGACTCGATTATTTACAGATAGCCGCCATATAGCTGGAATATTGCGGAGTGCGGCGTAAAATGCTGTCAACAACCAACCATCATTCAATGATTTCAGCGGCTGTTGATGACGTCCAGTGAGAACTCACCAGACCCCGATCGCACTCCACACACACGTTGAAGATACTGGATTTCTTGAGAAGCTTGGACTGGTAGAATGCCGTCACCTGGTTGGCTGTAAACGAAACAAACGCATTCTACTGGCTGGTAACTAGCATTTTGTTAGGTAAAATTTGACAGGCCCTCCTGTTTAGACCACCATGGAGAATGCTTATATTTACAGTTGATTTATACTATTCTGTAGCTGACCTCTGTGTACTACTCAGGATGACAAGATGTTTGTGATTGTATCGCCTTATTTAATTTTATATGATTTATATTAGGGCGTTTGAACAGAGAGGACACTGAAAAGTGACGTTTCAAACTTTTTTGTGATCGGGTGTAGCACGACCAAGGGACTTCATCAAGCACTCCGTAGCATGATCAAAGGACTTTATCAAGCACGTCCTAGTATGACCAAGGCCTTTTATCAAGCACGTCCTAGCACGACCAAGGGACTTTATCAAGCACGTCTGTGCATGTTCAAAGGACGTCCTAGCAGGACCAAGGCACTTTATAAAGTACTTCCTAGGGCGAACAAGGCACATCATCAAGCACGTCCTAGAACGACCAAGGCCCTTTATCAAGCAAGTCCCAGCACGACCAAGACCCTTTATCAAGCACGTTCTAGCATGACCAAAGGACTTTATCACACACGTCCTAGCTCGACCAAGGTACGTAATAGAAGTCTAAATATGTTGTCACTTTCCAGTTACACATGTATTCAGTTTGACCATTAGTGAAATCAAATCTGACAATTTGTCGACGCAAAAACGCAAAAACGCAAAGAAGTCATAATCACTTGACATCGTCGTGGAGACTGGTTTGAATGCTTATCGCAGTATCATTGATAAAGATACCGTACATACATTGTGACGGAAATAGTCCAGAAACTGTGAAACATTATCAAAATGAATTGAATGATATCAGATTGGAGTTTACAAGTGCAGTACGTGAGATGCAAAGCTTTTCTCGGAGTACAGTTTTAGGCCCAAACATATTTCATCGTTGAATGTATCGGGGAATGTGATACATTATGCAATTTGATAAATACATAATCTGTATTCAGGTTAAACCCATGTAAACGGCTTCTCCTTCCCTGTTCTGTTTTTTATTGAATGAGTTCTTACCTTTCAGAAACAGAAACATAATATCATGAAAAAGGTAAACTCCTCATTGGAATTAGTTTCTGTGTTCTTGTTTAAGGCCATTTTTTTGTTGTGCCCCGCGCAAATAGACATTTAAAGGTCCATTTCGTCGTATTTCCCACATACTTCAGTGACAGTAGCAGTTAACACTTACTGGGTTCATAGTAGTCGTAGACTCTCACTGGGACGGGCTGGGACTTGGCTACAAGACCTGTTCTCTGGAGGGTGACGGACAAACACACCGGTGTGGTCCCAATCTGTGATATCGACAGAATCGAGTTAATAACACAAACAGTAGGATACTATCATAATGATTCTTTTCTGTCAAATAAGGCAAGAGTGTGACAATATAACCATATGCTTAAATATATTACTTTAAATTAATTGGAATCTGGATCGTAACTGTCAGACTGAAATGTGCTCCAATCAAATTTAGATTTGGCATTTGGGGAAAAATTGTCAAGTCTTTATACATACATTTATTTAAATACAAGTAATCCTGCACACTGTAAATCCACGTGAAGCGATGGTGACGGATAACATCTCACCTCATCAAAATAGAGCACCACTTTTCTATTTTCAGGCTCGATTCTCTTCAAAGTGTTTAGTTTGGTAAGCGTGTCAAGATCTGCCTCGAATCCCGAGGGAATTCCGAGTTCTTGGATGGCCATGCCACTGGTGCCATTTAACAACCACCTGGGGAAGCAACGTGGTGCCATTGTTCAAAGGGACCGTTAATGATACTACCGCACAACAAACACGATGGAAAGTATAGTCACGTCCATGCTGCAGTTGGGATGTTCATCATTCTACAAACTGCATGACATTGTCAAACTTGTATACGTCAACGTCGATTTAAAGAACGAATAAAGTCATTTTTGGGTACTCTTTTTATCACTGCATATGAAAGACTTCTGGTTAGCCATAAACGGAACACCATACTTTTTTTTTCAAAAAATGTGGTTAATTAATACCAAGCGCTTAAAAGTTGCGAAAAGCCGTCTGTTTCTCTCTCGCCCGCAAACGAAACTAGGTTACGGGTTAAAAAGCGATCAAATGGGGACCTTTCTCGGGTAATCTAAATGGCGTTACCACTAATTATACCTGTTATAAATTCATTTACTGAGCATCAAGTGAATGATGACAAATCACGTGTAGGTTTATACCACCTAACACGGATTACAACCTAGCGACATTAAATGATTTTGACAGAATCGTCTATGAAAACAAGGGTTGCAACTCAGAAACTAGGCGAAACAGTGAGTGAATGAGTTAATATTTAACGTCACATGGGCAATATCTCAGCCATATCGTGACGAGAACATTTAATACTGAAACGAAATATATGTCTATTATAAGTGAGTGAGTGAGTGAGTTTGGTTTAACGCCGCTTTTAGCAATATTCCAGCGATATCACGGCGGGGGACACAAGAAAAATTGGCTTCACACATTGTACCCATATGGGGAATCGAACCCGGGTTTTCGGCGTAACGAGCGAACGCTTTAACCATTAGGCTACCCCACCGCCCCTATGTCTATTATAAAACCTACTAGGCAAAACAGGCGACAAAACTAAATGATAGTAGATTGTGAGAAGATAAAGCTTTCATTTTTCACAACAGCTGTCGCGATTTCTTGTACAAGCCTGTAAACGAAATAGCTTAGCCCCTGAAATGTAGATGAATTCTGCATAGAACCTCATATCTATACCTACTATTACGTCACGAAGACGCACCGCTCTGATTGGTTGAAATTTCGTTTGCGGTTGAGAATTGTGCACTGTTGTCAAAATGGTCGATTTAAGGTAATTAAAGATCGAAATGAGCAATGACGGGGTTGTAACGATGTCAATGAGTGATTTATGCATTTGCACCCTCTTGAGTATATGTGATTTTTAAGATTTCATTAAGGTGACAATAATTGGTAAAATCATTTAAAAGGCATGTCCCTTCTTCAGGTGGACCAGTTTAGTTGTTATCCATAAGGTCTGTCTTGCATTATTTTGTAAAATGTTTGTATAAGACATGCGGACGTATTTGAACTGTGACGTGATCCAAAAGACATCACCCAAAGATGTCTAGATACTGGCCGTGAAGACGACTTCATCAGGTCTACACAATACAACCAGAACGCATTTTTAACAAGCACTAGTAGCATAAACACCCCAACAGATCAATATGTGTTGATCCACTGGAGTAACAAATCCCTGTGCAATACAGAGTTGTCATACAACTTGATATAAAGACGATGTATCTCACAAGGGTCGTTCACCTTAATCTTGCCAGTATTGGTCATGTCTTTAAGGGAAGATGTCTTTCAGCGTCTGAAAATGTGTTACTCCCAGGTAGTTGCCGACATACTTCAATACGATGTGAAAGAGTATACCAGTGTTATGTTTGACGATATAAGGTACGTATGTTGGTTGTCCCACTCACATGGTGCAGGTCTGAACTGTGATGGAGTTGATGTCCTCCTTCAGTATCTTGACGTTCACGTCAAAAGATGGCTCCTCCACCTCAGCCTCAACGTTGAAGAACACGGCGATCTGGACAAAAAATGGAGAGTACACCCAACTTGTTATGCTGGCTCAATACACAATTGATTGTGCAACTCAACCCCTCGACCTCCCTCTGGATCCGCCTATGCTTTCCATTGATAACACTCACCTCAACAAGGGCGAAGCCAGCCCCTTTAGCCTGTACACTGATGCTGCATGGGTCAGGTGACAGCTGCATGTGAGGAAACAGATATGAAATCGTGCATCTGTGTCTGGAAAATGTTTTATGCAGTCTGAGAGTAAAAGTCAGTTCGTCCAGACGTACACCTGACAGTGATAATTATTTACAGAGAATCATTTCCATGATTTGTAATATTCAGTTTATAAATCCAGACGAGTTCTTATGGACGGTAAAAAAACAGATTTAACGTGATACACTTTTAGCAATGCTTGAAAGCACTGGGTATAGTCCATGGCACGCTGTTCAAAGCGATGTTAGGGATTTAGGTGATCGGAAGTCACATACCTTAACATCAACTTACTCTCAGGGTTAAAGTTTTTTTCAACAACGACAACCAGAAATACGTCAAACGTGGATACTTGGTCGCAGAGTTCAGGATGATATCCTTGTGCGCGTCAGTGTTTTGCCGCTGAAAGGTGAGAACTGCAAGAGACTCACCTCAACACTCTGGAGCACGAGCGCGTTGTCCTGGTTGATGGAGAACTTATGGTTGAAGCTGCCACTGTTCACAGTCACCTGGATGTCGAAGTCGTTGGAGAAGGGCTTGGCGAATTCAGACAGAGCAAAGAGAGCAATGACCGTATCCTGGGAATACACGACATAATAGTATGATGAGGAATCAGATCCATACCACTGTTGGGAAGCATAAAACAGTTTTATACAGCTGAGGTGAAAGATATAACAGCTTTATACCACTGTGATGAAGGATATAACAGTTGTATACCACTGTGATGAAGGATATAACACAGTTTTATACCACTGTGATGAAGGATATGACAGTTTTATACCACTGTGATGAAGGATATAACAATTGTATACCGCTGTGATGAAGGATATAACAGTTTTATACCACTGTGATGAAGGATATGACAGTTTTATACCACTGTGATGAAGGATATGACAGTTTTGTGCCACTGTGATGAAGGATAAAACACCAGTTTGAGTGGCATTTTAGAAGTTGGGAAGTGTATTATAGGACAGACTTTATGGACAACAACTTCTTGTATTCGTAAGATTGTGCAGACACAACACGAACCTGGGTGGAGATAAATCCGCCGTGGGGGTTACGCTGGGACACCAACCACTTCATGATGTTCAGGCCACCGCTGTAATTTTCTCTCTCACCGTATGTCAGCAGACCGTATGCCGTCATCTCGATGTCGATGGCCTTCTTGGCTGATGGTGGTTTCCAGTAACTGTAGGTAGACTGTGTTGTCTTAACCTCTGGACGGTGCCAATACTTGAATCCATCTTTAAAAGAAGATAGCAATGTTTCAACCTCCCAAGGGAGTGAAGTTCACGTGAACATACTTATCGGTCACACAGACTCTGGAACCCATTGAAGCCCATGTAAGTCTCCAATGTGTGGCAAGAAAGTCTCTGCCCTTCTATTTATTGCATTTTGTAATCGCAATGTAGAAACCTGTTTCTGTAAACTGTATTCGTTTCAGAGACTGGATGTTAGTCTAGGGAACACACTTGACCAAAGATGAAGTGTTCACGAGGTACGTGTATACGGAAGGAAAATCACTTCTGATTAAAGGTAAATTCTAGTAGTAGAACATTTCCTTACGGCCCAAGGACCTACTCAGTTCAAATCGCATCCTCACGCATATGAATACCTCTGTAGCTTTCAAAATGTTGTCCAAAGTGTCGGTCAAAGGTGTTATACCTTTAAGGCTACGAATCTACTGACTGACGTATATAAAACGTGTAAAAAATCTGAGCTAAAAGTAAGAACAACCATGCCTACCTTTCACAACAACATGCGAGTTCAGTGTGGCGAAAGAAGAGTCGGCCTTATTGCTGCCAGCAAGCTGCAGGGCATAGGTGATGATTGCCAGAGAGTAGTCATCTGTCGGCGTCTGATTCTCAAGGAACTGAACAGCATTAGCCTTGGCCCCATTTATGCTCTGTTGGACACTCTGTCGAATTCAATCAGTGAATCAATCTTATTGAAACCGCCGAGATATAACTTTTCATTAATTTGATTCCTCCTCCTTGAGGTTCCCTTGAGTTAGTGAAGAAATTGCTCTTCGTAACCACATACATATGTACATCACATATACTGAGTGCTTCAAGTGAGTTTAAACTTTTGAAGGGTAGTAAACGTTGAAAAAATAATCCCAAATGTGATTAAAACTTGTTATAAATAAAGATTCTTTGCTTTCGTTACTCTATTGAATTACAAGTAGATATAAAAAGTACTAGTAATTATTATATAATTATCATCTTTATTGTTGTTTAAATTTTAAATATAGGTTCCTGAAATAAATGAACAAAGTGAACTGAAGATTTAGATGCCGTATGAAGGGATTGTTTTTGTTTGTCAGTGATAGAGACATACACAAATACGTGGGGATGTCAAAAAGGCATCATTCCCTCTAGGACCCGTCCCTCTGGCCCCCAATGGTTGCAAGCCCCTCTTGCCCCTCGTTGGGCTGTTCTGTTAGCTGTACTCACTCCCCTGTAGATTGTTCATTAAGCAGCTGGAGGTTGTTGAGGGGCTAGAGGTACTAATTAGTGGCTTGTAACAACAGGGGGCTAGAGGGGAGGAGTCGTCAAAAAGTAGTGAGGCTAACTGCATTCTCGATGTTCAGTGTTTCAGTTTTGTTGTGAAGGGATCATTAGCAAAGAAATATCCAAAGTTTCACATATGTGGATAATATTGCTCACAAGATATGAGTCATCACAACACATTGGGGTATAATATTTGTAAATTATTAGCAGAAAATGAAAAGAATTTGTCATTTGGGACCTCTTGGATAATGGTATGTCCTCAGATAATATCATATATGTCCAAAATGGTATTGAATGTATTCCCGTCATAATCAAAAGCCAAAGGTAAAAACAGCTGCATTTATCACTGTCCAGACCCACTAGTTTTTACATCCCCTCGCATTTTCTACAGCCATGGATCGAATCTTTACAACCATTGACTTCATATAACTGTTTACTTACCCTTGTGAGGTCGTCGTTCTCGAGAAGGGCGACGAGGACGTATGCCGTCAATGCAGCACCTTTGTTTGACCCTCCCTTGAAAGAAACGACCGTCATAATTAGATTAGTGTCGTTTTTAACGTAAAATGTCTTTAAAGATATTTGAGTCGGCCCCTTGACGAACAGTCTGACTCTTGGGCAAGAATAACAATGTAACAGTGTTTAAATAAATGTCATTTTAATACGTTAAACTTTATTATCTTAAACTTAGGTATAAACCAACTTTTTTCATTTCTAAAGAGGTCTGTGTTAACACTAACATTTGCACTGATTCACTAACTAACTGGTAAGCTAGTTGTAGCAGATAACTTGGGGTCTATTGTTAAGTAATTTGTGTCAGGTTCAACCTCTGCACTGGCTTGTGGACAAGGTTTCTATTGTTTGATAGATATCAGCCTCTTGTTATATTTAAAGCTTTGTACTGCCTTTCACCTGTGGCAGTCCACATTTTTCTCTGTATAAGTACAGCACAAGACCAGCACATTACGGGGTAAGTTAGGTTAGATCTTTTCATATCAAATTACAACAAGGCTAATAGGATTTAGTATGTTAGCTGACATGTTTTAAAGATTAGTATTTTATCATATCTAGCGCATGTTCAGTGTTTGTCTGTAAATATATGCATACTTCGTATTTTAGACCAAATACATTGCGTATTTTGTACCAGTACAATAGTATACTGGCATGCGTTTATTCGAACTGTAAGGTATTTTATACCATAATCCTATAATGTGTATCATGTATATATATCATGTATATGTATGTATAGTAGGTATATCTATGTGTAGTAGCTGTTCTGTGATTGGCATGATTAATCAGCTGATTGCGATTGTATATATTTGTAATTATAGTTATCATTTATGTAAGTAAAGATCAGAGTATATGCCTTTGCTTAAATCTGCATGATTGGCAGTTATAAGACATATCAATAGTACAGTGTTAATCATACTGAATGCATAACATGATATGTATTGCATATATGAAACACATGTAGTCATTTATGTATATAATATCATTCAGGGCGTATTTGTTAGTTCATTACCTGGACTGACGGCCAACTGGGGATCTCCATATCCCAAACTACCAGCGCCGGAATAAATCCCTAGAAACCCCCCACAAGTGTTCGGCTTTTTAGACTATTGAGGAACACCTCTGTTACATTTACAATAACTCATATTACATGCTTGTCATATAAACTGAGAGGGTTTTATTTCTAGATGCACTGGTCACATTTCATACAAATACAGTGTGATGATTAGGAAGGACAAAGCCTACAGACAGTCGCTAAGCAGTATCAGTTATTCAGTTGTTACTGCTGATTGCCTGTAATTACTTTGTAGATGATGTGTGGCAAAATGATATTCCATGCATAGAATCATTCCCTGGGGTTTGTACAATGTCAGGACAAACACACACATACATTATGTCACATACTAGACAACTCGGCAGACGTTGTCATTACGTTTATTGTGCGTCGTCTACAGTCGATAACATGGCACTGTATGGTAACTGGCGAGATCGCATACTAGTCGAAAACATACATTACACATTATATCAATAAAATACAGGCCTTCACTCACTGCCATGCCCTTGTGGATGACCCGGCCAGGTTCTTGGAAGGAGCCGTCGGTGTTCTGTTTCGTAACCATCCAGTTGATGGCTCGAGTGAGGACAGTGTCATCGACGAGGATGAATGGTTTAGCCTGGTGGAACGTCTTCACAACGAACGCTGTCAACCTGGCAGTAGGTATTGCACACAATATGACTTTTAAGCTGAAGCCAACAACGAAACAAAGCTTATTATCAAATGAGAATATATTAATAATTATACATATCAGGGGGTTCTTACCACATGCTTCCAGATGGGTCCTTATCACCAAACGCACTGAAGGAACCGTCTCTGTGTTGGTACTTCAGCTCATTCTGGTATCCTGGAGGACATTGGTGGACATGTAAGCTCACAGTAATTGTTGCAATGTCGTCATGGCATACAATTTGGGCGTGATGATACCCCGATTATCCTAATTGCTATCCATTATTTCAAAGATTTTGATGAAAGGAAAGCATTACCAATATATCCGAATCCACAATAGCGCCACGGGTTTTATTGAAGGTTTTTAATTGTTTTTGTTGATGATCACGGACATTTCTAGAGACATTTGTCCGGGAACTTCGAGGATACTGAATTCCTTGGTGAACATCAGAGTAGAGTGGCGTTACAGTCTGTTGATGCCCATGAATCACGAAACTCCAAAACTGTTCATAATCAAACACTCACAACAACGCAGAACCTAATGAAAACATCACACAAACTCTGGAAATAAACATTCATAATGTTTGTCTCCAAAATATAAAGTTACTTGGCAAACTTGGCTGAAAAAACGTATTGAGACAAGTGGAACCGCACTGATTGTTCACCTGTGTGCGCAAGGCGAAATCCAAAGACAACAGAAAGTACCATATTGAAAGAAATGGTGAAACGTTTCATAAAATAGGCGAAGAAACAGCTGGTACCAACACTTCCTCTGACAATGCTTCATAACATAGAGTGCACGAACCAGATTAAAATCCTCCAATATCCAACAGCAGAAAAAGTGATATAGTATTGTATAGTGTATGATGGTTAAAACAATTCTCCGGATTTGATCTGATGTTTTCATTACCTTCTGCGTTGAAAGGAATGCTTGATCATGAACAGATTTGAAGTTTTAGATTCATCGGTATCATTTTAATCCAAACAGACCAGTCAAGTGGCGAAGATTTAAAGTAAACTTAGATAAGTCTTTAAAATGGCAGATATCGAAAGCATGCAATCATACCAGATTCCATGTACTTGATGGCCTTGTCTTCTATGTCTCCTGTCAGCTGATTTGTTGCTGTCAGGTAGTTGATGATGAACACATCCGGGGCCAAACTCAGCATCGTCTGCTCGCCACATCCGGTAGGCATGCGCAGAAGGCTGTCTAGTCCACTTACAGTTGGACCCATAAGGTCACCTAGTCGACCATGACAGTGAAATTTCAGCTGGATAAAACAGTCATTACATTATGTCTTTAGCGGCATTTAGAAGTTGTTATATATCTTTCCATTGCTAGCAATTTGTAAATATTGCCCTAAAACACTTCGAATCATTGCACAATATCTTGCCAAGTTACCCCTATACTGCTGTAAGAACAAAACAGATATTTTACAGATATTGTAGATAAAATATCCGTTAATATTTTCTCAGATAACATACTGGAGAATCGTTATTTTCAAAAGAATCTGACAAAGTGTCAGCGTATCTTAAAGTGAAATTGAGTCGACATGGCTTTATATATTCCTGCAGTTTTCGTAAGAAATGTATTCTTGATTTACTATGAATGGTTTGGCGATACAACTGGATATTCATCGCTGTCATTACTGTTTCATCACTATTTGTTGTGGCACGGTTTTGTTGTGTTTTGGGGGCGTGATGAAAGTTTGTTTTTTATTGCTATCCATTACTTCACAGATTTTGAGGAAAGCGAAGCATAATTTACATAATATTGGAACAGTTTAGAGATACCAGATATGTATTGGCTTCATTGTCATATTCCAGCTATATGGTTGCAGTCTGTAAGTAATCGAGTGTGAACCGGGCAATCCAGTGATCAACATCATGAGCATGGTTGTATGCGGTTTGGATACGTTAACATGGTTCAGCCAAGACAGGAGCCCTGACCACAATATCCAGTTTGTCACCTTTGATACATTTCATTACTGACCAATGGCAGTGACCCTAGTTGTCTGTGACCCAGCGACGACGTTCTCAGGCAGAGTGATGGGGACAGTCTTAGAGAAGCTGGTGGCCTCATTCAGGTCGATCAGGATGGGGACACTGAACTCCTTGGGAGTTCCTTCAGGCTGAAGAGAAATAGACATATTACTATGAGGAACATCGTAAAAAACCGGTCCTCTCTCAGAGAAATAGGATCGTGGAAACATGTCATGATAGCATTTTAATTACTATGTATGGTGATTTCTCCTACGACGTGTATTGCGGATAGTATTGTATAATATAAAATATTTGTTTACACATTTAATGCAAATTGAAATCGTTGAACATGTGTAACACATGCCAAGACAGTGTTATTAGGTTAAATAGAATTCATTTAACATAAGATTATAACAGATAAATAATCGAGAATTGCAGTTATTTTGTGATGGAGTCAATGCTTATTGCCACCTCAAGATTGATGGAGCACATTAATCGTGAGCAACAAAATGCATAAGACTCAGAATATTTTCGTATTCGGTAACGGTGAATGACGGATGAGAAGTGTCCAGCAATTCTCTGATCACAAGGCATAAGAAAAGACAATATTGAAATATTTATGGACAACAATATGTTGTAACAATGGCATATGAATCCTTATCGAATTTGCCCACTCACAAAAAGTGACAAGTTGTTATCCATATGTTTGTAAGTATTGTATTTCCCAACTTATAAAAAGCCATCACGGAGACATGATACCATGAAATGTTATACCTTGGAAGGAATTTTTTAAAAAAAACGGGATCACGGGATCAGGCTCGCTGACCCGGTTAACAAATGGCATCGTACTCCTACTGTGTAGACTGCTGTCACATTACTGCAGCTGCAATATTGCTGAGAGCAGCGTGAAACCAAAAAGTATAACAAACTAATGTCTTGATACGATTTACGAGTTACTGTCATACGTCCCTTCACTCCTTGCAATAACGGCCATGTCAGTTGTAATGTCTTGGACACATCCGTAAACGACAGTAAATCGGACGATCACAATTATCCCAGCCCTAGGTATTGTCATTGTTCCCTAGGTATTGTCATTGTTAACAGCATCGATAAAACACATGAAGACAAAACATTTTTGTGAAAATCGTGCTGAGCGTCACTGTAATGTGTTACCTTCGAATAATGTGTTTTACAGTCTAAACGTTCAATGTTTTAAAATGATATGCATAAAGAATTAGGGAGCGTTGAATGTGATTTTGGAACTAAGCAGAGTGGGATGATTTCTATTGGTATGATATAAGCAGAGATAAAGCTGTACCTTCACCAGGAGCTGTCTCTTAATGGCGTCAGCTGCGAGGGTGGATCGTGCGGAGACCTTCAGGTCGATATAACCCAGGGTCACCGGTATGATGGGGAAATATACCGGGAAGGGGACATTTGCCTTCACCTTGAAAATTATACAAATACATTATAATGGGACAATTATATGACGCACATATTAAGAGACTGGGTCCTTCCCTCAATCGTTGCGTGCCAATCTCAATGGCTTAACGGCTCGATCCTACAACTTGTTGGGGACCATATTGGCACACCAAATCACTGGGGTGTCCCCATCAGTTTCGAGGTACCCATTCAGAGGTGGGTTAACTTTGTCCTGTTGCTGTACCCACAACGAAACTGACTAGCCAAACAAAGTACATAGGTGTAATTGTTGCTGCATCCGAAATTTGTGTTCTTATCTGTATAATTATTGAAGAACCCTGATTGGAGAGACCACAACCATCATGTTTCAGATGTAACAAAAATATTAGCACGTGTTTTGCACAAAGTTGTTTGCACAGTTGTCATTATTGTCCAATGCATGAGCACTTTTCAGACTGTTCGTCATGAGGACCGAACAATCTCACGAGAAAATATCAAGATTGGCACAACGAGAAGGGGCCACACGAATGTCACAAATGGGTGCTTCCAACAGCCATATTGCAAGGACATTGGGTTGCACAGGACAAACCATAATTCGGCTGGTTCTGAGATTAAGAGATCAAGGTCTCTCAAGGTTCTGGATTACTTGCCATGACTCATTTTTTGAAAACCAGACACTGATAAAATCTTTACATTTTACGAACTTCAAGATCCGATTTAATTTGAAACTCTTGCAACTGAGGTAGTAATCAAAGGCGAACATTTACTGTAGATGCAACAGAATGGTGTAATACGTAGCAGTTGTGTTGAATACTTACACTCACCGTCTGTGTTTGGTTCTTACGTTCTGTTCGTTCATTGCCATTAGCATCGATTACAATGTTCAAGTAGTCCTCAGATTCAGGGAGGGATACAACAACCTGCAAAGAAGATTGTATTTCTGTATGACAGCGTAATGCAGAAGGACCATGTGATACACGTTTGGGTCCGTCCTAACAGCATCAAACGACATTTTGGACATCAAACCTGCACAACCATGGCATACATAGATTAGCATAAGAAACCTCTATTTAAGAGGCGCCCTTGCAACAGCCCAGAGAGAGCAGCATCTCCATGTGTTAAGTTGGCCCTGTTTGATATGAGATGTAACTCAATGATATCATATACAAAGGAAAAGATGCTGTGGCCAACATCCACTACTCACGTCGACGTCCTGACCGAGGTAGTTGAAGACGATAGCCTGGACAGCCAGCTGTTCCCCCCGGGTTACGGAGTACGGCAGGTTGAGACTTACGAAGAAGGGGCGAAACACGCGGATCTGAACACAAGATATCACGTATGTTTATTAAATAGCAAAGGGGTCTTCTTGTGATAATCAAGTTCCATGACTGTGTGTAGATATAGAAAAAGAGCTCATTGGAATAAGTCTTTTTAACGATTACTGGTATCACATTTTTAAGATGAAACATACGGAGCCTTTCTATACAGTTTTTCATCTGTCCATGTTTTAAAGTTTCCTATGCTGATTTTTCTCTCAGTCCCTCTTCCTAAATAATCCAGCTGAAGTAACCCCCTGACAAATATTTTGATAAACGTTACCTACACTGGAAACATGTATTGATCCAGAAAATCACTGGATAATTACAATGTCTCAATTGTTCATATGTTGTATGGACAATATGCCCTAACAGACACGTTCAGTCTAACACTGCCTGATTCCTTTCCTAGTTTTTACCCACTCGACAGGTCCAATCCACCAAATCGTTTTTTTTCCTCGTCAAGCGAGTTCTAAGGTCACAAAAAGCGTTAATATAGGTGGGTATTAATTAATATGTCCTGAAATAGATGTCGACAATTGATCCAAGGAGTAACATTTTTGTAACCTACCTTGGCTGAGTTTGGTGCAACTCCAAGACCGCTCACAACGTTGACCGCAAAGGCGCTCACCACCCAAGACGTGATGGTGTCTGGTACTGTTGCTGAGATGGCGGCTGTGTAATCGTTACTGTGGCATGGACACCATGAATGAAATACTTATAAGAGCTCCTACACATTAACATCGTTTGATAATTGAATGCTTGAAGGAAACAGAATTGTTAGATAAATTGTGAAGATGTTTTTGTATATAGATCATTTGTATTTTGAACATGGTAGTATAAATTAGCAAAGGGGTTTAAGTAGCATAAAATTATTGTCCCCATGAGAGGGAGTGTAAGTCCCTAAAACTTGGAAAGTCAATTTTGCTAAGCCATACTTTTAATCGTAGTATTTTTGTTATTACATATTCTGGCTATCATCGCCAGCGGATAAGGGATGGCGTAAATCCTACTTCTGGTGGGTCCATGCAGGAAACAAAAGCAATGAAAGTCTGCCTAGTATGGTGATCTACCTTCAGTTGTTGGTGATGTGTAGTCCGGGTTTTATATTGTTAAGTCCAAGTAATGCTATTAGATTTAACTTTGCACAATAGTTTTACTCATGATATTCTAGTTCTTTTATTGTCCTTTGACGACAGGTTCATATATTTTACACTTTCATTTCAAAGTGAAACGTTCTCGTGACGATATTGTGCAAATATTGCCGATATGACTTTAAATATTAACTCACTCACTCATCCACTCACCCATTAAAACAGATTGTCAAGGAAAAATATTACCTCGATTGTCCGCTGAGACAGATTCTGCTGAGGGTAGAAACCAAAACCAAAAACGAACGACGGAGAAACCTTTCTAGATTTTCTAAAAAAACCAAACAAAACAAATAAAAACAACTGTATTTTCGACCAGAACATGTTTTCCCGACTTTAGTAAAGATATTGATTAAAGGAGATATATATCTTGAAATATACTAAGCTGTAAAAGAAACGTCACTTTCCAAAACCAAATGTAAAACTGTTCTTGGAAGACGTTGTTATATTATGATGAAACCGTTCTATTAACGTGTTTTTCAGTCCAAACTGACAGTCATTACCAGCATCGGTATGTTTTCTGTCGGAAATACATATTGAGCAAACGCACCTAACAGACTGACAAGGTGACATCTTTGAAAATGAAAATGCACGTGACAACACTACCAATGATAACGAGTCTCAACCTCGCGTGTAAGCATTCTGGTTTACTCATATAAGGTAAACCTCTCAAAACGCCCAGAATGCAGATAAAAATAGCACACTAATTAATTCAGCCATGCCGGTCACCCCTGACTAATGAATGGTCTGATCCAGTCCCCTACCATAAGGGATTACCGCCACTAGTTCTAGCCACTAGTAATACCAACAGTGCAGAAGAATAACAATGTCTTGAAGAAGAATACCAGACAATTGCACTAATTTGTTGGGTAAAGATTAAAGTCATCAGAAACGTGTACCCCAATTTTAATGATTATTACTGTTTTAATGTATTCATGTTTCAATTTTATTAATGGCCTTATTTGAAGACTGGAAAAAGTCTAACAAGATGCCATTTAGATGCACCAATGACCGTAAACTACAATGATTCCAATATAGAATATTCCATCACGCCATTCCGACAAATATAAAGTTATTAAGATTAGGTATATAAATAAATACTTCTTGATCTCTTAATCTCATTTTTTGGTCTTGCAATAAAGTTAACTATGTCTTCCTAAACGTTGAAATCTAAATAACTCGTAAGGCGTTTATCACAGTACTGCTTGGTTCCCAGACGAAAAACATGATCCTCTTAATATTACCCTTATCTTTTATAGCCTAGTTTTTTTTATAGTAGATTATGTTTTGTCCACGAGGGTGCCCCACATGTTCTAGATGGCTACTACTATGCTAAAAACTGTCTACAAAGAGAAAGGGCAACGTCTTGTACGACTCAAGGAACAGGGTGTGATAAAGTTTATAAAGAAATTCATTGGTAACGACTTCTAAACACTATTTCGATAGAGCTATAAAGGATGACTTGCTGTATTGTCACAACTCGTCATCACATGGGGGATACCTTTTTTCTTTGTCAGCAGTACTAATCACGGATGCAACCAACCATAACAAGTGTTGTATCCTCCCAAGTTTGTGTTTTCGGAGTATACCGTCATTCTTGCTTGACACAATCGCCTTTTCAGTACGAGTGTAATGTTGAAGGAGACTCGGTACGGTGGTCTAATCATAATGGTGTGGGAGAGTTTTGACCCTCTGGTGTTCCAGAATCATGATCCAGGATGAGGAAATGGCATGATAGCTGCTCGGTGTATTGACCAAGTCATAAGTTGTACCGCATCTAGAACGTCACGTAAATCATATCTTCCAGCAAGACAACACTCGTGCTCACAACACTGTATCCAAACCCTGCAATGACCGGATTACACCACCTTTCGGACGAGATAAAAAAAAGGGTGAATTTACTCCAGCCAAAAACTGAACTTGATCCGGCAATTATCAGAGCATGGACCAAAGTGTCTTTCGACTTAATCAAAGGGTCAGTTCATTCCATATACAGACGTTTCAACGCTGTCATCAATGCCCATTGAGGCCATACACGTACGAGACTTTGAGACATTCTAATGATACCATTTTTGGTTATTTTCTATTTGTGACTGTATGGCCTGTGATGACGTAATCTGTGACTTTTTTTTATAATATTGTATTCATTTCAGTGAGACAGTTACATAGCTACATCTTCAGACAAGAATACGGATGTACAAGGGATTTATAACAATATTTGCATCATGTGTTACCATATGCCATATGAGCTATAATCATTTCAGAAAGGCTGTTACACAAATGCAGTTCCCATTATGTGCGAAAATAGATGTATGAAGATGGTATAGGTGTACATAGGTACTGACACAGTATTAGCATAATATATTTACTATTTCATAATGGCTCTGTATACATATTCAAATAAAATACAATCAAGACATGAAAAGCGGTTCTCAAACCGTCCAGAGTGAAAAGGTACATTCAGGATACATGACGTTTATGTAATAATGTAATACAGGCGTGACCAACATGACATTAACCTCGCAGGTACACTGGGCAGGAAGTTACATCAGATATTAGCACCATTTACATATCCAAGATACATGCAGTGGGTAATACATACTGCACACTAGAAACAAATAGCTAGGTTGCCAGTTGTACTGTTAAGTCCGTGTGCCATTTTTGCTGGATATTTGTCACAGTGTTATTTTCCCTGGCTATGTATCTTTCGATTTTGTACACTTTCTATAGTTTAGAAAAATAGCGTCCCAGGATGTATAAATATTTGTTAAAATTTCCCATTTCTTTAGGCAATTTATCTGTTCTAATCAATATGGGTTATCCACTTTCACGAACTGAACAATATTAGCTCCTAACTGGAATACAGATCTCATAGGAATGTTGCAGGGGTTGTTACAGTTAGCTCTAGATAAAGATCTTTTTAGAGCGGCTATTTTGAGTGAGTCAATAAAAGAAGTAATATCTGTTATCCTAATTCCCCCTTCCTTATAGTCTTTTTCAGTGTTACTCTCCTTATTTTGTAAGGCTTTCCGTTCCATACAAAAGAGAAAAACCTTTGTTCCAAGTCTTTAATAAACGTTTCAGGTGGATTGGGTAGAGCCGTAAATATATGAACCAGAGACGAGAGAGCTCGAGTTTTTATAACAGTAATTTTCCCCATAAGAGTCAACTTCGTTCTTTGCCAGTTTCCTAAAATCTTCGAAATTGAAGTCAGTCTTTTTTTAGTATTGATGACCCGTAGATCCTTTAGATTGGCATTCAGAAATATACCCAAAACCTAAACTCTCTAAAATAGAGAGTGTGTCTATAGCAGCCTTGAGACTAGTATCAGTGCCATCCAAGAAAAGTCGAGTATCGTCTGCGTATTGACCTAATTTATATTCCTTACAATTCAACACAATACCCTTGATATCTCTGTTCTCACGAATCGTGATGCCTGAAATTTCAGCAACAAAGAGGAAGAGTGGAGTGAAGTGAAACTGGATCACCTTGACGACAGCCTCTTCAGTTAGAAAAAAACGTCAGATAGGTGGCCTTTTTGAATGACACATGACGTCGCGTTACTTGTCAAAAGAGTAATCCATTTTGGTATATTTGTGCCAAATCCAAACTTTTTCCATAACAGCATAGATAAAAGGTTTTGAAACAGTATCGAATGCCTTTTCAAAATCAATTAATAGCAAGAGACCTTTGATATTTTGCACGTATACACACGTACGAGACTTTGAGGCATCCTAATGATACCATTTTCGGTTATTTTCTTTGTGACTGTATGGCCTGTGATGACGTAATCTTATGAGAACACCTCTTCTCAAAGTGATGGGAAGCTGAGGTACTGTTCGTACCCTTGTATCAGCAGCATGATTGAGGGTTTGGACACGTGATGAGTCCACAACCGACAAACGAGAACTCAGTCCTCCGTTTCAATTGTTACTTAGAGTGAATCAAAGTGCATTAAAGTGGCCTTTCTTTGCTGGTTCGGCATAGGTTTAATTAAATGCTAAAGGTTTTGTGTTAAACTACCAACAAACGATCGTGGGCGGGATACCTCTAGTACATGTACGAACCATGTCACGAAGTATCATTGTCACAGACGAAGGCCACGCCCATAAACAGCACTTTCTTTATTGTTTTACTCAGATAAATGTACCAGCTTCATGACGGTGGTCTGTAAATAATCAAATATGGACCACATCATGCAGTGATCAACAACCTTATAATCTATCTACGCAACAGGGATACAATGACATATCCGTAGCAACCCATGCTTGTCGTGAAAGATGACTAAACGGGTGAGCTGACTCACTGACTTGGTTCACACATGCCATCGTGTCCCTTGCCTTGTACAACAAAAGCAACAAAAATGGTATTCCAAGTACCTCATGTTCTTAAGCAATCGCAGATACTGACATATTTAAGTACTATTTTCAAATTCGCAAGCACTGGAGTATGTAATAGCTGATGTAATAAAAAGAAGCAGAATGTCCAGGTCTAGTGTCGGTTTATATTCATTAGGTGGAAAGACAATCCACAGTCTGCTAATATGGCTCACAGAGTGACGTACTTCACTTCGACCACTTCCAGCACTGCCAATTCAAGAATACTGTCCTGATTTGTTCTTGAAAGACTGAAAATTATCCAAACAGATCTGAGTAGGAGGTGATTTTCAATTCCAAGAGGATGTACATCTTGATTTCCTTGGGTTTTCCATATGATGGTGATCAGCAGTACAGAATGTTTCCATTTTAGATGAACTTAGATTTCTTTACGAACTCGTCTGTTATCCTGGGTGAGCCCTTGAGGTATTAAATATGCAAGGGAAACAAGACATCTATGGCCAAAGATAGATCAGAAATAATGAAAAGGAACCTGAAAAATGTCAGGACATTCTGTACTGGTACCATTTCCCCGGAACTCGAGTCTGGGAATAACTGAATATCATCTAAGGAACTAAACTATTGGCTGGGGGTACTGGATGGAAAGAATGACTGAAAGGCAAAGAACGTTGCAGAGCGGACACGAACTGGTGTCAAGCTCAATTATCAGATAGCTGATAATCCAAGGGTGGTACCTCACAGACTGATTTTGCCAGAGCCAAATTCCAGGAAGACTACTTCCTATGCATTCTTTCTTCCTCCAACTTCACAGTCATTGTCTGAGGTACAGCATCTGGCTGAGATAAACTGTGTTCAAGTGGCCTTGCATGCTAGGGATGCTACTTCCATATGACGGGGGAAAATACACAGGGATCCAAACAGGAATAAATCTCCATTCTGATATCCGTGCACCAATGACCATAATTTTTACCTCTTTCTGCAACAACAACAACAACAACAACAACAACACCTCACCCCCATTGAAAAAAGTAAACAAATAAATGCTAAAAAAACCCTCAAGAATCAACAGCATCTCTTTACATGCACGGATACTACCGGGGTAGACGGATGTGATGAATGATAATCTAATAAACATAAAGAACTAGAATATGAAAAAGAACTTTTCAAAAACATCAGAAAAACATAACCACGCCTAAAGAGTTGGGATTCCGAGACATTCTCAGTTACCAAGTAGTGGTATTTGTCCACAGCCAAGTTTCTGGAAAGTAAACTCTTGTTCTCTCAACCTCTGCTAAATTCCTGCTCCTTGGAGAACTGACGGTTGTCCCAGCAGTGGCCATCAACAAAGGCCCAGACGTAGACATCAACACAGGACCTGGAGCATCATGTTACATGAAAATTTGTGGAAATACGTGACCTGTTGCTGAAAGAAATGTAAAGTGGACGTGCACGTAGCAATTAAAGACTCAATTTCACACATTTTCGACACTGTTTTGGTCTATATTATTAATATTGGGTCATATGCACCCACTTTATGTTCCTGTTGATGCAGTAAAGACTTATTATCCCTTACGAGTTGCCTGAAATCGATAATTGAAACTTCGAGGTGAACAGCTCTCAAACAGAACCCTTGAAACGTATGGAATATAAACAGTTGCTCCATACATCGAATATTGTCGCACACAATGCTGTCGGTGTGGAAATTGTTTTTATCATCCAAAACTGTGTTCCTATAAGTATCCCATAATACAACGCAGACCAATCGCTATTTAGGTACCGCGAAGCAACGCGTAAGAGAGATTGTTTTGTTCTTCATTTCTGTCCATCTATTTTGAAGACTGAAACGAGAATACCGGCAATCATGCATAAGATACCCAACATTTGGACACCATCGGGGAAGATCATCCAGAACTGCAAGCCTGTCAGCACGGCAACCAACCTCCATTTGCTGTCATACTCGGTTAAAAATGTTTACTGGCAAGTGAACACAACATGACAACTTTACAGATTATATACTTAACTTATACTGGACAAAATATAAACATTAAAAGCAAAAGAAGGCGTGACGATGACATGTGACACCATTACCTAAACGGAAAATGCTGCCATTTAGGTGAAAACAGGTTCCAAGTTTTTACGAGGCTGTTTTTGTCCATATATTACTCAGATGTTTGATGGGTGTTTAGAAGTTGGAAGGTAACATAACAAGGAAAGGTATGAATTTACACCTCCTTTAACATTTACAACACGACGTTTCCGGGACTACTTCCTGCCTCTTCATTCGGTGAATTAGGCGTCTGTTGAAGGAGCAAGAAGTAAATATTAAAGAAGTACTTATCCATACCATACTTTGCTATGCCATGTTTTACCGTTATTAAGTTATCAGTTTGGTTACAATGTCCATCTCAATGTCATTTTAAGACTCTGTGTGCATCACGTATACCATCTAACGGTAATTTCAGATGATCAATAAAAAAAGACGTCGGACATTTCTATGGCATTCGTCTGGTGGCTTCAGTCCCCGCCTAGGAAACATCTAATTATTTTTAACTAAAACAACTAAATACCTTGACACATGTGATTACCCTTTCTCCACCTGGAACTGCAGGAAAAACTGGCATTCGTAAAGAAATTGTAAATACAAATTTAACGATACGTAATCGTCAATAGTAGAGGGAAGAAGAAAATTAAAGAAGAAATTGTATTACTCGCACCACTCAAATACCTCCCTATGACACTCTCTCCAGTTTACAAGAAGCTCATCGATTACAAATCGAACAAGGGAAAGATGAAGACGCAAATGTGGTCAGAACAGCAGAACTGTCGAGACATTTAACGATTCGTTTAACCCAGTAGATTGGTTGGTCCAGAGATGGTTCCCCAGGGAGTCGTCTCAACTTCTGTGAGTGGTATATGGTTTCGATCTGTGAGTGGTATATGGTTTCGATCACACGCTCCTTCACCTAATTAACCACCTCAGGCACGATTCATGTCGCACGTGTGGAAATCCTTGATCATCCGGGTACCCTCTATCCCATTCAGTGTTTCTAATACGGGTGTGCTCTTTATTATTCTGTCCTTGTAACTGCTGAATGAATCAACAAGACCATCATATACATTGCATCTATCAACACATGTGTCCACTTTCTTAAGTTAAACACTCATTTCAAGTAGAAGAAAATAGCAGGCACAATTATGTCTGGTTAAGGTTATTTCATTAAATGTATTTATGTGGACAGATGATGAAGGTCGAGTACACATGCGAGGTACATTTGTATCTGTTTGTCTTATTTATGTGGATGCTTGAAAGAAGTGAGGAATGCACCAGTGCAGGTATCTTTTACCTGGCAGTTCTCTTCGTCTACAGCCACCTTCTAGGAAGTCAGTAAAATTTAACCTTCTCAAGTTATTATAAAGATTCGGGCTTCTATGTCGTCTTCGGGATGTGTACCGATTCTAATACGGCTTTATCTATATATCTTTAGACATTTACTTGCAGCTGACCGTTTAATTTAGCAACTCCAAAGATCCCAAAGTATCAACTGAGGTGAAATAACATGTTTGGAATAACTGTTTGTGACGTAACTGCGATGCTGCAATGTATGTCCAATACAAATTGCTAAAAGCATGGCTTGATAATGTTGATACTGTTCCCTTAGGGCTTAGATTTTGCCATTTAAGTATTCTTTTCAGGTCAGATTTATGGAGGTAGAAAGTTAACTTAAGGTAACTTACCGTAATAATTTATGGGCGGGACATATCTGTACACAAGAGCATCTGTGATAACAGCAACGCCGGAATTCTAGAATGAAAGGAATACATTTCTTTTCATGGATTGTTTGTTACGTGAATTCGAAATGTTCAGAGAATGCTCGATAACTGAAACCCCACCCCACCTCAGAATTAAAAAAAATACCCCTTACATTCAATTGACAACTACCGGCGGAGTAAACATATCAAACTTCTTACTCATTCAATCAACAGATACACTCTTAAATGTGGACTGATTTAGTAATTATAACTAAAATCTAAAATTATTTGCAAAAGCAATGATATCAAAGCAAGATAACATTGAATTTCACTTTAGTTATTGGTATGTGTGTAGTGAATGCAGGGTGGTGCTCCCCAATAGCTCCATACCTGGAAGATCTGCCTGACGTCACTTCCGCCATAGTAGATGGGGAATTCCCAATAAGCCATCCTCTTGCGGCGATTCACAGCACCTAGAGGAATGCGACCAACATACCCTCCACCTACATCGTTGATGGTGTCGTATGACTTCAGTTCGCTGATAACCTTTTGACCAATGAATTGTAAATTCTGATTCGAGATGCCATTGGATGAACAATTTGCATTTTTCAATCGTTATATGTCACGGTGTTAACACCTGACTTAGCGATGACTTATCTGAAACTGAAAATAAAACTTGCCAAATGTTTAGCATTTAGTTTTGTTAAAATTCGGCTAACTTTTTGCTACAATCTCCAGCGACTAAAAGGGTGATGTAAATGCAACTAGGGTCCAAAGTAACTTAAGTCTTCATGGCCCCTAGTACACCGATCAACATTTAGATGCTGGTGATCTATTATTTTTGATAACGGTATGGCTGAAATATTGCCGATGTGACAATAAATGTTAACTCACTCTCTATTCTCTTTGGCAAACCCGAGAAGGTGTAAATCACACGTTCACCTACCTACCTCAGATTGTGTGATGTCATTTCCGGACTTGAGCAAGAGGACACTCTGGTCTGCAGCCAGGAGGTTGACCAGGGACTGAGGGTCAGCAGTGACCTGTACATTGACACTGTCACCAGGCTGGGCAGAGGTCTTGTCCATAGAGATAGAAACCTGGTGTGGAAAATACAACTGGGTCACACTGATTTTGTAAGTGGCCTGATAGTAGTTGACACACAGTTCTGTACGCCATATCTACCTTTGTCCGGATAATTTATATGATCAACCTGAATCCAAACCGTTGCTTTCCATACCTTGTTCTCGAAAACGCCATCCACATCAAAGCTGACACTGTCAGCGACAAGTTCACCATCTGCCCTGACGTAGTACACAATGATCCGGGAATTAGGTGCCATCTTGGATGTTACCGGGATGGAGAATGACGTGAGTTTGCAATTGCGTTGGCCTCTGATGGTGCCAGTGTCCACGATAGAACCACGAGACAGGACCTTAAATGAGTAAAATATGTCAGCATCAAGGTAGCATGATGAAAAATGTTTGAACAGCACAGAAAGCTTCATGTTAATCATGAAATATCTTTTACTTTTGATGTCAGGTAACTTGCGATCCTACAGGAAGTTTTGTCAATTCATATATTAGTTTTTGAGTCGTGCCCAGTTCCCTGGGTTCGGCCAGCCTCTCTGTCTCCTTTATAGGAAATGGGGCGATTCTTGTGTCAGTATGCACTATGCCAGGGAATGAGGAGAGATTATAGAATAATCCAAATGAGAGACACCATGATTAATATTTATTCTGACAAAACGGTGTCTTCTTACAACCTAACATATCCAAGCATTCCGGTAAATAAATGTTTAAAATTAAATTTCCTTCCATGTTTGTAGAAAATGCAACTTTTGCAGCTACATTGCCCAATACAGTTATATTTGTTGTAACTCTGTTTTTCTCTACCACGTCCACACTTATGGCCTGCCTCCAGCATCACATAATGACTCCTCAAATGGTATGAAGGACTTGGCATTCCTGTGTTCCTTCTTTGATGAATTTGTTCAGACCATCGATATGAAAAATCTATTTTTTTTCAGTAAACTCTATTCTCTCGTTTCTTTTGCTGTTGGTTTGCTCTTAGCTAAAAGACATCTTTATGTTGTCATTGTGTTCCTTGAAACTTACTGACAAGCTGTTTGTTTTAACCAGACTGTCAAATATTGCTTTTGGTCCATGGTCTCAAGTTATTGTAGTAACAAAATACACTGAACAAGCAAACTTCATAACACAAAATTACAGTCAAACAGCTTTAGTGTGGCATTACCCAACTCCAAGGACTTGACCAGTCGTTAACACTGCCCACTCCCTGGGAATAGCTGGCCAAGCAGCAAGATTTGGGACACACGCATGCGCACGAGCGTACGCACACACGCACAGAAACACAACAGGGTACTGATGTGTGGTGTACACCCCCCCACCCCCCTCCCAACAACGCCCCACCCCCCATATATATATATATATATATATATATATATATATATATATATATATATATATATATATATATATATATATATATATATGTGTGTGTGTGTGTGTGTGTGTGTGTGTGTGTGTGTGTGTATATATATATATTTGTGTGTGTGTGTGTGTGTGTGTGTGTGTGTGTATATATATATATATATATATATATATATATAAATAGGACATACCATAGGACATACCATACCTGGTAGGCTAGGCCACTGATGGGTTCGGTGACATTCACGTCGAAATTCGCAATTCCTCCAGCCTGTAAACCACCAACATATGTTATCATTCAAGTTTCTAAAAGTGTTTGTCGTGGTTTGTGCATATCGTATGCGACGGGTCGTGACAGTAGGAGGGCGTGTTTATGTTACGTGTTATTTCCCTTCATTCACCTTCTAATCATACCTCATGATATGTCGGCTACACAAGCATTTATCCTGAGGTACACCTGGGGTTATTGCCCGTTATCGGGTAAGCTTTACTGGAAATAGTGTTGGTAACGCCTGGTAACTATTTTTTCATTTTTGAATATTAATGTAATGTGAATTTACTAAATAGAGCTTCATTTCCTAGATATTCTTGTTGTTATATAAACTTTTCTCCATGGTGATGGTGGTTACATGATCCAGTTACTGTAACTGGAGAGCAGTTACGTGAGGTAGTTACTGTAACTGGAGAGCAGTTACGTGAGGTAGTTACGGTAAGTAGGTGTGGTAACGTGAGGTAGTTACGGTAAGTAGGTGTGGTAACGTGAGGTAGTTACGGTAAGTAGGTGTGGTAACGTGAGGTAATTACGGTAAGTAGGTGTGGTAACGTGAGGTAGTTACGGTAAGTAGGGGTGGTAACGTGAGGTAGTTACGGTAAGTAGGTGTGGTAACGTGAGGTACTTACGGTAAGTAGGTGTGGTAACGTGAGGTAGTTACGGTAAGTAGGGGTGGTAACGTGAGGTAGTTACGGTAAGTAGGGGTGGTAACGTGAGGTAGTTACGATAAGTAGGTGTGGTAACGTGAGGTATTTACGGTAAGTAGGTGTGGTAACGTGAGGTATTTACGGTAAGTAGGGGTGGTAACGTGAGGTAGTTACGGTAAGTAGGTGTGGTAACGTGAGGTAATTACGGTAAGTAGGTGTGGTAACGTGAGGTAGTTACGGTAAGTAGGTGTGGTAACGTGAGGTAGTTACGGTAAGTAGGTGTGGTAACATGAGGTAGTTACGGTAAGTAGGGGTGGTAACGTGAGGTAGTTACGGTAAGTAGGGGTGGTAACGTGAGGTAGTTACGGTAAGTAGGTGTGGTAACGTGAGGTAGTTACGGTAAGTAGGTGTGGTAACGTGAGGTAGTTACGGTAAGTAGGGGTGGTAACGTGAGGTATTTACGATAAGTAGGTGTGGTAACGTGAGGTATTTACGGTAAGTAGGTGTGGTAACGTGAGGTATTTACGGTAAGTAGGGGTGGTAACGTGAGGTAGTTACGGTAAGTAGGTGTGGTAACGTGAGGTAATTACGGTAAGTAGGTGTGGTAACGTGAGGTAGTTACGGTAAGTAGGTGTGGTAACGTGAGGTAGTTACGGTAAGTAGGGGTGGTAACGTGAGGTAGTTACGGTAAGTAGGTGTGGTAACGTGAGGTAGTTACGATAAGTAGGTGTGGTAACGTGAGGTATTTACGGTAAGTAGGTGTGGTAACGTGAGGTAGTTACGATAAGTAGGTGTGGTAACGTGAGGTATTTACGGTAAGTAGGTGTGGTAACGTGAGGTATTTACGGTAAGTAGGGGTGGTAACGTGAGGTAGTTACGGTAAGTAGGTGTGGTAACGTGAGGTAATTACGGTAAGTAGGTGTGGTAACGTGAGGTAGTTACGGTAAGTAGGGGTGGTAACGTGAGGTAGTTACGGTAAGTAGGGGTGGTAACGTGAGGTAGTTACGATAAGTAGGTGTGGTAACGTGAGGTATTTACGGTAAGTAGGTGTGGTAACGTGAGGTATTTACGGTAAGTAGGGGTGGTAACGTGAGGTAGTTACGGTAAGTAGGTGTGGTAACGTGAGGTATTTACGGTAAGTAGGTGTGGTAACGTGAGGTAGTTACGATAAGTAGGTGTGGTAACGTGAGGTATTTACGGTAAGTAGGTGTGGTAACGTGAGGTATTTACGGTAAGTAGGGGTGGTAACGTGAGGTAGTTACGGTAAGTAGGTGTGGTAACGTGAGGTAATTACGGTAAGTAGGTGTGGTAACGTGAGGTAGTTACGGTAAGTAGGGGTGGTAACGTGAGGTAGTTACGGTAAGTAGGTGTGGTAACGTGAGGTAGTTACGATAAGTAGGTGTGGTAACGTGAGGTATTTACGGTAAGTAGGTGTGGTAACGTGAGGTATTTACGGTAAGTAGGTGTGGTAACGTGAGGTAGTTACGGTAAGTAGGTGTGGTAACGTGAGGTATTTACGGTAAGTAGGGGTGGTAACGTGAGGTATTTACGGTAAGTAGGTGTGGTAACGTGAGGTATTTACGGTAAGTAGGGGTGGTAACGTGAGATACTTACAGTAAGTGGTGAACACCAACGTGAGATATTTACAGTAAGTGGGGAAGGCCAACGTGAGATACTTACAGTAAGTGGGGAGCACCAACGTGAGATACTTACAGTAAGTGGGGAGGGCCAACGTGAGATACTTGCAGTTAATGGGGAACACCAACGTGAGATACTTACAGTATTTGGGGAACACCAACCTGAGATACTTACAGTAAGTGGGGAAGACCAACGTGAGATACTTAGAGTAAGTGGGGAAGACCAATGTGAGATAATTACTGTAAGTCGGGGACGGTAACCTGAGATACTTACTGTAAGTTTCTGAGATTTCAGGAGCAGCTGGATGTAGTTGTCACTCGGCGAATAACTCTTCGTAATGCTTTTGCTGGTATAAACCTGGCCATATTTTACCTGCAACCCAGAACATAAACATGTCAGGGGAACGCATGAGAAGAACTTTCAAGTCAACAGAACATTCGGATCCCTATGTTGGATTTCTGTATCTCGAAAGAAAGGGTTAGCTGGCAGTTCCGCAAAAAAAACCAAAAAGCAATATAGTACAATATAAATATCCGTTTGGATATAATAAGAATGTTCTCCTGCTAGAAAAGAAAATCAAGGGAATCGAAGATACATCATGCATTTAAATGGATGCAGTAAGGATTGGTCGTATTAGAAAGCGGACTTCTCAGTAGTTTCCTAAGTTTCCACGAGGCGGTTGACTATGGGTATTTGATGTGATTTTCTGTTGTGAACTTGTTACTGTTATTTGGAATCCGCGCATGCTATGGCGTTGTACTGGTATGCTCATACTTACAGTGAGAGTCGCACCGACAGCGCTGGCGGGGATTTGGACTTCAATTGGGACAAGTCCAGTGTGTGGCACGGAGAAGGTTTGGACCGACAGAGTATAGGAGGAGGTTCTGGGATAGTAACCGTAACCGTAGTATTCATTAGTGGGTGGTGGTGGTGTCGTCAGTCTGCGCAATGCATTGCTGACGGTTACTTTATTCATCACTGTCTGTTTATTCTTCACCGTCACTCTGGTGGTCACGCTCACTAGTTGTGTGTTTGACCAGACTGGACGCCCATCTTGTTGTTGGACTTGTAGCTGTGGACCGGAAATACATTTTGTTCTCAATTGGCTTGGTTTTTGAAACATTGATACCATATGATATTATAGAACTGACATGTGAAGGCAATAACTCGTGTTGAAATACAAGTGTCAGCAGCAGCAAATATACATTCAGTTTACCTGAAGAAATGATCCCTTTCTTGCTCTTGCAGATCAACAGGAAAGAAATGTTATTCTATAAAAAGGGTATTTTTAACTTACATATGCGATGTATTTGAGCCCGGGTTTGAAGGTCTTGGGATCTGATGGGGAGAAAGACAACTTGGTGGCGTCCTGGTAGACTTTGACCTTGGTGGTTCCATTCAGAGCTATCCCAGTTAAGCTGTCGGTTACGTCAGCGGTCACCCTGATCTCCCGGTTGCGGAGGCCATAAGGGAAAACCTTCTTTATATCAGCAAGAGAGAGGGTCACCCTGCTCTCCCCATCAGTCTGGAATTAATGATCAAAGAAATGTAACAAACTGCCAAGGATTCAATGGGAAATCTTTGAACGATACTGCTTCTGGTACTAATATAAATACTATTTCTTTATATCTCCGCTACACCCATACGACCACAGATGGTCACAAGTACAGCAACCACTACTTAGACGGCGATGACTACTGCTACTGCCACAAGTGTGCTCCTCAGCCTGCGAAATCCGAAACAAGTATACTGTTATGATTGCTAAACATGGTGTAAATTCACAATTATATTACTGTCAGCTAATTATAATGAGAAGCGGCAAATGAGCGATCCAAACACACAACATCAAGAACACATTACTAAGTACACAAACCAAGAGAAGTAAACATGTTATTTAGCCAACCGTACATCACTAATAGCGAATGCTAAGTAAAGCATCACTTGGACTGGGTAAGTGAATTGAAATTGACTCGTCAATCCATGACGACATCTGTGGACGTGATCATTCTTTTGCAACATTAAAACCTGTTAATCCATCTGGTGTTCCTCCATTGTCAAGATAGATTTGAAAGGAAAGGGCAAATTTGTTCATATCACACTTAAACATTAACGTACATGGGCGTTCCTGGGTGCAATAAAATGTTTCCCCGATGAACTAAACAATATAGTTGACGAGTACATTCCGAATTCCTTAGTAATGTCACACATGCGTTACTACGGTTTAAGGACGACGAAAACCAGGCCAGGAAAGAATCATCCTATCATTCACAATCTGAATACATTCCAGAATTTAAACGTTAAGGTATGTACGTTCAAAAGCAAACGCCAGTCTTGTCAAAATTATGTACCAAAATTCCGTAAATCAACTACGATTCCGTAAATCAAATTCAGGGATCTAAATTTGACATAAGCCAACTAAAAGACCAATTAAGGAAAGTTACTAATGGCCAGTAGGCTTTGAGAGAGAAACAGACTCACGGCCAATGTCTTCATGACCTTCGGTTCCTCTCCGTGGTAATTCCAGGGCCGATAGTACTTTTCCAGCTTGGCCACCAGGCTGAGCGTACCCTTCACCGGTTTGTCATAGGTGTACCTGGATGCGTTGTCATCAGTGGATTAAAACTAAAATCCTGTTCTACCTTTTCTCAGAGGATAGGTTTGGCGAAGAACAGGCAGGGATTATATAAACTAAGGGAAAAGGAATGTTTTGATTTCTTGAGTTGCGTTTCATTTGAAGGTCAGTATATGGTGTCATGGAAGCACATCGCACGTGTGTTCCCGAAAAGGAGAGGGGTGGGGAATAGAAAACTATTGTTGAGTATTAGGGTCATCATATTGTTATGTCCACAGTAAACCATGCCAGTGGTCAGAGTTCGCTCATGTGGACGTGAGTGATCATCAATATACCCCAGTGCGTTGAGTTCCTATCCAATAAAACGGAAGTAACGGGGAGACATCCATGACATAGTTGGAAACTGGGCCATGGCAGTTTTACTGTTACATAAACATCTAAATAGTTCTTATTATCAGCTAGTATATGTTGTATCTTACATCTTCTTGTATCTTCCAGTTTCAGTACCTGTAATCCTCAAATATATCAGTGCAAGAAGACTCTTCACTTACCTAGCTTTGACATTGACGCTGATGCCATCGTCGGCCACAAGTACATATGGCGGCAATTCAACTTTCACCTCGAATTTGGGCAAAACTGAAAAAGCGATAGCTTTTAGTAATTGTCACAGACACAGAGAGATGGAGGATTTACGCTGCATTTCTGCAATATTCAATCTATGCCATCCCGACTGGAGAACAAACTAATCTTGAGCAGACAAACCAGTGACTACAAGCAGGAGTGATTGAGTGAGTGAAAGGTTGAGTGAGCGAGCGAGCGGTTGGGTGAGTGAGGAGTGCAATATTCTTGTTATTTGGCGGCGGTCTGTAAATAATCGAGTCTGTAGCAGACAATCCAGTGATCACCAACATCAGCATCGATCCACGGAATTATGATATGATGACATGTGCCAATTTGTCAACTGATCTGACCACCCGATCAAATTTTGTCACCTCTCAGGAATATCATGGGTTACTGAAGATCAAATCTAAGCCAGATCTTCACGGGTAGGAGTTACAAGGAATCATGGAACAATGACAACCATTGTCGGAGCCTGGTCCTCTGGTCCCTCTTTGATATGAGTGTCGCGCTCGTGTTTGCAAACATTGACCAAAACATCTTGTTCCTCTAAATAAATGGGTCAGTACTTTCTCAAAGCGGTTACACGTAACGCTCTTCATCCGCATTCAGTTCCCCACAAGGGTGTTAACTATGTTTTCCCCGACAAGAGTGGTGTGTGGTCCTGTGCATGGAGCCCAGGTCACAAATCATGTGACGTTTAGCTACACTATGCACGGAGAATCATTGGATCGGTGACCGTGTTTGGCAGCTTGACTCCTGAGGGTTTCTGGGACTTTAGTCCTGTCCCACCACGAAGCACATCTGATTCATGTGGTTTCAGCTTAGGCAAGTGAGTTTGTTCATAACTGAATCTGCTCACTAAGTAGAAAATGGGTACCTGGTGGGATAGGTCATGTGATTACAACCTCCCAGCGCCTAACAGACAGCGTGGGTTATCCGGGTTATAATGTGCCGTTTTATTCATTATTTCAGCATACCTACTGTGGACTTTGGCGCCCTATAAAGGGGCACATCATTAGTAGAAGTAGTACATACAGTAATCGTTAGCTCATTCTATTGTTCAGTCGGTTGTAATTGACGGGATATTTTGTGACATGAAGCTCACCGTATTCAGCGACGGTAAATACTTTCTCTGCTGCCGTTCTCTGTAATGAGATATAGAACGTATCGGACGATGCAATATACATCATATGGAAATAAATACATTATCAAATTCAAGCGTGGGGAATAGTTGCCGAATTTTGCTAGTCAGTGTGGCGAGCTATGTATGAACGTCATTAGCTCATGAGAAAATTCACCAGCCTGAAATCTGAATGAAGACACGGTTGTGCCAGTGGTTATTTCCAACTCTGTCAAAGACATGTACATACATGGGCCATATACAGCGTACACCTTACATGATGGGACTGCTTAACGGTCAAAGCGTCCACTCGTCACGTTGAAGCCTCGTGTTCGATTCCATTCATGAGTACAATGTCTTAACGAAACCGAAAAAGCTCTTCCCAGATCACATACCACGAGTGTATATTTGTTTCAGCATGTGCGATGTCTAGACCAGACAACCTAGAGGTTGTCACTATGCAGTACGATGACAGAGCTTGTGTTTTTCAATCACGATGAAATACTGATGATACCAGGTATTCGCGAAAAGGTGAACTCATCCAGTCCCATCAGTGGCACCGTCATAAACATGTTGTTCAGTTGTCCTTGTGCCCCCTCCAGAATATTGCTTAAAACGGAATAAAATCATATACACTCACTCTATAGGTTAAGTGCCACATACGTACAATAAGCAACACTTACACCAGCGGTGACTTTGATCTTCCAGTCACCAAGTACTGGTTCGGTGGAGATGGGCAAGTAGTTGGTGATGACGCCGCTGGCGGCCTTCAAGCCCACCCACTGCTTGATCTTGTTGGAGTTGGAGTCCTAAAAGTGTAATTGCAAAATCATGGTGTGTGTAATATCGAAAACGATTACATTAACAGAAACTAGATGTGAATTACTATGAATCTGTTATTTATTATCTTGTTATGTGTTATTTCTTACTATACGTTTTCAAATCTGTGTCCTGCGTTGTATCGTGTATTTGCACGTTGGCTACAGTCAACAGTCAGCTTGACATTTTTAAATAAGTAATTTCGCAGAGTTGCTCACTAAAATGCTGATGTCCATGGCGCCGGTGTACAGCTTCATGTCGGGGAACAGGGAAAATGCCCGGAAATGTACTGAAATTACCGAAACAAATCAAGTTAGAATCTTTTCGTAGTTAGACTACTTTTCTTCTGCATGGCCAACTAACACTTTAACCACTGGACTGCCCCTAACGTTTTGAGGAAGAACAACTTGTGAGAGCAGTCGGGAATCTTCGAGAACTTCCATGAACCTCCGGACACTTCAGGGAACGTGTTTATCCGAAAATACTTAGACTTACTCTTATCAGATCGAACTGAATCCACAGAATGTAGAAGACGTCTAATTACGTATTACTCATGAAGTAATAGAAACTATTTACACTGCCGTCTTTCTGTCTACAAAGGAAGGACTTATCGCACGTCAATAACACTGGACCAGCTGAGCCCATGGTCTGGAAACGTTCGTAGCCCTAGGAATTCTTAACTTTGTTGGTAGCCAATGTATTAAGAATGGGCTTACGGAGTTCGTAGGGCTGCGAAAGTTTCGAGAATAGCTAGGCAGCAGAGTGCTTCATTCCCAGAGGTTGTTCTGATTCCCGTATGAGACTCAAACTATAACAGACCACGAACTTGATAAACAAGAAGCCGACTTTTAGCCACAGTGAATGCAGCTTTGATCCGATTTACGGCACTGGTACGTTTTAATGTTTTTACCGCACTGCGATGTATTATGTAATCCCCGGACACCTCCTCCAGGAGGACGAAGGACATTATTCAGAAGAACGCACAGCATTGTCTGTTTCGTTGACTGACCTGTCTGACCAGGCTTATAGGTTGCCTTGTCCGTTTGGATGAAGACAGACATGTTCTTGCTTTTGTAGGTCAGCCATGTGACGCCGTCGAAAGTCAAACCACCTCTTCCTGCTACGTGCAGTCTGTAGCTTCCGCTGGGGATATCGTTGGGTACCTGATCATATCAAGAAATCAGATGTAGAACCAATTTTCAAACAATGTTTCCACAGTGAATGTTTATATCTAAATAACATGATGCCCTGCCAAACCAATCAGTAAAAATGATATTGATAGAAGCGAACGAAACAGACAGCAATATCGCAGTTGTAGTTGCTTAACGCTGCAATATTCCAGCCATGTGATAGCGTTCTATGAATAATAACGCCTCGACCAGACAATCTGGTGATCAACAGTATGAACATAAACTACGCACTTGGGATACTATGGTAGCTAGCACATACCCTCGCCACCAGGGTACGATGATCAATACACTAAGATAGACATTTATTAATAATGAAGAATGCTATCTCCACAGACGTACAAAACAAAATAATTTATTAAATGGTTCTGTTTACCTTGATGGTCATACTTTGGGGCTGACCTGTAAATAAAATATTACATTGATTGAAGTGATGCAATGAATATATCCATTGTTAAGTGACAGTGTTATTTATTGGGTAAGTACATGTTCTGCTATAGTTGTACTTGTGCTATATTTTGTTATGGAAGGTACAACTGAGTACTATATCCTCACACACTTTTCCACTATATTCAGACCCAGTCAGTGAGAGAATCTTCTGGAGTCTATTTCTTTGGCACATAAGAGGATCTTACTCTTGCTTCACATCTCCCATTATATCTCAAGGTACACGCGCACTAACAAATCATACCTGCTCGTAATACAAGTCTAGGAAACTTCACAGCTGTTGCAGTGAGGCGAATATTATCCCTTGAAATATAGTAAATTATTGCTATTATCACTGGTTTTGTATTTCACTGCCTTTGAATTTGTATTGGTACTATAACACATTTGTGGCGATATTTGTTAATATGTTTACTTATATTAATTTAGATTACAATTGTTATACTTATTTCAAATTGCATTGTTTTGCATTGTTTCACATCGAGTTCTTTGGGAATTGATTTCCGTGTATTGTTTAATTTCAAATTGGGAATCGTGAAATAACACTGCATATTTTATAGGACATTAAAATACAGTTGGAGTGTTATAAATGAGAATAAAATATGAGTACTTTTATCTGACTTTATCTACATGAATATGGGACATCCCCTAATAGCAAACAAGTCTCGGTTCATTATTCACTCATTCTCAATAACGGTACAAATGCTGTCGCCGCCATGATTCTCGTAAACTTAATTAGCAAATGTTGTTAGTATGGCCTGATAATGGTACCAATCTGTCCAACATCGTGCGTAAACAGTCCAATAACTCCGAAAGTATATTTGTTACAGCTCAGGTAATAGATCAGTTTGAAATGTTCTAGTCTGTCGACGGTAGCAAAACTTTGCGGTTTAACTTATCGCAGTTTGGTATTATAATACAAAGAGAGTGAAAGCCCTTTAAACCGGAAGCCCTGTAATCAGAAGCTAGTTAATTTATGGTCATTTATACGTCCTATAATCCGGCGTCTATCTATTCGGTATTGCGACACAGCAAAGACCGCCCAATCGACTGTTTGTACAATAATTAACGCTGTCGTAACCGGCATCCGGTATATCGACTCTCCTGAAGGTCGGCTGAACGTGTATTAAACACAGTCGTCATTAAGCTCTTTGATGTTGCATCATAAAAATACCGTGCTGTACGGATAAGACGTAGACCTAAGCTGATGCGGTAAAGTACTGAGTGATACGTGTGACTTGTATTACAAATGAATTGTCGTGTGAATAAAGACAATAAATTTTACATATTACGTCACTGACGCGTTTCTGACTCCCTGTATATATACATGTAGTAAACACATGACCATTTCTGACCCTGTTTTGAAAGAGAAAGCTATTCAGTTTGCTTTGGAATTAAATGAACAAGAGTTCTTCAGTCATATTTTACGGCATACGGAAGATCAGTTTCAGGTTGAAAAAGGAAAAGTTCTATGTTGATTTTGCCGGTCCCAAGAAATGTCGGTTTTGAGGGTTTCCACTTGACCTGGATATTAGTACGTTGATATTGGTCACAAGTTTCATTTTTTGCAAATTGTTCAGCCAGTGCATTCTCTTTAGATAAATGGATTTTATGAAATTTCCGTAACCACCGCCAAGTCAGGTAAGTGTGCTCCATTTCATATATTTTAAGTTATATTTAGAACACGAAGTATGTCAGATGGAAATATCAGTCAAAGCGTGTGTGAAGCTAATGGTAACTTACTGCTTGATTTACCAGAGAAAGTAATCTCCCTTACTTAAATGTTCGTTACCAGGGTATTTGAAACTATATAGCTTGTGAAGGTTTGGTACTTTTTTCAAATATCACGTGACGCCTATCCAACCTGGGAAGTCATGAGGATATGTAAAATCACCAAAGACTTAAAATTGACATTCATCTGAAATAGTAAGTAACGATGTTACGAACATCTCATTTCTAAATAAAAATGACACAATCACTTACTATTCAGTTATTAGTCACGTTTTAGAGTTTACAAAGCAATGTCACTCTGTATTTGACAGACGTATAATTGGGCAATAGAAACGTTGCCTTAACACCAATGACAACCGCTAGGAATATTTCATCCTTGTAACGGATATGTTTGCCACTTCGACTGGATTATAATTAAGCTACAGTCCTATATTTCCCAGAATATGTATTGCTAGTCTCATTTTAAATAATTACAGTAACATTATTTGAAATAATTGATTTATATCCCCAAAAGACTGAATGATAACATGTAGATTTTGATAAAGTATTGGTCACTTCATGACATTTGTTTTATGTGAATCCTGCGTTGCTAGATTTTGCTTTCACATAGTTTGGTCAAAATTTTATCCTGAACTGTACTTCTTGGGATTAGTTAGTCTACCTAGCGTGTAATCAACCAGCGTGTGTAGTGAAATTTCAAAATTAGCACATCTGACTGTTCTACCAGCATGTTGCCCCCGTGGTAAAACAATAGCGATAAGTGACAACACAATAATAATCGTTCGGTAAACAACTGTTTGATTAGGGTGCCCCAAATTATGAGACAAATCATCAGATTAGTCTATTGATTTCATGTGACTGCAAACTATGGTTTTGTTGCAATTACTAGATTTATGGGGTTTAGTGGGCAATATGAGGGTCTCTACCTTGCGGTATATCTTCACAAGCAGAGGCAATGGATTGCGCCCCGTTAGAGATCGTTGCCGTGAGGTTGACGTTAGAGGGTGCTTTGAGGATGTTGACACTGATATTGAAATCCATGCCAGGTCTGACTGATGTCGGGCTGAGTATGACGTACGAGCTGAAACAGAAATGCCCTTCATGAATGCTTGGTCTATATACGTATAAACTACATGATATTGATAACATGGTACGTGTTTGAGTAAATGTGTTTAACGTCGCGTATTTTGTTTCCTTGAATACGGTTTTAACGATTTTAAATCTGTAGGTTTACGCAGCTGTGAACAGAGCCCACGTGTCTGGTACCTGTTGACGTCACGTCATGGCTACTGCATGTCGGCACCGCAGTTAGCTGTGCAGAGTTGCATCGCTTCAGAACCCAAGAAAACTTTGATGGTGGGTTCTAGTACAAGTTCCTGCGGACTGCACTGCAATGTTGGTCGTTGGTTTATCCAGTGTTGAGGGTTGGCTGAAAAGTTCTAAGCCTCACTGTGAAAAAAAGTTACCGGTCAGGAAGAAATCTTCTTCAGCTACCCTTAAAAAATCAGTCACAGCGGAAATGACATCATCATTACTTGCAAAATGGCGACCGGCGAGTTCCTTTTTCATTTTGGGGAACAGGTGGAAGTCAGAAGGAGCCAAATCAGGTGAATAAGGAGGATGGTCAATGAGTTCAAAGCCACAATCGCGCATTGTTGACATGGCCACCACCGATTTGTGAACAGGGGCATTGTCTTGGTGGAAGAGGACACCTTTAGCGATCATCCCTCGTCGTTTGGCTTTGATAGCTTCTTGCAACTGGTTCAGTAGATCAGCATAGTATCTGCCGTTGATAGTTTGACCTTTTTCAAGATAATCAATGATGATCAGTATTTTCAGATGTACAGATGGTGCCCTGGTGCATAATGTTGAAAATGTAGCTTCACCCTATGTGTCAACATTAGCTGTTGTCAGTTCCACAACTGCGTTGTTGTTGAGAATGCCGCAGCGTTCAAATTGGGGGAATGTTGTTTTACGCCAATTTTAGCAATAGTCCACAAACATTGCTAGGGAGACACCAGAAATTAGTGTAACACATTTGCCACATACTGGGAACTGAAGACGGGTCTGCGACGTGACTGGAGAGCGCTTTGACCTGTAGTTGAAACCATCATATAGAAATTACGGCGAATCTGTGTTGTCTTATGTAACCTTTCACAGCATACAGACCAGAGGGCGAATTAGATAAGACCCATCTGAATAACTCACAACAGTGGCGGTAGTTGGGCCTTTTACTCAAACCAACGTAAGCATTTCTGGAGTTTCAGGGTTCGTATCCAAATGTAAGGAAAAGACGAAACTAAAAAGATGAACGTTAAATGCTCATGTCAAACCTGCCAGACTACATCTCACACTATACCTATAGCTAACCTATGTGTCAAGGCTTAAGGATTCTGTTGTCATGGTGATAAACAAACCTTCGGTCAAAATGCAGTTTCAAACAGTCGCCATGGTCAGTCTGTAAATATTGTTGACTAGAAACACGAGTTCTGTTGTTAGTAAATACTCGAGGAGGTTTACACTTAAAGACAAGGGATTGAATCCATACAAAGGATTCAAAGGATATGCCTCATGACGAATGGGCAACGTCACCAGGGACAGACACATCACAAATACATGTACAACCAGAGAGCCTATATAGAGAGTATAGAGAGTGTTATAGAGTATCCCTGGTACACCAGAGGCGGGTCACGCTTCATCGAGAGAGGAGGATGAAAAGGCTAATTCACATTTTATATCCTGATGTTTTAAAGTGTATGTTTTCTGAACAATATAGATGACGAGTATACCCCCGTTTCTACTTCCAGTCATGACATATGAAAAGCGTTGTTCAGCAAGGAATGAAAACACAGGCACAGTATACGGTTGAGCATATTTCTATCCTGTGGTGAATAAACTAAATGCTAAACCACGGTGTACTCTTTAACAACGTGAAAGCCACTCAGTCCAAAATCAAATCTTCATACACAGAAGTCTAAGGCATGGGTCGTGATCCAGAAAATCAAAGGGTTCTAACACTAGCATGTGCAATCTTCTTCCTCATTTAATTATGTCCTTTAAAGGTCACATATACTCTAATAGAGTACAAACGCAAAATCACTTGCTGACATCATAAATGAAACGCCGTCATTAAAAATGTTCACTTCGATCTTTAATTACCTTAAATCGACCTTTTTGTCAACAGTGCAAAATTCTCAGCCGCTAACGAAATTTCAACCATTTAGAGCGGCGCGTCTCCGTGACGTAATAGTGGGTATAGAAATGAGGGTCTGTGCAGTATTCATCTACATTTCAGGGGTTGAACTATTTCGTTTACAGGTTTGTACAAACCTGAAATCGCGAAAGCTGTTGAGAAAAATGAAAGCTATATGTTCTCACAATCTACTATCATTTAGTTTTGTCTCCTGCTTTGCCTAATTTTCGAGTTACAACCCTTGTTTTCATAGACGATTCTGGCAAAATCACTTGGTGTCGCTAGGTTGTAATCCGTGTTAGGTGGTATAAACCTACACGTTATTTGTCATCATTCACTTGATGCTCAGTTAATGAATTTATAACAGGTATAATTAGTGGTAACGCCACTTAGATTACCCGACAGAGGCCCCCATTTGGCATTTCTTTTGTCTGGATCGATCAAAGGATTAACCGATAACACGCTGATTGATTAATTAGTTTTATGGGGATTTAAATGGGGGATTTGTCAAAAGGTAGTGTTTATGTATGTACATTTACTAATATATACTGAATACACTCTGTCGTGTCTTTGTCTATGTAAAATAATACCCTTCTTTCAAAGGATTAACCGCCAATACATTGATTGCTGGCTCATTATTGGCTTACTAAATAACGTTTTGAAAAGAATGACACATTCATTGCACATTATACATTGGTTGCCAGGGGTGCTATCTTGGGTAACCAATGAAAGTATACAGCAATGTGAAAAATCTGAAACGATACATCACGTTTTCGTATATTAGACTGTTAAAAGAAACATCACTTGGAAAATCTGCAGATGAATTATATATCACTTGTTTTTGTGGATATTGATGGATACATTCCTCGAACAAAGTAATAGCCTGACATTGCTCCTAAAACTTTAATTTTGATATTTGCATTTTTGTTTTTAATACGTTGTCGTAGCTTTCAACAGAACCATTGTTTTCGTTGTGAAGTGTAATGATGCAGACGACATACGCTAGGGCGTGGGTGAGAATTATGATTCATATAGAAAATTATGAAATGTCTACATATTACATTCCTGTTATACATTTGCAGATCGCTTCTTTTTATTAAGTTTCAAAATGCATACAAGTATGATTATAAAGTAATTAGGATTATCAGACCAAGTATAAAGACGTTTATTGACAAGTGTCTACATACTGGTGAGTGAACGCTACAAACCAAGTAAATTTAGCAGTATTTTCACTTCGACCCCGACCTCGCTTAGGTTATGTTACAGGCTGTGTCATGCAAACTCCTTTTGGTAATGATTCAAATACATATTTATGTAGTTTTGATTTTCTAACTTGATGAAAACAAACCATACATAATCTCATTAATTCAAATGGATTTGTCTTCGCGATTTTAAAAAAAGGCGGCGCCCGGTCTTGGGATGAATGCTATTTAAGTTTGTTTTCACCGACTTACAAAAGGACAATCACTTTCTACTGGTAGTAAAATATGTATTTTATTTATGGACATTAGGATTTTACATGACATTGCTTATAACATAACAATTTCACTCTTGGAAGTGAGGTGGAGGTCAATATAACATTCCTTATGTTAAAAGTTGTGTCATGCAAAATCCTTTTGGCCATGATTCAAATGCATATTTATCTACTAGTAAAATGTAGTTTTGATTTTCTAACTTGATGAAAACAAATCATAATCTCAATAATTCTAGCGGACTTTAGCCCGTGACTTCACGATTTTCAAAAATGGCGGTGCCTTGTCTGAGGATGAATGCTGTTTAAGTTTGTTTTCACAGACTTACAAAATCAAAATTAATTTTCTACTGGTAGTAAAATATGTATTTTCTTGATTGACATTAGGATTTTACATGACATTGCTTATAACATAATAACAATTTCAGTCTTGGAATCGGTCAATATAAGGGCTCAATATAATATTACTTACGATAATATTGTCACTTCGACCACAACCTCGTTTCCGAGGAAGAAAGCGTTATATCTATGCCAAATCCTTTTGGTCAGCAATGTGTAGTAAGCAGTCTTGATTTTATAAACTCGATGAAACTCCATTTTCTATCCTGGAAGCGTGGTAGGGGGCGAACCATCCGATTTAGTATATACCCAGGGATACTCTATAACAGGGATTGGTCACTCGCTAGCTTTCCTTACCATTTGTACTAATTAACGTGTGCCTCGTCATGCCCCACTGCACACGTCGACTTGGTTTGTTCTCAGCGCAAATCGGCTGCGCTTAACAGTATTCCAACCAGTTTACTGTCGGAAACTATCGGCATCTCCCGGAGTAATACTCGGTAAATTGGAGTTAGGCTCCCCTGAATGTTGTCACAACAAGCTGGTTACACTTCCTGTCGCCGAATGATGCATGTGTGGATTAATGAGAGGACTTGAGAATGTGTTTACACATTGCCTTGTTCAAAGACTCTCTGTTTATGTGACAAATTTGATACAGCGTTCGAAACGATCGCCAGCCCAGAGGCCCAGCGTCGGTTGTTAATGTATCAGGCCAACAGTTTCAGTTATCTGCAGGCCCATGTGGACTTCTGTCAATTAGATCTCATTTCTTTTCAACTAGCATCGTGCCCATAATTTGTATTAATGTTCAGGAATTATCCTTGATCCCTCATGTTAGGATAACTTCCAGTTTCACTATATTCAGTGCCGCATAGGAATGTCAGCAGTCTATAACTAATTGTAAACTTCTCTGTGCTCCATACACTTCACTAATGGATTTTGTAGGGACTGTGAAACTCTCTACAATGAAGACTATTTTGTTTTTATTGGTTTGATTCCAACAAAATGGGTATGCAGACTTTAAAGACTGCAAGTGGCAGCAAGCCCTGATGGCCAAATGGCAAACTAAAGGTTATTATGTTATTATATGTATTTGAAATGACCTGTTACACAATTAAAATGTCTCATTATGTTTCAGTGGTTTTCTGTTTGTGTGGAATGCTTAGGCTGCATAAAAATATGTTTCTCAGGCACATTCTTTTCAAAAGTGACGAGTAAGACTTTACATTTTTAATTTTTGATAGAAAAAATGTGACGAGGGAGGAACACATTTTTATTTCTTTTTCCTTCAGGAATACAGTTTGGAAAGTTAAGCACATGTTAATGAGTTGTAGATTCAGTCACTCTCATTCTTACAGACACTCAGTCTATAATGGACAAATGGACGGTCGTGGCAAAGTCGAAATTATTTTTTTTAAGAGGGCAGTTAATGAAGATGACCAGATGTCTTCCTGCATGTGCGCAATTGCATGGATACTGACAGAATGTCAACTGACACAGTCACTCCCCCCTAAAAAAACAGAAAGTTTAAAACCATCACAAAGCGTTAAAAAGTCCTTTGCAGTTTTGTCAAATATCAACAATAGTTTCAGAACTAAAACATTCAAGCATCAAAGGCATCCATGGCAGATTAGAACAGATCAGATATGTCATACCTCACACTTTCACCAGATAGAATATTCCCCTCAATACTTAGAGGTGTATTTGAAAGAAATGAATTTTAGGACGACTAAACACATTCAAACATTGGCTTGTAGTAATGAGTGATCAGATCAGATCAACGATATGTCATATTTTTCACACACATGAAATACTTGTGAATGTATACACCCTACCAATTATTTTTTTAATTCATAAAATCATCACTATTACTTCCAAACACCTCTCACCAAATGGAACTTTTTTCCCTAACAGAAATTAAAGGTGTGTGTGAAAGAAGTTTTTTGAGCAATAACTAGAAACACTCAAAAAATGCTGTGTAGTATTTCAATGGCGGATCAGAACAGATCAGCGAGATTTCACACACCTCAAATAAATCCTAACAATATGTTTAGATTATCAAATTATAAATATTACCTGCAAACACCTTTCGGGTCATTGTATATTCCCCTCATAAATATTTAAGGTGCATGTGAAAGAGGTTTTGGAGCAATAACTAGAAACACTCAAAGTTATACTATTTCAATGGCGGATCAGAACAGATCCGCGAGATGGCACATTTTTCAACACCTCAAAAACACCCTACCGATTTTTTTTAAATTATAAAATTAGCACTATTACTTCCAAACACCTTTCACTAGATGGTATGTTCCCCTAATGGAAATTAAAGGTGTATGTGAATGAAGTTTTTGAAGCTGAAACAAAAGCACTCAAACAACGCCGTGCAATATTTCAATGGCGGATCGGATCAGGTCGGCGAGATGGCACATATTTCACACACCTCAAGTACGTCCTAACAATTTATTTTAGATTTTGAAACTATCACTATTACCAGCAAACACCTTTCGCCTGATGGTAAATTCCCCTCATAAAAATTAAAGGTGTATGTGAAAGACGGTGTTGAGCAATATCTAGACACACTTCAAACAACGGCGTGTAGTATTTCAATGGCGCATCAGATCAGATCGGCGATCTGCCACATTTTTCACACCCCCCAATTAAACCCCAACATGTTTTTAAGTCACAAAACTATCACTATTGCTTGCAGATACCTTTCAACTAAAGGTATAATTTCCCGCTAAAACATAAAGGAATGTGTGAAAGAAGCTTTTATTGACGAAACTCAGTCTATCTTCGCTGTGTACCGATAATTGAAGCCAGAGAGTTACAAGATGCCGACTTGAAACTTTACTACAAACATATTTTCTTATACTGACACTAATTACAAATATGTGACTAGAACTGAAGTAACAGAACAGGTGACTTATGTTCTACGTGTAGGATCCGAGTTGTCACAACACTCAGCGAATGTAATCAGCTGTTGAAAATGAACCGAGCTCAATCTTTAATACTAAGCTGCCGCCATATTGTCTCCACTGGTCACGTGACAAAGCGAGACATACGTTCAGCGGTTTTTCGAGGAGTTTCCACTCCCCTCTCTATATAGGCTCCCTGATATACCACAGGCTTCCACAAAACTCACTTCGCACACACTAACAACCAATTTAAGCACAAACTACGGAGTCTGGGGGAAATCTGTGCATAGTGACAAAATCACCTGACCCAAAGGAACAATTGACAGCAACACAACAATTCGGCATGTCTTTGGTCGAGAAATCAGCAAAATGACGAGCTTCCTAGTACACATTTTCTATACATTTAACGGGAAACCGTTCCTTCTATGACATCACTGTAGGGCTCTGGCGACAGAGTTACGAAGCCTGTCTGCGGTTTCGTTTGCGGGCGAGAGAGAAGCAGACGGCTTTTTAGCAACTTTTAAGCGCTTGGTATTAATTAACCTCAAGTTTTTTTTAAAAGAAAAGGGTGTTTCGTTTATGACTAACCCAAAGTCTTTCATATGCAATGATAAAAGGAGTACAAAAAAATTGAGTTTAGTGGTCCTTTAATTGATTTTTCTTAAACAAGAAAAATTGAAAAACTGAAAATTGTGAATAACTCAGATAACGAGGAAGATTACAGATCAAATAACTGGGAGGATTACATTGAAATGACTGATGTTGTCAATTTTACCAAAAGATAGGGATCAGGGTGTCCTACAAGGCAGCAGTGTCCCACTAGTTACCAACTAGTCATACAGTGTCAATGTTTTGAACCTAGTTTAAATCCATCTGTGCAATATAGTTAGCTGTTGTTCTACCCTTCGATGACAGTTTTATATTTATCGTAAACGCTTGATCAAGTCACAATATGGATGAAATACTGAAGATGTGACTAAAATGTAGTTATTAATTAAACGAAAGCTCCATATATAGTAGTTCAATAAAACGAAATTACGCATCAATATTTGTGTGGCAAATATAATAAAAACGATCTTTAAATGTATACTTACGCTTTAGCCCATGTGGCTCCCAAAAGGGCTACTAGAAAGAAAAGCTGTAGCATCGTGACTTCCCCAAAACAAAATGAGAAGTGAATTTCAGTTTCAAATGTACCTGATATTTTAATTTTAGTTGGTTGATAGACTGAAATGTTCCCAATGACATTTGACAACAACGTACCGGGCCTCAGAACACCAACAAGAAATTACATCAATACCGTAAACGATTGTGTTTCTTATTTCATTGACAGGCCTTGTGTTACTCGGTTTTATATTGCGATTCTCACTGACATAAATCATTCCTTGATGTCGTTAAACGAGTGATTGAATAGACATGTGTTCCTCCAATATATTCTGTCTTGTCCGAGATATGCGATGCATTTGTTCAGCAATTCTGAATGAGTCAACTGCAATAAAAAAGTCATAAACTGAAAACGTCATATCAATCAAATTTAATGACCGATATAACGCATAAATGTGATGTCACAATCGAAACGACTCAATTTTGCGAAACGACGTCAATTCAGAAATGGTAAGCATTTCTTTTTCTTTTTTTGGCAAACAAACATTAATGCTGAACCCACATTTATCAGATGAATCAAATGAAATCGATTCACTACATGACAGTATGAATATGACAGTTTATGACAATAACCAAATCGTGACTTGATATACATATTGGAGCGGATATATTGATGTGGAACCTCTGAAAAAAGAGAACACGGTACTTTTTGTGTTTTGTGTTTAAAGTGTAAAGGGCGGGTCATAGAGAAAGTGCACAGGGGACATCTTATTGACAGCTTCCCACCTTAACAAACTCAACCCCGCAGCTCATCTGGGCCTAGTGCGGGTGAGCTAATTAGGTGTCTCAACAGGGAAATAACAAAATCAAGCATCATATTATCTAATGTGGTTTTGAACCCTGGGTACACAGGGTACGCAGTCCGCGAGATGACAACGATATCAGCTTTCTCTGCTGAGATGATTCCAAAACCTATTTCACTCAAGCTACAATTCGCACGACATACGTGCTGAAACTGTATCAGAAGGCAATGTATTGATGTGTATGTACACGCAACATAAATAAATAAACACTCAACACCTTTTACAATCGAGATCAGTTAGATTTCTTTTGAATCTTGACAGGGTTTTCTGTTTACCTTTAGTTTTTGGTTTATAACGAACCACAGGGTCTATATTCACTGGCCTTGATCTTGTTTTAACAGCCTAAAATGTTTCACGTATTTCAGATTTAATGCTTTCAGAAACGAAAACATTGAAATCAACGTGTGTAAGAATTCATGTGGCCCCAAACCATCTTATTATTGACATATTTCTTCGTGAATCCTTTCTGACCTTGAAACTAGAACTTGAAGCCACCCCATCCATATTCCTTGACAGAGAAAAGTGGGTTCTTTAACTTTAACACTTTCGTGAAGCTGATTACTTTGTTAAAATGAATATAGGTGGATTTCACGTACAATAACTTGAACGCTTTTTCAAGGCAATATGGATCTTGAGTGAACTAGTCGACATAAGACCAGCTGTGAACGTTTGATCATATCATGAGTGGACAAACCAGATTCCATGAATGTAGCGGTCTGGGGTGGTCTAATGACGCCAGCATAAAAAGGCAAACAAATTGCCATTAATAGTTTGAATTACGTATTGTTATTTCTTTACTGGTCTAAAGTTTCATCCGTTTTGTTGCTAAATATATGCCAGGCTGATACGATCCAAAAGTAAATGACACTGAGCAACAATGCTCTCCTGTAATGACGACTGCAATAAATCCCCAAGGTGTCCGTACTATCCCCAAGGTGTCCGCACTATCTCCATGGTGTCCGTACTATCCCCAAGGTTTCCGTACTTTTCCGTACTAACCCCAAGGTGTCCGTACTATCTCCAAGGTGTCCGTACTATCCCCAAGGTTTCCGTACTTTTCCGTACTATCTCCAAGGTGTCCGTACTATCTCTAAGGTGTCCGTACTATCCCCAAGGTTTCCGTACTATCTCCAAGGTGTCCATACTATCCCCAAGGTTTCCTACTATCTCCAAGGTGTCCGTACTATCCCCAAGATTTCCTACTATCTCCAAGGTGTCCGTACTATCCCCAAGATTTCCTACTACCTCCAAGGTGTCCGTACTATCCCCAAGATTTCCGTACCATCTGCAAGGTCTCCGTACTATGTCGTGTCCGGAATATTAATACTGAGAACGAAAAAACATGTCCGTCAATATGTGTCATGTTTTCTGCAGTATCAGAACTGTTACAAGTCATATTCGGATGGGTAGATGTTGTCCCAGTTCCAGGTGTTTACCTTTACTGGAAGATCTGTTCAAAACATATCGTGGTTTCACAGACCTTTTACAATAAGGTTTTTCTGAAAGCGTGACGCGTGAAATTCAGAGCGATTTTCATGCTTTGATGAATCTAATAGTTGATCTTACACTCGATCCTGTTTGGCAGGATCGTATCAGTGGACTTGGGTTTGTCTAAGACCTGAGTCACTGCGCCACTCTGAAAGTAACACTTTGACAGCTAACACACAGCTAAAATATTTAGAAGTTTGGTGACTCGGTTAGTTGGTTATCAATCACGCACATCCAATTTGAATTTTCATGTGCAAGTTTCGTGTCAAACTGACATGTCTATCTTCCTTTCCCTAAACAGTTAAAGGCTTGAGATGCGTGGATCCAAGAGACGCCCTGCCCAACAGGTCCTGAAACCCCCCGAAGACAACGTCTAACTGTAAATTCCATATCTTAGAAAATGGCTGAAAATGATGGATACAGACGTATTTATGTGTTGTGTAACGAATCTATTTTTGAATATGAACCCAGTTTGGCGTGACATTTCTGTTTTGTCGTTAGAATGTGATTAGTATATGGTGAGTCTCAAGCTTTAAATGCGGGAACGTTGGCAGAGATGTTCACGACCTAAAAATTATAAACAAATGTGTTGAGAGTAGACAATCTGACAATAATCCGGCCGAGATTGCATCACAGATTGCAGCACGGCTTCCTTGAAAGCTGCATTCGTCGCCTTACGCACTCATGCTGCATGGCGTTGAATCACATGACAATAATATCTCTAAGCAGTCTGTACACTAATGCCCGCCCTGTGACAGCGGTGGCGACAATGTCCCAAGTCTACTACTGTACATGAAAGTATCAGACACAAACACATCACAGGATGGGATAGGCAGGTCTGTGCTTCACTTGTAAAGAGTTGTTTTTTCTATCCTGTTGGTGCTGAAGTTGGAATAACATCGCAGTGAGTGCTTTCTGCAGCCCCATACTCGTGCACATAGTTGTCATTTGTATATTTAACCACTAAAGCCTCATCGGTTAAGACCCAACTCAAAACCTTCCTGTTCAGGTTTGCCTTTTCTGTGTAACGTCTCTCATCTCCTCTAGGACATGTGCGCTTAGATTCAGCGCATTGATTCAGTGCGTTAGAAGTGGACCATTATCATAATACAAACAAAAAGAATGGGAACAGCCTCTAAAGAGTCGATAGTCATATTTAACTTGAACGTGGTGAGATCGTTCATATTCCATGGGAAATGCAACTTTTTGTGTGCTTAATGGATACTTTAAACATGTAGGATTATGCAGTGAAGCAACTGATTCAATATTCATTGTTTGATTGAAATGAAACATTGTCAAAAAGAACGAAAAACAGAATGATATAACAAAACAGCAGCATGTTTGATTCAAGCGCCCAAACAGAACAGTCTAGCGCAGGTGGAAGACAGACTTGTAGCGTAGACAGTTCGTGCAAATGATCACTAGATTGTCTGGTCCAGACTCAAGTATTTACAGACCGCCGCGATACAGCTGAGTGTGGCGTTAAACGACATATATAAACAAATATCTTCTCTGGCTTTGACCTCACATGCAATCAACTGCTAAGGGTGTTAAATAAATCAGAACGAAGAGTCTATTTCACATGAAAGTTATATTTTACGAAGGTGAAAGATAAAATGTTCAGTACATATTCATGTTATTGATGTTTCTGAATGTGACGTGATCTGTTGATCGTGATCGTGTTGGTGTGGTCATCGGTGTTTTCATCGCCCAGCCTTGACCTAGAAATACATCAAGCAAATAATGGTTAACGACGTTACATGTAAGGCGGATTGTGTCCGAGATATTCGTGTATTGTTACATACATTCATTACCACTAACACAGCAAAGTACTCTCACTTCCTGTGCTTCACAGCCCTGGTGATGTTCAGTTGTAAATGGTACTTGTGGGAGTTAATCAAAGTCAGTGTCTTCGGCCTACTCACCGCGCATCCACATTCCGCACACACGCTACAGATGTTGGAATTCTTGAGGAGCTGGGACTGGTAGAATGCTGTCACCTGATTGGCTGAAAAAGGAAACGAAGACATTCTACTGGCTGGTAAATAGGTCCTACAGGGCAACGTTTTCATCCCCAATAACTAAGAGAAATATTTCCATATTAGAACATGGTGCCTACAAATTGTGATCAGGACCCACAGCCTGTTCTGGTTCTGGGTCCTTTATGCCGGCAACGTTTCAGGGATATTTGCTTGTACAGTTTACTATACTATAGTATAGTTCAGACCTTTGTGTACCGTTCAAGGTGATTTGCTTTAAACGCCTTATATCATAGTTTATGATTCATATCATGGCAGGAGAACTAAAGGAAAAATAAAAATAAAAAAGACGGCGATTGCCTTTACAAGGGCATGAGTCGTGGGATTGCAACAAGTGTTCAACAGGTCCTGGTACGACCAAGGTACGTAACTCTAAACATGTGGTCACTCATCAGTGTCAGTGATGTTAATGTCAACACTTACTGGGCTCATAGTAGTCGTAGACTCTGACTGGGACGGGCTGGGACTTGGCTACAAGACCTGTTCTCTGGAGGGTGACGGACAGACACACGGGTGTGGTCCCGATCTGTGATATCAACAGAGTCGAGTTAGTAACACAAACAGTAGGATACTGTCACAGTGATCCATTTCTGTCAAATAAGGCAAGGGTGTGACAATATAATCATATCGTTGAGAATATTTGAAATCTGGATTGTAATTGTCAAGAAATATACCAAACCTTATTTGGATATACTTTAAAGCACAGGTTTTACTTTCATTTGGGGATTTCTTATATGTAAATATTGGTCAACATGTTGTCTTTGGTGTTCAGTCGAGATACGTCTGACATGAATTGTAGATATTTATAAATTCAACTAACATAAAACATGTAATCCTGTACGCTGTATTACATGAGAGAAGCTATGGTGACAGAAAACATCTCACCTCATCAAAATACAGAACCACCTTCTTGTTTGGAGTCTCAATTCTCTTCAAGGTCTTAAGTTTTGTAAGTGTGTCAAGGTCTGCTTCGAAGCCGGAGGGAACTCCAAGTTCTTGGATGGCCATGCCACTGGTGCCAGTTAACAGCCACCTACAGAAGAAACGTGGTATACATGAATGAAGGGATTGTCAAGGATAACGTCTACTTTACGTTTTCATTCTCACAAACACACGCACACGTGTGTTAGGTGTGACGGTTGTGGAACACATACGCACTGACACGCACACGTGTGTTAGGTGTGACGGTTGTGGAACACATACGCACTGACACGCACACGTGTGTTAGGTGTGACGGTTGTGGAACACATACGCACTGACACGCACACGTGTGTTAGGTGTGACGGTTGTGGAACACATACGCACTGACACGCACACGTGTGTTAGGTGTGACGGTTGTGGAACACATACGCACTGACACGCACACGTGTGTTAGGTGTGACGGTTGTGGAACACATACGCACTGACACGCACACGTGTGTTAGGTGTGACGGTTGTGGAACACATACGCACTGACACGCACACGTGTGTTAGGTATGATAGTTCTTCCACTCACTTGGTGCATGTCTGAACTGTGATGGAGTTGATGTCCTCCTTCAGGAGCTTGACGTTCACGTCAAAAGATGGCTCCTCCACCTCAGCCTCAACGTTGAAGAACACGGCGACCTGAACGACAAATAGATCTTGATATGCTGTCGGGCTTAGCTGAACACACAACGGATTATACAAATACATGTAACTCACCACTTATACTTTTCTCAGTTGTTTCTTACACAAATGAGTATGGATTCATTTGGAAACGGAATGGTGATATCAATACTGGATGACAATGTGCAGGACACCCGACCACGCCAAAATAAGCAACCTTGCACATGTGCCATGATTAATCACAGTGCTGGACGAGGTGTTGAAAATGCATATAAGGTCAGCTAGTAACGTAGAAAACCTAGGTTAGCGTTCGTACATCTTTATAACATGTGAAGCCATTTTAGTGTTCCCAAAGCATATTACTGGAACACGGCTAGAACGGCGTAAAACTCTATTCTCTCGCGTCTGCATGTTAGCATTATGCGCATGATGACACTCACCTCAACAAGCGCGATGCCAGCCCCATTAGCCTGTACACTGACGCTGCTTGGGACAGACGATAGCTACAGATGACGAAACAGATGATGTAATGTAAATACATGTATACATGAAACACGGCATACAGTGATCCGCATCCGCAGAAAACCAAATAGTCTGTCATAAGCGTTTGTAATTTACAAAGCCTTCTTCACATGATTTTTCAACTTCAATTGCAAATCTGAAAGAGTTAAGTTGCATAACCCAGACTGGACTTCATATAATTTAGCACCGCCATGGTATACTCTATATAGTCCAGAATTGTTCGTTTCATCGGTGACTAATCGCGTGGAGATGTTTACAGATTTGAGGATGTGTGAGGGTTCAGAATGGTATGCTTGTGCGCGTCAGTGTTTAACTGCTGAAAGGTGAGAATTGGAGGTGACTCACCTCGACACTCTGGAGCACGAGCGCGTTGTTCTGGTTGACGGAGAACTGATGACTGGAGCTGCCACTATTCACAGACACCTGGATGTCGAAGTTTGTGGAGTACGCCATCTTGGCGAATTCGGACAGAGCCTGCAGGGCTAACACCGTATCCTGGAAAACACCACGTACCAGCATGACGAAGGATATAACACTGCTCTAAACTAGTGTGATGTAGGATATAACATAGCTCTATACGAGTGTGACGAAGGATATAACATAACTCTAGACCAGCGTGACGGATGATACAAACTAGCTCTAATCCAGGGTGGTGAAGGATGTAACATACTTCAATACCTGGGTGATGAAGGACTGTGCAGACACAACACTAACCTGGGTGGATGAAAATCCGCCGTGGGGGTTACGCTGGGACGCCAACCACTTCATGATGTTCAGGCCACCGCTGAAATCGTTTTTCTCGCCGTATATCAGCAGACCGTATGCCGTCATCTCGATGTCGATGGCCCTCTTGGCTGATGGTGGCTTCCAGTAACTGTGGGTAGACTGTGTTGTCTTGACCTCTGGACGGTGCCAATACTTGAAGCCATCTGAAAAAGTAGGTAGCCAATCACTCAAATTCAAAAGAAGAAAGATAATTACCCATACAGTTTCAGCTGACAGATTGCCAAGAAAGGCCCTGATACCACCATATGCCTGGTGTAAAAGACTTTTTGACGATCGACCCATTGCTTGATACAACGACCTTATACAATAGTTGAAAGAACAGCCATACCTACCTTTCACAATAGCATGAGAGTTCAATGTTGCGAAGGAAGAGTCGGCCTTGGTGCTGCCAGCAAGTTGCAGGGCGTAGGTGATGATTGCCAGAGAGTAGTCATCTGTCGGCGTCTGATTCTCAAGGAACTGAACAGCCTTGGTTGAGGCCTTGTTTATCCTCTGTTGGACATTCTGTTGAAATTACAAAAGAGAATTCCATGAAGAATTCCTGAAATCAGGAATCATTACAAAACAATTTGTTCAATGATAGGTCCATGAAATAAAAGAACAGGATCAATTGAAATGTAAAGCCTGCCTGTTTGTGTTCATCTGTGACTGAGACAAATGTTCGATGTTGCTTCAGTTATTCTGCTATATACTTCATATGCGTTTACTTACCCCTGTGAGGTCGTCGTTCTCGAGAAGGGCGATGAGGACGTATGCCGTCAATGCAGCACCTTTGTTTGACCCTCCCTAGAGAAGAAATCAAGAGTGTGTGATGAACGTAAACCTGTTTTAAGATAATCACATCGATGTCGCAACATTGAGGCTATAGGTCTGTAAATAATAGAGTCCGGACCAGACAGTCCGGTGATCGCCAGCATGAGCATCGATCTACACAATTTGAATACAGTGACACATGTCAACCAAGTCAGTAAGCCTGACCTGAGGACGATGCCAAGAGATCAGCAGTTTCAGATCATCAAGTGTGTTACTAAAGAAGTTGATCTTTTCATCCCATTAGGTACGGAAAATAACATTACAGGTAGGCGACCCTAGGGTGGGTTTTATATAAACAAATATATTCACATACTGATCGGCAAAAGAAACTCAACTTCGTCAAGCTTGTAAACAGAAGACATAAAGATAAACGCTTAGTTTTATGAGATTTCATTTTTTGAAAGTTGCGATTCTTTTTCTGTTCAGTATGCAATTCGGGTCTTCACTCACTGTCATGTCTTTGTGGATGATCCGGCCTGGTTCAGGGAACGAACCGTCGGTGTTCTGTTTCTCAGTCATCCAGTTGATGGCTCGTGTAAGGACATCGTCGTCGATGAAGGTGTAAGGTTTAGCCTGGTGGAACGTCTTCACAACGAACGCTGTCAACCTGGGAGCAAATACAGAATACAATCTAATTAACGTCAAATGTCACGCATAAGCACTTAGAAAATATCCATTATTCTATGCATAATCTCAGGAAACATGTCAAATATATGCTTAGACTAAGGAGATAATAAATATACTCATTGTATTGAGTAAAGTGTCTATTCTTAACAGGCGTGACGGTACGTACCACATGCTTCCAGATGGATCGCTGTCGCCAAATGCACTGAAAGAACCATCTTTGTGCTGGTAGGTTAGCTCCCTCTGGTATCCTGGGGGACATTGGTGGACACGTAAGTTCATAGTAAACGTTGAAATGCTTTTGCAGGATGTCTTTAATGATATTAGACATTAACCATCCCATTTGCAAACAATTAATTCCATTATTCGGTTGAAAATTATATTATTTGATTCTAAACATTGACAAATGCTAAGAGTGAATCGGGGGACTCTCTCTGATGAACTTCAAGGATACTGAGCTCTTGAGCTAAAATTAAGGATAGGCAAAGGTTGGTAAAATGCAAACTATCAAATAAAAGTGACAAAACCATTTTCTGTAAAATATCATATATAAGAAAAGTCTGTTGTAGAGTGAGGCAACCTCACTAGGCTACTCCATCGGCCTTATATTGTAGGATTTATACACCATTATGAACGTGTTCGCTTTACCCGCTTGCTGGCCCTGACAATCCAAATGCACACATATGTGCAGTCAGACAAAGGACGAATATCAAACCATACAATCAAATTAGCATGTTGACATACCCGATTCCATGAATTTGATTGCCTTGTCCTCTATGTCTCCCGTCAGTTGATTGGTTGCTGTCAAGTAGTTGGTAATGAACACATCAGGGGCCAATCCCAGCATCGTCTGTTCACCACATCCGGTAGGCATGCGCAGAAGACTGTCTAGTCCACTTACTGTTGGACCCATAAGGTCACCTGGTGGATCATGACATAGTTAGAGAGACGTGTTGAATAGAATAACAGGTTTATCGCCTTAAAGTACTAAAACTTTAGACATTTAGATATATAAATTGCATTTATTACATCATATATATATATATTTGAATCTATTTATTAAGTATGCTACAGTCAAACATGACAGATACATAACAGATATCGTAATTGAAATTTCAATAAATATGCAGACAAACTACTGAAGCAGTGACATTTCGGCAATAATCTGCTGGAAATCACTGACAAAGTGACAATATATAATAAACTGAGTGATTGTTCAACCGGCCGTTATATACCCCGATGCTATAGTAACAAAACCGTGACCCTTGATTTACCATGAACAGTTTGGTGATATAGTCGGATGTTCATCAGAATCACTATATTACTGACCAATGGCGGTGATTCTAGCTGTCTGTGACCCAGAGACGACGTTCTGTGGCAGAGTAATGGGGACAGTCTTGGAGAAGGTGGTGGCCTGCTTCAAGTCAATCAGGATAGGGACGCTGTATTCTTTGGGGGTTCCTTCAGGCTGAAGAGAAATGATATGAACATATGGAACGTCGTCCTGAGGATAGTGAAAACATGTAATGACATACATGTATTTTCAAATGAAGATTGCTCAATTATCATAAAGCGATTCTTGATCTGTAAAATCGTTTCCTAAGCTTTGAAACCCTAGGCTGACAAATATTTGTTCGCTTTATTAGTTTACTGCTGATGTGTAAAGCATTCACACTGTTGAAAAGGACATGCAAATGATAAATGTTCATCTCTTGTAGCTATCATTACTCTGCTGCTTCATGCTTGACAAGTGTTTCAATGTCATTGTTTTATTGGTATCATATATAGCATAGATAAAGACGCACCTCGACCAGGAGCTGTCTCGTTAGGGCGTCAGCTGCCAGGGTGGATCGGGCAGAAACGGTCACGTCGATCTGACCCAGGCCCGCGGGGATGATGGGAAAAAATACGGAAGAGGCGCTGCCTGCCTTCACCTGGAGAAAAGGCGATTATACACTTTCATTTACTGAATACCAAGCATTTTTCAAATTTTGACATATTGGGAAACTGAATATGTACCTACTGTAGTTAAAATGTCATTTATATTGCCCAATATAAACTGGTGACAAAATGTTGTTGTTTGGTGATTGGACTTGGTACTTACATGCACAGTCTTTGTTTGGTCCTTAGATTCCGTTTGTTCACGGCCATTGTCATCAATGACAACATTCAGGTAGTCCTTAGATTGAGGGAGGGATACAACAGCCTGTAAGGAATACCAATCATTTTAGAATGTGTGTGCGTGCAAGCGAGTGCGTGTGTGTGCATGTGTGTGTGCGTGCGAGCGTGCGTGTTTGTGTGTGTGTGTTTGTTTGTGTGTGTGTGTGTGTGTGTGTGTTCAAATAATAATGCAGTGACAAAATCCGACCGAATCTGGGATTCGAGCTCAAGTTTTTGGATCCCGACACCTTGTTGTGGAGTTTTATGAAGCTCAGCCTCCTTACACGATACATAACACTCCCTAACATTCCCTTACTTTCCGTTCGACACGTCAGTCAGTCAGTCACATTAAAATGTTACTGCGTTTATGGTATCAGCCTATCAAACTATGACTGAAGTATGAGTGTGTTCAAGGCATTACCCTATCAAACAATGACTGAAGTATGATTGTGCTCAAGGTATTAGTCCATCAAACAATTACCGAAGTATCACTGCATTCATGGTGACTGCGTTCAAGGCATTAGTCCATCAAACAATTACTGAAGTATGACTGTATTCAAAGTATTAGTAAATCAAACAATGACTGTAGTATGACTGTGTTCAGGGTATCAGTCCATCAAACAATGACAGAAGTATGACTGCATCCAAAGTATTAATCCATCAAACAATGACCTTCACGAACACGGGATGGCGTTTCCAAAGGCAACGGGAAGATGGAGTAAAATTGTCAGTGACATTTAAATGCAAAGCAACAGAGATTTATGTAAACTGTTGAAAGGAAAACAAGAGATACAAAAATGACCTCAGCAGCATAAGTCAGTGCCAGTTCAATGAGCCACTACTTAATCTCAGGATGAACTGATGTACAGACTGACCATATGTTGTATATGTTGTAACTGATTTAACGTAAACTATACATACACTGAATCAAGTGACTTGTCACTCACTATATCATATATAAAAAGAAATGTGTTTCACTATGCAAAGTTGCAACGCTAAAGTTCAATTAAGTTAAACTATCATTTTGCAAACTATCATTCTGTTTGGCAGTTAAGGACTGACGTCAATTAGACGGTCAACGTCTACTACTCACGTCGACGTCCTGGGTGAGGTAGTTGAAGACGATGGCCTGGAGAGCCAGCTGTTCCCCTCGGGTCACAGAGTACGGCAGGTTGAGGCTCACGAAAAAGGGGCGAAACACGCGGATCTGAACACAAGACATCAAGTATAATAAAGTGTATATACATATTAACTCTGATAAAGTAGATTCATGAACAATATTTACATGTGTGTCAATTAATTGACTGCTAGCGGTCTGGTTTGCTTTGAACATGTATAAAAAGCGAACTGTTTAGCCTGACACAACAGGTCACATATCGGAAACCGTAACTGAAGACGAAGACACGTAGGAGCTGTACATCAGTGACCTACCTTAGCAGAGGTAGGGGCAATTCCAAGCCCGCTCTGGGTGTTGACGGCGAAAGCACTGGCCACCCACGACGTGATGGTGTCTGGCACTGTTGTCGTGATGATAGCTTTACCATCGGTACTGAGGTAATCAAAAGAAAGAAATGATCACAGGAACTAATGAAAATGGTTAACGAATGCAGCTTAAATATCATACACCATCAAAACCACGGAACAATTTACCTCGATTATCAGCGAATACAGAATAAACCTTTATGGGATTTACATATATTGCATAAAACCATAAGTAGTATTAACAATAGATATGAGAACGCTTATAAAATAGTCTTCAAGATAATCATGCACAGGTGGCAAACTGATTACACGCACACGCGCGCGCACATATACACATATACACACAGACACACACATAAACAGATAAACATTGACATAAAGGTATATAATCTCAACAAGAACACAAAAAGCTTTGCGTTAAGCATACAAAAGAATACTAGCAGGGTAAGACCAGTACATGTACAAAATAGCCTCAGGACATGCACAAAACATGAACATAACACATGGTCTAGGGTAGGCACAGAGGCATAGTGAAAACATCTGTTAAAGTAGCATTAGATTGGCAAAGTTTAAACATCACTTGTGGCACTTTACATAATTACGAAAGCATTGCGTGTCTTAAAGTTGGAGTTGTCACGGAACACACGCCAAAATCATCGTTATGCCATTTCAGAGTAGGACTTTGGGAGGTCATCTTGTAGCCCCATGTTTAATAGAGTAACATAACTTAATAATATCAAAGAAAACCCATTACTGTTGGGGAAGCGAAATATTCACATACATCATGTGTCAGATTGTCAGAGGCCATCACGTTGGCGTATAAAGAATATTCTAGTTCTTCTGTCGTATTAAACTACGCTGTTTGGGTTTTTTTGTTTGACATCTTGTTCCGTGGTTATGGAAGACGCAGAAGAGAGAGTATTCTGGTCGTCATTTTGCAAGCTAAGCCTGTCATACACATGTATTGCAGTACCCTGCACTGGTGTTGGTCCACAACCACGTCTCGGGGAAAACGGTTCTAACTCTCTCAACCTCCTGCAGATTCAGGTTGGGCTTGGAGTTCGGCTTGGGAATTGTATCTGTTACTGATGAAGCAACATGCTCAATGGGCCCCAATCCACCCATCAGAAATCCATGGAACCTGGGGAAATCTAAACGAAACACAATTGCTCTGTAGTCAAGGAACCTCTTTCCCTAATGTACAGTTGGAACCTCTTCACATAGATGGACCCGTCTGTACATAATTTGCTGAGAAAGTCAAATTCAAGATGTATCGGGTCTCCCATTTTACAGTTTGTATCATCCGTCTATTAGTTAGACACCATAGACTCCAAGTATATCATGTTCTGGGGCAAATACATATAATGACATTTTTAATGTTACAAAATAATCCTTTCTTACGCACTGGAGCATGTGTTTGTTCAGATGTTCTGCAAATGTCCACATGTAGAGTGCCGGTTAGATATTCATAATTGAACATGAGAGATGTGGCCAGGTTTGCAGTGTGACAGAGGGTGGAAGGTACACACTGTTTGAACTGACATCCACAGATTGATAATTTAGTTCCCAGTAGAAAACATAGATATATTTTACTTCGACTATTTCTAGCACTGCCATGTTGTCGTAATTCTGTCCTGATTATTTCTAAGTCCTCCGGGACAGAAATGGCAAAAATCATCGAAAATGCTCCCCTGGAACAACGGGCATTTTCACTGGAACAGAATCATTGAGGATGCAGAAGAGAAACATGTATGCGTAATAGAAACATGTCTTTGAGAACAAAAGTGATATCCAGTCACCACTGAGTGTAGATGAATATTTCCACGGAGTTTCCTTCTGATATAAGAAAACAATTTTAGATGAATCAGCATTTCTTGTAGGAACTGGTCATTTTCCTGGGTGATGCCTTGGGGTATTACATATGCAGGATATATCAATGCAAGACCATTGAACAGGGATCATGCGAGCGAGCGGTGAACTTCGTACAACGCCCATTATCGTCCACTGCATGTTCGAGGCAAGGCCTTTTGACAACCGTTAAATACGAGAGCAAGGCAAAGAATGCTACAGATATGGGTACTGGGAAGACAAGATATTGATGTCAAGTGTAATGACCAGATGGCTGAAAATGCGATCGTGGTACCTGACAGTCTGATTCTGCCAGAGCCAGGTTTCAGGAAAAACACTTCTGGTGTGTTCTACTTCCTTCAACGCCCCATTTGTTTGAGGTACAGCAACTGTCTGCGGTAAAGCACCCCCTGCTCCTATGGCCTTGCCTGCCAGGGATGCCACTTCCAAAGGACCATTAACCAGGGTGTCACAAAATATGCAGGGATCTAAAATAGATAAATCTCAGATTTTGACAGCGATGTGACTATGTAACACTATTTTATGCACGGTCGTTCTAAAATTTCAAACATACGTCACGTCAGATGAAGGCGCACGCCAGCATGCACACGCACACGCACACGCACACGCACACGCACACGCGCACATATACACACAAGAATCAGCTATGTGTGATTTTCATGTGAGATATCAGAACACACTTACCTCGGTATACCTTTTTTATGTAAATCATGAATCGGATAGTAACGCCATCATTAATAATGAATACCTGTCTAGGTATGTTCAAACAAAGTGATACAGATAATTAAATCAACAGCCTCTCTATGTAGCCAGGCGATACACATTCACTGCAATGTCCAAGGTAACAACTAATCTATCCAATGCATGACTATTATCTGGACATGCCACCATGAAAACAAAAAAGTGATAAAAACTAGAATCTGAAACCTTCCCAAGAGAACGAAAGTTAGTTCCTTGACCATTAGGAGCCGTTGTTGACGTGTGTCATGAAAACAAGCGGGTAGGTTATTAACCTAGGATATGCACGCCCACCAAAGAGGGTTAATGTGTCAGTTCTATCTCAAACCATGAACCACGGGGAGAAAGGGTTAGGACTGTAAAACATTCTAAATTACCAAGAAGTGGCGTTAGTCCACAGCCAGGTTTCTGGAAAGTCAACTCGTATTCTCTCAACTTCAGCTAATTTTGGTGCCGATATGCTGTGTACATCAGCAACAGCAAACATTGCCATCTCTGCTCTCATAGCCATGGCGAAACGGGGTCTAACTGGAGCATGACGACATGTGTAAATATATGACTTCAAGCAGAGGTAGCTTTCACTTCCTAAAAGCAATTAAAGGCCACAGGATTCATTCATATTAATATAGTTTTTCATAAGGAAGTTTCTATTTGGAAATCATTACGCAACGAAGAAGGTATGTTTATTCCGATTTAGAAGGCGAACACAGAAAAAAATCGGGCTACATGGCGCAGCTCTATAAATAATCATTTCTCGAAAAGATCCTGATGTATATCGCTTTAACAGAATCACAATACGACGATCCTGACTATCCAATCTAGTTCATCTTCATCATTACCTGAATTGATATATGATAGAACAATAAAACTTCTGCCATGAAAACATCTGTCCTCAGTATGGTGTTATCTTGAAGCGGACAAATGGATCATTACATAATATAAACCTCTTCAAGTTCATTTATGAGAGATTGGCAAGTTTACTGTGTGGTAATGTATGTGTGGATATCGAGCAAAAATCCAGTGATATCATGGTGGGGAACATCAGAAATAGGTTTGAACTATGGAATCGAAAGTCTCAGAATGGTATATGTATTGGGTGTATTTCTGGTATTGTACTTGTTCAGATTGCCATAGCGAATTACCAGATTCACTTACATTACAAGACGTTTCTGTCCGAAAGTGAGAAACCATTGAGAGCGCTTATAGATCACTGTGCTAAAACTGACAGAAACGTAATTATATATTTATATTCATGCTTCTGTCATATACCAAAGTAACCACAACAAGTTTTTTAACCTTCTTCCTTCCCTGAAGATTCTGACTATTCAAATTGTTACCCAGTCCCACTATTATACTGACCTCATGTACCAAAACTACTCTACACCTTCCTTTTAGCAATTAATTCCCCAGCTCTCTGGTCATACCTGGCCACGCTTTCCTGAATACAACCCTCTTCCCTTAGTATTACCGGATATAATCTAATAACAAACCCTCAAAGTTTAATAACCCACTTTAACAATACCATATTACATCTACTTTAAGTACCATAAATTAATTAATATAAACAAAATCATGTTTTTCTGTTACTGGCAGGTTTTCATCACACTTAACTAAGTCCTGACTAATCCAATTAGGAATCCTATGGTTTCAGTAATATTTTAATAATTTCTGAGAACATTATATTCAGACCGTGTAAGCACTCACTGAAATTACATTATGTATGAAGGAAACCGGATATTTGTGATAGATTCGTAATCACTCTTTTTAATTGAAAATAGTTAAAGTTTCAATAAAAGTAAAATCGGAAATCCATACTAGTCTTTATGTGGAACATGCCTTCAGTGCACTCGTGTCTTGGACAAAAGCTTTCCTTTCCAAATAACATTCATCTTAAAATAACATCATCTTTGCGTGGTAAGCCTGTCACACGCAGGCACTGTGGTACCGTGCACTGGATTAAATATTCACTGCGTTACCCCAGGGTAACAACTGATCCAACAATCCATGACTATCATTTGGGCATGTGATTCATGCAACTAACAAAGACGTGATAAAAAAGAACCTGACCAAGAGAAACAAGTTAGTTCCTCGACCATTAGGAAGGAGCGAATGGCAACGTATGTCATGAAAACGACTAACCTAGGGTAAGTACACCCACCCGAAAAGTGTTGATATATAATATATATATTTCAAACCATGGACCACCAGAGGAAAAGGATTCAGACTGTTAGACATTCTAAATTACCAAATAGTCTCATTAATCCACATCCAGGTTTCTGGAAAGTCAACTCGTATTCTCTCAACTTCTGCTAATTTCGGCGCCGATTTACTCATTATACCGGGTGATGCCAATCTTGCCCTAGCTCTAAATCTTCTAGCCATCCGGTAGCGGGGTCTAACTGGAGCATGACAATATGTGTAAATATGTTACTTCAAGCGGAAGGAGATCATACTACTTAAAAACAAATACCGACCACTGTGCTTCTTTAATGCCATAGTATTCCGAAACAAGACGGTGTGGGAAACATTTGGCAAAGAAAGTAATATTTCGGCTACACAATGACACCCTATTAATAATCGTTTCTGGAAAATAAACTGATGTTGGCGTCATTTACATTAAGAACATTATTGTATCGTGAACCTGACCATCCCATCCAAATAGCCTCTTTTAGCGGAATGAATTTCTGACAGCATAATAAAATCTATGAAAAGATATTTCCCCCATATCATGTTGTCTTGATGCCCATAAATGGATCATCACATGTACATGAGAGGCGGTACCATACTGCGAAAAGCCACATTTTAGGCTGGGTCACCTGAAAATAACATCTAGCGATGAATATGAATGAGGGTACATAGGTCTATGCTGCTTTTGGCAACATTCCTGTGATATGTCGTGGAAGAGGAGAAATGGGGTTAAGAAGCGGAATCGCACGTTTAAGAATTGTATATGTTTGGGGTCCATTTTGGGCAAGCCATTCATATTTGTCACCAGTCAAAATTAACGTTACAAGATTTTGCCAGGAACTAAGAAACCATTATGGGTATTGATAGATCATTGTATGCTAAAACTGATGTACTATCATCAGATGGTCACAGTCGTTTGAGCATGGCTCGTGAGAAGTAAACTTACCATGGCAACAAACTTGAATGTTTCACGACTGCTCGACAGTCTGTGACAGACGATATAATGTACAGTATGGTTCAAAATTATTGAGAATAGCTAAAGCATTTCATATTATTAAACGAGAACAAATCAGATAAAATTGAATGTATTGTGAAAGTGAACTGACCTTTTCATGTTGTGTAGGTAACAATTTAATATTTTATCAAGTCTCCTTGAGCTTCACGGCACAGTCTAAGACGGGTAGGCATACTTCCTATCAGAGAGGTTAGTGTCTCGTGAGTTATGCTGTCCCAGTATCGGACCACTTCTCTCTTCATGTCTTCAATTTTTGTCAACCCCTTTTGATTCACACATTCCTTCATCATCCCCCAAATGTTCTCAATGGGATTTAAGTCAGGACTATATGCAGGAAATGGTAATGCAGTCACATTTTTCTCCTGAAACCACTGCTTGGCATGTTTTGCGGTGTGTTTAGGATCATTATCTTGCTGCAAAATCCAGTCATTTCCATAAAACACATGTGCACTTGGAAGCAGAAAATTATCTAATATGTTAGTGTAGCGTTGACTTGTCAGATTTCCCTCAAACACACACAGCGGGGTCGTTCCTAATAAGGATATCCCTCCCCATACATGAAACTTTGGGCTGTATTTAGGTCGTCGATACAACGGTGCTGACGCAGACTTTGTCAATATTTTCACATTATTGGGATATACCCATATTGAGCTTTCATCAGTAAAAATCACATTTTCCCAGTCAAAGTTTTCATGTGCCAAACACCACTCAACACGCCTGTCTTTATGTTCTTGTTTCATGAGAGGAGAAAGAATTCCAGTCTTTTTCTCCCATCCAAGATCAATCAAATTTCTTCTAACTGTAGATTTTGATACAACTGTTGATCCCCTTTCTATCATTTCATACCTGATGTTGGAGATGCTTGCCCTTTGCTTTTTAGACGCTAAAATTCCCAGCCGGACGCGATCTGAGAAGTCCAATTTTCTGGGTCTCCCTGCTCCTTTCTGATGCCCAAAATCCTTTCCCTCTTTAAAATTCTTCCTAATCCTATACACAGTAGAAAGAGGAGTTCCTGTTCTCTCTGCCAGTGTATTTACATCATCAATTCCTTGATTACACAACTCAAAAATCAACCTTCTTTTATCTTCAGCAGACATTGTTGACAGTGCAGAGGAAAATGACGTCTGCTACAAATTCAGGGGAGGTAACTCTAATTGTACTATACTCAGTAGGCCAAGATGAGTTACCTCCCTTATACCATTACTTAGTTTTAAGTATCAGTGAATCAGTTGAGGTGTTAGGATAGCTCAAAGTAAGAAGAAAAATTCTCAATAATTATGAACCAGACTATATGCCCGTGTTCACATTGATACGGCAATATAATATAATAATTCACAGTAATACTGATATAAATCAGATGTGTTGAGCTTCCTTTGGCGCCATAAAACATCCCACTGCATCTCAGAGGGCGAATGAATTGGACATGAGCAAAGCAAAGAATGTTGCGGGGCAGACAAGATAAATATGTCAAGCACACTGACCAGATGACTGATAATGCGATCGTGGTACCTGACAGTCTGATTCTGCCAGAGCCAGGTTTCAGGAAAAACATTTCTGATGTGTTCTACTTCCTTCAACGCCCCATTTGTCTGAGGTATAGGAACTGTCTGAGGTATAGCAACTCCTGATCCTATGGCCTTGCCTGCCAGGGATGCTACTGCCATTGGGCCGTGAACCAGGGACTCCAATACCGATGGAGGGCGTAGGGAGTCACAAAAAATGCAGGGATCTAAAACGAATAAATCTCGGATTTTGACAACGATTTTCTATCTTGAACGGAAGAATAAGTTTATGCAAGATCTTTCTGAAAGTTCAAACACATATCACATCAGTTGAATACAGACATCACACATGCACACACACGCCCGCACACACACGCACACACGTATAAGTCATGTTCTGGTTCTTATGTAAACACAACACTCTCACCTCAGTTTTACTTTACCTTACCGGACCCTTTGAGGGTGGATTGTAAATTCTGATAGTGGTTGTGAGCTACCTGTGGCACCATCAGTTATGTTCAATACTTGCTATTTTAGGCATGCTTAGGCACCCTGACATGCACTGCCAAACTGATAAATGTTCTGCAGCAATAACATCTACATGCGTAACTATGTTGTCAAAGAAAGCAACGTTTCATGTACCCACTGTAACCACAGATCTTGCCAGTGGGGTATACAAACACCTGCTCCATGTGTATAATCACAAGTATGGCTCATTGAACCACTGGCGTAAATGATCCTTCTCCACCACGTCGGCTTAAACGCTACATGCAAGGATAAATATATACATCATTTGGACATGCAACTATGGTATAAGAAATAAGAACAAGAACCTGTAAAACATCCATCCCAAGAGAACACATGTTAGTTCGTTGACCATTAGTTGGTAATCATAACGTGAGTCCTCATGAAAACATACGGCTAGGTTAGTATCCGTCCATACATCCAACAAAAGGATTAGTGAGTTAATTTCAAACCACGGCTTTAGGTGAGACGTTCTGAATTACCCAACAGTGCTATTTGTCCAAAGCCAGGTTTCTGGAAAGTTAACCCTTGTTCTCTCAACTTCTGCTAATTTTGGCGCCGATCTGCTGATCGGAGAGCTCTTGGCCATCGCACGGGGAGGTGCACGAGCAAACATTGCCATAGGAGAAAATTGTCTTCTTGCCATAAAGACAGGGCGCAGATCTACAAGCATGACAACATGAATGAATATGTTACTTAGAGCTGAAGGAAAGTCAAAGTACATTATTTTAAAGCAATCAAAGACCACCCAGTTGTTATATACGGTATATTCTATAATCAGTCAAAAGAATAACATGAAAGAAAACTGTATTCCTCAACGTCTTCCAGGTAGGAGAAGAATGTATGTTTGTTTCTTGTTAATGGCCACACTCGGTAAGAATCGAGCTGTATGATGGTGGGCCTTTAAATAATATAGTGATTGAGGATATCTCCATCTATCCAGACAAAATGGATAGGGTGTCATTCACTAGTGAGTGTATCCATCGAGACAGTCGCTACGTCTAGAATACGTATCACAGAACAATAGATCTTATATCATGAAAGATATCTTCATCCTGGGGGTTGTCGTGATACCCATAAATCTATCATTTCACATGAAAACATCTTCCTTTTCACATATGAAAGAAGGACAATATAGGGGGCAGGCTGACTTAGAAACGTAAACAATCAGTATATATAAGTGAGTGATTATGGTTTTAAAACATTCATTCTAACACTAAGAGAATTACTCCTGTAGAGTAATGGTTTCTCTATGGTTTTATCACCTGAGATATTGAATGTTGCAAGCCAGATTATGTCAGAAACCATTCTGAGCATTATTTTTCAACTTTAGTTTTTTGTTTTAGTATTGATTCCATTGTTGACACGTTTTCAGTAACTGCGCTTACCTCACAATCCGGGGCCCCTTTCACAAAGCAACCTTTACTAAGGTTACCCTTAACTCCTATTGTTTAACATTGTACTAAGGTTACCTTAGTGACTTACTATCATCGTAGTGTTTTCTGAAAGGGGGCCCTGACCAGAAGAAATGAAGACCTACATTACGATTACACATAAACTGTTTTACGACTTCGTCAACTGACAAGTTTGTATTTTGCAGATAGTTGGAACTATTTGTTTTTACCTGTGTTCTCAACTTTCCCTTGATACTTTCTACCTACCCCTAAATCCACTTATGCATTGCAAGACATAGATGGCCTGCTAATACAAATTAATGACATAACTGTATTAGGGATGCTTTTGACATAGGGCTACTTCGGTTAGTAATGATGAGGGGGATCAAATGCGTCAGTAATCGGAGCCTGTTTGCGCACAACTTTGGGAAACACTTTCACTTGACTCTGCTTCACCTTCTCAGAATCAGCTTATTAATTACATTTCTCACAAAGCAAAGCAAAGATGAACAGACAGACAAGCAGAACTGGCGTGGCACGTAAGAAACTCAGTTGCCATGTACCCAGTAGACTGATTGGTCCAGAGCCAGGTTTCCGGAAAGTCACTGCGTATTTTCTCCACTTCCTTCAGTGGTGCGTGGTTTGTATCGATCACACCTGCTCCCGTTCCTGTAGCACCGCCCATCCCATTGAGCATACCAGCTCCCATCCCATTGACCATACCAGCGCCCATACCTCCAGCCATGGCCATCATTGGATAGTAAACAGGCACTGCAGTATCAGATAAGCACAATAAACTGGAGTGTAAATGCCGGTATGCATGTCGTAACATCTGTTGGCTTCTGATGGTCGTTGATTTGTACATAACATGAAGCTAGCTAAGTTGGATTATATTTTTTCTGTACTAACTACGGATCATATTAACGACAATTTGCATGTGACTGAAAATCAACAGGGATGCTATACAGTGGCGGATCCAGAGGGGATAGATCCGCCCATGCTAAACACCTTTACACGAGGATGGTATGTAGAGTCGGACGCGGCTTTTGGAATTGAAACAAAAGTTGGCATACTTGCTTGAACTTTGGAACATATACTGGTAAAATAAGTCAACGTATATAAATCGCTGTGTTGACACACATACCTAAAACAGATGCAACGTATCATTGTAGGAATAATCCACACAGGTAGTAGTTATGCGATTGTTTGTGGTCTAAGACTGTCTGACGGATCTAAGACGTCCTTGTTCTATGTTTTCAAATATTCGCAAATCAGGTTTAGTATGACTTACGGCACACTGTAAGTACAATCATAGACATTTTTTGTTATAAACTACAACCATATTAATATTTGGTTCAGTAAATAATTTCAGAACCAAAAGGCAATTTACAGGCCTGTTCACCTTTTGGTTTAAATTAAGTGACTGCCCTAGTGTTGAAAAGTTGTGTTTTATGGAAAAACTGTTGGTTATGGCATTAAGCGACATTTCGATGTCGATTCTTCATCTGCAATCAGTGCTCGATAAAACACTCATATATAGCAAATATCGCATTCAAAACATTCAAAGTAGCGCCTCTAGGTGTTTATTATGCATAATAATTATATTTCTGTGTATCGGTTTTAAAAACTGAAACCAGAATATAGCAAAGGCCTGAACATACGATCACAAATGTTCCTGTTCCTGTTCCTGTTCCCGTAGCAATACCTATCCCACACGTGGCCCCAAAGAGTACGATTGGTCCTACCGTATCTGGTTACAGCCAGTTTCGTTATATAGTATCTAACAGACACTGGGACATATTTATTTCGTGACAATAGTATGTTTTCTTCACTGCATTGATCTATTGTTTCAGCTGATGCTTGAAATGAATGATAATGTCAATGTGACCAGAGGCAATACAGAACGGGTTTGAGGATGAGAGTGTGTAAATCGCCAGGATAAACGTTGGTATGCCAAGCGTTACAAGAGCTTCACATTTTCACAGATTCACTTAAACCACAGTTTACATATGCCACCATGTGTAGAACTTGTTCAGCCTGATCTGACCAAGTGAATACTAATTCATTACGTGACCGTAACAGCTGGGTCTGTTATTGTGAAAGGGTGCACCTTTGTCATGTGATTGTCGACATGTCAGAACAGCCGAGACAAAGGTCGCCGTTTAACACCTTCTGCTCCCCTATTTAATGAAGTGAATACGACCAGCCGTCTGTGGTATTTGTCCTTTCGGGTCATACAAACGTAGAGTAACCCAGGTCACGCTGAACAAGCTGTAAGTGTGCATAATTGTTTTGAAAGGACATCATGTGACATTGAAAATCTTAAGTTATGAACTCGAGTCAAATAATCAATATTATCAATGCCAAAACATATATTTATATAGGAAAGGATTCGATAAGGATTGAAACTAAATGGGGCTGCAAATGCTAAACACATTTCTACTTATTTTAATCCATTGTAATTGTTTTGTAATCTGTCGTACATTTTAACAATGACTAATGTATGCCACGTCCGCGGTTTAACACTTCTAAAGCATTAACTTGATGTTCCCATATATATATTGTAATTTTGTAACACTGTAAAGCTAGTGTGGTGTTTGCGGCCCGAAGAAAACCTGTTTATTGCTGTTTTTTCTGAACTATGAAGGAGAGAACAAGGGGACAAGAGACAGGGGGCGGTGTAGCACTCAGCATATATGCAGCACATTGCTACCATGTTGTACCTTGTGGTTAGGTTAGTCCAAAGCCAGGTTTCTGGGAAATCACTTCGAATTTTTCCCACCTCTTTCAGGTTTTGTGTTGGCAGCCCAACCTGATGATGCGCCATATTGGGCATACCTCCCAACATCGATTCGTATATGGGTGGAACTATAACGAGTAAGTGAGTGAGTGAATGCATGAGTGAGTGAGTTGGGTTCAATGCCGCCTTGAACAATATTTCAGACAAGATGACAGCCAAAGGAACTGTAGTCACTTGCAAATGTCAAATTATCAGCTCGACTTAACTCAACTCAAAGCAGCATGCCTTTAAACTTAGGAAGTTTATCTATTAACTGCTTCTGGTAAAGAGAGTATGGAAAGAAAAAAAGATTCAAATTCAAAGAATCCAAATCAATAAATATCCTACAAAAACACTGATCACGTGAAGAAGATATTTATTTATTTATTTATTTATTTATTTATTTATTTATTTATCGACTAAGCCTCATTTTGGATTAAACCTTTTTTATGTATATATTTCGTTTAGTGCTAAAAGATATCTTATCCATATATATTATGACTTTATCATCAAATATTAAGTTGTGGACCTGCGTGGTAAGTACGGGGATGTGACAAGCTGTGGACAATGCGCACTAGTAATATTAGAATCCTTCCATTTGCCCAATGGTTCTCTTCGTCCACATCACATTGTACATGTTCCTCCATAAAAATCACAATCACCTCCCCCACCTAGCTCGCCATAAATTATGATAGTGGCTTACACTTATGACGGTATTGCCAAACACAGCTGCGGCACTATATAGAATCGCGGAAGATGGTGAAACACAGAGGGTAAGAGGAGCAGCAGGGGAGCCCCAGCGGAGATATGGATATCTCGAATATATACATTCTCCGTGTGTTAAATACCCGCTGGTTTGGTTGGTCCACAGCCAAGTTTCGGGGAAATTTGACCGAACTTTCTCAACTTCCTTGAGAGCATCTGTTTGAAGAACCGCTCCGCCCGGGAGGGCCATCTCTTTCTCGAAATACCGCACCGGATCTGACGTCATCCACAACCAATTAATAACAGGAACAAATGTTTCCTTCAACAATATCAAATAAGGGCTGTTTGGTTGGTTGGTTGACACCACTCAGCAATATTGCAGCTATGTGGCGGCGGTCTGTAAATAATCGACGCAGGACCACACAAGCCAATGATCCAAAGTGTAAGCTTCGATCAAATAAACGTCCACTTATATTAAGTGAGGGCTCGCATGATTGGGCATATAATACTTTCAACCCTGTTAATTGTTTATGACAGCTAGGATAAAAAATACACCTTTTCTAAATGTATCTGGATACCCAGTATGCCCATTGTATGTGTAAAACCTGAAACAGCTTCAAATCGTTAACGTGTATTTCATAAAAGGACCCCCTCTGATTTAACTCTTACCGAAAAATGAAAGAATTTAGATGCTATTTCTTACTGTGTTAATTGAATAAGTATTTATACTGATATTTCGCCTATTAATGTGTTAAGGAAAGTCATTTGATTGAATTTCAAATGTTGGGTGATTATATGAAAATGGATTTTGTATGTTTTGTATCTCTCTATAGAATAGAATTCAACTTACGGTAGGGTTTGACGTATTTGTACACCAGGGCATCTGTCATTACGGCCACTCCGGAGTTCTGGAATGAAATATTTATATCACCAGTCATGGCGATATTGTATGTAACTTTCAGCTGTTTAGAAAATGGCAGCCGAAGACAGATGTCTTTATTCACTGAAATGGTAACCTGGATAAATAACTGAAAAATGTACTAAAGGAGAAAATCCCAATTACATTCTCTGAACACTTACGTATAGAGTAATACTATCAAATTGAATATAACGGTTTTACTGGATAAATAACTGAAAAATGTACGAAAGGAGAAAATCCCAATTACACTCTCTTGACGCTTAGGTATAGAGTAATTCTATCAAACTGAATATAACGGTTTTACTGGATAAATAACTGAAAAATGTACAAAAGGAGAAAATCCCAATTACACTCTCTTGACGCTTAGGTATAGAGTAATTCTATCAAACTGAATATAACGGTTTTACTCTTTCAGCTAGAAACAGGGAACACAAATGAAGAACCACCTCTGGAAGATTGCAAGCTGCAGTAATCTTCTTTGGCATTGAGGATAGGCTTAAAGTTAATGCCTAAAACGTGCTCCCAAAACCTATTCAATGCAGGATTGACTGGGTGATTTTATTCAAAATCCAGTATGTATTCGTCAAAAAACAAATTGAATGCTTTCAATCAAAATAAAATTTTCTCGACATGTCCGTGTGTAACTAGAGGTTCATACAATGTTACTGAATGTTTGCATACCTTGAAGATCTGGTTGGCGTCACTTCCGCCATAGTAGGTGGGAAATCCCCACCATCCGCCCCAAGGCATCACCATCCTCTTGCGACGAGCCACAGCACCCAGAGGAATGGGGCCTCTAAACCCCCCACCTACATTCTTGATGGTGTCGTATGACTTCAGTTCGCTGATCACCTGTTAACAAATTAATTGTAAATAGTGATTCAAGATTACATTCACTCGTGGTCGGGATGAAGAATTTGCATTTTTGAACATTTATTACTTGTGCTGGGTGACACCTGACCTACCTGCTACTTGAGATGGCGTATATAAAGAGAAACCAAGTTAACCTTGACCTGTCTGAGATTGTGTGAACAGGTAACTGGTTTTTCGACCTTCACCTACCTGTGATTTTCATTTTCAAGTTAACATTGACCTTCCTCAGATTGTGCGAATCACATAAGACCTCGTTAACTTTAACCTTGACATCGTCGATCATCTTTCACCTACCTCAGATTGTGTGATGTCATTTCCGGACTTGAGCAGGAGGACACTCTGGTCTACGGCCAGGAGGTTGACCAGGGACTGGGGGTCAGCAGTGACCTGTACATTGACGCTGTCACCAGGCTGGGCAGAGGTCTTGTCCATAGAGATGGACACCTGAAGTGGAAAATACAACTGAGTGACACTGATTTCGTAAGTGGCCTTAGTCGGGTTGAATTAATACCTTCGACAGTCAGTTCTTTCTGCCAGATTTGCGGTTATCCGCTTAATGCCTTGATCAACTAGATACAGGACTGTTGCTACGCATACCTTGTTCTCGAACGCGCCGTCAACATCAAAGCTGATACTGTCAGTGACAATTTCACCATCTGCCCTGACGTAGTACACAATGATCCGGGCATTAGGCGCCATCTTGGATGTTACCGGGATGGAGAATGATGCGAGGCTGGCTTGACTGATTGTGCCAGTGGCCACAATAGAACCACGAGACATGACCTTGAATAAATATCATGTTAAGTCAACATCTAGAAAAGGAATTTGATCAGAAAGCTTGAACTGAACAAAATCTCTTTTACTTTTGATTTCCTGTTACATGACACTCTGTTGACACAATTTAAATTTAACATACCTGGTAGACCAGCTTACTGATGGATTCGGTGACCTTCACGTCGAAATTCACATTGCCTCCAGCCTGTAAACCACCAACACATTGTGTCATTACAGTTTATTCAAATATGGTTTGACGCCCACTGGTATGCGTCACAGTCTGCTACGTACATGTGTTGTGTGACGGTACATACGTGGGTGACTCACATGTAATATTAAACGTATCCGAAACTGTTACAAAATGGTGAGGGAAATTAACAGAATGAATCTTTCATATTTTTCAGCAATGTAGAAGTAATCTATGAGTGCTTAGACAGAAGACCATCCCGTGGAAAACGCACAGACGTCGAACTGTACATTTGTACCGTTAATACAGACTGGACCGTCTCACAAAGAGAGAGGTAGGTACTTGTCCGTTCTTTTGTCTTGAACTATAGATGGAAACGGTTTCTGGTAAGATGGAAACAATTACATGATATACTTACTGAAAGTTGTTGAGATTTCAGGAGCAGCTGGATGTAGTTGTCACTAGGCGAATAGCTCTTCTCAATGCTTTTGCTGGCGCGAACCTTGCCATATTTTGCCTACAACAGAAAACACAGACATATATGTGTTGATATATTTACTGCAAGAAAACCTTCACGTCAGGTCACATCACTGAATTTTAAAATCAACTGAACATTTGGATCTGTACTAATATGTTGGATTTAATGTATCTCGAAAGAAAAATGAGCAGTATTGTTTGGTCTCGTCATACGGAACAGTATTGTACGATATGGTACTGGTATGGTACCGATACGGTCATACATACAGTTAATGGTATGGTACATGAGCGGTATGGTATGGTACTGTTATGGCATTGGTATGGTCATACGTACAGTAAGACTGACGCTGCTAGCGTTGGATGGGACTTGGACTTCAATTGGGACAAGTCCTGTGTCTGGCACTGAGAAAGTTTGGTCCGGGATGGCGTAAGATGTCGTTCTGGGATAGTAGAAGGCATGAGTGGTCGTCTCCTTGATCTGACTGGTCACTCTAGTGCTCACGGTCACTCGCTGGGTGCTTGTCTGGACTGGACGGCCGTCTTGTTGCTGAACTTGCAGCTGCGGAATTTCGACGACAATGGCCATGGAGTTCAAGAAAGGACGACGGTGATCGAAACATTCATATTTGCAATTACCTTAGTTACAGGTGAAGACATTATAATGCATTTATCAAGATAGAAATATACAAATTACCCAAAGCTTCCATAAAATCTGTTTATTCCTTTTGTTGATTTTGCATATCAGCTGGAAAGTTTAACGACAGTTTTGTGCCATGAAACAGGGGTTTCAACTTACATATGCGATGTATTTGAGCCCGGGTTTGAAGGTCTTGGGGTCCGACGGGGCGAAGGACAACTTAGTGGCGTACTGGTAGATCTTGACCTTGCTGGTTCCATTTAGAGTTATCCCAGTCAGTTCCTCTGTCACACTGGCGGACACCCTGATCTCCCGGTTTTGGAGACCATTAGGGAACACCTTCTTCATATCAGCAAGGGAGAGGGTCACCCTGCTCTCTCCATCAGTCTGGAAAGGCACATGATGCTCTGATAGAGACAACGATCAATGAAACGGTCATCAACTGCTTTACATGTCTTCATAATACAAACACCACGGCAGATGACATATCCGCTGCCACCCACTGTTCTAACTGCAGAAAGTGCTTCGAATGCGCTGTTGGCATCTACTATTGTAAACAGTACGCATGTAACACGTCTACACTACAACAAATAATCCTGTAGAACACAACCAACGCACTGTATTACTAATACGACTAATATACATTGATTACTACAGCAACTACTACATGAGCTACTACCACCACTACTACTGACACTACTACAGTTACTACTACTACTACTACTACTACTACTGCTACTGCCACTACCATTATTCTACCACAACTTCTCCTCCTACGATACTTCTTCTCCTCCTCGCACTACTACTACCCCCGCTACCACTACCATTTCTTCCTTTTTCATCTACTTTGTCTTCTAATACATGGACGAGGACTACAACGTCCCTACATTGAAAATATTGTTGTGTCTTTGGCTACAACAATTGTCTCTTTAGTCTATCTCAATGAACACTCACAGTCATTGTCTTCTTAACCATCGGTTCCTCCCCATGATAATTCCAGGGCCTGTAGTAATTTTCCATCTTGGCTTGCAGATTGATTGTTCCCTTCACTGGCTTGCCGTAAGTGTACCTGAATAAGAGGTTGTCGTAAATGATGACAGAATGAAACAGAGCAAGCGTTGAGAGTAAGTCTATGCTTTGAGAAAATGGTACTAGAATCGCACATTTTGGGCTAACATTCCTCCTTGATGAACAGACATTGAAGTCGTTCTGTTACGAGAAGAACATTGCAAATCATACTAAACATGCATTGTTAAGATCGACTGATACATGTTTCAAACGACATTACTCCAGTTTTTCTCGATACGATGTGGCTGACATATGTCCGATGTGACGACAGATTCAAAACGCCTCGCTCACTACATTTCTCTAGTTAATCACCTCTAACCTCAAATACACCTATGAAAGAAGAGCCTTTACTTACGTGGCCTTGACTGTGGCCGTGATGTGATCGTCTGTTACAAGTGCATATGATGGTAGTTCCACTGTTACTTCGAATTTAGGCAAAACTGAAATGAAAAAGAACCGCTTTCCGTGACTATCCCGTCGATAACAGATGGATCAACAATGGCTGGCTGGGTGGCGTATTTGAAGCCGCAATTCAGTATTATTGAATCAATGAAAATAATCGAGTCTTGACCTTGTAACCCGTGACTGCTGCACGAGTGACGACCCACAGAATCGTGGAGCCATGACAACCAACGCTGATTCTGGCCACCTGATTCCAAGTGAGTGAGTCAGGTTGGTTTCACGCTGCTCATAGACTATTCCAGCAACATCATGGCGGGGCACACCAGAAATGTGGGGAATCGAACCTGGATCTTCGGCGTTACGAGCGAACGCGTTAACCACTAGGCTACCCCACTGATCCCGGTCCTTCGTGAATGTCAAGATTATGTTTTCATTTTCCAGTCATTGATAGTGATTGTCATGTTCACTTCTAAACATCAGTTGCCTAGTTCATATTGTTGATCACTGGATAGTCTGGTGCAGACTTCTAAACAATTGAGTAAGTACTACTCTGAAGCGTCCGCGTCCGACTACCCACAAGATTTTGATATGCTGTTCCCCAACATGGTGTTGACCCAAACTGTAAACACGGGGTAAACCACCTACTCAATCTCACCAAGTCAATCGCTTGTTATTTACGAGGAGTTCCGTTACACAAAACTCACCATATTCTGCGATTGTGAACACTTTCTCCTCTGTCATACTCTGTAAAAGATAATATTTAGAACCACGTTATCAACTATGGATTATACAATATACATGTACATATAATCAAAGCTAGCTGCATATATATACACCATGTGCCCTCTATCAGTGAAGTGCCATCTACCTACAATAAGCAACACTTACACCAGCGGTGACCTTGATCTTCCAGTCACCGAGTACTGGTTGGCTCGAGATGGGGAGGTAGTTGGTGATGACGCCGCTAGCGTCCTTCAAACCCACCCACTGCTTGATCTTGTTGGAGTTGGGGTCCTAAAAACATTGAAAACAGTTTATGTAAATGAAATGGAAACAACATTCCTGCGATACTAACATATATAAATTTCGAATTTTTTATATTTGTAAATCAGTACACTGGTGAGGGGTGCTTTTCCCAATCTATCTCCAACGGACTATTTAGGCGCATTGTTTAGTAAACAGTGGCGTGTTTAACTTTAAACAGCATAAAGTGTTAGATGTAAAACTGTAGATGTTACTCACGAAGATGTCGATGTTCATGGCGCCGGTGTACAGTTTCATGTCGGGGAACATGGAAAATGCCCGGAAATTTACTGAAATTAACGAAACAAATCTATATTAAAAGCAAGTTAAAATTATATTACATTTGTGCATTTTGGGGGGAGCTGGGAAGACTAATGGTTAAAACTTTCGATTCATGCGTTTAGTCTATTTATCTTCGATTATAGAACTTAGTTTATGTTTTAACCAAGATGAGGCATAATTATTAGAAAATAGTTGAAACCTGCGACAATGACAATGACACCTTTCAGTTGGAACTGAATCAAATGAAAGACTAGAAATTTGAAGACCGTGTTCTACAAACACTATATGCTTTCTTTTTAATGTCAATAAAAGTGATAAACCCGTGTTTACTGGACCTACAGGTTATATCAGAAAGACCTCCCGACTTTGGACTGCCAATGTAATTACTAGCAAGAGGTCGACATTAGGCCATCAGCTTCCTCAAGTTTTACGCCACTATTTTCAAATGTCAAAATGTCTTGCCGGTGGTCGAGATCTATGGCAAGTGTTTTCTGTTCAAATAATTACCCTACTGAAGCAACAGAGAGTAGAGCTCACAGTTGTTGGTCACATACACTGCTTTTACCTTTCCGAGGTTACGTTACTGAAAAATGATTTTCGTTCGTCACTTTCCCAATCTGATAAGCAATGCATTCAATGGTCGAAAGAAAGGTCGTTCTGAACACTGAAGTAAAGGTGTGCCCGGTTGTTTTAGGATTGGTCAGAACTAAGGTATGATCTTAAAGAGAATGTTAACGGACTCAAATGCAATATTTAACTCCGGGACGTTTGGCGAAACCTCCATGACGCTCCCGAAAGTTAAACAGTAGGACCCACAAGACTGTCATGCTGACTGACCTGTTTGTCCAGGCTTATACATGGCCTTATCTGTTTGGATCAGGATGGACATGCTCTTGTGGTTGAAGGTCAGCGTCGTCTCATTACTGAATGTCAAACCACCACTTCCGGTAACCTTCAGTTTGTAGCTTCCGCTTCCGAGATCTGTGGGTACCTGGTCATATGAGGAATCGGCTGTGATACACATTCGAAAAATGATATAACTGTATTCAGATCAAGTAATGCCTCACCAACCAATCCATGAAATGAAACAGACATACATTAATAAATGAACCAGTGTTATCTAACGCCACAGACCCGTGAAGTGGCGACTAACGGAGTGGTCAGACTCGTGTCATCGCAGGTTTATACATATTATCGTATCTCAATTTCGTAGATTGGTGCTCATGTTGTGGATCATTGGATTGTCTGGTACAGACTCAAGTATTTACAAATCACCACCATACAGCTTGAATATTGATGAGAGTGGCATTAAATGATCAAACAAATCTACCGGAACATCACTATCGAAGTGATTTCATGATGGCCTGTGCATTATGAACACAACGACCCAGTCTCCCAAAATCCCGATCCTCAGATCGGGTTTCTTAACAGATATTACAGGCATTTTAGAGATTGATTTACTGATGATGAATAACGCTACCTGTATAGACCCATCAAACAATATAATCTTGAAAACTGCTCTATTTACCTTAATGGTTATACTTTGGGGCTGACCTGTAAATGGAATAAAACCTTGATTAAAATACACTGCGTATAGCAACAGAGGTGAAAGGATGTTAGAATACAACTGGCCTGTTAAGGGTTAACGTTAATTGTGATTATTCTGAATGGCTACCTACCTTGAGTCAGAAGTCCGCTTGCAGAAGCGATGGATTGCGTCCCCTTAGCAAGTGTGGCCTTGACATTTACGTTACCGGTGGCTTTGAGGATGTTAGCACTGACCTCAAAATCCATACCCGGTCTGACGGTTGTCGGGGACAGTATGACGTAGGAACTGGAACAGAAATGTCATTATTTCTGTATTTGATATATATCATGCATAATTACATATATGTATAATTACGTATATGTGATGTGATTTTGAGTGTGCGAGTTTAACGTCACATATATTGTGTTCGCCATGTTGACCGTTTGCACGATGTTTTGTCAATTTGTTTACGCAGATATGAACAAAACGTCAGTGAGAACGCATTGTGTGAAGGAAAGCCCTTGGGGCAACCCTCACATTTACCACTTATGGTTCTAACAGTCCTAGATATGTACATAATCTTGAAGAAGCTGGGATTTGAACTCTGCCACCCTTGGTATATACATCATGTATATGATTCTAATCACATTATAATGCAGGACATTATCAAAACCAATATGGTAAGGCGCGCCTCGACCACTACGCTAACCAGACATCTCTACGTCTATCAACAGAGTATACCTTTACACCATTTTATACCATGTTCTGGAACTAACTTATCTTAAAACAGAAATTATCTTAAAACTAGTCATTTATATGGAATGGAACGAGGTTGGGGCAAACGCTAGCCCACCACCCCTATGTCGATCAACTATGCCAATCATCTTGAAATATCACAAGGGATCGTTTCAAAAACTACCCATGTGGAGAATCGAACCAGGTTGAGGCGAACGCCACCATCCCTATGCCTACCAAGGTATTGCACAGCATCACTCTATCGATACTTGTCGTGACGCACGTGTTTGTATTTACAGCCTTGCATCATGTGCTTGATGCAATTCTAAAACTACAAGTGCAAAACTATAATGTCTAATCTGACTTAACAGTAAAGAGCCCAGATGGCGGTCTGAACAAATTACGGAGAGACCATCTGAGCAGGTCACTGCATCAGCGGTAGTTGGATATTTACTCACACCAACGCAAGAATGGCTGGCGTTTCAGGGTTCAGCAAGTTATCCAAATGTTTGGAGACGTAAGGAGACGAAACAACTAAAAGGTTTAAGCTAAATGTTCAAGGCAAACCTGTCCGACTACATGTCCCATTTCAACACTCTACCTGAGGCTAACTCAAGTGTCTAGATATAGGCCCGAGCGTAGGTTACCCTTCTGTTATCATATTATCGGCCAGACTTCAGTCTGTATACAGTTTGAGACAGCCGCCCTAGTCAGTCTGTAAGTGTTGTAAACTGTTTCCTGACATAAAACTAATTACATCGTCCACGTTTGTACTGAACGAAGCAAGGGTTAAATACCACGAATAATATGAATGTGTCCTGTCTTATGATATTGTGGACGCCATCGGGTACTGGAACATCGGAAGCACTACAACTGTAGCGGATCCTGCATCCAGGATCTGTTTCATAACGAAACATCATACACAATGTATTATAAAACATGATGTAATTAAATCGGGAGGCACCCTTACTGTGCCATTATCATCAGTGGTGATAGTTACAGTTTTGATATTCTTGTCCATAGTTATAGAATAAGCTTGAATCAAATTAGATTCGATAATGTTTCAATTAATACACTGTAGAACAGGTTATAGGGGTACCATCTATCGGGTATAGTGTTTTTCCATGGCCACAGTGTGCCAGGGTACGGTGTGTTACCGTGCCAGTTGGGATATAAAATGGTATAGTCGGGGTAAATCCGTGGTCATCTTCTCACCCTTATTTAAACAACCTTGTCAGTTCATTAGTCATGTTGTGAGATCGTGTAAGGCGTGTTTGCAACAGTCTTGTGTCAGCATTGACTGCGTAGTTTCCTAACTCTTGTTAACTAAATAATCTAGCTATGGTATATTTATTAAAAAACATTGAAGTTCATCTCAACGATTGTCTTCTCATAAGTGTGCCTGCATTTCTTTATGTTATTTTAATTAGAAGCAGGTTCTATTGTTCAAAGTATTTTTTATAAAATCGACTTTCTCTGAAAGCGTCCAGAATGTTGGATAGGAGTGAGTGAGTGAGTGAGTGAGTGAGTATGGTTTTAGCAATATTCCAGCAAATTACGTCGGACCCAAGACCTAAGAAGTGGGCTTCACCTATGGCATCCATGTGGGGAATCGAACCCGAGTCACCAGCATGACGAGCGGGCGCTTTAACCATTAGCCTAAGGTTAAAGCGTCTGTAGGACATGTAAGATAAAATGAAACTCGAAGTAATGGTGACAATCAAGAGAAGTAGCGTATTGCATAAGTCGAACTTCGAGACAAGCGTAATGCTAATGTAACAATAGATCTGTTTTCCCACAATGATGTAATAATCTTACTTCGTCTTAAGCGGAAATTCAGTCTACTGGAGTACAATAGAACAAAATTTAACTTGTTATGTTTATGTTGATGAAACTAAAATTGGTTTACTTACTCTTTGGCGAACGTGGCCCCCAAGAGGGCCGCTACAACGAACAGCTTCAGCATCGTGGCTACCTGGAAAACAAAATGAGAAGTGAATTTCAGTTTCAAATGTGCGTGATATTTTAATTCACGTTGTTTGATAGATTGAAATGTTCCGATTGGCATTTGACAACAAAGCGCCGGATCTTAGAACATCAGCATGAAGTTACGTCAATACTGTAAACGATTGTGTTTCCTATTTCATTGACGGGCCTTGTGTTACTTATAACGCAATACATAAATACCGTCATTGACAGAATTCATTACTTGATCTCGTTAAACCGGCGGCAGAATAGAAATATTTCCTTCAGTATATCATGTTGTGTATGCGACAGGCAATAAATGGAAGCGTGAATTTGTTGACAGCTCTGCATAATGAGTCAAATAAGTCGTTGAGTTGAAAACGCTGTGTCAATCAAATTTAATGTTCCATTAACGAATAAAGTTCTAATCTCAGTGGCTAAAATTTCCGAATAAATTTTGATCTTATGATGGAAAACATTTTTTTAAACAAAAAAAATATAAATAGATAAAAGATATATAATCGGGAGTCATTCGATAACTAATCAACGGAAAGATGAGGGAAAATTATGTACCAGAGGTTGATTTCCAAGATGTTTGCAAAAAAATCAAAATGAAATGACTTCTACTCATTTTATGAAAACATTTCTTGCAACAGTTGATTAACATCCAGTGATGACCAACTGTTGCATAAAATTGCCAAATGTAGCTAACGAAGACAATGCATATGGACTGTTTTATCCAAAACATCTCACCTTATCAAAGTCAGCCCCCAAAGCTAACCTGGGCCCCGAGCGGGTGGACTTATATAGTGTCCCAGCACTGAGATAACGGGGTAACCGACCATATCTCAAGTGTTTTTAAATGTGTTCCTTTCAGCTGACAGGGTACACATTTGGTGAGATTAAAGATGTGACATTTAGCTATATCAGCTGATTCGCCGGGGTCACTCAAGCTACAGTCTTACTGACATAATTTACACTGATGTATCACAGCAATGCACGAATATAGATGTGTGTGTGTAATCCCAGTGGATCTCAAATCAGTGGACTCTTGTCCACCGCTTTCCTGAAAAGCGCCGTTGAGCAGGCCTGGCCTTGAAATGAGGTGATATTCAAGTGAATTACTCTGAATTCTGCAGTAAGCTTTGATTTTATTGCAATGATTAGATTGTGTGTAAGTGAGCAATTCATTAGTTCCAAATGAAATCAAACGGGCTGTAGTTCGTGTACGCATTTTGCTGCTATATGCAGCGAATGCCGGGTAGAAGCAGTTCGTTATATTCGTCAGTTCCTTATAGGTATGTTCGTTTAAACCGTAGTATGCTATGGATGTTTATAGTGAAATTGTGTCTAGATTTTCGAAGCTCTTTTAGCGCTATTGAATAGACGTAGGTTAGGCACAAAGCCATACTCACTCACTCACTGTTGGGCGCTTGAATCAAAGCGACTATGATTGGCAAAACGTATTATCCAGTTATGTATTCCTTTGCGGAGATACATAAAAATGTATGAAAACAATACTTTCCACTAACCAACAAAACTCCAAGTTGCCTTGACCACTAAATAATTTATATACACACCAGTCGTTCAATGAGTATGTGTATATTTGTGCTATCGTTATATATGTGTGTGCTGGTACACGTGTAAGTGTCTGAATCACATGCGTGTCTGTTTTCACAGATGAAGATGAGTGTTCCGTTATCAGATGCAGGAGATTGTGAGGCAAACGGTCAACGCGCTAACGAGGCCAAGTTACGACAACATTAACAGTTGAGAACATTCATCACTTTCTGAGATGATATAGTTCAAGGGTAATTAACATACGTTTTCCGTCATAAAGGCGAGTTACGTAAGGCCACGTGGTATTGGCACAATTCTTTATTTGTCATGCACTCAACCATTTGAAAAGAAAATGTTTTGACTGAAGTATGACAGTATCTGAGTAATTGACACTTTGGCGCCAGGTTATCTGGGTCAAGTTCACCGTGAATTCGTGGACTAGATCTGAGTGACTCAAAAGAGTGAGTGAGTGGGTAAACTTGCTCAATTGCTTAAGGTCACATGCAACGTAAAACACAACTTTGCAGATTCTGATACCTTTCGGTGTATACTTACCGAAACAAATCATCAAAAGTGCCAATTCAACCTATAAAGTTGAATAAAGACATGATTGAAATAATAGCTCTCGAAATCGTAGTTCGCGGAGCTTGAAACAGTATGCCTGCCCGAAGTAACAGCTCGTGAGCAGTAATCTAATCTTGGTTGTATACACAAACAAGTGAAAAATCTATTCGTTACATCAAAAAACAAAACCCAAACCAAAACAAAACATGTTGATTCTGCTAAGCAGACTCTGTCACAAAGAAAACTCAATGCCTGGTTTATTCACACCTCTATGTGTTCCTGCCTGTCTATGCAATGCACAACTTCAGTCATTGACGACATCCAATTTGGAATTAACACCTATTGGGCTTATAAGCCATAAACAAAGAGACGACTAAGCGTATCGGCAAATGAACCAGTGGCCAGTGGAAAAGCTGCGTTACACTTAGATGCACACCCGCTGGCTCTGACTGGGTTCGTTATCGCGGGTGCTTCGTTTCGAGGGAGGTAAACCCAAGTACAAAATATTGCACTTTTGATTTGCGATTATACGCTTATAATTCTGTTTACTTGGGTATTTTTACTTAATCAGCAATGCATTTTATATATCACGAATAAGTGATAACTGTGTTTTAATTATGTTTGATTCTTTGGTTGCATGTGACTTGTAAATGTTACATGTTCTCAGGACTTATTGACGAAGACCTACTGAAGAATGTTCTGATGAACGTGGAGAGAGAGTGAGTTTAGAGTTACACCTCTTTTAACAATATTCCAACAAGTGAAACCAGAAATGATCTTCACCCATTGTACCCATGTGGGAAATCAATCCAGGGTTATCGGATGCAGAGAGAATACTTTAACCATTAGGCTAAACCACATTAAGCAGGCGCACCCACAGCATGGGGTGTACACAATATATATACTGCCGTGTTCAATAATTGTGTGTCTAAAAGCAGAGCATGTTGTAACATGTGGTTTTAAATCCAAATATACCTTCTCCACAAAATAACAAAAAGTTAAGATATGTTTTGGGGAGGACTTTGCATGGGGGTTTATGCGTATTTAAAGTAAAATCATGAAGCAAACGTGTCTTGGGATATTCGTAAAATCATCAATTTGCATAAACCATATACAAAGACATTCTGGCATCACTAGGGTTCATGCAACGTTAATGCTATGCCATTCGTATCCAAACTGCATTCTTCTATTTATATTTAAAACGTGCAACAAGCGTTATTCTGTAAACAACATTAGATGGAACTTAAAATCTGAACTATCTGCAAACGAAGCAAATTTTTCGGTAACTTTCCAGAGCGAACGATCACATTGAACTTTGTCCGAGTTACGCAGGTGGACACGTGATAATGTACGAGCCGACGGCTCAAGCAACTTGACAGAATGTAGAGATAAAATATGTACGGCAAATAAAATAAACGTACAGTGACAAGTTGCCTAACATCAAACACTATCAATAATATACGATACCATATTTTAACCAAGTCAAAATCTGCTATTTGCCTGCTGTGGCACTGAAAAAGAATATCGCAAAAAAAAGAGAAAATGCACAAACAAAAGCACAACCTAGCACATGGATCTACAGATCTGCGGTATCCGTGCAGTCTATGACAACAGGAGGGACGGAAGGCTTATCCGGACCAGTCCATTGTGACCAACATGTCCAGATCATACATGAGATCCACGTGCACTGTCTCACTCTCGACTGTCAGCGAACGCTATGTATCTAAGCTAACAGTCGATGATTTCCGACATCATTGGAAATTGATTCTTATCACGAAGACATCAGTCCCACACCGCAGTGTTATTTTAACACATACTCTATAATTGTTCGTTTGTTGTTGGTTTGAGCTTTTGAATAAAGCTTAAGTCCAGATTACGAAATGCTCCAAAGAGAGAAAGTGAGTACGTTTTAATCAGCATCAATCAATGCTCCACTATTATCAGGGCGGGGGACTCAAGAAGTAGGGTATACATTATATTGTATTCAGGTGAGTACAATCGAACCGGGTCCTCGGCGTGACAAGCGAACGCTTTAACCACTAGGTACCAAACGCGCAAAAACTCAATAGAAACTAAAGAACGTCACCAAATAGTCACTCGTGGTCTATCAAATTCAGTGTGTCATCACTGTCATATCCTGTTTACCTTTGTGTTGCCTGGGGTTCCCTCTCTTTATCTACTGCCCTTGGCACATTTGAGAGACACACCCTCCACCAAGGACAAGTCCCTTGTCTCCACCCACCTGGGAATTTAATGGGGACATGAACAGTTGTGAACTTAGTAACCTGACAATGCATCATCTTTCGCTATCCACCTTGATTGTTGTTCATGTTATTAACCACTGGTTTTCCTATCCCAGTTTCGAGTGAGTAAGTTTAGTTTCGGCAATATTCTAGCTATATGGCAGCGGTCTGTAAATAACGGAGTACTGGACCAAACAATCCAGTGATCAACAGCACGAGCATCGGTTTCTGCAATGTGATGCAATGACATGTGTTAACGAGCCTGACCACTCGATCCTGTTAGTCGAATCTTACGACAAGCATTGGTTGGAAATCAATTCTAACCCGAATCTTCATGGTTCCTGGAGTACTGATGACTTGGAGTAAAATAACTCACTGTTCAATATATGAAAATAACCGCGCCCGTTACGTTTGACATCATACAAATAAATATACATGTAACCCGTCAGCGCTTGTGAATAGTCAGTCTGGAATATCTGTCGAATTGTGAAAGGCCAGACAACCGTGCGATCAACAGCAAATTACTTTTTTTCATAAATCATTTTTTATAAATCATAAATAAAGGGTAAAATTTGTATTTGAAGTGTCGTAAAGATGCGTGAATGGCACACTACAGAACGCAAAAATCTGAAGTTCTTTCAAAGATACTAATTTGTCAATGACGCATTTGTGCGGACGCTACGTTCTGCTTGCATATGAACACTCTCTTGAGATTTCGGTCAATATTCCCTTTCCAGCTTGACACCTATTGGTTATCGGTAAACACGCTTATCGTCTTGTCGGGATACACGGGAATGTGTTATTCGTGTTATCTCATGAGGTTAAGGGTGTAGATCGTACTGTTGTTGTGATCCTTTTGTTTTAAACTTTGGACTAGTCTAGGATGTTTTCGTTTGTTTTTGTTTTTTTAACCGCGCTGAGAACAAAGCCCCTATGTACAAAGTGACCGCAATGCACGGCATATTTTCAAATACATATAGGTATACCCAGTGGAAGAATACTTATATGTCGGAAATCTTAAGTTTAGATTACAGTAGTTATACTACTCAAACGAAGTTGAAGAACGGGCACTGTTTAAGTAGATATACCATTATAGAATTATAGATTAACTACAGTCAACTAAAAAAACTTAAGATTTTCGACATATAAATAGTTCTTTCACTGGGTATAAGAAGGGTTTGTAAGAGAAAACAACACAGTGTTGTTACGGCGTCACAAAAATGACCTTACGTCAAAAGAAGATTAGGATGGAGTACACAGATGGATTGTCCCGTCAATGTACTTGTTTATGCGATTCAGTACGCTATGAATCACTCTTGGAATAGTGAGTGATTACATTTAGTTTCACGCCGTGCTATATTCCAGCCTTATGGCTTCGGTCTGTAAATAATCGAGTCCGGACCAGACAGTCCAGGATCAACAACATGAACATCGATCTACGTAAATGGGAACTGATGACATGTGTTAACCAAGTCATCAAGCCTGACCACCCGATCCCATTATTCGCCTCTTACGACAAGCATAGTCGTCTTTTGTGGAAAGCATGGGTTGCTGAAGGCCTATTCTACCCCTTATCTTCATGGGTCCACTCGTGGGATAAGTATGGATTATCCTTGTGTATTGCTTTGCATGTCCCTTGCAACATCTGTTTGGCGTCAGGCGGAAGGTGGGCTGGTCAGAAGACATGAATATCCTACCACGGCAGCCTTGGATTTTGGGCATGATATCGATCACTTGTTTGCTGGCTGCAGACTCCTTTTGTAACAGGTGTCAGTCTTATTATCTTTGCGAGACAAGGTTATTGACGGTAAAACTAAAGGTTCTACCCTTTACAAACTTGGTTGAACTCGCGCAATAAAATCGGTATCCGTTTTATTACCGTGCGCTGAACCTCTATGTACGGTAGAATTTCCCCATTTTCAACAGGTTTTTAATCACGGTGATCTGATGTACTTGTGATGCAAGATCTTGGTTATCGGTCAGATAGTTCTGATTGGATGCCACACCATTTTAAAAAAAAACTAATACATTTGGTAAAATAGGCCGAATCTGATTGGTGAAAATACAGTGAAATGAAAGGGACACTCGTAATAACCAATGGTAGACTTCATTCGGAACTGGTCTTGTCACTCCGGCAAGATTCTTGTGAGTCACTCAAAGAGGCGATTAGTTAATAATAAAGAATGCCCAGTAAAATAATAAATACGAATAACGAATGCCCAGTAAAACTCAGTTAGCTCCCTTTCCTCGGACAGACGCTGTGTCACACGTGAAATACTGCTAAATGTATGTGCTACTTTCTGGCCTGTATCTGACCTAGCTGAGAGCTCGGTTACAAAAGTAGAGGTAATGATTTAGCCTGTTGATTAGATCCCTAGTGCAATGATAACATCACACCTAACATCTTCCCTGATATATACTACTTGTAAGATACAGAACATCGAGTCTATGTGTGAGTATCGTTATCCTGTCATGTTGCATAACTTGTTTAAATCAATAAATCACTATTTACCCCTTTGATCATATTACTTTTTTAAAGTAGATCTTCACAATTAAGCTGTCGTATCAGAGTGTTTCGCGGAGGAAAGATACATTTATCGTTAGTTGATCACGGCTTAATAATAATTGCTTACGTGTTTCTTCTGTGAGTCAAACTGACGACTACAAGAGCAGGTGACACATAACTAATTATACACACTTGTGAGGTGAGTTTTTTACGAAGAATGTCGCCTACTTCTACAGATACTTGCTCTGTCATGCAATAATCGTACACGAATGTAACAATTATTTTGGTAAAAACATATTATTCAGATGAACTATGTAACACGTATGACATCACAGACATGCCCATCTCACTGGTTTAGAACGTATATTCTGACATAGCTCATGGCCATTGATGACGATATGTACACACTTCAATTCAATTCACCTAGAACACGTATCTGTGATTCTAAAAGGATGTTTATCCACTCAAACACTGTTTTTGGGACTCTCCCACTAAAACTCAAAGACCGTCCCGGAACCCGTTGAATGTAACAGGTTCCTGGAACACAGTGATGGGATTAGCTCTTCAGGACGTGCGTTTATTCAAACCGGTTCCCCATTCAGAAAGTGCACACGCCAAGGTGAAACCTCCACTCCCAGCAAATTTGTTTGCCGTCGAAACCCACTTAATGCAAGAGTAATGAATAAGTTCCGTTTTACCCCTGCAATATTCCAGAAATATCACGCTGTGGGACTTCAGAAATGAGCTTTACACGATGCACCCATATGGGGAATCGAACCCACGTCTACAGCGTAAGGCTTGGCTACCCCACACCAGGCTACCCCACACAAAGTTACCCCACAGCCCCGGTGAATGTTCTTATTGCGCGGATTTGAGAAATCTGTCCGTCTGTGAACACACACATTTAGGTTCTAGTACTTTGTTAGGTTGAGTACAATCAGGGATTCAAATCCACCCTCTCAAAATCCTGTACCTAATCGTCAGAACACAAAGTCAACGATCTAACCCTGTCAGTTAGGGCGCAAGTTGCCCATTTGAATGAGGCGACGCAATATGCTGTCACCCGAGGAAACACATGATTGCTCTCGAAACACATTGGCCTCGATTATGTCCCTAGGTTAGGCAGCGTTGGTTTAACCGAAGCAAGATTCAACCAACGTGATAAAACTGGAACACTCTATACGCAGTCCATTCCGCTCACCGGGTTCCGGTTAGAATCGGTCTTTAAGCATGTCGCAAGAAACGACAAACGGGTGGTCGGGTGGTCAGGATCGGGTGGTCAGGATCGGGTGGTCAGGATCGGGTGGACATCGTACACGAACTGTGTAGATCAATGCTCATGATCCATGTCAGTGATGTCCATTTACGAACCGCCACCATATATGTTTGAATATCAGTGATCATCTGGCCCTCCTTGCCTCGAATAAGCTGACAGTCAAAGTGAAGTAAATTGCTATACCGGCGATTCGCACTTGCCGGAACTGTCATTTAACTATGAGCAACTGCTCCTATAAGAAAATGTGCATCCCTGTTGAGCTCGTCCCCAAACAGAGTTCAACTTGAGCAAAGGAATATGCGATTAATATCGCTAATATGATTGGGCCTTCTGTCCTACCAACGTCCAATATCTGCACATCTGTTCTCAAAATCTGTTAATTGTTTCATAAAATTATATGATTATCTATATTTAACTCAACGTGTCGACTGGATGTCGACTGTCAGTGAATGAATACATATACGTAGCTATACTTTTTTTTCGTAAAATTAAATTTATTTTGAAACTAAGAAAAATCAAGTCCGGCGACTCGGCGTAGATGATTTAACAGACCTGACATGTCAAACGTCACATGTCATATAAAAAGTGTTGAAATTGATAGCGAGAGATAACGCAGAATTACGTGACGAAGGTCGACACAGTCAGCGTAACCACCGTGCAGCTCACAATAAACAAGGTATAACAGCTGGCATACTTAAAATATAGCTTCGCAGTCAATGTAACGAGAGCAAATCAACACCTTGGCAATGTTTGATGGTGACTACTCGTTACCAACACAGACATCTGGGACCAAGCTTTCAGTGCTTATAACACGTTACACAACCAAAGTGTTGTCCTGCAAGACTGATTGAAAGGATTTAAGAATTTGATTATATTTACAATTTTGAATATATAGTTATAAACGTATAAAGTATTAATTGTCACATTTACCCATTACTCATAAAAATCTGCACGGAGGAGTTCATCTCCCAAGGCGTCAGTCCTCGGTGTCAGAAGAACAAGCCGTGTTTTGAATATCATCCGGGAAGACCTGCTGTGTTTGACAAGAGAAAGTGTAGTGTTTAAATGGGAATGCTTGCAATACAACGACTAATACTGTTAATCTTTAGTATCTAACACTGCACTGTAACGATTGTAACGACGCTGACATTATGATAAAATTTGCATTTCATTATTGTTTATAAATATATCTAATTATTGCATATAATGATGACACTGATGATGATGATGATGATGATGATGATGAATGGACTTCAATGGTCATACCTCTGTGGGGAATCGAATCCGAGTGTTTGACGCGAGGAGCGAACGCTTAACTACTGGACTGCCCCAACGCCCTGATGATAATAACGATGATAATAACGATGATGGTGGTGATGGTGATGGTGATGGTGATGGTGATAATAATGTTAACGACGACGACGATGATGATGACAAAACAGAAACAGTAACGAAGCAGTATAGTAATTTTGCTGTTCGCCTTTTATAGTACGCCACCATGGCATCTCTGCTGATGACAACTGCTGCGTCAGATGCACGTTCATGAAACAAGAATGCCAGCAAGCCGAGGCATTATCATGAGCAGAACAAATTATCCTTTACATTGGCGTGTAAATTTACTTAATATGCAGATAAAGACATTTAGACATTGCAACTCAAGTCTATCAAAGTATATTTTCCCTGTACGTCCATTAATAAACGAATTCAGCCCACGTGACGCTTAATCCATAGCAAAACATGAAATTACTGAACAATTAAGTGAACATCAGTGAACATGTAGGTTCCGAATAAATATGAATGTTCCGGTATGAATAGAAAAAAATACAAAAAATAACAATGTTCATCGACTGCAGTATAGAAGTACAATCTATGATCTTAACTTTACGAAATTAATCACAGCCCTTATTACATTATCAACAACAGAGGTACGAAACATGGTCCAGTTTGATAGTGTAACGAGGTCTTAGGTGATATTTACTTCATATTTACTTCATGTTTACTTGTAGCCTGCTTTCTACTAATTTCTCAAAGTGTCAGCATTGTAAGTCCATTGTACGTAGGACTTTGAGTCATCTGGAAAGTGTTACAAGGTGTTTAGTTACAGTTACTTGGACCTCACTCTCTGCTTGCTCGACGTGTTCGCATTGCACGACCATTGCACGTCGGAAAGTGTCATTCTAGCCATATTTCAGTCACATGTAGAGTACTAGAGGAAGGGTTCAAGGAAAAAGGCATGACATACAACTGTCCGGTTATACAGATATACGTCTTGACGAGCCTGCGTTGTAAACACAACACAACACAACACAACCCCCCACCCCATCCCACCACACACCACCTCTACCACACGTGCACATTATGAAACATTAATAAATATATCAATACACATTTCTTTTGTCGTAGTCACAACAAAACCATGGCAGAAATATATCAGACTACACGTGTTGACACTGATCTATTTCCGAGGAAGGTTACACGACTAACGTGCACATGGTCCACACCACAACGCGACATCGTTATGTGGAGCATCGGGAGACTGAGTGTGTACATACCTGTGCTCTAGGCTCTCACTAGGTCCTATGAGGCTGTCAGCTAGTGATGGGCCCCCTTTATTTCTTGTTTCATTCCGGATGTTGAAAGAGGAGGCGAGCATTGGTTGTTATTGCGTGTTGTTATTACGTAAAGAAACGCCCCTCAGGACATGAAGAAAAATAACTTACATACATGTATATCAGAATTTACGGGAGTCACTCAATAATGAGTCAGCCTAGCATAAACATTGTTTATTTAAAGGTATGAACAAAACTGGAGAAAAGGTATTCAAAATACCATCTGCTGTCAACATTCATCAACACTGAAATACAATGTATCTAATAGACAAAACAGTAATTGATACAAATGTGTGAAAAGTAGTTATTCTCTCTCTCTCTCTCTCCACACCATAAACAAGTTGAAACGCTTTAAAACAGATAGATGTAATACATGGGTTTTCAGGTTAAACATTTAAAGAAATTCATTCTGGGTTAGAAACATAACATGTTCGCCTTACTTTGAGCTAAAATTACAAACTATTTCAGGTGTTTAAAATTTCCACGACTTAGTGTATTATTAGAATATGAGATATAATATTTCATAGACTTAATGCATCTTTCGTATACAGGTAGATTGTTCATTTCTATTCATAACATTCACTAGCATTTCTTTTATGAATGAAATGGAAATCTGTCCCTTGAGGGGAAAAAACGACCTGAAATTCTGTGACAGATACACACGGAAGCAAGGCCAGTTACGTGCAGGTTGTAAGGTGACACGTTTAACAAGTGTCCATAACACGATTAACCCTATTGGTTGCTCTAGAAATGACGTCACCACATCCTGTTGCTAGGTGACAGACTGACGACAAGAGTTATGTTCGTGGAGATGTAGACCATGACAGAGGCGTGTTTACTCCACAAATAAAGAAACACGATAACTTATAATAAGATGTTATTTGTTTTGTTTCCAAAGTCAGCAGGCTGAACTACGTAGTAAAAGTCAGCCTAATTGCCAATGTAAGATGACTGAAAGGAAACACATCCTTTAAAATCTGTACGAAAACGTTATTTCCAAAAGCAATTGGCGACTGCGATTTTGTTACGAACACGTCTTTTATCTTTCTTGTTTGTATCATGTGAACTGATGTATGCTGTTTGTAAGTGAACAGTTGGCTTGACTTTACATGTATTTGTGATGGGCTCCACTGACGTATAGCTCTCCTTTTTGTTTTTTGGGTGGTAGGTGGGTGGGTTGTTTTGCTTCCTATGTATTGTTTACTGTTTAACACAGCTATATTCTAGCTATATGGCGGTGGTCTGTAAAAATTCGAGTCTGGATTAATCGATCATTTTATGTGATCAGTATCATAAGCTCGATCGACACAATTAGGATACGATGAAATGTGTTCAACTAAGTCATCAAGCCAGACCAGCTGATCTCATCAGCATGGGGTGCAAAAGACCACTTCAAAGTGGGATGGCTAAAATTCATTCTCACAAATCTGCTCCAACATCCACTTCTTGTGGAGATTCCTTCTGCCTTTGGAAATACTTCATGTGGCTTCTGTTGAGTATCGAATAATAAATACACACATTAAACTGTAATGCATGACAGAAGTTTTCAGATTTCGATTAACAAAGGAAGGTTTTGTCGCTTTTGTCACTGATGAGCATCGTAGAATGGAGTGCAATCAGTTAATTATGTCAATGCTTCCTCTGCTCATTCTTCTAAAACGTCACAGTATTACAATATGATTTGTGGAGAACAATCCCCGCCTTGGGGCAGTATGCGACATAATGAATGTGTGCGGTCAGCATGTATAGTGTATATGTACAGTATCGTACACAAGTAACCCTCTGTTGGTCTGGAGAGAGTGTCAGTATGAAGGGTTGATAGTATTTAAGTCACGTCAGTAAGCTTACTGCTTGACAGTCTTCGGTGAGTTTCTTGTTGATATGCAATGTTTCTAAAACCCGTTGTAAACATAGATTGCATAGACTAGTAACTGGCGAAATTGCAACACCAGGGTTCTAAACCCACAGTGCTACAATTAATGTTTTGAAACGTATTTAATTTTATTTTATGAAACAGCGTTTCACAACCTAGCCTCAAAATGCTTCGTTTCAATTCCTAGAATTAGACATGCTTTTCACCCACAGTTTTTCAGCTCATTCACTTCTAAACCTTGTCACATCTCTACTGCGACTACATAGCATATCAGGAGCATGACCCCTAGCTACGTCTAACGCAGGTGACCAGTGAAGGTCCCGGGGTAGAATAGGCCTTCAGCAACTCATGCTTGTCATAAGAGGCGACTAACGGGATCGGGTGATCAGGTTCGCCGACTTCGTTGACACATGTCATCGGTTCCCAATTGCGCAGATTGATGTTCATGCTGTTGATCACTGGATTGTCTGGTCCAGACTCGATCATTTACAGACCGGCACCATATAGCTGGAATATTGCTGAGTGCGGCGTAAAGCTAAACTCACTCACTCATTCTAACGCAGGTCAAGAGATTTAAAAACCCAGACATCAAGCTGTTTCTTCAACAGATGTAGCTGAAATGGACTGTATGGTGCAAGAGATCGCTGTCGGAATAGCATGGGAGTCAAGAGTGACACATAAAGGGTAAATCTTATTTACATGTTAAATCGCAAGGACGTCGTTACTGATAATGTTGCGTTGCGACATGCGCCAGAGAATTATCTGTTTTTACATCTCAACCAGCTGCGATGCTGTGTCGCGTAACGACACGTGGGAGTGCTGTAAAGCCAGATGTCTCCTAGAATTCTGTCATGGTGTCACCGTGTCTCTGGAACATCCATGTGAAGTATTTTAAATTCTAGTGCAATGCTAGAAATTCTATAAGGAGTGAATGAGTGGGTTTAGTTTTACGCCGCACTCAGCAATATTGCATCTGTATGGCGGCGGTCTGTAAATAATCGAGTCTGGACCAGACAATCCAGTGATCAACAGCATGAGCATCAACCTGCGCAGCTGGGAACCGATGATATGTGCCAACCAAGTCAGCGAGTCTGACCACCCGATCCTCTTACGGCAAACATGGGTTGCTGAAGACCGATTCTAACCCGGATCTTGGCTGGGTTTTCGTAGGGCAGAAAAGTTGGAAAATTTTAGTTGCTGTTTTGCCGCGTGGTGGACTTGAAATTGAAAATACTTAAATGCCCTCATGGATTTAAAATATGTTTGAGACTTGATCTTTTCATCAGTGTGCATGGACACGAGTATGCGTGTGCTTGTACCTAGGGTAGATGGACAAATACAGTGGATATCCCACTCGTTCACAGCATATATGAGGTGATATGTGTTTATAATACCCCCTGTATGTCAAGCACTGAGCAGATTAACAAGAGGTAGAATTTCAACCATGGATCCAAACATTCCATGATGAGTCAAGGCATAAGCCACAAGGCTAGGCCATTTCACCGCCACTCTACAGAGACTGCTTTCCACCACTGTGGTTGATACCACTTCTCAGGATACGTAATCAGTAATAATAACCAGCGCAAGACGACTTATTTCACATATTTAATTTCATTGACACATAAAACAAAGAATCCCAATGGGTATAAAAGGTCAAAGGCTGAGATAGTGCAGAAGCTTGCACACTTCGAGTTCCACCAGACAATAGCTGTGTCGTACATCACATACTGTCATGGCCGTGCACAGGAAATCAGTAACTAAATATAGTCAAGTCACATTCAGTAAAGTTTGTGAAAAATGGGTGTGCACAAACAAGAGCAACTGTGTCTAGTTATCTGTATAACATGGCAAATCCTCCACCCCAAAATGAAATAATATGAATGTATATTTGTGTGATTATATATTTTGTTTCTTAATTAAAGGAAAAACTGAGGCATATACACCACTGAAAATACCTGAAAATCATTTTGGCATATTTAATGATTACATTAATATTTTAGTGATATGAAAAGACGTCATTGGAGACTTTGTCTTATGAAAAACATCATGTTCTTCTTTTGACAAATATATAATAATCAATGGTTGATGAGATAGGTTTCCATTGTAAAACCTTATGAAAATGCTATGAAATATGCAATGCACATGAAAGGAGAGCTCTTGGAATGGTCCGGGTCTTGGAATGGTCCCATATGTTTCACAATAATGGCTTATGGCAGTAATGTGCTAATATGGAATATATACTGAAATATACTAATTCAGCAGAAGCTATATATAATATATATCACTCAATACTGTCAAGCACTAGAATCATCAAGAATTCAACTGAGTAAGAAATGAAATATGGACAGCCTTCATCAAATGACGAACTTTGCATGACCTTGACTTTCAGCATCACTACAAAAAAATGCATAAAAGGAAGCCTGTTTCTTCAAAGGGTGGAATCTGGGTAAAATATTGTATTTTAGCATATTGCAAAAACATGCACTATAACTCAATAATGCATATAATCATCATGGTGTACAGAGGCTAGCAAAGTTAGCAGAGAGGATGGGTTCAAAGCTTCCAGCTATTTGACTGCACACAATCCATGCACTGCACCAGGTTGCACCAGGATGTGAATGCAGCTCCCTTCAAACTCCCAATTAATGTCAAGTCATGGAAGCTATCGTTACTGGTTTGACAAGCTCATTCCCTGACTAGTAAGGCAGAGGAAAACTGTGCCTATCCTTGACAATGTCAATAATACACACAGCACAACCTATGTCCTCTCTATATCTCATTACATGCATTCTTCCAAAGATATTGTTCCATCAAAAATTGAATCTAAAAATATGTTTTGATATGTTTCTGGCAAATGGAATGTGATTCTCCATTCCTACCACTATCTGGTCCCAAGGTTCACATATCTAGCACCATGTTCGTCAAAGGTACACAAAAACCCCAAATGTAAGACAGCAAGCATTTAGAGAGTCACCATTATATGCAAGTTACATAAACATATTATAGGACTGTGCAATAAGGCCCAGCGGAACAGCCTAGTGGTTAAGGTGTTCACTCATCATTGAAAAGATGACAAAAGTTTAAAGAACCTGAGCCAAATCTAGCAATTGTTTTACCAACATGTCAAGGGGTGCAACTCACCTGTAAAATCTCAGAATACCATAACTGTACTGTATGTCAAATGGTTTGAAATACTGAATAAATCTTCTGTCTGTCTGTCTGTCTGTCTATAACAGACACAGGTCACCCTCAGTCAACATGTTAAAGGAAGTTCCATTGTAACAAAACCACAATAAACCAAACTGAAGAAACATGACATCCAGCTTTGGTAAGTCTGACAGTGACGCCAGATTCAGCTCAACAGTGGTCAGGAAGTTTTAGTTTCCAACAGCCTTGATCAGGGAGATCCAGTTTTATTTGATGTTATGCTGATTTAGACACTCTGTTTCTGTGTAAAAATCCCATCGAAACTTACAATGACTACATAAAAATTAGTTTAAAATAAACACCTGCAATGAACAATTGTAGTGGAAGCACATCCTTGAGTGAGAAAGTAAAAACTCATCAAAGTACAATTTATGATAAATACGTAAAAAACATTAAACACTCCTCAGTGAACACAAACACTGACAGCATGTGAGTAACTCAAACAGTGAGTGAGTTAGTGTAGTTAAAACCTGCTTTAAGCAATAAATGCCTCAGAAATTATAAACTTGTTGAAACCCTCTAGTTCGAGTTTAGAAACCTAGAAATGCAAGATACAGGAGTCAAGGAATCAAACCCATGCTGACCAATGGCCTGTCCAATACAAGGGACATAACCTTTCAAAGCAAACATAGATGACACTCTACAGATTGCCATATGGTATCTCTGGTGACAATGAAGAAAGCTTGATTGAAACTAAGTTGATACCACTTTTAAGTCAGTGTCATAAAGCCTTTGTGATGTCATGGCTGAATGACAATAAACGAATTGTAGTTTATAATTTGTGGTGTTCCCTCTTACTTTTTAATTTAATTTCTTAAGAAATTAGATGACAGTTCAGGCACTGGGTTAGCAAACCATCATGTTAACTCATTCAATTTTCCAGGTGCTGAATATGTAATCAACATCAATCAATATATAACACCATACACTGCTAAAAGAAAAGTTAAAGAATATCTAGATTTATTCATACAAGTGTATTTAAACTGTCATAGCCAGGGTGTTTCTTAACTTCTTTTGAGTAGTATAAATCAAATGGACGTGGGAGTATCCTAATAAAAAACATTAATATATACACATGGTGAGATAAATCTGTCCTGTGTGAAACACAACACAAATGTCTTCACATGTAACCATGAAAGCCTACGCCCAAAACCATCAACTAGGTCCAAAACAATCAACTAGGTCATAACAATCAACTAGGTCATAACAACCAACTAGGTCATAACAACCAACTAGGTCATAACAACCAACTAGGTCATAACAACCAACTAGGTCATAACAACCAGGAATGTGAAGGCTACACACTTGTACGACCAGCCTTATGCCATCAGTGTATGAAGTAAGGCCCATTTGACCACCTGTAACAGGCTAGATTTCTGACGAACAGTCTAAATTTACAGATAGCATGCCTTATAAAGTCTAATAATGTATAATAAAGACATGTTGGATGTTCCATTCATCTGAGTAAATTCGCCAGATCTGGTCTGACTAAATCCTTCTTGGGCTGGAAATATTTTGAAGTTACCATCCCTGATGTCTGGCTGGGTTTTTGGCTTATTCCATACACTGACCTATGCCTTTGTTGCTGCACTAGCTGGTTAATGGGCATGTTTGTCTCCAAATCTTTGGGTCAGCTAAATACATATAAATAAATAATAAATTCTAGAATGGCAAATGTTTCATTTCTAAACATGTTTACCATACAAGACAACATGAACAAAACTTACTGGAAACTGGACTTTCAGATGGGATGAGGCACATTCTAGAGCCATGACATACATAATGCAAGCCATCAGGACAGGAATAGAAACTTATTAAGATTGATATCTGGTCTGGGTCCTTCAACACACACAAGGTCTGAAGTCTGAAGATAGCCAGTGGCATCCCATCTGGGTTTGATATCAAATGCAAGAAAGGAACTATGAAACATTCTCAGAAAAAATAACATCTAAAAAAATGCTGAATAATGTCTACAAAAACAAGGATTCTCACTCTCATCTTAGATGTATCGTACTTACTTCCATCATAAGTATTACTTCAATGATTCAATGAAATAAGAATAAGATTTGCATGTCAACTAAAATGTCATAGACAGATTATGACAGAATAAAACTGAAACATACACTAACAATATTCTGTACAAGCCTGTTCAAACATGCCATGTAAGACACAGGCGCTCGGGTCATTGCAAGGATTAAAGATTTTTTTAAAATATGAAAAATTAGAGATGACCCTGGACTTGAAACACTTCCCAGTATAATATATATTGTGATGTAAGACTCCCATTTGCAACACCCATACATTCAACAATATCCCTCTGACTATGTAACAATATGATACAAAAACAAAACAAAGAACAACTTCGCAACAACCACAGAACACCTTCATCTTCAAACATCCTCATAATAACCACACAATATTTCCATCTGTGCAATATCTCAATCTGTGCAACATCTCCATCTGTGCAACAACCACACAACATCTCCATCTGTGCAACAACCACACAACATTTCCATACTTCATGGTATCATTCCTTTCTTATTTCTCAAAAAAAAAATAAATAAATAAAAAACCCTTTCTGATACACAGTATTGATATACATAGTGCTCAGTTAGAAGAACTCAAACCTATATCCAGTCAGGGCAACCTTAGTAATTAACCTTGTTGCACCAGATAATAACAGGTTGTACATGATGCTCCATATAATAAGTTTCAGCTGTGGCATTTATGATTTAGAACATACTGATACACTGATTTCATTGATACACTGATTCCACAGATACACTGATTTCAATGATACACTGATTTCACTAATACACTGTTTTCACTGATACACTGATTTCAAGCACAGATTTTGAGGTTCCAACTATTATCATGAAAAAGATGAGTGCATATTTTCAAAAAAGAATATTTATTAATTCTAAAACTGAATTTTGATTTATTTAAGAAACAAACTGATTTTTTCTTGTACACTTGCCCTTTAACAAAATTATTCCGCAGGATGAGGACTATTTTGTGGATATAGAACTTCCTTATTCTGTATTCTTATTCTGATGTTTCAACTTCGTTTCTAATGTCGTTGTCAAACATGTATCACCTGTATGTAAGCATGTACCCCTCATCTACCCAACTTCTAGAATGCCAATCAAAGAAGATTATTCTGGGTCACATGAGATCAAAATAGTAATAAGCACCAAGTGTAAGTTCAGTGTATGTAATAGGTGCCCCGCTGCTTGCTAGTTACATTGTAGACGGGCTTACAACTTTATCTTATAGCTGGCCCTGGGTATGCCATTATTTGACCATGTCACTGACTACGGGAAATATCTCGGAAATAATTTACAAATGTGGTAGCTAGATGACGTCTGTTTAGTTCATGATCAATCAAACCCTAACTTCCACAGTTTCATACACTGGCAAGTTGGTAAAATGCATTTCCCAGGTTTAGGTTGCACCAGTGCAAGTTCTAAATTGTTAATTGAGCCCTGTACTGGCATATACCAAATATCTTTATCACGGACTATACTATTTACCAATGCTACTACTTAATATCTAAAGTGTATTATTTCAACTCGCAGTTGCAGAGCGTAATAAGTAATTGACAATGTTTTTTTTTAGGTAGAACAAAAATCACCAACCCTGTTAAATTCAATGCAAATTTTGCACATGTGATTATACTTGACACAATAATTCAGAAATATGTTAATGTTTACTGATACATAAGTAAACATTAATACAGGAAAAACACTGCTGTGATGATGTATCACACTTATCGAAGCTCCACGTAATACAGGGGAATTGCCTAGTTTGTCATCAAGTTGTGGTTGTGGTGAAGCTCGGATAACTTGAAGAATTTACATTGGTCCCTTTAACTTCAACACAATGGGGTTGGATTGTTTTTTCAATGACAGACTAATTCTGCATTAAGAGAAAGAAACAGTCAACTCTGAAACAATGGTCAGCATTAATTCCAGACAAGCCTCACCCACTCTGTCCTCAGTTTACGAGGAAGCAAAACTCCATTAAAGGGAGCAACCTCTTTCTTTTCTGAATTATGGAACATCAATACATAATGTGATTTCCTCGAGGACAGCAAATAAAAACAAATGGACACATGAACACCTTATATAAGATAACAAAAAGGTAAATAGACAAAATAACCCAATACTAGTAATAACTTCTAAAACACAAAATTGGTCAGTTGAGATATTTGACTTTGTTCTTTTCATCACATAGCTCACAAATCAAATATCAAAATATATGATAGTCAGAAGAAAGTTAATAAAAGAATACATAGAACAAGTGCTCATTTGAATTGTTTTAGTGAGGATTAAGGAAACTGTATAATCAGAGAGTAAATGTTATGAAAATAACAAAGTTATGTCCCTTCCTTAATGGCTCACTAATTTGTTGCCAGCTCTGCAATAATAAAAGGAACATGGCAACAGATCCACATCTGTGAATTATTACAGCTAGCAGATCTATCCTGTAATTCTAAACAACACACTTTGTATTATGCAAACAAAACAACAACAAATACAACAAAAAAAACAAACAAAAACTTGTTGTTCACTAAATATGAATCAACAGCACAATCCCTGATCATAAGTGCTGGGCATGGTGTGACCAGTGATCAGCTATATGTGATCGAAGTGAGGCAGATCAAAAATATCTCTAACATGTCAGGATCAAGTTCAACCCATGATCAGCAGATCCTGCAATGGACAGGGGATGGACAGATCCTGCAATGGACAGATTCAACTGCAGCATATATCAGCTGGCCACGTGTGTTGTAAAGGACAGTCATAAAATATGATTGAGATATGAAATAAGCAAATGAAGACCATTTCTGCCAAAAGAGAGATCATATCCATGGAAACAATCTCAACACAGGTCTTGATATGTAATGTTTTTAAAACAATTTGTGACATATCACCATGATGAATGATCTTCTGAAGAGAAACGTTCATAATTTTGTATTTAACACATAATGATTGAACATTAAACTGAAAGTCAAGCATGAACATGTGAGAAAAATTTGATAGGACACAACAAGGCTTCGTATGCATATATATGTACATAGAAAACTGGCTTTTCAGTAGTACTCACAACCAGAACACAATCATTTTTAACATGAGATGTTACATGAACCATTTCACATTGCACAGTAAGAAAATACAAAAGTCATAAGAAAGTCCACACATACAACTGCTGGCTGGTGTTGTTAGGCATGGGAGATGTACATGAACCCTGATATAAATTGTATAACATAACTCCCATACATTAACCTTGATATAACATAGCTTGGATACAAGAAACCCTCTATCCTAACTCCCATACATTAACCTTGATATAACATAGCTTGGATACAAAAAAACCTCTATCCTAACTCCCATACATTAACCTTGATATAACATAGCTTGGATACAAAAAACCCTCTATCCTAACTCCCATACATTTACCTTGATATAACATAGCTTGGATACAAAAAACCCTCTATCCCAACTCCCATACATTTACCTTGATTTAACATAGCTTGGATACAAAAAACCCTCTATCCTAACTCCCATACATTAACCTTGATATAACATAGCTTGGATACAAAAAAACCTCTATCCTACCTCCCATACATTAACCTTGATATAACATAGCTTGGATACAAAAAACCCTCTATCCCAACTCCCATACATTTACCTTGATTTAACATAGCTTGGATACAAAAAACCCTCTATCCTACCTCCCATACATTAACCTTGATATAACATAGCTTGGATACAAAAAACCCTCTATCCTAACTCCCATACATTAACCTTGATATAACATAGCTTGGATACAAAAAACCCTCTATCCTAACTCCCATACATTAACCTTAAGATTACACAGCCCAAGGTAAACCAAAAACCCTACCTTAACTCCCATACAGTGACCCTGATGCAACACCACCTCAGATTAAAAATACTATCCTATCTCCCATACTTTAACTCAAAGGTAACTTTGCCTTAGATTAAAAACCCTAATCCTGTACATGGACACAGGCTTAAAACAGTTTTATTAGCACAAGAATTGCTATGTGCAACCAGGACACAAATGGCAGCAGTGCCGAGCATTGCTTCAGGTACAAGGAAGATGACACTGTCATTGTAATAGATACTGATCACACAGTTGACAACACAAGTTATATAAACCTATAGCACACATGACATTTTGTTCAAATATGGTGACTTGTTGAAAAGAGTTAATACTGTTTCACTCATTTTTAATGCCATTTCATTTCCCACCTCAAAGTCCTCTAAGTCAGAATGCGATATTGTGTACTCTGATATGAAACCTCGGTAAGGTAAAATTTGGACAAATGTTCCCAGGGAGACTGAACATCCAAATCATATGACGGATGTCTAGCTTCCTTGGCTAATCAGATGTCAGATTTCCAAAACAGTTCAACTTACATTCCTTCTTTCCTACCTGAACAAAAGGAAACAAAGGTGAGATAAAGGTGAGATAAAGGTGAGACTGACATGTCATCATTTTGGGAGAGATATGGACAGGGTATATATTATGTCAAGGACAAAATAACAATGTCCTCACCTTTATCATTTGCATTCAGAACTACTGCCAGTTCATGATTGATTTGGTGACAGGTGGCCTTGATATGCTGCTCAGAATGATTACTCATATAAAGTACATTACTGTTTGACACTCACTTGTCCATTAGAAATTCCATCTTGCATTACCTCCCTTGATTAGAAAAACAATAATATGTCTTTACTGGAACTATAAACATTAAAACAAATAGTTTAGATAAAAATAAAAGCAGCATTGTCAAAATTGGTTGTATTACTGAAAAATAATAATCCTTTGAAATGACAATTAACTTGTCAAAATGAATCATTTTAAACTTTCAATACACCAACTTTACAGTGCACATGGAAGGACAAGATTAGATTTTAGAAGTTCACAAAATAACTTCAGTCATGAACTGTAATAGACAATACTTAAACATGCTTTGGTCAAACTGTCATGATATTTCTTCCTGAACACATTTTCATGCAAAACCATGTAAGTGTTTAAACAAAATAAACAAATCTTTAAATTAATTGTCCAGCCTTAGTGTCATATATTTGTCATGGCAGAGCTGATAGTTGTTAAACTTTAATTTATTTCACAAACGTTCACTCTGTGAACACTGACTCTAACCCTGAAGGCTCCTGTCAACAGTCTAGAGGTCATGAACTTTTTTCTCATTGCCTGCATCCGATTGAAACTCCTCCTGATTGGCTGAGGGATCTGAACTAAGCAGGTGATCTTGAGCAGCTGACAAGCCATCTTCAGTTGTTTCTGGTGAACCAAAGACAAAATAAGAATAACAAGAATTTGAGCCGAAGGTAGGTCAATCAAAGTGTTGAAACTATCAATATCTCATCAAAAGCTATCACAAGGTTTTGAAGTCATCGCATGAAACATGAAAGTGTGTGAGTCACTTACCAGATTGAGTGAGTGAGTTGGGTGTTATGCCACTTTTAGAAATATTTCAGCAATTTGTGACAGGGACACCAGAAATGGGCTTCACAATGTATCCCTGTGGGAAACTGAATTTGAACCTGGTCTTTGGCATGATGAGCTAATGCTTGAACCACTAGTCTAACATACCGTCCAATCCCTAGTGAGTGTGACACTGATTGTTTCTACAGTGCACTTCTAAACATCAACTGTGCAGATGGATGTTCATGCCATTGATCACTGGATTGTCTGGTCCAGACTCAATTATTTACAGACTTCTACAAAAATGACTAAGTACTGCTCTGAAGCATCTGCATCCAATTCCCCACAAGATCTGGACTTGGCATCCCCCGATATGAGATTGACAAATATTCTAAACACAGAGTACACTACTTACTCATTCTCACCAATACCATCGCTTCTTATCATCATGATGTTTTTATGTCATGAGCTCATGTCGGGATAGGTATTTCAGTCTAGTGATAAATGTTGATAGCTGTAATATTTCTGTGTAAACCAAGAAACAAACAAACAAATTCTCCGTTACCTTCCGCTTCAGCAGTTGTATCATCTCTTGCATCTTTCACCGATGGATATTCTAACACAAACTTGTTCAGCAGACAGTATACAATCAACACCACCACAGCTGATATGGACAACACACGGAACGTCCATCTCTCCCCAATAAGCTCAAAGAGGTACCCAGTGATCAGACTGCCAATACCTTTACCTAAAACATGAGATACTGCGTGATCACTGTTTCGGGCATCAATGAAAAAAAAGAGAGAGAGATAACTTGTGGTTCCAAAATGGAAAAGAGGACCACACTTATTGCTGCCTTTGAATAATTTAATTAAAGCTGTGTAAGTATGATTTGGATGATAACTTTATTTTCAAAGAACCAATCTAAACAGATGCTAAAAGGCCTAAAAATACAGATGCATTCAATGTGTTTGAAAAGAAGGTTCATGTTTCTACTCTTACAGGAACAGTTTTCTGAACAGGTTATAACTAATCATATTAATTGGTGATAAACCTTTCGAATAAATACCTATTTCACCTCCTACCTCTTAAAATTGCTACAACAAACATGTATGAGACATAAAATGATACTGACCAAACACAACAAACCATAACAGGCATACTAGGAATGGAAATAATGTGGGGGCTATGACAGAGTTATGTCCCTTGAATTGTTACATGCACATTCATCATTGTCTATAGGACATCATTAGGGCATCAGTTTTGTGTCAAGAAGATTGACATGTAATCATTTGTTCCTCAAGAATTTTATACTAAGCTAAGGGATCTTCCTCAGTATTTGACTCAGTTCATCCCTTGCAACAGGGCTCCAGATAACTTCTTGGGGTGTTGGTGTACTTACATTTTATATAGCAAGTAGAGGTGTAGTGGGAATTTTGATGAAGTACTGGCATATTTTTGTGTGAGCTAGGTGGTCACATGGTTTGTTAAAATGATATTAAACAACTTTTCACCTATTAATCTTTATATATGTTGGATATACAACGGCATTTATGTGCATACATGATACCCTTAAAATTATTATGTCATACATCATTGATTTTTAGGTGTACATTATGCTTGTACGTCCCTTATCTGTTGCCCTGCTTGTAATAACTACCATCACAATACTCTAGATTCAGTGCAGCTGTGGTGTGATCAATGTTTCTTCCAGTCACTGCATAAAACCTGCATAACTGTGATTATTGGCTTTGTTCACAGAACCCCTGAAGGTTCTGGTTAGAATGTATCTTCAGTAACCCATGCTTGTTGTAGGAGGCCATAAATGGGATCGGGTGGTCAGGCTTGCTGAGTGGGGTGGCGCATGTCACCGGTTCCCAATCATGCAGATCGATGTTCATGATGTTGATCAGTTGATTGTCTGGTCCCTACCCTATAATTTACAGACCGCTGCCATATACAGTGCATGACCATATTATTATGTACAATTGTAATGGCACTGATATTGTGATTTTTATGATACTGCTAGTCAAACACGACACAGCGTGTAGTCATAATATTTTGTCATAAGATGAACCATGATGTCACGTGATTCCACTTTTAATCCACTTGTCATCTGCTACATATTCTGGTTATTTCTGGCAACAATGGGGAAATCAGCTGATTTGTCAGAGTCACTTAAGAAATTAATTGTAAAAAAGTTTCAAAGAGGTGAAGAATGTTCAATCATTGAAAGATTCTTTAGAATGCCTCGAAATTGCATATATTCAGTGGTAAAGTGGTTTAATCAACGTGGATCAGTCAAGAATGCTCTCAGAACAGACCGTATGAGGAAACTGACTCCTTAGGACAATCAACAACTATTCACCTATGAGAAGGCAGATGCTGAAATTACTACTAATAAGGAACAGGGGGACACATCACAAAATATTGAGGTAAGACTGTTTATATTTAACGAGTTATGACACTTTGAACTCTCGTGTAAATCTGTCATTAACAGTCATGTTTGTACGTAATTATATGGCCACCCGCTATAGCTGGAAAACTCAATCACTCACTCACTTGTGCACCCATAACACTAAAAACTGTGACAGAGACAGAACATACCTTGATGGCAGATTTCTGGTGTTACCAGCCCCTGTTGCTTCGTTTAGTGTAGAAATGGACATGGTATTCTATGTCATGACATCATTTCCCCAATATACATACACCAGCATTGTTCCCAGGGATGAAAATATGTAGCCGAAAATCCATGTCAGTAGAGAAATGTACACATCTTGCAGGAAGATACTTTTTGTGGTTTTATACATGCTAACAAACATTTGTTATTTGAATTATGGTCTTTATTGATAAAATCTTTCCAAAACAATTTAACTTGAGTAGAAACAAGAAAAGCATTTCTGAACGTGTTAGATCTTGAGAAATGGTTCAGTGAAAGGAACCCGATTTTGTTCACTCTTGCACTACTAGTAGTACTACTAACCGACAGTGCATGACTTAAGTGCCATGTGTATGGTGACACTTATGTGAGTCAGCTTCACTTCAATAAACTTGTGAAGCCCACTTCATCATCAACAGTACGTGTATACTGGACAAAACAGTTGGGGATATTTGCAAATTTTGAAACTTTGAATAATGATCTATCTATTCATTGACAAACTGATAAAATATCAATCATAAAAATACCAATACCCCAAATTATTTTCTTCAGTATATTATTTAAAAAACTGTTCTGTGAAAGGAACAAACTCAGAAATGCAATTTCAAAACATTTTAGATAGACCCCATGATCTCATCCACAATATTTACCACGTCTACTTAAAGCTGTGTACCATTATCAGAGTATTACTGGGAAGGACAGTTACACACCGATGAACAAACTTACTGAAAAAAAGATATTCTAAATTAAATCTCATTCACAATACTTACCAAATCCAAAATGGAGCCCTCCCACAAGACCCTGCACGGTTGCTTGCATGCCTGGAGGAGCGATGATGCTAGCGTAGGATGATACAGCTGACCACATGATGCCGAACGTGATGCCGTGGATTGGCTCCACCAGCATCACATACCATGGCTGCTGTAGGAAGGAATATGCAAGGAAGCGAGCTGCATAGGCCAAACACGCCAAATACAAACATGGAATGTGGCCTATCTTCTTGATAATGAAGCCTGATATAAAGAGACAGAACACTTCAAAAACACAGTTCAACACCAAACATAACCCGAGGGTGATCTGAGTGCTGCCAAGGTCTTTGAGGTACCAGAACAGGAATCCTTCGATGGATCCTGTCAACATCCCGAAAAACATGGCTACAAACAGGTACACCACAATGTGGAAGTATGTGAAGAGTTTGCCGATATTTCGAAGAAACTTGCCTGTGGATATATCAGGGGTGACTGCGAGAAACTTGGCATCAATTGCTGCTACTAGACAGAGGATACCAAACAGGTAAAAGGACCATGAGAAGTCAACTTCTTCTTTCTTTGTCTTCACGGTGTCCATAATAAATGTGGAAGTAATTGCAAAAAGTGCAAAACCGATTGTGCCAAAAAGGCGCTGAAATCCCCACCGATGTCTCTCTTTACCAAGAGTGTCATAAACAATGGCGTCAATAAGGCTGAATGTAGGAGCAAAGGCTATGTTTCCGATTAAGTAGATAACAAAAAATACCCAGAATGTCTTTCCAAATGAATCTTTGGCTTTCTTCACAGAACACTTATTCGCAATATTCCTGTCACAGAGAGCATTGCAGTGGAGAACGCTTTCTTTGTCACAAGTGATCTGGTAGAATGTTTTACCATTGTACTGCATCCATTTCAAATCATAGTCACGGCAATGTAATGACGAGGTTGCGATTCTGTCTTTTTGTATCTCGTGCATCATAACATCAGATACATTGAGCAAATTGAATTCAAGGTAAGAATTTGATGTTGAGCTAACCCATAAGGGCACACACTTCCTGTTCTGGTATGAAGAAATGTCTCGTGAAAAGCAAACTTTCGATCCATAAGCTCCTGGCATTGAGAACCCACATTTGGCACGGCATGTGATGTCATCCGAAACTGCATTTGTGCTTCCATTGTTCAGAATCTGATACCCAAATAATCCATCAGATACATTGTAAGATTTGTCTTCCATTGCAGTCAAATTGGCGTATTCAGACAACGTGAGCCTGCATTCGTTTTTGTTGTCCCTGTACTCCTGGCAGTCTTTGATGAAGGAGTCAATGATGTTGCAGTGGATGTTGAACCGGACAGGAACCGCATCCTCATAGTGAGGTTTGGCTGGCACGATCAGCAGCATCATGTACAGGATCCCTGTGAGTAGGGTTAAAACCATTAACACCAGGGTGTGTCTCCGCAGGCGGTCGGCCATTGCTCCTATCAGTGGTCTGATGAAGAAGGCGATGAAAGGCATTACTCCATAGATGATGCCAGTTTCCCCCGATGACAGGCCAAGCTGTTTCATGTAGATGGAGATGAATGGTAGCAGGTCCCCGATCGCTAAAAGGAGAAAGTTGAGGGATAAATAACGTTACATTCAGAGGCCTGAGGGGAGGATATTTTCCTGATTAACCTATCATATTTTGTTGGAAAACATTGTCTATATATATGCCATCATTTCAATAACGCTAAAACACTGCATTCCTGAATCTGTCCTTGATGCTCAAGATGAGCATATTAGCAACATTCTATCTAAATTTAGGAAGTGTGTAAATAATGAAGACTCAGTGATTGACATCGTTAAGCCTTAATCAATCAAGTGAGTGAGTGAATTTAGTTTTAAGCCGATAATAGCAATATCAGCCATATCACGGCAGGAGCACCAAAAATTTGGCTTCATGCACTGAACCCATGTAGGGAATCGATCCTGGGTCTTTGGCATGATGAGGAATGTTTTAACCACGAGACTACCCCAATCACTCATATCAAACCAAGTAACTGAGTTGATCACCCAATCCTCTTATCAGAACAATTTGAAAACAGATAATTATAGTAACAGGCACCAGGTTTGACAACTTGGGTGTTGTTGTATAAAGTACCTTAGTGCTTCGCCACTTGCAAGTCTGTATTACAGTGTGGGAGTTACAATCACCATTGCGCTAACATCCCTTTGTACAATGGAGCCTTGGTTGATAACATGTCATTTAAACCCAGGCATAGATCGTGGCTATTCAGGGCAACAAGGGAGATTTTATGATGCTTCCACAGGATTTGACAGTGTACCAGTGTTCGCTGTAGTTTTTGTATGAGAGCATGCAAACATAAATTTATAAATATGCAGTCCACATCTTTTGCTTGTGAAATTTTCATGACAATCCTGAAGCATTTCAAAATTTATTGTTTTTTCGTACCTTGCTCTTTTAAGGTACTTTTTAAAATCAAGTAGGTCAGAATACATTTTCATGTGTGAAAAACCCAGGTTCCTCCGTTACACACTGCAGTGTACACAGAAAATACATGACGAGTTATCTCAAAAACTAAAACTAACTACTCTAACATTAAAAATATTGAAATATGGATCTTTCTTTGTGGAATACAAACATGCATATTATTGACCATAATCTTAGACAGGTTATACTTGAGCTTGAAGGGGTTGTGTGAGCTGAGAATTTATGCTACTTCCAGCAATATCACAGCAGGGGACACATAATAACCACAAGACAACCACACCACCACAAACAAACAAAATATGGCCCTGTTTCACTCAGTGAGTTTACTGCTATGACTGTCAGGCTTAAGTCAGGCTTAAAGTATGGGAGTTACCATTGTGTTAGAGCTACAATCACTTTGAGGAAGGGGGATCCCACGCAGTGAACCATGCTTGTCCTTACACTGGTCAAATGTACTGTAAACAACATATACCATATACTTGAAAGGACCTCAAAATCTTTGATCGTGACTTAAACATAGCATCCAGAAACAAAATATTTGTTACATCCATTACTTAGTGATCAGCATATTTTTCATGGAGGGAGCTTACTACAAACCGGGGCATTACATTTTCAATCACAGATAATGTATTCACCTGCTAAAAAGAAGAAATAATATCCCTTCACGGGTAACAAACGTTTGTTGACTGTCTGCCATGACTTTGTGGTTGTCGGGTGAGCTTCCACAGCTTTGGAAGTCACTTCCACATCCCCATCAGGTCCTGTCCTGCCAATGGCCACCTTGTCCGACATGCCTGAAACAGTGGGTCAAGATGACCTTAGTTTTGTGGGTAAAAGACATGTCAAAGACCGTTTGACAATATAACAGAAAGTCCAATGCATCTAGCAATATTAATGGGCTTCTACACCTTTTTCAAAGGGTATCATAGGACACAAGTCAGATAAGTCAAGCATGCTTTGTGAAAACAGGTGTGCCCATACCTTTTGATAATCAAAGTAAGCTTAAAACATTCAAACATCATTTTGACTCATTGTTTAATAACTCAGTAAATATCTTATAAACCTGTACACTTGAGAGATGGAGTTCTTTAAGACTATCAAGACAGCAAAAATAATTCAGCTTCATTTGTTGTGGTTCCATAAACTAACTCACAAACTATGATGTCATTTAAAGGGATTTCTTGATTTGCCACATTGAAAAAGCTGTTAGCTTGACAGTGCCACTAATAAACAGTTTGATTCAGTGCATTAATTGCACAAGAGCTAAGCCAGGAATGGCCCCTAATATCAAAGTGTGCTTTGGTTGGTGAGCAAATAAATGTACTTGGCTAAACTAGTCAGTCAAGCTTTGAATGAATCGTCAAACAGAATTGACTACACCTGGCCTGAGTAGAAAATGGTGACTGTGGCCTTGATGCTGAGGTCTTTGACCCACAAGATAAAGAATGAAGACAATTTGTATGGACATGCAACTTCTGTGTTCTGTATAGGCAATGTTTCAACATAGATTCTAATGTGGTTCTCAAGCAAGTAGACAATTTCCCTGATGACATAAGAACCTATGTGTAAACGCAGCTTATAGAAAATAAAAAAGGGACAGAGTTTTCAGGAATCACAACTTCATCATTACTGAGTATTTCTTTACTTCTTCATTTGGTGAATGAGCAGTACGCTGAAAGAGTAAGGATATACTCTGAAATGTTGTGTTCCTAATAATAACAAAACAGACATCCATAAAGCACTCTCTTCCTTATGTGTGTCACTTCTAAATGCCATTCAAAGACAAGAATAAGGAAGCTGTAAATCCATAAAAATTGTCCTCATTCTTTAACTCCTCAACATCCAGAATGCCAATCCAAGAAACCCAAAATACATACCTGCTTGCGAAGGTTGGCTTGAGGTTGCAATACTTTCACATAATTTATGGCATTATGCACCAACACATGATGAACGTACTTTTGCTAGGTTCTGCAACACCTGAAACGATAATAATTTTACAAATGAAGATTTATTAGTGATATAAAGGAATATCAAAACAATCCACAATGTTGCAATTATAATAGAGAATTCTACCGTTGAAAGAAACCTAAAGGCAAATAGTTTGTGTCATATTGATAATCTTGTTTATGTAGCTTCCTGAGCGCCAAAGCAAACACAAATTGTCATATATGTCCTGTCGCAAATCGGAATAAGAGCCTAATCACAGTAAATGAAAACACGATTTCAATTAAGAACTCGACACCTACGAAACAAAATGCTGAAATCAAAAGAACCAATGTTGAGAAACGGATGCAATTAACAGAGACATTGTTAGTTTACCTACTGTCACTGGTGCATTGCAAGCGCAGCATGTGTGTTATGTAATGAACTTGATATTTGTTCAGTTTATTAAGTACACCAATCAATACAATGGGAACATCATGTGCTTCCGGTTGACCCCTTCAACACTTGTATCACTAACAAAAAGTCATCACTTCATTACTGGCCTATATGGTTACTCCTGATTTATATCGTCAAGTGCAGTTATGATATAGTTATAGTTTCATAGGTTAAAAGGGGTATTAAGCATAATTTTTTTAAATCTTAATCTAAGCGGCCGAGCCTTCCCTGCATATCACTTCCGGTTATTTCCAACATGGATGGTTGGTGCAGTTTAGTCGTTTTCAGCTATGTACTTTGTTTTGTACATTCCACAGATGTTGTGGAAACCAACAGCAGTTCCAATTTCAAAATAGAAGGAAAAGTTGAAATTTTGTCGTCACACGATAAAAGCTGGATGTCTAACACTCGGATCCTGGTGGATGGGGATGATTACGTCGCATATTTGAGGTTGGTCGAGGCAATGCAAATGGCTTCATTACATCTCCTATTTTTCTTGAACTATAACCGACACATTAGTAAGCTTTCGTCGTAAACATTTATCTCTGATGTCTTTTGTTTTGGTTACAAATGTACAATTTTCCCGAAATTACAAGGGGTGTAGTGGGCTGAAGAGATGGAGTTCCATTAACAGGCATTATCTGGGTGCCGGTGTGTTTAATACTGGCAGGTTTTAAATCCAGTGTTGCCTGGTATATTTTGTTCTTAGATTTTTGTTGTTTGGATATTGATTTGTCTTTCAATCTTTGAAATTGATCATACTAAGCTGGTTGGTCTTGAAAACAGTGTTGGCTTGAACAGGTGGAAAAGATTCTTCTTGTTACAGTGAACGGAACATCATATACCGCTTTATACACTTATGAATGAAATCATTTGAACACGCTGATGCACACAGTCAAAAGACTCTCCTCTTAGGCCTGACACCCCACAAAACATGCTAAAGATTTCCAGATCAACCACCCAATACTCCTGGGCTTTCCTCTTCAGTTGGTTTGAAGGGAATCACCATCAACATGATCAAGGCAGGTTTCTTTAGGCCTGTCTCTCTTTCTTTTCCCCTGAGGCAAAGACTATGACTATGAATATTGCTTTAATTTTGACATTTGATACGTCTATTCATAGTGCAAGTTACCAGAATGTACGATACCTATGAACATGATGGTACTAATTACTATTAATGATAGTTTCTATTCTTATTTAACAGAAGCGATGGATCCTTTGTTGTCAATGGTTTACCCTCCGGTTCCTTCATTGTGGAAGTAGCCAACCCAACATACCTCTTTGAAGCAGCTCGAGTAGACATTACATCAAAGGGAAAGATCCGGGCTCGAAAAGTTAACCACCTACAGCCTAACAATGTGAGGGCCATGCCCTATCCTTTGGAGTTCCGAGAAAGGGGAAAAGCTAACTACTTCCAGGCCAGAGAACAGTGGAGAGTACAGGACTTCCTATTCCACCCAATGGTATATTTTGTCACTTTCACATTGTATTTTCTTGTCTGTTTCATATGGTGTGAGAATTGTAAACACGATCAGTGAACACAGATGCATGTAATGAAAGATCATAGAACTCATAACTAACATTATAAGCTATCATATCATATCGAGGGAAATACAGGGTCTTATCAGTCCCAAGTAGGGTTGTACACCCTGCCATGATTCTAAAGCAGTATTGCTACAAGCGGCACAAAACCATATTCACTCTTTCACTCACTAATGATGGCAGTGAAATAAGTTTTGGGTCTTGTGTCATCACTTGTGTTGATGAAGATTTTCTGTCATACTGTTTAGAGTTAACTTTCCATTTTTCTATTTTTAAAGGAAGATATAATGCCATGATAATTATATGTTGTAACTTGAGATGCTAAATGGGATTTCAAATCAAAGATTCAGAATGACATCATACTGCTGAAAACAAATCTTGTAATACTGACAATTTCAATTTTGAATATTCATTATCATGATAATAGTGGAAACTTACTTATGGAATCTGTCATCAACGTGCCTACAGCATCTACTTGTCTTTGATATGACATACTCTAGACACATGTAACTTGTGAACTTATTTCAGTCAATACTTAGCTGCTGTGACATTAAACTGACTTACTGTTGCCATAGTGAATATTTTGAGACATTGCGCATGGTGTTGCAGGTTCTGACAATGGTGTTGCCCCTTGCTCTCATCATGGTGTTGCCTAAGATGCTGAATGCAGCTGACCCTGAGACACAGAAGGTAAAAATGGAATCCTGTTTCAAACTCATACTAGAACTGCTCCCCTCATAAGGATTCCTCATCACAGCTGCAGTATTTCAAAATGAAATTTTGTTTCATTTTATTCCTCATTTCTTACTTTGCATTATGGTAAATATTTGATGATGCTGTCTGCTGGTAGTATTATCAATCTGTTTAAAGATATAAATCATTTCACATGATGTCAGGTGATACTCAGACTTGCAACCCAAAATGTCATGATCAACATGTATATTACTACTTAATTCTGATTATAGAGTGCAATCACTCTGGTAATGGCAATACGTGTCCTGAAACTGAAACTATTTTTTGTGTTACAAGCACTGTTGCAAAACTATCAGATTTTTATCCTAGAATGATATGTTCTCCTTCTGATCAGTCATTTGTGGCATTACCATCGCTGTAAACCAGTGAGAGATGTCAACATTGTAGCCTTCAATTCAAACATTCATTCAGCTCAAATGCAGTTGCCTACAATGCCAGTGTATACATACATCCCATATCATTGACTGTTGTTAAAAACTGCTCTCAGCCAACTATATGGCAGTGGTCTGTAAATAATTGAATCTGGACCAAACAGTCCAGTGATCAACATCATGAGCATTGATGTACGCAGCTGGGTTAAAATGTCATGTGTCAAACAAGTCAGGGAGCTGGAACATGATATTTGAACGTTTGTCATGAAAAGAGATGTTGATGTCCTTGTCTTCATGAATAATTAAAATGAAACTGAGTCATCACATTTGTTTCTATCAGGAGATGCAGACTCAGATGAGTGCCCTCAACTCCAAGCCCAACATGCCCGATATGTCCGAGATGTTCACCAATTTCTTTGGCGGCGGCGATGCAAGAAAACCCATCAAGTCTAAACAAAGTTCCAAGAGAAAGTCTTGAGTTTAAGCCATTTGTAAGGCATACTGTATCACTCATTTAGGCAGAGACAAAATTGTATATGTTATTTCAAAAGATTTTTATGGAACTTGTTTATTGCTAAAAGCAGAGTGCATCTCTTGCAGCAAACACTTTAATACTGTGTGTAAATAAGGCTGTGTAAATTGCAGATTGCTTATCAAAATTCATAGTGTTCATATTTGAGATCTGTATTTGTAGATTTATAGTGTACAGTAAATAGTGGGCAAGACAGATGCTTAACACAATTAGTGAAGATAAACAGAGAATATGATGGTATTATTTGTATAAGAATTTTTATCCACTTTATTGAGTATGGGAAATTATTTACTGAAAGTTATTACTTACTATTGAACTGAGGACAAATTGATTTGTGTCTAGCTGAATGGTGAAATCTAGTATTGGTTGATTCCTTTCCCAGTTAGTGTCTGTAAGATAGAAAGGCATGTTCAAAATAGGCTTCAACCACCTTTAAGTCTCTGACATATTTTCCTTGGGAATCCATAACCAAAACATCAGTTAATCCCTTCATGAAACTTTAACCCAACGTACAACCTCAATCTAACATAGTTTCAATATTTTCAAATTTCATCATTTTATTTCAACTAAGCAGGGTAAGATATCTTCTTAACGATCACTTAAAGCGCCGAAAGCACATGTTCACTAAAGGATCTTGTGGTGCCATATTGTTTTTAGAATTTGGTAATATTCTTTTAAGTATGTTCCAACATGTTAGTTTTATGTATTAAATCCAGGTAGGCTGCTTATAGGACAGAACTTATCGATTTGAATATTTCATAGATTTTGAGTGTGCATGAATAGAAGTAAAGTCATGAGTCAACTAAAGAAAAACATTGCAGGTGCAATATATTTCAGCATGGCAAGGAATAGAGAGAGTATTGTTTTCTATGTGTCTCTCACAGGAGCAACATGATCCAGTACCTGCCATGTCCAGTGTCCAGGAGTGGTTAGAAAGATGTCTTTTCGCAGCATTCAGAAGTTGTATGTATAACCAAGATCTTTATGAATAAATCTTCTTTTTCATTTTTTCATCAGTTCACCTGATGAAGGGATCTGAAATGAATTAACAAAGAAGATTTATCCATATATATCCTGGTAATAAGAAAGACTTTGTGTTTATCTATCATTTGTATGTGTGTATAATATAATGTCAATTTCTTAGAGCTGAGTTGTAAAGTTGTTGTGTCATCTTCAATTCCGATCATTTGCTTTATCGTCTTTTGCATCACACCGATTGTCATGTATTTCATTACAGGAGTGTAAATTTCTTATGTGTCTCTATTTATGAATGAATGTTGAAGTAATTATTGTGGTATCCAGCCTATGTACATTCTAATCATTCAACTTACCTGTCATGGTTAATAGTTCACAGGTTTGTTCACCATATTCTTCAGGAGATAAATACCCCAATATTGGATGTAGGTACCCAAGTTTTTCACTGATCCTGAGGGGGCCATGGGCTCATGTACCCCCTGCGGGCTCGGGGAACATAAGCAAACCTCAAGGGTACATGAACCCATGGATCCCGTGGGACCAGTGAACAATGTATTTATCTTACCGAACACCTGAATTTTAATTTTGAACTGTTTGAAGCACTCCTGTTGAATGCAAGACGAATCGCCATTTTGCAGACGACTCAAGGTGAACAGATTTAGAGTTAAGTCCCTTCCATCGATTTTCAATCGAAAAACATCGGTATTTTCCGTGGTTGATGCAAGATTCAATGTTATTCAAGGTAAAAAAGTACTACCATGATGCACCAGAAGAGTTTGGAATTCCCAGCGGTGCACTTTGAAAATAATAGAATAGCGCTTAGCCAATCAGAAAGCGACATTCATGTGTGAGGTAAGATAAAGGTCAATGAAAACTGCCACTTACTAAACCTCTGGCCAGATTCGTGTGAACTCGACTGCTGCATGAAACTAAATCAGTAGTTTTAGGCAGACATCTACAAGGCTCCTGCTCATGTTGCAGGATGTATTACAGTGTTTGTCATGTAAACATTAGCTGTCATGGTTCACATTTCTGGTGTCTTTCTTGCAGGAACCATGTTTTGAATCACTGATTAACAAAGACAGTTTGGAAGATTATGGTATACAAATCCCAGAACTGTTGCCCATGATTATTTGTGTATCGATGTATCGATTGATGCATTGTCTGTAGGACTAGTTTCGGAAACAGGAACCAGACAGTGGCTGTTGAGTTTAGAATATATGTTTGTTTTTTAAGTTTATTTAATCATTGAACACTGCCAGGTGGCATTACATTGAAACTGATCCCTGAGGAAATTAAAAGTTTGTTTCTTCATTAGGAGGTAATTTCTTCAAAGATGCATTCTGTTTCTTATATTTGAAATTTATGAAAGATCCATTTGACAATAATAGGCAAGTGATATGTTAGTTATCAAGAGTTATCCCCCTTGACTCTTTCACTGTACCAAACTGTATATGATTGTCATGCATACTGTGGTTGTTTTACACTCGTGGTGATAGTGTGTTCATGTGTTGCACATAAATCATTGTTCAGCGCCAGTTATCATTTGACCATTAAGTAATTTTTTTAACAGATGGGCTCAACATATATGTAGGGTAAGAATAGAAGATTGTTTTCTGAGATCCTTAATTACCACAGTTCCCTATTCGGGACATGGCAGGAGGGAAACAAGAACATTTCAGAAGAAACCTAAAGCTTTGAATGTGATTTTGAATACTAAAACTAAATATATTACAAAACTGTAACACTTTATTAAAATGAAATTAGCCAAACTGTACTCCAAGTGAACTCCATGGCTGGAAGTAATGCATTTTGCTGCGGCTTTCCTTTGAAGGTATTGTGTTGTATGTATTTACCTGGAGTGTGTTTTGTGTATTGATGAATGTGAGAGGTTACTGTTTTACAGTGTTTCTAAATCACGGCAATATTGTAAATAAATCTTTTCTCTTACTTTGGCAGTGTTTGTTATGTTGGATGGGAACTTAAAGTGGCCGTACCTAGTATCCTGAAGCCCGCTTCACAAAACTCTCGTAAGCCTAATGTCTTATAACTTTTCTCATAGCATTCGTACTTCGTATACTGCAACACTGACTGAAGATAATTGTCCCGCTACGAGAGCTTTCTGAAAGGAGGCCCTGTCTCGCAAACCTTGGGATTTATTTATGAAAACAGATGTGATGGAAAACCTGCTATTTGTATTCAAATGCTCTGCCTCACAAAACAATTGATTAGACCCTTGTGGAGATTAAATGAAAATTTTACTGCAGGACGATATGGTGTACAGAATTTTTAAATACCTACACCCCGTAGGGCTCATGCAGTTCTACACTATGTCGCAAACGATTACCATTTTGTAGGAAGAAAGTGTCTCAGCTTGTTTCCTATATATAAATAATTTTTTTACATTTAATGAACACAGTCGCGGAGGGAAAGCATCCCAAAATGTTCTAGGTTTTGTACTCGAAAGAAAAAGGCGCTGTCTAAAAGGCATTGTGCATTATTTGCTATACACCCAGTGCCATTTTTAGCCCTAACGCGAGAACTATCAACATAATATTTGTGTTAGTATGGCTTTATGTTTGTACAAATCGAGGTTTCCGAATCGAAGCGAGGAACTGAAGCTGCATCGTTTTGAAAGTTAGTAGATGCCTGGCTCATAACCTCGTGTTTCTTTTAGACTGGGCGATTCAAGTTTTCTCGTAGTTCATGGGACGCATTCTCGAAATCAGATCTTAGTTTTCGCTGCCCTTCTTATCTGATGTTAACGAGCTCGCACCCTCCGCTACCTGGCATAACCGATGCCTTGACAGGTATTGTATCAGAGTAAGGGTCTTGACCGGGCAATCTGGTGATAGGTAATTGAGCATCAATGAGCTGGAATACAATAAGCATCAAGACGCCTCCAGAATTTACGGCAATCATGCGCCGCAGACCAACCGATGCACTGCAAGGTTTACATGCGTTTCAGGTTTTCAGACTGGTTCGTCGGTCGGCAGAGCTGAAACACAAAGAGCAGATCAAGCATGTATAAGGTAGATCTGAATGAACGGTTCATCATTGGTATATCCTGGAATTTTGAAACGCCCTCAACCCCCCATTGGCTCCGCCAACGAAAAAAAAATTTCAGTGACCCCCAGACGAAAGTTTGGATGCATTCAGTCATGCATGCGTTTGTGTTTTACATTTTGCTTGTCCACCAACAAGACTCAAAGTCTGCTGATGCGCAATGTAGAAAACGTTTCTTCTTTTAAATATGCATTCAGTGTTTAGTTTGGTGGACGCGTGTGAAATGCAGATCTTGCTAGGCATCCACATATAATATGAATGTATATTTGCCCCTGTTTATCTTCAACAATGCAACAAGTGTCAAGTGGGTCCCTACGCGGCGGCTTTAGACATTTATTGAAACTACGCTTGGTGGGGCGCTTTCCCTGTACAGTTGAATTCTGGGAATGTGTCGTCGTTTTTCAGTAAGCCATAAAGGTGACACTCTTATGCTATTGATATAAAGGTGTTCAAGCGAGCGTGGTATTATGTTCAGTAGTTAAACAGGCTGTGTGGACAAGTGATAGCGCGCTTCGTTACAAGACTAGCATAAATGTTACCTGTGAGAGGGTCATTGTGTTTGTCGTGAGTGACTCGCTCATTTAATTACCTGAAGCTAACATAAAATGTCCTTGCACCCACTCAAGGGTGAAACTTGCACTCACATGTTAAAACCTTTGTGTACGACACGGGGAGTTATAAATACCTAATGTATTTTTATTGACAAAAAAGTTAGAGATCGTGAATATTTGGAAAGGATGAGGTGAAGAGTAAAGTTCAATGGACGTTGCAATGTATTCAGTCAAAACGTGACCAAATGATTCACGGAGCCTAATTGTTTTCCTTATATGACGAACAGCACTTTTATTTCCATACGGACTAAGAAATCAATTTATGCTTTGCTCATATGGATTGTTTTCTAAGGCACAAACAAACATGGAATTAAGATTAATTCATATATGTGATTATAGAGATGTTAGTTGTATCCTCGATTCATCATTCAAACGGCACAGGTATAGTAAGTTCAAGAAGATTAAGAAAGTAAAGATTTGAAATTAGCCATATGGGTTAAACAACATATGGTATGGCTGACTGCACCAAGAACTACCTTTGTAATACCTTCATAAAAATAAAGTGGAACGAAGCGGATTTTTGTTTCCAAAAATGCAGCTTCTAATCATTGAACTTTAATAATCCGTCTTTGGCATGGTATACATGCTCAATCTGATCTTGAGCATAGTATACATACATAATCTGTACCCCTAAGCGACATCATGAAAACATTATTCTTTATTTTTACAGTTTCGCAGTTAATCACAAGGTCGATAGAGCTGTCCAAAAGCATCCTGTAATTGAACTGAAGTCTTCTGGCCTGGATCAATTTGGCCTCAGAATCGGACGAGTTTTCCATATCGCGATACACTTACTTTCTTTTCTGGATGACAGCACCCAAGTCGATTTGGCACATCTCAGCAGATTCGGACTTCACAATCTGCTTGATCAGGTCAACAAAGTGATAGGTGTTTGGATGATGGTGTGGCAGTGTCCTGTTCAGACGGTAGTGGAAGCCTTGAAGACTATTGGCATTCGAGGCCCAACATTGCGGTGGTGATTCCATAGAAGGATCGGGAATCTTGCATCATCAACCCAAGTTGTCACAATGCAGTTATTAAATCGCTTGGCGTTATCTGCTTCTGACGTACTGACTATGGCGTCAGCCGAGGCATCATACACTTCACCTCCTGGTAACAGTGCCAGGGATGATACTCTTCTGACCAGTCTGACCTCTGGGTCCTCTTGGTACTGGACGGCAAGCCTCGGTCTTGTTTTTCCTCTTGGTGTATTACTTTATATGTTAAACATTAATAACATTTGTTCGTTTATATGTCTTTATTACCAAAGACTGTGTTAGCATTACTCTTCTCTGTGTTATAGATTAAACCAACCTCAAACTTTCTACGTAGCGGACAAGTCCGTTTTTCGCAAAGGGTATATGCTTGTTGTTTTGGTTAATCCCTCATTTGCTGTATGACCAGTGGGAGTAGGTATGACGAATGGGACAATATAATATTGGAGTATTTATGTCGCATAAATTGATATCACCCGAAAAACCTTTTCATCGATTTCGTCCTCCATCCGATGGCAGTACAATATCTGTTCAAGCTTCCTCACTTAATGTTTTTTGGGCCAAAACAAAAATTTCAAATGGCCCGAAATATTCTAATCACCCAAGCTGCACCAGTCTTTCGTCTTGAAAAGGAAACCATCACCTCTGCCACAACTGCGATCTAGCTTTTACTTGGAAACCATGAGGCATTTTGTTATGTTGATGAAGGAGTAGGAGAGTGAATCCAATTGAAGTAGACATGCAAACATTCGCCCTTCTTTTTGTGTTGTATACATACTTCGTTCAGTGTAGTTCGTGCACTGAAGGTTTAAACATATATTATTGTAAACAAACTAACTAAAAGAAAGAAATGCGGAATTCTTAATACCTAGGAGGTACATAATAACGAGCTATTTTATCTTGGGTCTCTTCCCCCAAACCTGAAAGGAGGTAATTGTGAACTGAATTTTTGCATACTTTATGCGAGGCATTATGCTCCAGAATAGACTGTTAGAAGACGCTAACTATAGATATCAAGTTTTGCAGATATGTAAGTGCATACAGCGTGAAGCGTATTCAAGAAACCAGTTCAGCTTCGCCCTCCTGTTCATTGTATGAACTATGTGGGAATGTTAAACTGAAAATGAGACCCAGCTGAATTATACAATTATAGAGAGTGAGTATAGTTTGCCGCCACTTTTAGCAATATTCCAGCATTATCAGGGTGGGGAACACTAGACATGGTCTCCATACACCAGCACTATCAGTCGCTATATGGCCAGGATACCTCACTCACCCATTCACCCACACACTCATCATGAAACGTTTGCAAAGGGTGTAGGGTGTGGTTACGCATGAACAGTTCGCTTTGGGCGTCATAGTGGTAAATGATTAATCGTTATAAATGTTATGCACAGTAATATAAGGTTACTAATGCATCGTTCTCCACAGGCGACTTGAGTACGAGTTTTAATGCTTCACTTGTAGCGCCTGTACCTATGTAGCTAGGTGTCTTTTATCTGTGATGGAACATGATCTGAGACAAACCGGTAAAATCGTAAAACATTTCGACACGTAAGTGGAGTAGACCCTCCCATCTCCTGAAGACGTTTAGTACTTGCCGTTCCTGGCTGACGACATCAAGCGACTCGGCACGACATCAGTACTAAGAACGCAGTTAAGCTTGTTAGACCAGCGTGTAGAAGAGGAAGCAGGCTGAACCACGTGTTGGGAGCTCGCCCAGTGTTATGACAGAAGTACGTGACGACCTCCGTGACGTGGGGATTAAGTCATAAGATCTGAGGTAGCGAGTAGGACGCAGCTATAAAGAGAAAAACTGCCCTTCGACCATGTCATACGGTTGGAAGAGGAGTGATCTACTCTAGCAATGCAGTGTAGCAGTTTCGTCGTAGTTTAAAGCGATGTAACGGCGAGGTATTTTGCTCCATGTATGTGAACTAGAATAATACACTCATTTGGGATTTGAGCCCTGTCCTCTTGTGGAGCCCGGTGGGTAATGCGTTGACACGTCATGGTGAAGACTGTCGTGACTCCACACAGTGTCACGGTTTCATCTGTAGTGTCACGGTTTCATCTGTAGTGTCATGGTTTCAGCTGTAGTGTCACGGTTTCATCTGTAGTGTCCAAAGATGGCCAGGAACACCTGGTATCATCCCTATTTGATAGCTAATACTTAAAACATATCAATGGTACAGTCGGAATCTCACTCTTAGGATAAAAGTCCTAGTAAGAATCATAGTGGTGTTTCTGTTGACTCATCATTTCTATTGAATGAGTTTGGACAAATCCCAGTCATACCTGAAAATGCATATCATAATCTTTGATAGCTACAAGATTCGTGCCCTCTTATCCCGTCTTACCATGCGACAGTCTGAATGGGTCTGAATTATTACCATTTTCGAGAGTAATGCCATTAAATGACGGAGTATCAATACGACTGAGGAGAACATTCGGAAGGTAATATGGGGTGGTGTCATTACACACATATAACACACACACACACACACACACGCACGCACACACACACACACACACACACACACACATAAAGGAAATCAGGTCTAATCTCAGGTTCGAACTTACGATCATTGATTCGAACCTTGATTCATACATATTCATTTTCAAATGATATCATTACTTTCCACATGTCGTACTATTGATCTAAACTGTACTGTAGCTTACGATTTGAAGAATAGCACTGCTTTGGCATTCCCCATTGAAGCAAACCATAGTAAAATTGTCAAGGAAACATTTTGATGTAACCCGAATCCCCAAACCGATGCCCTGCTTAGTGCGATGCGCCGGTTTAGCGCGAGGAAAGGAAACAGGAAAGCCAAGTTTGAACAAATTTAATGACAGTCCAAAACAGGCGCGTCGTGCGTGTTCCTGCCGTGTGTATCAACATTTGAAAATAACCCGTATTTATATGAAGATGCTAAATTATTATTTCAACCTGTATATACTGCAAACAAAAGGTTTATGTATACAAATACGTATTCCATAACACAAAGCGTCGCCAGAGGATCTACTTTACAGGTATTATCATACACACTGAAAGGGCCTTTGTCGTGTGACAGGTGAGTAGGCACGTCAGCAGCAACACTTTGATCTTTCAAGTGATCGATAGACTTTGTCATATACAGTTTGGGTGTCATTTGTGAACGGAATGCTTGAACTGGTGTTTTGTGTGTCACGCCCTCTTGATATACGATCAGGAAACACTTGTAAAAACTCACTTGAAACTGTAGCTCGTTATCTACATAGACAGTTACCTAGTCTGCAGCACAGACGCAGTCGCATCTGTCGATGAACTCAACAGGCAATTTATCATTATTTTTGAACTTTCATTATATACTTGACATTTGAATGACATTTACTTGTATATGTGTCACGTATTCTAGTTTTAGTTCTCAGTAATGTGTTTATCGCATTGTACTTTCTGCACATGAAGATAACCGCCATTACTGATGACAAGTGGCTTATCGTTTTATTTTACATTCAATATTTGTGTGACACATGACTGTGTTGTGATTTGTATTGGTGATTGTTGTAGTTGTAATTAAACAGACGATTGTGTTTACGATAAAATCATCATGATTTTGAAACTTTAAAAGTCTACAAACTGCCGATGTATTTCAACTATTTGAGAGATTAAGATGGATTTCTGTAACCAAAAGGCATAAACTATGGTACATATGCACACAGAGGAACCGAACAATGACCTGTGTTGAATTGACTTGACCGTTTCAAATGACTGATATTCCGCGACTTTCCCTCCCACAAACTCACCCATCCCTGGGGCTACAGCAGAGAGAGGTCAATGGTGCCTGTCTCGTCAAAAATTGATGGCAGTGTACATGGCGTACCACATGTCCACTGCAGTTTACATGCATGCCTTTCACTATGGGTGGCACGATTCACTGACATGGCGACTCTACACCTCAAGATTATAGAGGGACACTTTTTATGGAGAGATAACCTTTTCTTTGCAATAGATGCCCACAAAGAAGTTACCAGAGGAACATTTTTCCTAGATACACTGCACATTTATTGCAACAGATTCCCACAAAGAAGTTGCCAGAGGAACATTATAGGTACACAGCATATGTATTGCAATAGATGCCTATAATGAAATTGTCTGTCCATACTAAGTGTTCCTCGTCATCGTACCAGCTTCTAAATGCCACTTAAAGAAGGTGTTCATTTCGCAAAACATAATACTGAAAAGTGTTTTTCACATCAATTTCGTAGCATTAATATTCAGTATCAAGTATAGCTGGCGTCTTAAAGAAGGTGAGCGTGTCAAGTCCCTTGTGTAGCACCTCGTAAATGAAAAGGCAAGTTAACTGTTAACATGAACAAACACCGCACTGGAATTTGCATCGACATCAGTTTTAATCATTTTGATCACTGAAGCGATACATCTGTTCGTATCATTATTTTCATAAAACCTTTTGAAAATTTCCTAAGTCATTGAACGTTGTATCCTTTACCAAACACCTTTTGGGGCTCTTTCGAATCTTCGTATCAAGTGCATGCTTTGTTGTATCTCAAAAGTTGACATCTGTGTACTGAACTCTTAGAATATTCCTCGACATCAATGGAAAGTTGACTATGCATTTTTAATAAAGTATTTTGGACACTGAAGTACATATGTATGTAACAAAACACTCAAAAACTGGAGACTTCTATTTTTAGCTTAGGGGGACAATTAGTGGATGGACATTTGACCAATTTCGAAGGTATCAGATCTTCGCTACATCTCAATGTAAACTTCAATGATCATATTTCTAGCATAAATGCTTATTCACGCGCAAACAGAAACAAATCAACGAAGAAAAAAAAAACATTCAGCCTGTCCAGCTATACTTTGATTTCATTTAAGGCTGACATAAAGTGTACACGGACTTCACTGAGAGGGATTGTCAAGTGTCTCCTGACTTCACTTATTAAAGTCAAGTATCTTCTGACTAAACACAGAACATTGCCAACACAGAGCATACTCTGCCTTCACTGACCAGTAATACACAATGCTAGTGGCCTACTTTGACTTGCTTTAGTCTCTGAATATATGTAAATTTGACGGTAACAAATAAACTCCTTAAATTGAAAAGGATCCCCAGTGAGGTGGGAGACTTTGAGCCTCTTGACTTGCTTCATTTAGGGCCTCGGCATTCCAGGGAGGGCTAGACAGTAATGAAAATAATGTGGTTCAGAGACTGTGAGACAGATTAATAGCTCTTAGTCTACTATTCAGTAGGCTAATGCTCAATACAAGCCGAAGTCGTAACATCCGAAGTGGTACCGTACATGCCATATCATCACATAACTCTTCAACTGAATATAATATTTTATTACATATTTGTTATAAAAGTGTCGTAAGTGTACAGTACAATGTTCAGTGTACTATGCATGCTTGTTCTTTATGCACACTGGTTGGATCACTGTGTACTCCTACACGAAAAGACCCCATTAAACAGCACAACGGTACAAGTATGACGCAAGATCTGACGTTACACAAGCGTACACAAAACCACTACATTCGTTCTGGGCATCTAACAAGAGTCTTTACAAAGTTCTACATATAACGCATTTAGAATATCAAAACAGGCGTCAAAATACATCGTACATACAACTTTCATCTATATACTAGGTCAATCACATGTCGACATCAGTTCGCCAAGGTGCTTCAAACTAACAGGTATGACAGCTAAACTATTTTACAGTCAACTTTATTATCTCACTGAATTTGACAGGTAAGTATTGTTTTGCGAAACGGCAAATTATCTTGCTTCAGTTTTTGATAAATAGCGTTTAACATCAAACAGTAACTATAACTGATTTATGCTTGTGTACACTGATAACCTTAAAAAATAATTCGTAAGTATTTTGCCAATATATATTTACAACTATGACATATAATAAATAATAATCTCAAAATATATTTGTGGTATTACAGAATACAGGAAAGACACGTGGCATTCTAATACACAAAGGTGTATAGTAATCAGATTCACAGAGCAAGAGGTCATCTGCATGTTAGTTTCAATGGCAACTATGAGATAAAACTAAATCCGGTTTTGTATTTTCTTTTCTAAACCACCGTGTACATTGCAGCCACACTTTTCACCTTGAAACCACTTGCCACGTCAAATGATACACGTTATCCTCGGCCTGTTATTTAGCAAGGCTAATTGCCACAACTATCATTTTTTAATACACGGTTACTATTTGACTTCTTTCTGTAAATTTCACCACCTACATTCCGAAATCCCTGTGTCTACTAATTAAAAACACTTCCACGTTCAAATTTTTAACAAATGTCCCGTGGTATTGCCACAAGGGGAATACGGCTTAAACCGCGGTGACATAAACCTTCCATAACAAGAGGACTGGCTGTACATGGAATGTGCATTAAAGAGGCTGGGAGCCTCTCCGACATCATGGTGATAATGACACGCATCTCCAGATGATTATATCAACGCATACCATAGGCGTGTGTCGCGATGGGTTGATAAGTAAGGTGCATGCGCGATGTATGCGTGTGACCTGCATTCCTGGCTGAGGGAGGATCGACCTGGCCTGCAACTTCTGATGCTAATGATGATGTATTTAACTTGTACGAATAGGTTAACAAACAGGTAATACAGGTATGCGAGGAGTGATTCAGACTGTGATGGCTTTGTAGTCTATTCCAAAATAAATCAAACTCATCTCACTGAACCCAGAAACTGGTTTCCTTTGAAAGCTTGGCTTAATCGTGACATTGAAGCTCGCTCATTCCGTACGAGCTACCTGTATTTGCACCTGTGAACACTGTGGATGTTTATGTAGCGATGAGTTTAGGACGAGAAAAGTTTCTTAAAAACAAAGATACACTGAAGGATGAGGAACTAAATGGGATCTTTTGTCATTCAAAAATAACCTTAATCATCATCTGAACAAAGATACATTGCTTTTGCATATAAATTGTAATGTGTCAGTCCGTATATGTCCTTAACTGAGTATATACCGCACGCTGTTTTATTTATCCGTCGAATGGCTTATTATGATTGTTGTTCACGACTATCCGTCAGCCTGTTGCGTACCTCACGACAAGATTCAAGTAATTGGGCAACGTGGCGCAATTAGTCTGACAGGTTGTCTGGAGAGCAAAGAATGTTTATGGTGAATTCACGGGGCATTGTTGGGTTTCAAGGACTTCGATGCCGACAAACATTTACTCACAGCGTAACGTCAAACTGAAAATCAAAACTGAAGAGGCGTTGAGGCCCTTTGCAATTTACACTACACAAGCCTTACTTAACACAACAAGAAAAGGAAAAATGGTATTTGCGTACATGGTATTGACATTTCAAGAGGCGTATACATGTAGTTATTCACACATTGTCAAATCACGTAATATGGCAACCAATAGAGATTATTCATTTATACAAGATTCAATTTTTCTTGAAGGTGATATTCTATAAGAACACGATCTGTTCGGCTTTTAACGTCAGAACGTAAACTCGGCGTTGAAATTAACCTTTGGTTTTATCACTAGTAACCATTTGACAATTAAGTGTCCAGTGGATTATTTAGCAGTCTTTACATATATACAAGTCCCTGGGATACGTTGTCTAAATATTGCACTATATACAAGCAAGTAACGCTGCCATTGTATAACATAGAACATTACATTTATAATATCACAGTGTATATTTACGCATTTCTACACGAGAACTGCCAATTACAAACAGCAACACATTAGAAGTCGTGTACTTTGCACCATGATGTTAGTATAAGCTATTCACGCTATGCTACAGCGGAAGACGCGAGTCCATATCTACATAGCCATGGCAAGCATCATTTCACAAGACGCCATTGGCCCTTCGGAATACCGGGTGTCATTGGACCATCGATCACTTGTTTGCTTGGTCCAGGTTCGACTGCATATTACAAACCGCCGTGAAATAACTGCAGAACTGTTCTACGGGGCATAAACTCCATTCATTCGCTACACGAGTTGTGTTAGTCCTAGCACCATCATCAGTGACATCTAGTAAAACCACTAAATATGTCGGTATTCGTCGTCTGTTTCCGTCATTGTTCGGAAGTCAGCTCGAAGACCAGAGTATACACTAAGGACTGCAAGGTATAGTTCATTTCTGTACGCAGTTTCTGCAGAGCACTAATATCGTCGTTTCTTCCGTTACGTAAGAATGTGTATATTTACAAGGTCTGTGTAATCTTCGAAGCTGTCAATGAGTCAGTACATAATATAATAGCATGCTGCAATAATATCCCCATTCATTTTGCACGAAACACGAATGAGTTCGAAAAGTCCAATAAACACGCACTCAACACGTTCACATCCTGGTACCAAACTTGGACTAAATGCTTCACTTGGAATCACATGCTGTCATCAATGCTGGACTGGGTTCATGTTGATTGATCCAAAGCATCTGAGGAGTTGGTTATCAGTGCAAAGGAATGGTTACCTGCTCACTGTTGGTTCTAATTTACGCCCAATCGGAAGAGCACAAGCCAGTGACGCTATTTAGCCACCTCCACCTATCTACGGATAGGATTTGTCAGGTCAGGAATAAGGTCCACAGTGTTGAAAGTTAAATAACACATATTGTATAGATAAATAGTCCGCATGCATAATTTGCACCATCTCATGCACACTGACATGCATATATGCATTGGAAGCTTGTATATGTTGAAATGCACTATGATGTATAATACATCGAATAGTCGGTTCAGGTCAGGGGACCTTACTTCTGGAATCTAGCAAGAGCGTCCAAAACAGTTATCAAGATCACCTCTGTGGTGCTCTCAGTAGAGGATGTCATGTGAACCGCTACTGGATAGACGACCTTGTCTCTGCCTCGTGGAATAGTGGGATGTGTCATTGTCCCCCTGACCTTCGGCTACACTCAAGATTTGAGAGAACAACCTCAAGGTGTCCATACTGCTGAGTTCATTTTCGTTCCTGGCCACTGATGACGTCATACTATGTGGTCCATAGGATCCGGCTTCGAGTGCTCCACGTGCACCAGCGTTCTCCATCACGTGCTCATACAACCGTCTGCGTTGTTCGTTTGCTAGAAGATCTATTTCAATCTGCCGGGTGACAATGGCGGAGCTCTTCCTCCACACGTTGAACTCGTAGTCAATAGGCACAACTCGTTCGGCGATCACCTTGATAATAACGAAAGCCTTGCCATCTTTCAAAGTCAAATTGACTTTTTCATTGACGGCGTCGAAATTGTCTGTGTTTCCAGACCCGGACTTAGATCCGTCTGCGTGGACAAAGTCAAGGTCACCGTAGATCTCCTCGTTGTGGTGTTCCACGTCAATGTTCTGTCTAATGTCCTTGGAGTCAATATTGGCGAGCTGAGACAGCAACAGCGTTGACAGGTTCTGCTTTGGCACCTCCCTGGTGGTCATTTGAACTGGAAACAGAAAGAAGACAGTTATAGATGATGTTGGAAGTGTATTGTATATTTTATAGTCATTGGTGCAGATTACGATAACTGGGCAGATGAAGGGAAGGGACTCTCAGGACATATTTCTTGACTACGTCTTTCAAAGAAATCCACGACAAGGATTAAGTAGATGGCAAAGGGGTAATGGAAATGTATATGTGAAGACGTATTTGTACATTTTCAGAGTTTCCCTAAACGTTTACGGTAACATTCCGAGGATATTCGTGGTACGCTGGCTAGCGATTAATGAACAAACATTGTGCTTGTTTGACGGCTGTGGTTTAATAATTTAGGAAACAATATACATGAACTGGTTTGTGTTTTCTGTACATTTTACCGAAATTACGGTTTTTGTAGTTTACTTAGATGAAGCAGCAAATGTTTACGTGTGTGATAACTGAATTCCGGTGAGTGATATTATGAACAACAACACAGGCCGTCGGAACACGATGACACGCAATAAACAGAGTCGCCAAGCCTGACCACCAGACCCATTTGTCGTCTAACATCACAAGCAACTGTGTGTCTATACCAATCCCAACCTGGTATCGCCACCCAGAGAAGTATTAAAGGACCTTTATTCAAAGATTGAACTACATGTTTGATGTGTATACAAGAAGGCAGAGATTGGCATGCCTTTGAAAGATTTACACAAATTTACATTTTGCATATGGACTTGAATGATGGAAATGAGAAAGAGTCCCTAACAATATTAGCATATTCACTAACTTCACACATTTTCAAATCGCGGGGAATGTTGTTGTGTTCACTCTCACAACACTAAGCTTGTGTGTTAAACATTATACTCCTACTGAAGGCAACGTAATAGCGGAAAACGCTACGATTCGTTTGGACTTCATTGTGGTCGTTCATTATACGACACTGTGACTCATTTTGCGTTTTTCTTGACCTTTCATGACACAGAAGGAAAACATTATTAACACTTTGGTTTCACAAAACCAAAAGCGTATATGTATATGCTTTCTGAGTGTGTTTTGTGTGTGCGGTGAGTGATGGTGGTGGTGGCGGTGTGTGTGTCTGTATGTGTGTACTCTGTGTGCTTTGTATGGTGTATGTGTGCTCTGTATGGTGTGTGTGTGCTGTGTGTGGTTTATGTTCTGTGCGTTGTTTCTCTGGTTTTGTGTGCTGTGTGTGTGCTCTGTGTGTGTGCTCTGTGTGTGTTTTCTGTGTGTGGCTGCATTGCTGCATTGCTTCATTGATACCTGTATAACAACTTTAATGGTCAGAAAAGAGCTCTGATATTTCCATCCCATCTTCTGAAGCAAAACAGGATATCCTGACCATGAGCCTAGCGATAATTCTAAACAGACTTTCAAAAGCCTACAAATGACCTCGGGAGCCCTGATATATTTACAATTATCTTCATCCACGCCCCGTGTCAATTGGCTGTGTCAGTCTACAGCAAATGTCAAAGGGTACTGTTACAATATACATATATCCTCGCACACTGCATACCTCAAATTATAGCCTGCTTGTTCTCTCGCCTACGTCCTCACAATTGGCCATAACAATAACAGTGACGTTTAACACCTAGTTTCAGTAGCAGTGACCGTGGTATGTTTGAATGGGTTGGTCACGACGAGAGAACGCAATGGCCAAAAAAAGGCCATTACAAGTAGGAGCTGAGACTCGGTAGCCAGAGGCTGCCTGAGTATTAAACCTCTTGACGGTGTTGTCATCGTCTCAAATTACCTCTGACCATCCTTTCACCTTGGTCCTTTCCTTGACCTTATCAAAGGTACTCAAAGACCATCTGACCGTAAGAACTAAGTCATCTTTGCGGCATTGTAGGTAAACGTTTAGTTATCAACCACGGTTACAACAGTGTTTATTCGACGTACAATGCTCATTCACGTGGTATAATTATACACTCCTCGAGGAGTAAATAATCAGATAACTATAGGTCCCACTGACACTGAAGACAGGTGAAAGTAATCCCTATGTATGTATCACTGGTTTACAAACTTCCTTAATTGCTAAACCATCAATTTTCATCCAGTACTGAGCAGTCACAACTCTGTTACGTACGATACATACAGTATATGTTGTGTCGAACTTTGATGTGTCGAATCTATGGTTGTCTCGAAGTAAAATGTTGATTCTTGCGTATTGCTTATTTACATTAGTGGGGCAGTGGGGTAGCCCAGTGGTTAAGGCGTTCTCTCGTCACGCTAAGACCTGGGTTCGATTCCCAACATGCATATAGTGTGTGACGCCCATTTCTGATGTCCTCGCCATGATAATGCTGGAATATTGCTAAAAGCGGCGAAATACTGTCTCTCACCCCATCCCCACCCCCACCCCACCCACCCACACACACTCACTATTCATAACTTTGCGTTTATGTCGAGGCTTGGAGAATTCGAAGAGCACAGGTACCTCTTGCTTCGACACAATGGTGTTTCACAGTTTTTATGTTCACGAACAGTACAATTTACGTATCTGCTTTGTTAAAACACAAACCTAAGTTTATATGTTTTTACTTTCTGTTAAAACCCTATTGATCGGACACGGGAGATATGGCAATCTTAAGTCACATTTGGGTCAGGCATCGCAGTGGACCTTATATTTACACCCAGCCAGCTGAATGCAATCAAACCATCACCCCATCATTTTGTTACCATTACTCGGATGTCATACAGCCCCAAACTTACCCTGTTTATCATGAGAAGTATGTTTTCTAATAATAGCACTCCAAAGAGTAATGCGATGCCGCTCATATATGCAGCATCTAAACAAATATCAGCATGAATCGTATCTCCCATCTCCTGTTACAACGTGGGAGAATAAAGGTCAAGGACATTAAGGACAATAAACAGGCAAAGACGACTGTGCAAACCCATTATCGCTTCGCTGCACCTGTGATGAAGTCTGTCGCCATTTGCTGCAACCCTGTGCCCCAGTAGGGAGTCATTTCTATGGCGTTGTCGCTATGTATCTGAAAACTTGATCTAGGTCAGAAGAGCCTGCATGAAGCGTGGACGGTAGTTTGTACACTATGGCGTTGTCTAGATATTTTGTAGTGATGATAATACCTGTGCGATGAATGCTATGACGCTGCACAAAACTTTCAATTGAACGCTTTGTTGTCGATAAAAATCTGTATTTTAAAATTGGTTTCATAAAATACTTTTTGAGAGCAATAAATAAATCTCAGGAGTTATTATTTGTAACAGTGGATATGTATTTATACACACTGGTGTCATACAATGCAACGTCTGTTTCGACAACAATTTGTTTTGAATTTTATCATGTATGGCGTGCTATTTGAGGTGGGTGTTCATGACAACTTATCACGCGCGCAATCTAAAATCATCATGTCCACCGATGATATATTTATATAACACAAGCAGAAACCCTGTTATATTCCAGCAATACGACTGAAGCCGGGGGAAATCCTGTCCAGTGATTGATAGTATGAGCAAATATGGACGCAATCACCGTACAATGAGACGAATCATCTTAGTAACCAAGTCCGAACACCTGGTCAGTTAAACCGATGGGCGCAGTGAATGAGTGAATTTAGTTTTACGCCGCGTTTAGCAATATTCCAGCAATATTACGGCTGGGGACACCAGAAATGGGCTTCACACAGTGCACCCAAAAGGGGAATCGAACCCGAGTCGTCGGCGTGACGAGCGACCACTTTAACCACTCGGCGTTCACGGACAGTGATGTTTGCCATCGAAGCGCAAGAGTACGCTAACACCTGGTATCTCGATCGTTTGACAGTGATTCATAAACGCCTGTTTTTGTATAAATCTCCATTTCACAACAGTCGCTGCAAATGATGATTACTATGGACAGGTTCTGAAATAACTTTCACACGTTCATAATATACCAAGTATATATGGCGCTTTGTTTCCCAGCCTGTGTTCATAACGTCCTGTAGCCCAACATATGTTGTTCTGCGTGTTGGTTAGCCCTAATGGGTGAGAAAATGAGCTGTGCCGATGTCGCAAGTATGTGTATATTGTCATGACCTATTGCCCTTCTGTGAACAAAGTAGCAAATACAACAAAGCCACCTTGTCTCCGTTACAACCTAATACGGCTGTAGTACATTGTGATGGTGATGCTGTGTTTGTAAACACGACACTTCTTATAGAGACACTGCTAAAACATACAAACATGGCGGCAACACAACAACCCACATGGGAAGGAAATGATTAATGTTTACCATATATGAAAATATATCACGTGACATCGGTATTATTTTGACAGTTTTATGAGCATTTGGTAAATCTCGCGTAGTTTCCATATGTTTAGAATCCACCTTATTCGAGCTCATCAACAACATAAGTTTTATTTTACAAAAAATGTATACGCTATTTATTCATATATATATAAATATGGCGCCTTCAACAATCCATCAGACTGCATCGGAAACATGGCAGGAGCATAAACCTGTGACGTTACTGGATAATGGGTCACAAACACATGCTCTTGACATAGCCGGAATTGACAGCTTTCGCCAGTTGCACCAGACATTTCTACTGAGCGTTGAAGAAATTCATAAATTCATAAAGGAAATCAGATGTATTCGAATATTGTATCATTCAGAAGGAACCAGCCAGTGTCACCTGCGGTGACATTAACCTGAAGTAATGTGACAGGATGGCAGAATGTCATATCATTCCATTATTCATTTGACACATAATCAATTCTCGTCATTGTGGATAGATGGTTGAGAACAGAGTATTCTCCTCTTTTAGGGTAATAACACGGAAGTGAATGCGTTGTTATATTTATGTTCAAAAAAGATCGAGTGAGCCTGCATCTGGCATCAAACCAGCGATCAGCAGATCCAGGCGCGATAAAGGGACACCACTCTTTTCACCACGGCTCCATGGTGAACAATAACGTACGTTTCACACGTAATAAAAAAAGGTTACTTTAAATCCGAGTATGGATATGCCTTGTAAACTCAGCAACAAAAACATGTGGCACAATGCTAACAATAACAATAAAGATACGACAATTATACGCATACAGACGTAATACCTAACATCCACTGTTAGATGTATGCAACAAAGCTATTATTACCACCTGCGTACGAACATCCCGGGAGAGTCGTTTATAAAGAAGTCTTTGTCCATGTGAAGCCATTTTATGTCACATGTTCTCACTTTGATATCAGTATGGAAGATATTCCGAGGTCAACCTCTTAAAGCTGAGGTCAGTGAGAGTGTTTACTTGGGCGACTCGAGCCGCCCTCAGCGTTTATTACCCTCCCATTCACATACACGTTGGGCAGTCATCTGAAGCAGTAGTTGTCGACTGTCTTACAATATAAGTACACACTTCGTCCTGTCGGCTCTCAGCACCCCTACTCACAGATGCTGAATCAGGAGATGGTGGCCGTTATTCAAAACTGTGGGCGGCGCGTTGTTGTCATGGTAACCATAAAAAATACCCTATGTAAATGGTTTGATGGGGTGGGCGCATGTAGAGTGCCCTGTGTTGAAAGCTAACATGACCTCAACTAAATGAAATGATTGAGAAGGATGACGCGTTCTTCTACTGACGTGAGACTAACACTGCCGCGGAATTTCAATACTTGGTAAATATTTGCTGAGGATGCATCCCTGCATCGTCACATAGGCGTCAACTCCATACAGCGCCGTGTTGTGAGGAGTCGCCAAGTACCCATGAAGAATGACACTTCTTTCTTTGGGAGAAAGAAAAAACTCAGTATCTACCCAACGACTTAATGTGAAGTGTGTGGTCAAGACGTCAGTTGTTGGGCGACAGGGATGAAGTTGTCAAACATCAAGATGCCAATGGTTAAAATGTCAATGATGACCGCGTCCTCAGAATGGCAATTAATGACCGTTCTGAGGCTATTCATCGGGGCTGAATGATCAACTTCACGTGGTTACACTAGATATTATTTTCGAGGATATATGACTTTGACACAACGCGAATGTAGCTTATTTTATCAATAAAAGCGGTCTTAACTTAAACAATAGTTCACGACTTGTATACTGATATTTGTCCTACTTTGAAGTCCTATCATATTTCCGTGCATAATTTGATACACATTTTTGAAACTCTAATTGACATTTCTCTTGTTGTCACAATTTGCCTACTGCTGTCTACTGGCTGTGTTAGTGAAATTAGTTTTACGCCTCCTTTCGCAACATTCCAGCAACATAACGGCGGGGACACCAGAAATATGCTTAACACGATGCAGCTACGTGGGGCACCGAACACGGGTCTTCGTCGTGACGAGCAAACCTTTAACCACTGGGCGCCCCTACCGCCCCTGCAGTTTCCAAATCCTTTGCTGTGTTCTTGTCAAGTCTATCTTAGCTTCAAATCATTTCAACTTCATGCACTTCTTCACCAACAAAATGCCTATACCTTCAATAGAGCTGACATGACTTTTATTCTTCTTTAGTGCTTGAATGATTGACATTAAGATATATGATGGTGCAGGTCTTCAAATCCCCAAACATATCAAGCCAATACTCTAACTCCTCACTCCTAGCACCATGGGGTCCAGCTGACCATGTGTATTCTGTTAGTCCCAGGGAGTATTGGGCATGTATTGCATATTATCAATCTTTGAAATGATCAGATTATACAGAAACAGTATAATCAAGCATGTATTATAGGGCGTACATTCAAAAACATCATATGTTAAAACACAAAGCTCAGTTATTCACACATGCTATGTTTTCGCAATTCGGTATTGGAAATCACGATCAAATCTCTGGTAGTCAAGCGTATCACGGGTACATATTTAAGTACAGACATACGGCGAATTAACTGACTAGGGAACAAACACTGAAATACCGAAATTGCTTAGATACTCCTGCTCTGTGAACCGTGACGCCATACAAGCTGTTTACCTGAAGGGCCTGTATTTAATGCTTATAAATAATCCATATCCATAAATAATAGTCCATACACCCTGGTTCCGACAAAAGGCAAAAATGAACGCCAAAGAAGTTAGACGTATATCCTACTTTTGTATTTCTGTTGTTTAAACTGTGTAAACAATATTGACAAATAACCGCTGACAGTGACATATAGATCTGTGATGTATCACGGGCCATTAAGTATAAATAAGAAGGCTGTGATCTATGTGATGCGTGACATGATTAGCATATAAATATGTCCCGAACATTGACTATAGTAGAGTTTTATTTGAAGACTTGTACGCACTTGCTGCAGTTCGAGAATATAAATATGACATTTTGACAAAAGAATAAATGTATTAATTCATGTTCATTTATGTTTGTAGACTCAACAGGACTCGACAGGACAAACTCAACATTAATGTTATTCTTAGAGACATTCCCTAACTTTCACTCCCTGAGAACCAATACTTTAAACATATATTTTTCGACACCTTATCTAGCTTTGATTCGCTGAAACCTTTCACTTAGAACATATGTACCGACACATTCCATCGACTTTACTCCCCGGAAACCATTAATCATATATCAGTAGGAATATTTTCCTGAGAACACCTCTAGCTTTCACTCCATAAGAAGGCATTGTGTTGAATGTGTTCATCAACACCCTCCATCACTCTCAGACTGAAATCATAACGTTGAATATACACGTATTCTTGGACACCTTCCCTCGCTTTCACTACTTGATAACCATTGCGTTAAATATACCCCACGCTTTCTTCACTCGATTCTCCTTGACTAGGCTATTGCAGAAGAGCGATTCATATTTGAATTAGCTTCTTACAGCATTGCTAAGTGAAAGAGCATAATGCAAGTCAAAACCATTGTTAAGCATAAATGTATAGTTCCTGGTTCATTTGACACTGTTCACGATCTTACACTCTCACATACAACACAAGAAGACATTCTATTGGAATCGTGATAACATGCTAAAGGCACTTACATGCACATATGCATGTTCCAATTAATTCCATTCCGAGGTAATTAAACCATGTTATAGATCAATTCGAACCGCATGCGGTACGTTCCTAGCGTCTTAACCTAAAGTCTTCCATGGTAGATACACTAACCCCCTTTGTACGTGACGCACTTAGACACATTTACTGACCTCAACATAAGTGTCTACTGATGTTTACATGATTTCACTTTAACATCAACATCAGGTTACTACAACCTAGACCATTACTCGGGTGACAGTGAACCATGTCTTGTCACGAGGTGACAAGGACACACGACGAGACAGATGGAGATGCAACAAGAAGCAGCAACACTATCTCGTAACTCCATGCAACTGTAAGGAGCTTTCATAGTGCCGCCAGAAAGGTACACGTCAATGTCGACGTAGTACACTTCATCAAACTGGAACTGTCACAATAGGCTACATGACTGACAGCTCCATTTTCATATCTACACTAAGTATACCCCTAGGCTGTGAAAGTCTCCAAGACGTTTATCATGATTAATGGGCGGTCAGCGAGACCATGAAACGCCTGACTGGACATTGGTGTTTATCTGATTAGCTAACAGTGTTGTGCGCGGTTCACCTGGCATAGAAAGCCAGACACGCCCAAACTATAGCGATAAGGATTTCACATAGTGTATACGACCATTATGCAGGCATTAAGTAATTGCACGATGTGTTGTTACGAAACATGCATTTAAAATATATATGTAAGGGGGAATACATGTAAACATATATCACAGATATTCAATCAAAATAAAATACTTTCAGTATATCCCCATAGGTCCCTGGGCCCATTTTCATAAAGTGTTCTTAGCGCTAAAACTATCTTTATCCTTTTTTCAGGTGGGGGCGCGTTATCTATATAGCTAAGATCACTTTGAGCAAAAGGGCCAAGGCCCCGTTCCACAAAGACAGCTTAATGACAAGACAACCGTAACTATGCTCTAACACTGACTGTCTTATCACTAAGCTCGTTTTGTGGAAACGGCCCTGTTTGTGCAAAGCAACTGCATCCATGTTCCTTGGCTTTGTGTTAACTATGGAGACAGTTTACTCTCCTACATGGGGAAATTCCTTTCCTTACTTTTCATGATCTCATTGATGATTTTTTTAGTGTTTGTGCATCTCAAACCCATTCATGATTATTTGCCGAGTCTCAAAACTAATTTAAAAAGTTAAACTTTAATGCACCATCGGATCTAAATATAACGTCTTCATTAGCAAACTTGACCTGTTCAGTGTAACAGGTAAAAGTGTAACTTCTCTCTACTTACATGCCACATCTTTAAGGTGTGGATACTACCAATACAACTTTAATCTAAGGAAAATTAACAATCCCTTTGCAAACATATCTCAGCGAATGTGTGAATGCGATTTTTCCTTTACAAATGAATACTGTTCCTTTCCCATTGAACTTCTGAGCAAACGTAGTAAGGTGACTCATGTTGACTCGTGCCTTATAAGGTGTGTTGTGCAAATACCCGATCGTGCTTGAAATGAGCACACTCACACATGTATATCATAGAGCATCTCGGTGTATCTAACTCGCACATATCCCTTTAGATTACACAGAGTCAAGACAGCAGTATCTGATAGGCGAAGTACACTATGGTATTCCAGGAGCCCCGTTTGCCTAACCTATTTATTTTATATCGATGACAGAGCCCAAAGCTATTGTCCTTAGATAGTTAAAGACACGTTCTAGATACACCTTGTTGTATTGAATGTCGGTATGTCATATACATCACGAGTGACAGAGATGTAGTCCATGACATATGCCTCACAATAAGTAACATTTAGATGGTTTACGGAGGTTAGATGTCTCCCCATATCTGCATATTCTTCTATATTTGCATGGTTTTTTGGTTGTCTCTACTGACCTGATCGTTGGACTTTTATCGTGATAAAATCAATCACACAACCCTTCACATGGGTTGCTATAGGGATGCTATCTTCCACCGAAACGATACACTGGTTGCCATATAGTGATACTATCTTCCACTGACACGATACAATAGTTGCGATAGTGATACTATTTTCAAATGACACGATACATACGGGTTCCGATATAGTGATACTGTCTTCCACTGTAACGATATATTGCTACAGTGATACTATCTTCCACTGACAAGATGCATTGTTTGCCATAGTGATACTATCCTCCACCGAAACGATACGTTGCCATAGTGATACTATCTTCCACAGACACGATACGTGGGATGCCACAGTGATACTATCTTCCACTGAAACGATACGTTGAAGATACTGTCGCCCACTATCATGTTTCAATATCAACTTGTGGTGCGACGGATAGGTTGCCATAGTAACAGTGCCAAATGATAACCTGACATAGCATTTTGGTTGCCATGGTAGTATTAACAACTGATGATTCAACACCTTTTACTTGCTATGGTAGTTATATCAAGCGATCATGCAATCAACAATTTGATCACAATGTCATCAACCGATGTTTACGCCACAAAGCAAACAGGTATCACTGTAAAATGGTAGTAGTTGGTTCTGAAACATCTGAAGCAAAATATTTATTAAAAAGGCGTAATGTTCTCTCAAATCTTTTCTTTTTATATTTTTGTAACTCCTAATTATGGAATAAAGTATTATCGTGCATGGTCACTGAAATATGTCTACATATCTAACAGGTATTCCTGTCATGTTACATGGGCAATATATTCATATTATAGCTATTTCGACTATTTCATTGTTTATAATATGCAGTTGTACTGGAAACGTTTGGCTTTCAAACACTGAATGAAAATAGTTCGGGGAAAACTAAGTGCTTCCCAGCTTGATAACAGCTTCAAACCAGGACACAAAACTACAGGCATCTACAGCCCCAACCCAACCCCGCAGCTAATATTCTCACGAAAATTGAGAATTAAAGAGTTTACAAAAAGGCTCCAGTTTCTCGCCAATGTATTACCACAACCCCATGAGATTTATGGGTGTATGTGTAATTCACGGTGCCATTGCCTTACACATAAATGTCCCAATACAAGCCTTGGCTATACGGTCAGATAAATGTCTCCGCTATATTTGGAATGTAATTCATGATAATCCATGCTTCAATGGCTATCATGTGATCAGCGGAACAGCGAATACCATCTACACACTGAACATTACTACTCTATACAGCTTTCAGCAACGGGTTAGTGACCTGATCCGTGGACAAAACGTGGCCACAGTGACCCAATGGTCAAGACCTCACTGAGGTTACAGCTCAAGAAATGGCCCTGGGGTAGAAATTACTAGTATTCAACACTTGATCTGAAATTTCTCTTCGCGTGGATGGTGCAATGATCAAAGTAATTTTCCAAAAATATTTTATATACATGTACGGCAGACTTCAGGGCCAAGGGTTTCTTGCATTGCGACCACAGTTACTCTTTGTGCATCACGTGTTGGTGTAGAACATCTACCTTTCCAGTTTAATCTCAGCAGTGCTTCATATTGTCCAGGGACTATAGATATGGATCGTTTCTTCAACAATTGGTTGTGATAGCACCAGTAGGGCGTGTTCCAATATAACGGGTGTGTTTACGTTACCTACTTATATGAGAACAATAAATCTTCATATTGTCGGGTCACCCTGACTGGAATGCATGGTATGACAGGAGCAGTTAATGGAACAACACGTTGTCAAATTAAAAGGTCTTAATATGAAATTTTATCATTTAATCTACACGATTTCATACCAATTGTTTTAAACTGTCTCTTGCTTCTAAATTGTTTTTAGAACATGTTATTGAATACGCCGCTATGCAGGCTATCGTTATGTAAATATGTAAATATGTAAATATATATAAATATATATGTCATTCATTCAACCATCCTTTTATTCAGACATAAAGACATAAAAAATATTGCCTTATGAACAATTCAGTTGTTGCTTCTCATCTATCAACACCTGATGACAGATTGTAGATTATTTTGACTATTAACGTGGAATAATGAACAAACACCGTGCAAAAGAATGTGTCACCTGAGGCTAAAAGTTAACGTCCCCTGTTTCAGTGTAAAGGGCAACTTTTATTCAAACACACAGACTTCCACTACCACTGTAAGAAGTATCCAAGACACGGTGTTGATCTGAACTACAACTTGTGGGACACAAGTAATATTCAAATAGGATAGGCAATTACACTGAAAGTGGATCTAGATTTTTCAACATCCAATAGCTTTATGATAATGATCATTCTAAGCGTTGGCGGCTGGAAGGGTTGAACACAAAGTCGTCGTTGGTAATACATATACAGCCTTTCAAACTCAACTGTGTCGGATTTAGCGAGGTCAGCACATTTGACCTTATTACAAATCGTGTAGGCCGGACTACTGAAGTGAAATATTCTGTGTTGTAAGTTTGAATAAGGCACTGCTGGAATGAATAGAACCATGTCGAAACGCTCCAATGGGTGTTATAGATTAACATGATAAAGATATGAAGAACATAAAAGGGAAATATTTTGTTAGACCTGCTACATTCAGCGGAATAAATCTTGTGAATAAGATAACCACAAATAAAAAACGTGTTGCAATACAGACCAGCTATATATGTTTTTCTGGATATTCGAATAAACTCACATAAACACTGATAGAACTGGGCCGTAGATACACTTACACAAGCAAATCCTTACGTAGAACAGCAGTCTAACTGTAGATGTGTTTAATGCATTGAAATACGATCCTGCATGCCTAACTCCGCGAACAACCCTTCAAGTACATGTGCATGGCGGTCTCGACCTGCCTTACCTTCCAAAGGATAGACTTCAATTTGGTTACGGTCCTCTTTTCCATATTTACATATGTCTGTTCCTCCTGAACACCTGGTGTCTTCATACATAGGCGCAACCGAGAGATTGGCAGTGTTTTCTTATGACTATGAAAAGGATTTTGTCGCTTATATCTGAATATTGCTGACAATGTATTTGAATGTCACTGACACCGGTGACATCTGCCTAGATCGTACAATCGTACAACGCTCATTCACACCAACGACTCGCACCTGAACTTCATTTAAATTTTCAAGCAGAAAGGTACTGAATTGTGTCGTGAAAGGTCTCGCATAGGCCTTTTATATTTTAGGTTCACACAATGTGACTCCTAATTTACAAGGTATATGTTGTTTTCAAATTGTATTTGATACTTCTGACGCCCTCCCTCTGTTTAACTGAATGTATGACAATTTCAGGACGATTTAGTCATGGTAATGTTTGTTGTTGGGGTGGGTGTGGGAAAGGGTCTAGGATAGGAATGGCAGATAGGATCCTCCTCGCCGATTATACATTGTAAGAACAACGCTAACATGGCAAACGATATATATATAGATAGATACATATTATCGCATGGGTAAAATCAATGAACTTGGTTTGCACTTTACTAAGCAATATTTCAGCTATATCATGGCAACATGACTACACTGAGTATTGGACAGACGACCCAGAGGTCGACAGCATGAGAACACTACAGGTCACCTTGACGTGCAGGCACATTGGTAAGTCACAAACAGTAACCATCCAGTCCTGCAATGTACCATCATGTAACATAATGACCCAGCAGTGAGTGGGTACCCGGTAGAATACAGTGCCAATAAGTTAATCTTTCAACCACTCACAGGCAACTTGGGTTGCATACTCCGCATGAGTAAAACAGACATATACTTTTCTACTGACCGGTGTAATAATGCAGTTATTTGAGAATGATAATGGCTTAGGGCTGGCGCATAATAATCTATGATGTGCTTAATGTATTTTCAATCGAATATTCTTACCGTTTCTTCTACTGCTACTGCTGTGTTGATGTGCTATCCTATCCACGGTGTCGAAAGTGATGTCTTGGTTTACTGTGTTCCTGAACTCCGACTGATGGACGTTTTCCTCCACCTGTTCCTCATCGAACTTCTTGTAAAGGTCAGGGTCACTCTGATACAAGGGATTGTCCTTCTGAAGATGGAACTCATTGTCAAACAAATTCAAGTTGTCATCAAAGTCGTCTTCATCCTTGCTGGGGTCAATTTTGTTTTTTATCAGAATCCTTCCTCTTTCTACTTTTAGGTCTTCTGTTTCGTCTGGTATCTCTGAGTGTAGTGGTTCTCGACGAACAGTGTATATTTGTTGTTCCAGTCTCTGGACTTTTTCCTCACGAACGAATTCTCCGTTTCCTTCATTGTCAGAGCTCACGATCTCGGTCCCTGTGCCGGAGTCGGCAGTCATGTCGTGGGAGAAGCTTCTTGAAAGATTCCTGTTAGTCTTGGGAGGAGATGGTGAGGTAGATCTGATGAAGAATGTCTTCTCACTTCTATAATTCTGAGAGTTGGATCTCCCGACCGGCCTGTAATCACCTTTGTCTGGACTCAAACTGGCAAAGGAAGAGCTCCTTTGGTTGTTAAAATCTGTAGTGTAATTCTGTCTACTAATGTCCACGGAACTTTTATGCCACTGAGGCTGACTCGACGCTCGGCTGTAATAGGGCTGAGGAGATATAGACCTTACCCGTTTACTCAACATAACAGGCTCGCTATCTTCCACGCGACTTGGGCTCAGTGACCTCTGAACATAATATTTAGTTGTTTCATCCCTTCTCGATCTTCGCTCCTGCTTGGGAGACGACGGGTACTCACGTTCTACCGAGGACCTACGCTGTTTGGATGACGTAACCCGGTATTTTCCTTTCCTCTCTCCGTCGGAATCTGATGAATAACTACCCCTCCGACCTCGGGTAGGGGAGGTCCTGCTGTTCCACATGCTTCCATTTGTCAGATTATCCTCCGATTTCACATTCATCACTGTGTACACAGAGTTCCTTGTTGAAGCGTCAACAGACCTGCCTCGTCTCGGGCCGGGATCGACGCGGATGACAGTTGTGTGGGATGGAGATTCTCTGCGTGATAGGGAGTCGTCAAAGTAACCAGAGTCGAATCTCGTCGGACTTCTGTACCTCGAGTCTCGCTGCTGAGACTGAGAGGAGATCTTCCGCGACACTATTAAGTCCTCTGAGGAGGATGTTTTTGCCACTCGGTAATGATGCTCAGGTTGGGTGTCGTCATCGTCATATATTGGATCTGTGCTACTGCTACCGAATAAACTTCTGTTCATAACTCTCCTTTGGGCTTTCGTAGATTTGCCAGAAGGGGTCACACTAGTAACTCTGTACATTTGATTGGTATCTTCTACCTCTGGTTTAAATTCCATTTGTCTTCTTAAAAGCACATCGTCGTTCCTAATGTTTGACACCCTGTATTTCGTGCTCTCGTCGTCCTCAGAGTCAGAAAGATCTCTCGGCTCATGTCTACGTTTTCTCACTGGGGACAGCCTGTCATTTTCTACCTCTACCTTTGTAACTGATTTGTAACGCGTCTGTTCACTCCCAGACCCAAATGAATCACGGGCTCTGTAAAAACCGTCGTGTGACTTGTCCTTATTGAACAGTTCTTCCGCGGGTATCGTCGTGGTGACCTTGTATCGTTGAGAGCTCCGATCGCTTCTACTACTATCGCGGGAATTGAAGACTGGTTCATTATACAGTGCAGTGCTGGGTGTGTGTCTGACACGCCATAAATCGCCCCCTTTGTTGACAGACCCTTCGTAGTTGAATACTTTGTGTTGGTAATAGTCAGATCTCGTTGGTTCGTCCTCCACATACTCGTAGATAGTCCGTCTCTCTGGTGTAGTTTGGGCGCGGTTTGGTGATCTTACCACTCTATACCGAGGACTCTCCCCAGGGGGCGAGGCTTCTGCTGATGTACTCTTGGATGTTTGGGACCCATACTGGCTGTCTGTATCACCAAATGACACGTTGTTGGTCCGGTTTGTCACTGCATCGCTTGATGTGAAATACGTCTTCTCAATATGTGGACGATTGCCTTTCGGTATGGAATCGATACGCGTGATGTACCGAGTTCGTCCTTCACTTCTAGAAGAATCTGCGCGGTCCAACGAAGAACTCTTGATCTGCCTGACACTGTAGACCTTTTGACCTCGTCGGCCACCATCTGAGGACTGACTAGAGTCACTATTATATCCGTTTGTGTAACGAATACTGTCATTTGAATTCATGGAACTGTTTCTAAAAGAACTGACCATCCTGTTACTCTGGTTCCATTCTGACCTGACGTCTCGTTCTTGAGGGACATCGATCATCATGTCTACCTTCTGGCCGATCACCGTCGACTTCGTCGTTGTGACGGTTACACCTGTTGCAACGTCCTGAATCACGGGCTCAGCAGACGCAACAGCTACAGTGCCGTCTTGGCTGTTTGCAAGTGACACATTGTACGTAGAAATATGCCTTGTATCTGTTTCTGGATAATCAGGCGCTGGCGTTATCAGAGCTAATGCCTGGTTGCCACTTGTTGTCGTTGTTATGGTCCTGTATCCTGTGTCACCTCCAATTTGTATTTCATCGCCGTTTTCCATCCAGGCTTTGACTTGTGTGTCTGTCGTCTGCTCGGTCCACAGCGGGCGATCCTGCTCATCCGTGACAATATTCAAAATTGTCTTTTTGTTGACATCTTCATGCAGAGCCATATCGGTATCTGCACTTCTCAGAATCACGGCAGTTTGATTATTCGCTTGACTTGCCATGGTATCTACATCCCGATCCGAGATCACACTTATCCCACTAACTGTCACATTGCCTCGCTCCACTGAGTCGTTTTGGAAATCTGTCACGGCCAATCCCCGATCAGCCGTATTCAAACTGTCAAACAAGTTGGAAAGTACTTCCTTTGCTTTGCCATAATTCAAATCAGAACCATCGACCGAAATCCGCGTTGATTCTGGTGTATTAAAGTCAAAACTGCGCAGACTGCTCTGAGTTGTATCAAAAGTGTGACTTGTATCTACATCCCCGGACGTAAACACCATGCCTGACTGATCAAATGTAGCTGTCTGTCTCGGCTTGTCGCTAACATCCTCCACAACGTAGAGATCTCCAACATTGTCTTGCACAACATAAACACCACTGCTCGACTCCTCGGTGTTAACTTGTGGACCCGACGCTCCACTTGTCGAGCGACTGTGTCCCGAAACTCGACTGTGTCCCGACACCTGACTGTGTTCTGATGCTCGACTATGCTCTGAAACTCGACTGTGTTTCGATGCACGGCTGTGTCCACTTGCACGGCTGTGAATATCAAAACTTTGCACTTCACCAACAGCAGCCGACATGTTAGTTGAATAATCCGAAGATGTATTCATAAAGCCATTAGACAATATTGGCGTATTTGCCTGTCCGTTAAGTTCAGACGCGTGAAATGATCTCACATTCATATTTGTACCTACTTCAGATTTTTCATTATTCACAGGCTCAGCCTCTGAGTCAGATTCGGGATCATCGTCGAAAAATAAACTCCGAAATCCTGTGTCTTTTTTCTTCGGTTTGCCGTCGCCTGCTTTCAAATCTACGTCTATTCTTCCAGGTGACTGCTCCTCCGAAACCTCCTCACCTTGTTTACTGTCAAACCCTATCCGTGTATCTGAAGCAGACGACACAGCAGGCTCGTCTCGCGGTGTACCTGGTTCGGTCACGTGACCATGCGAAATGCTTCTCCACGTACTATTGCTGACAAGTTGCTCATCAGGTTGGGCTTCCCTGCGACTATCAATCACTTCTTCATCCCCAGAAGGCTTGTTGTAAGAGTCTCTTTGCTGTTCGGTGGAATTAAACGTGGTTGACGCCACAACAAGCTGGTCGTCCTTCCGAGAAGACAAATTACTGTCCTCAGATTTGTCTGTGTACACCTTCGTTTCTCTTTTCTTCTTTTCAGCTTCAAAAGCCTTCTTCTGATTGTCGTGGATCGTTTGCAGGCGTCTGTTCAGGAACGCAATGATGTTTGCCCGGGAGTAAGGGTTAGATTCGTCATTCTCCGAATTTTCCCATCTATCAGATCCAACTGTAGGCGTCGTGTCATTAACTTTGGGCGCAGGCTCCGAACTTGATGCTGCTTGTTCACTCACTTTTGCAGGGCTGTCCACTTTAGTGTCGTTGGAAACCACGGCGGGAGTCTCCATTTCAACTACGTCCACCCTCTTCAGAGGAGTCTGCGTAGGTGTCGGACTGAGCGGAACTTCGTCTGTTTCATCAGCGCTGAACATATCAATAACCTTTTTGTAACGCTTCATTTGCTGGCTTTTGGACATTTTGAACAGTTCTTTCCGTCGTTTCTTTATTGCCGACGGCTTAAATTCACCATCACCCAACTTACTGTATATCTGTTTCAGTTCATCGACAGTGCCTGGTTTGATTGCCGAGCGTGTTGTTTTTAAGGGATCATTCCATTTTATCACCTTTGAACCGATCCCCACATTGGCGACACCGCCATCACGGCTGGAGGAGTTATCTCCCTTGGATTGTCCCGGAGTGTCAATGCTATTGCTTGCAAAGTAATCATTTTTTGGAAGAGACAGTCCGTGTATTTCTTCCGCTTGGCTGCTGTTATCGGAACTCAAAGTAGTTTCCCCAGTAACAGTTTTATTGAAATACCTTAAAGTCTCATCCTCAGGTCTATAGTCTGACGACACGTCGGATTCGGAGAGAGATCCGCCCTTCGTTTGTCCAGAAACTGTTATACTCGGGCGTTTTGGGGGTGGTGGAGTAGGTTCTTGCGGTGGGGGTGGGGGTGGGGGTGGGGGTGGGGGTGGGGGTGGTATATATGGTGGGGGTGGGGTTGCTAAAGGAGATGCCAGTTGTTGTGACACCTGTGGGTACAACTCTGTTGATTTCTTCACTGGTGGGCTGGAGCTATCCCCCTCATCATTTCTAAAGTCCTCCACTGATGGAGAGTGTGGTCTTTTAGCAAGCAGAGACAACGTCTGATTCTCTCTTCCTTCATTACGGGAGGAAGTCCTGAGGGGTGGTTCAGGACTCGGGGGAGGGGTGAGCTGAGGTGGGGAGGACGATGGAGGAACAGGGGGTGGGGATGGGGGAGTAGCCTGTAGTACGTCTACAATTGATGGTGGTGACATCCTTGTGTCTGATATGTTGTCAGATGGTCCTGGAAAAGACGACAGTGAATCTAAGATGTCCGTTGCAGACTTCAGATCGTAAGAAGACACTTCAGCGTCGTTGTCGGCGTCTTCGTCACGGGTGTGTCGCGATTTCGTTGAAACAGCAGGAGACGATGAATTCAACGGAGTTGCTTGGGAATCATATCCCTGCGAAACAGTGTTTAGAAAATACGACATTACCTCATCAGTATCGTCATGGCCGGTGGGTGGGGGTGACGGTGGTGGGGTGGGCATACTCCTGGTCATGTTCTCAAAACCCCTGGGCTCATTTTCGGAAGTATCCATGTCTGTGGTAGACATGGGATAAGAACTCTCTGTCATGTGGATCTTTGTCGTGAGCGAATCCGTTTCCATAATAGTATGAGTGGAGACGGATTTTGTAGACGACCGATCTTCATAGTCGAAACCGTTTTCGTTAACTTCGCGAATGACGTCTCTGGACATACCTGTCTCATCCTCATGCGTCCAGGATGATGGGTCTGTAGATGGGTCCGTTGGGTCAGATTCGAAGTTTTGGAGAGACACGGATAACAGTGAGCTATCAGGAGAGACGGTATGTGAGTTCGAGATACTTGTATTCGCTGACGACATTGAATTTGGCCTGTCAGAGAATGTTCTTGTTACAGTTCTTCTGCCAAGATTATCACCTTTACTGAAACTGGTCCGGATATTCCTGGAACTGAAAATCATTCTTGGCTTTCGGCCATTCTCAGAAGAACGAACAACAGAATCTGAATGTGTTCGTCTGACTTGGCTCTTGATTCCCGCCAAAACATTGGAGGGAATTCTGGGAAGGGCTGAGCCAACGGTACTCCGTCTTTCCATGCTGAAGTGGCGTTTTACAGGTTGATGAGACTTAATCCATAAGGAATTCTGACTTTTACGCCGCAATAGAATCAGTCGATGAGGACGGGTACAACGGGGTAGGCCACGGAGTCTTGGAACCGTTCGTATTCCAGGCTGGGCATTCAGAATCGTTCACCCATCACGGACGCTGAAAGAAAATAACACACATGAATATTCATTTTTTAAAGATCAGTTTTAAAGTGCTCCGAAGTATCAATGGTTAATCTGCCGGAAATAACATGAATTTGTAGCGCTGAAAAACCGGTTTATCGTGTGAGATGATAAAGTGGTTGTACACAATCGGCAGTACAGAGACGCTCACTTGGCTTGCACGTCATAACATATGCAGGTATTAAGTTGCCTGCTGTAATTACGTAACTTGTCTGGTAAACCTGCATTCTTTTCGCATGATAAAACATTCTAAACATATCAACATCACAGAAATCCCGCTATACATACTTGCCATATTTTATATATCATTTTTGGCTTTGACGTATACAAGATAACATCTTTTGACTTGAAATGAGATAATTGTGTTACAACATAATTCGAGTCTTGACAGCGTTTGCACTGACTTTGATCGTCTGATGATAGAAGATCCTTCGTAGTATCCAACAGGAATATTTCATCAGTAGGGGTTTACAGTAGGGAATATGTAAAAATGTGGTCTGTCCATCTCCTGTATTGTATCGTGTTGCGTTTGACATAAATTTACTTTATTACATGATATAACTCAGTATTCTCTGCTCGCCCGTATTTTAAAGAGACGAAAAGCAACACAACAAGTACATTTATCAGGCAGAATGATACAGAATTTCTGCACTTTCACTGTCTTCGTCGAGGCATTGTTAAGGATATTACTGAATTACATTTTGTCTGATGGATTAACGATTCAACTAAATCGTTTTCCTGTAATCCTACTTTTTCCCTAATAATGATACGCGTTACACATGACCTTATAACTGGGATTACATTTACTCAATAATGTAAAGAATCTAGTACTTCCACCGGTGGCTGAGTGGGTTAGATGGCTGACTGTTTGCTGTCCATTAGGTGCCTAACTCTTAGGGTGTGGGTTCGAAACCCGAATGGGACTCAACCAAACAAATGTACTTGAATCTGTACTTGATTGAGAAAGTTCAGCCAAATGTGCAACATGTGTCACATCTGACAAAGGACTAAATGCCGTTGTGTATTCATTGACAAGTGCTGTTTCAACACCATAACCAGTCTTGTTAGTAGTACCACAGAAAAATACACGGTAACAACGTACGTCACTCACAAAACATTTATGTCAGAGTTTTTTTAATACAGGCTCGCTCTACCATGAAACGTTTGAACTAGGAGTCTCCAGAATATGCTATTTGGTTTGACATAGATATACTTAAAACGATAATGTTATTATTTACGTACCTTAAATATAAACACAATGTTAAATAACGGCTGAACTAGGTACCACTTTACTTAGTGTCAAGATAATACCGTACCAGTGTCACCGAATATATTTGTAAAGAGATAATTTCTCCCTTCATCGTCAACAAATGCCATATCAGCTTACACGAACACGAAATCTTTTATACCGTACAAAGGCTAAAGAAAATAAGACTTACCTACAGTATGTTTACAGTGTACTAAAGCATCCGCGGACCTAGCTTCATATCGCATATCTAACACTGCCCCTACCACCCTAGTGTGTATTCACCAACAGGGAATATAATGATATACAAAGCCGTCCTGCTGAGATGGAAAGCTCATTGTTTTATTGGGGTCACCAAGAAAAGGGAGTCGTATAACAGCTAGCCTGGGTTAGGATAAGTATTGACCTGAATACAATAAAGCTGATAATTTAATGGCGTCTTATCAGGAGATGGTAATTCTCATTTATCATGTAATTCATAAACTAAATAACTATTCCAGCCATTATATAATCTCCTAAATCAATAGTCCACCTGTACGATGCTGGCTTTATCATGCCGCATGAAGTAATATCTACCAACGGTGATAATACCAGGTGTTCGAGAAAAGTGAGGCATCCTTCTTCACTTGTAGTGTCTGTCACAAACACACGTCGAGTCAAGTCAATTGTTCACCCGATAATTCAGGGCACACGCCTTCAACGTGCTCATTATGACAACTTTTGAAGGGTCTTATAGAGACTTAAATGTGGTGCAGTAACACTGGTACAACGTCTTTTGAGTGAAAATTGACTGATTGTAATATTCGCCGATTTACTTCGGACCTCACGTTAATCTACACATACACCGGCGCGCGCACACACACAAAGACACACACACATATACACACACTGACAAAACATCCATGAACGTCGCTTTATTGGTGTTTGAATCTTCAACGAGACATTTCACTTGACCATACTCATACTGATACTATTAAAAGCTGAGTTCATGTGCGAATCCGTTCTCATGTAACGGTAGTTTCAGCACACACTTTCCCCGTTCTGTGTGTCATCTAACTTTAACTAACACAATGTTGATCACCAGATGTCGTCCTCATAATAACCACTGGCCGCATAAAAACAATGCCTTCAGATAATCACCTCAGGAGGAATGAGTTGTTGATTCACTAAATCGACGTCTTATATAAAGACGCCAATTTTATTAATGGACTAGATATTTATTGGTTGTCAAACAGAGACATGTTTAGAACTAATTCACACTTAGTATACGACCTCTCTGAGAGACATTACTGAAACACCGAGGCCACTTAACCCAAAGCGCCAAGCAAACAGTCAACAGGTCAATTACAATCCTCCCCTTCTAGAGTCCCTTGCTGACATAACTGAAATATTCCAGCAATATATCTGGGGGACAGGTCGATGGGCTTCACGTGTTGTACACATGTGGGCAGTCGACCACACTAACATGACTTGTTACCGCACAATCCTTTCGTCCGAATCACAGAACGCCAAGATGACCATCAGACAATATTAATGAGTGTGTTTAGTTTTAAGCCGCACTCAACAACATTCTAGCTATGTAGAGATTGTACGTAATTAATCGTAGACAATACAGCCAGACAATATTATTGTGTGATCATTAGAATGAGCATCGATCTACGCCACTGGGATAGGATGACAGGTGTCAACCAAGTCAGCGAGCCTGATCACCCGATCCCGTTAGATGCCCCCGACGACAAGCATAGGTTACTGATCTTTTCTAACCAGGGTCTTCATGGGTAGAAAGCAATAGGAAATGGTGCGTAGAAAACATCAGTAGATATTACGGAGATGAATCTGACACATGGACAAAAAAACATTTACTGCTTTGGTTGAACCACAGATACAGATTAAAAGACGACCGACTCGAGAAGAATCTGGGATTCGAACCCATAACCAGTGCATATCGCCAGACAAACAGCGAAATGTTGCAAGTGTGCTAATGAATACCCGAGCTTAAACAAAGCTGATATATGGAATTTGAACACGTGAACTATGTTACGGGGTTCTTGTGATTATATGTTCAGTTCTTAAAATTACACTTTTGCCATCAAACAGATTTTTCGTATAATTCCGTACTCATACCCATTAACAAAAAGCTACTCTAGAAACAGTATCTCAATGTGTAGATTCAGAGACTAATAATATCTGCATTATGATTACACGTTCTAGGGATATTATCAATGCAAAGTCACATCATACAAACACCAGATAACGGTTTAAGTTACTTACTGGCCATCGTGTAAAGCCCAGTGATATCTCCATGGAGTCTGACCACAGTGCCGCTGGGGGCCAGGAAAATTCCCACCTGAACAAATGCCACCTGGACAATTCCCACCTAGGACAATTCACACCCTGTTATTTTCACTATAATCCCCACCATACCACATGAAGTGTTTACTTTGTGCAATACTCACTTTGATAAAATATAAACTTGAGGAAATTGTAAGATCAAATGTTTATAAAACCAGTTTATTTTAGCTTTTGAGATACTGTTTTAAGTATACATATTTTCAAATGAATCTTAGTGTGAATGTTCTTATAAGGTGAGCATACATACTTTGCTAGAAAAACAGTAGAATTCTACAGGTTTTTAGGTTTGCTGATGGAACTTTTAAGACTGTATCTGAACTGTATTATCAACTCTTCACCATCTCAAGTCCTCCTGCTGCCTAACTGTATTACTTTATGGTTTGGAAACGTGCAACCTACAATGCTACTTGGAGACTAGACCAAGGTGCAACATCTATCACACCACCGCCATTATTATCAAGGTATTTGAACTTGTCTCCAAATTCAAAAGTTTCCCTTTGTATAAAATGGGGAGAGCATAGAGATGGAATTTGAATTTGAACTTGTCTCCAACCCGACCCCTATGTGAGTTTGTTCTTGTATATGGAAGTGACTTCGTCTAAACTGCTTCTGCAGCATTTCAGCAACATCATGTCGGAACACTGAAAAACGTCAAAATAATCCACTTTCTCAAATGACCATGAAGCAAGGAAGACAATCTATATATACACTAATACACTAATTCTATATAATACCAAAGTTTACGTTCCGGAAGAATCAACCGGTAAATTTGTTAAGTATAGGAATATACACAGTCATTCTTTCGTTATAGGTATTACATTTCATCCGGCTATTTACACTCGCAAATTAATGAACTCAGGGCACGACCTTACTAACTCTAAGCAGCTTATGTTCTCGTCAATGAATCGCATAATACCCACAAAGTATCAAGTAGCGCCTGGTCGGGTAGAAACCATGTCCTTAAGGAAATGAACCCTAGTTGTTGTATAGGTGATCAGAGTATATGGATATACGCATGAATTCAGACATGTCATGTGTGAATATATTTGCCATTCCGGTTGTAATGCGAACCTGGTCCAAACTACTTAAAGCCAAAGTATTAATCTTCATAACAGCTTGTATTCAGTGCTACCTCCGTTCATTACACACTGCTGGAAATTATATCATAAGCATGTGTTTTTTAATCATGTGGTCTTGATACATTTTCAAGAAACAGATATATCTCTACAGCGTATATAACAAATCCGTATAGATTAGCTAAAAATGCCATACAGTAACAAATGTAGTGCAGAAATAAACCATGTGATCAATCTGAGTGGATACTGATCCACTGACAGGGCCATTCATCTTGTGCGTGGAATCAATACAGGCTCCCGCGGTGTTGTATGTATGTACAGGTATAGATAAATATACAGAGAAAAGAAGATTCACGCGATCCTGGCCCGGATATGTTGATTAGTCACCAGCTCTGGCACCACTGTTACTTTTAAACAAAGACAGGGAAATAACTTCTCCCAGAAAACGCTGCTAAACCGAACCTACCATGAACTATTCAGAAAATGTGAAGACTCACCGCCATCCAAGTTATCCTTATTTTCCAAATTTTCAGAAAGGATGTCATCCTAGAAGTGACGGCTCTCATTGAACAGATTTAGAGGTAACAAGCCAGGGGCACCGATATTAATATAAAATCCTAAGCGAGGAACGCATGATTTCCCTTAATCTGGTCATAAACATTCATATGAAAACCCCCAGAAAGGTCTATGAGATAAATGATTTCAGTGGATATATAAAGACTAGTCATGGTCAGGTGTGCTGCCGTGGATGTGTTTGAAGTTGCAAACAGATCAGTTCTAATAACTATATGGTGACCTAGGGTCAAGCCACGTGATCATGTCTCTTACGACACTGTATTTGTGGACTGGGTGTCTGAGAGTCTCGTTGCATAAACAACATCTATATACCCATGTCTACACCATCCCAGGAGAGGTAAAGAACCACCAAATCAACATTAAAACTGATCCACTATTCCTGGTTCGTTTAAGAAAAATATATTCTATTAAGAGCTCTGACATACTTCGTGAGAGAATCATCATACAATTGCATGTAAAACTGCATCAGACAATTGCTTGTAAAAGCCCTGTACCACACACTGGCCTCAGTATGCCACCTCTACATGTAATCCCTTGTCATCACATTACTCCTGTACTTTCATACTACCTATCTACTATGCTAAGAACCTGTATATACATATCCACACTCTCCTGACTTGTACATCCCTATTGGCTACTGTATGCAGTCTATTTTTATGGCTTCCACATGTTGTTACTGCGCTGCCCAGTTAGTTCCTGTTGCTTTTGTTAATTATCTACTGTATATATATGTACCATCCTGTCTTATCTGCCTCTCACTTGCTTGACAACGATACAAGAAGCTGTACCGAAACGTCGCTTCACCTGAAGAAAGAAGTTGCTCATCCATAAAGTTTTGTCCTTATCGAATTGCATGTGTGCAAAAGTAAACTTCATGTATATACTTCGACAGTGAAGAGCCTTCGCATGAATCAGATCACCACTATTATCATTATCTCACAGGAATATCTTTGTGGATTTGGTGAATTCTTGGATGGCCAATTTTTTTCCTGTAACAATCTACTTAATAGAGTAATCAAAAAGATCGAGACCTCGTATGGCTGATAATAAACAAAATAGTTACAAGACAGTGTTAGAAACATCTGACACGGACGCAAGTCACCACAGCCATAGAATACATCCCGTGTATAGATCAGATACTGTCAACAAAAAGATACAATGTACAGTATGTTTGCTGACAAGATACGAATCACTGAGCCTGTTCAGGCACTGACGTCAATAGTACACCCGACCTTGCATTACGACGTCATAGAGTCCAGGCATTCTATACAGGTCAACTATGCTTGACATATCTTGATGTGACATGTTATTAAACACCTCAGATCACCGCTAGTCGTGAATAGAAAGCCCTGCAGGACTAAAAAGATCTTGCCTTTCAGTTTCGACAAGGAACTATTCATCACCCCAATGAGACTATCTAGGTCTCGACCGGTGAGGTATGGAATGCTGTTTATCCATAAAAAAACACTGATTACAGTAGAATCGTATGTTTTACATGAAACTGCGGTCTTATACTTGCATACAGTGTCACAGTAAGTCCATGTACGGTGTCTCATTATTGTAGGGATTTGATTTGTGTTTGATTATACATATGCACCCCGTGAAGATCAGAATTGATCTTCAGCATCCCACGCTTGTCGTGAGAGGTGACGAAAGGGATCGGGCGGTCAGGTTCACTGACTTGGATGACACATCATTCATTCCCACCTGCGTAGATCGATGCAATTGCTGTTGATCACCGGATTGTCTGGTCCAGATTCGATTATTTACTGACCGCCTCCATATAGCTGGAATATTGCTGACAGCGACGGAAAACTAATCTCACTACACACATGTGACCGATTTACTACTGACGTTTTGGACAGAGTTACACTATTCATGGCCTCCGACAAAGTCTCCAGAATATTTAACGCACCGGTGACAAAAGGATGCCCGGTGCATTTGGACTTGTTTCATGTTCTCCCATATATTGTCAGATGAACAGTTGACTTGCATGTGCGTGTGTTTCTGACAGCCAGTGGCCAAACACGCTCACCTCTTTGCGAACACCTGGTATCACCAGTATTTGATAATTACTCCCAAACACATGTTCATGATATAGTCGAAATGGTCCAGCATCACCGCTATTTGATAATTACCTTCAAACACCTGTTTATAATATAGTCGGAATGGTCCAGTGGACACTGGTGGTAGAGGGTTGTTATAATCATGAAAATAGTTGTGTCACTTTTAGTTCAATGTACAGTACACACATAAGCACAAGCACAACCAATGTACATACCTCTAAACTGTTCATGGTTGCATTCTGCTGAGGCTATTAACACAACAACAAATTAGCATAATGTTGTCATTATTACAATAACTTGACCTTGACCATTTTACACAAGGACTCGTCATCAAACGATCAGTTTCAATGGATATACACATTAAATTGTAATTTGAATTCAAAATGATTAGTTTATATATTTTTGCGCTAAAATTGCTGAACATGTGTCAGGCATTTGTGGAACAAAGCCCTATAGGTAGACCCCTACCTTGAAAACTTCCACTGCACGCATCGCCAGGTAAGTCCCCCAATGTCTGAATGAGAATCACACAGTGCAGCATTAAAGCCCGGAGTTTATGAACACAATCTTGACATAGTCCATGATAGAAAGCATTCACAAATATCCCGCTCGCTCACTCCAGGTGTCGGTCGTCATGTCTACACACACACTACCCGACCCTCCTCAAGTGGTACACGTGTAGGCCTAATACATCCCACTGTCTCGGTCGACTCCTCCTTAGGTGATGTACATGTACTCGACAAATCGAATACATCCAGGAGGCCAATCTTGCACCCCTATTATCCTGCTCTATGGTTCAGATACATTAAGATATCATTCTGATCTGTCCTCCAGGCTGGTCCGTCTTCACGCAGCCATCATGAGTGGATATTTGACACGGGCATCTTTTACTCTTGGCTACTTAATTCAGCGCGTGTTATAAGAATGCTCCATTGCTGTCCGACATTGCACTGATAAAAGAGGAGGGGTCTTACAAACCAACTACAATGCCTCGTGTGTTCAACAGAACACCTATTAAACCCCGTTTTCAGTCCCCATCCAGCTACCGGATAAGACATAGGTGACGTAGCAACCCCTTTGTGATCTAAAACGAACCAACTGAGACTAATTTGTTGAAGGTCGTATTGTTTGGCGCGGTTGCATAACAACGTACGAGCCCTTTGCGAAGACATAAAGTACACAGAAGTGTTACTCAATTTACTACGTGGATTACGCCTCTGTCGATGGGTACAACAATTATACATGTTTACAAGAATAAATATTAGGAAGTTACACGCCCCTAATGATTTCCTTATTTTACCACATGAACTCTTGTCGAAAGTTGAAGCATTACGAGGTGTAGTATTACTTGATGTATTACTCTCGTGTTAGTAATATTCCACTAATATGGCATCGGGGAACACCGATTTCACATATAATATCTATATGGGGAGTAAAACAAGACATTCGACATAACGAACGAACGCTGCATCCACTGGGCCAGTCGTAGGTTCTCGTTTCACAGGGCCTATTGTCAATAGTGATGCGTATGAAGGTCTAGGGGTTAGCGTTCCCCTTGAAACTAAAGAAACCATATTGATCGTACTGATATATGTATGTCTAGTAGACAGTGCGTCTAGTGGCCCGAGGTCGGAGTTCCATCCCCGGACGCTTCCTACGACAATAAATTATGGTAATTTTTGTTACCCTGCCTGGTGTTCGGCATTAAGGGGACACTACGCTGACTTGTGGGTTCGGTGTCTATACATTATGCCTGAGGAGCTCATTGCTAAACCTGCGGCGATATATCTCTATGCATAGCATTATAGCTTATCTGACAGATCACGATGATCTTGAACGTTAAACCCAATTTCTCCTTGGTCTCAGTGAACTCAGCCTGATCTAGTGATTGATAGTACAGCACCTTGGATTGCACATTAAGGTATTGATTACGGGCGGTGCTGACAACCGTGTCAATAGCTGTGCAGTAAATGGCAACACTACAAATACGTGTTACAAGTGATAAATGAAATAAACGTCGGGAACATGTGATCCCAATCAGCAGAGACTCTAGTGTATCGATCAGCAAGAAGATTACACAGATGAAAATAGAGTACAACAACAATTACCGAGTGCCGAAAGATTCAAAATGGCGACAGATATGTGTGTTTAGCAAGCTTCCTTTCAAAGTGAATATAAAGATACATTTGAACAAGAATGAGGTCTTTAACAGAAAATAAATTATTTATCAAAGTATCAAAGTAGATTTAGGCCTTTGTTGTTCCTCAAATATAATGATTATGCACTAGATAAGAAACACGAGAAAACACATCTATACACCTCCCCATGGTAGACCTGCAGTACATCACATACCTATTCGCCATATTTGTTTGTTTGCCGAGATGATAACGTGGGCAAACTCGACTGGCTGTGTTTAAAATAGGCCGTGAATTTCTAATTCAGTTGAAAAATGCGCTTTGGGGCATTTTATGTTTTAGAGTGGATGTACATGTCTATGCAATTCCTAGACATTATGCTTGTGCATCAACAGGTATATCAACAATGAGGACAACAGTAGTCACCTCTTCATTGCCACCAATGAAGGGGTCTTCACACATTCCAACAGGTATATCAACAATGAGGACAACAGTAGTCACCTCTTCATTGCCACCAATGAAGGGGTCTTCACACATTCCAACAGGTATATCAACAATGAGGACAACAGTAGTCACCTCTTCATTGCCACCAATGAAGGGGTCTTCACACATTCCAACAGGTATATCAACAATGAGGACAACAGTAGTCACCTCTTCATTGCCACCAATGAAGGGGTCTTCACACATTCCAACAGGTATATCAACAATGAGGACAACAGTAGTCACCTCTTCATTGCCACCAATGAAGGGGTCTTCACACATTCCAACAGCCACAACTGAACATCACATTACCATTTACAGCACTTCTTGTACGCTGAAAAATCAAACACTTATTTTAGAAAAGTGTCGAAAAAAAACCATGTTCCGTGTTTTAGAAAGGAGCTTGAGTTCATGCCTGACAAGTATGCTGAAGATATTCAGTATTCTGCATGCCGAGAAAACATTAATGGCGGACTACGTTAGGTCCGTACACCTATTTCATCTACTAGTTCAAATGTAGTTAAAGATAAACATAATTACTCAAAGACAATGGCTAAGATACACGGAGGCAGTGATTAATACACTACCTGTATGTAATTTGTACGTTCATAGCTGTTCATTGTGTCTCACAGACATCTGATGCACAAGGCCATCTTTTACTGGCATTTACGCCTTACGTGATAAGGATCTGTTATCGCTTATATAACCAACAAGAAATACAGTTTATGCAATGATAATGTTTTCTTTAAAATTGTAACACGCATAAAGATATAAATAACACAGTATAAGGTTCTGTAGTTGCTGTGTGGTGAACACACCGACATAGATAATGCCTTTGTACCCGGAGAGAAAAACTCGTAGGAATAGATTGTGTAATCTACACTGTTTATACACGATGCAGACACTAGGAGGCGGACATAGGCAATAATGAAGAATGCACTGACCTGAGGAAGGGCCAAGAAGTGACCCAGAAGGGTTATACAACATACAAGAAGTTGTCACCCACATGCTTGCCTTATAAATCTAACGATGCCTCTGCACAAGTGTCGGTAACATTACGTGCTAGTAGTCAATAAACAGCTATATATATTTAACGGGCATGGTAAGATTTACCACTTCAAGGGAATCGAGACAGGTGTCTTGTGAGATGCTGAAGTAACATGACACCTGTTGTCCAAGTTGAAGATAAATCACCTCAGCTCACTGATCGCCGAAAGGTATGATGTGTTACCACATCCGCAACAAGTCACAGTAGATTACCAAGGCGTCGAAAAACATTGCCCGCAGGATCAATAAAATACTCGACCCTTGACCTGTCACGATATTCTCCTGACAACTAATGGCAAACCACATGCAACGAATGATCTTTGTGAAATGATTTTAAAGTGCCCTGTATTAAGATCTGGTACCCATTTCGGGGTCTGGGCCTAGATTTTCGAAGCTCTCTTAGCGCTAAGTTAGTTGTAAGTTGATGTTAATGTATAGCACCTACGACTGTCTTAGCGCTAAGAGAGCTTCGAAAATCTAGGCCCAGGTTCCAAATCTAACACTCATTCTCAATAAAGGGCGCATTTGTGTCACCGCGCTCTGTGTTTTCCTGTTTTCCGTTTTTGTGGACCCTTTTGTATTTTTGCATCATGACAACACTCCTTCTAAAGATTTAAACAATATGTGCCTGCAAAATAAACGAAATACATCTATTAAATTGTTAATCTTGAAATTTACGTGACTTTCGCCGCATACACTGTACACACTTTAAAAGGCAATCAGCATGCTATTTTCATTACAGATAACCCGGGGAAAACGTATTTTGCTATGATAGACGTTTGCCCATCAAAGAAATGAAACAGGTAGTGAAATAACTCTACTATCGGATTTAAACTGTCTATCGCCAGTGTTTAATGTACGAACATTTGTGTCGGCATTCTTTAGTTTATGATGAATTTGGGGCACTATTTAACTTATATGCAAGTGCAATACATCGGCTTTGAGTTAGCCATGTGAAAGAGCTGTGAAAATAGGTATGACAGATCCCTTTGCGTGTCTCTGCCCTGTCTCTGTTTGAACTAGGCCTGTCATATGCGTATGGTTAAGGTTGTACATGACTGTTATAATACCAAAGTAAACAAGGTAGATCCAAATTTAACTTGCATGATGATCATGGTCTTATCACGATGTCAACATTTTGTGAGGAATCTACAACAAATTTGAACAGATATGGGGAAGCCGCTCACAGACAGAAATGAACGTTACTGAAATGTACGATACCAGCACATTTTGATTTTGTATTCCAACGTTGTTCAGTTCAATACTGTTTTACCCCGCCAAGTGCCATAGAGTCCTTAGACGGCTGAACCATGAATGAACATCTTCAGTATCGCGCAACATTTTATCAAATAAAAAGTGAAACCTTGATACCAATATGTTTCTGTGTCAACAGGTCATTCTGTTATTCATGGACACTTGAAGAAAGCATCCTTGTCATAACACTTAATATTATAAAATGCTGTTGACGTTTAAATAGTATGCAGATTGGATTAAGCTGATGCCTCCATGCATTTATCATTTTACGTCTTGAATGCAAATAAAAACAATTTTGCTCGAACCTATTGATTTTTAGACTGTTTGAATTTTGGAAATTGCTTACGTGTACCATAGCCATGTCGTGCATAATCGTACCGTGTTGTTGGTGTAATTGTTTGTATGTAGCCTATAAATGTGAATCCAGACACAGAGAGATCATTTGGTGTCCAGCATGAGAATACGTGTGATGGTAACGTACATTTCAAATGTGTTTCTAGCAGATGGAGAGGACAATGAAGTGAAAATATACTTTTTAAGAGAAGTGAGGAAGTGAGTTAGTTGGGCTAGCCCGCTTTGTGGAATAATTCAGCACAACATTCCCGGAAACGCCAGAAATGGGTTTCACACATTGAACCCATGTAGGGAATCGAACCCGGTAATGCTTGATCAACTGGTAGACCCTAGCGCCCCTTTTTGGCGAGGAAAAAGGTTTTTCAGTGGCCTAAACGAAATGATGTCACATGGATTCTGATGTCTTGTGCAAGATAGAGGAACCTGTAGTCAAATTTTAAAGAATGCTGAAATTAGATGCTGTTGAAAAGCAGAGAGTGTTAGGTTTGTTGTTTAATATTTCAAATTATTAAAAGCGTTTTTGCTTGTTTCTCCTGTCAAACCCTACTGACCGTTTGGAGTATAACAATTCATAAAGCCATAGTCATATTTTAAAATGTCCGGTACGAACAAAAGTCATGGTAGGATAATGTACTGTCAAACATGGATGTGAGAAATGTACGTTATGAAGTCACCGGTTTTGAAAATATTAATTAAGTTGCTTGAGACGAATTATATCACATTTTGCTCCTCTTAATATGTTCTGTCTGATGAAGTGAAATAGGTACTATCTGTGTGAGAATTCATAGCTTCAGAACTATGACACATTAGCAATAATGTACGTTACATATCATGTATATATGTTCATGGAATCTATATAAGAAACGAACACATTTGAATGCTTCATTTTGAAATAATTGCGTAGATTATAGTTTAAGTTTCGACTTTTAAAAATGGTCATATCTCGAAAGATTTGTAATTAGTGAATGCCACACAGGCCAAACGATGTAGTCTCAAATTACATCTGTTAATACTCATGCATGAATCCCGTCCGCAGTAACGTTTACGTACATTACTTAGCGACATTTTTTGGAAACTCGAAGCATTACTTTAAGCAACAAAATAATATATTTAAAGCAAAGACAACTGTTGTTGTCTCTCATTTACCTAATACTCCACCCTGAAATAAACTTATTTTTACTGGATATACATTAACTTTATTTTTCGACTTCGATTTTTCGACATGGTCAAATGCGCCCATTTATTGTGAATGAGCGTAAACATTGTAATTAACTTAAATAGGGGCCCTTTGTGATATTAACGTCTAAATGTTTATAAACTTGAACTGAATACAAAGTTGTATTCATATTCAATAAAATCTCCTGGGACTGTCGATCGGTTCAAGGTATGGATCTCTTTAATAACTGTTTTCATGTATTGGTTCTGTATGTTATTTACACATTGTTGACTGTTGGTGTTTTGATGGATCAGAAAACTTCCAAGTCAACAATACAATGATCAGTATACCCATACAGCCAGCTTAAATATATCTCACACGGATACCCTTACAGTCTTGCAACAATGTAAATACTGAGTAGGATTGTACATGTCTCGCTACTGTTATAATGCATGTCACGACATAACACATAAACAACGGACTGGATACAACTTCATACCACAGTAATGTTAATCTCACATGAGCTAAGACACTTTCAAACGGTATTGCAGAACATACCAACGCTCCATGAGACACCTACTCTGGAGGTAATAAGTCACTATACATGTATCATTAAGGAACATAAGCTGGCAAAAGTTGATGTCTGTATACACGTAGTGGGATTATATCTTCGTTAACAGGAGGAGGAGATCCTCACACATACATTGTATATTCTCTGATGATAACTTATGGTAAAGTTGCCTTTAATGCGTTGGAGAGATTACAGTGATCGATGGTGCTATAAAAGTGAAAACAACACACATACCCGAAAACAACACACATACCTGAAAACAACACACATACCCGCACATACCCGAAAACAACACACATACCCGAAAACAACACACATACCCGAAAACAACACACATACCCGAAACCCACTAACCCGCCCTATTACATCCTCTCACTTACTATATCCCCTATAACAAAGGTCCAATCCATTACTGCAGACAATGATAATGATGCCATTACTGTAGGTGCTTATGTATGTGTGCACGCTGTCGCTAGTAATAACTGTCGTTTACATGATGAACGGGAAGATGATAATATTTACTATAACATTGCTTTGTGTGGGAGATATTCAGGCACGACTGTCACGGGGTGTAATCAGTGACATATGTTTTTGATGCTAACAATAGACAGATGAATAAAATGGATAAATGATCATAATGTAATGATGATGATGATGATTATGCAAATGCATGTAGAAATGGGTCAAATGCAGCACAAGTGTTATACTGATTCTAGTACCTTCTGGGTTGGGTCATATCCGGGATTCGAACCCACGCTCTCGGAGTCAGGCACCTAATCGCCACCATACAAAGTCAGTGAGATATCCAACACAGCCACCGCAGATAATAACGATGATGTTAATATGTTCATATTTATCGTCCAAACACATATCTATCCTAAAGGCGCATTCGCATGTATGTTCCAGTCTCACCTTACTTTGAAGAATGCCGTTCCTGCAACGTTCACGTGTACACCGGCAGCGGGCACACAGCGGTACGACAACAACGCCACATTAATATCTGACAAATTTCATTGTGAGAAACACAAAGTATTCCCATAAAGAAACGCATAACTACAGGCTACAGAAACCCCGTACATATCTGCCACCTATCGCCTCTGTGTGTTTCATACACGCCCGCTAGGTGGGACATTGTTAACCGTCTCAATTCTCATTCAACCTGATAATAACACAACGCACCACTCGAGTTGTAGTGAACATGTTAGCAGGACTGTTTCTGTGTTTCAAACATTTATTTTTCATCAGCATCTTGAATTTGTGTTTGATGAACGATCAAATACAACTCAATGAATTCAAGCAGATGAAGTCATCTTAAACAATTAATTGTTTCATTTTTAGATGAAGTCAGCAGAGTAAAGGTTAATATGAAACATTTTTCTGTGACACTATGTCATAGTTGTCTAACAGTCGTGCCAGTATATGATAAAGCATGTCACGAAAGCATATATGTAGGTATTCATTCTCTTAAGTTTGCATTATTTTACCATTTAGCCAAGGGGAGCATGTTTTTTTTTTCATTTGAAATGTATAAATTTGAGGCAATGAGTTTGGGAGTGTCGGACAAGAATGTAGACATATTTCGGGTTTTTTTCAAATTACAAATATACGTAATTTCACTGTATTTTCAGGGATCGTTTCTAAACCAGCAACTGGGAACTAAAAGAGACAGCATCTGGAAGGCAAACCCATCCCCGCCCACCGTGGTATAGTGATTAGAGCGTCCGCCCGGAGAGAGAAGGTCGCGCGTTCTATCCTCGGCGGCATCATACAGACAGACGTTAAAAAATAGTACTTGTTAGTCCCTGCATCACTATAAAACAGCTTAAGTCTGGGCTTGTCCAAGCAGCCACACACACACTAGCAAGCACGTCGTCATATGAGAGAAATAATCTATAGTACGGCGTTAAACCATCTCACCTCACCAACAAAGTGAAAGGCAAATCCACGTTCAGGCCTAAGGGACGTAACTCTATAGCGAATTGTAGTGCCCGAGACGGCTTGCCCTTGAAATTTAAGACCAGCCGCAACGTTGACATTTCATATATACATACTTATAATTCCATACATATACAATGCATACAGTTTTTACCATTTATACTTCATCATGTTACATCACTAGCGCGGTCGAACGCATCAACAGCAGTTATATGAGGATTAGTTTTCTTCAGAGTAGGTAGTTGCACTTTTCATTTCACAAAATACCCGCACCATAACCGTGAGACTGGTGATATCAGGCCTTCTTCACATGACTGTGCTCCAGAGTTATGCCGTCGACGGGAATAGAACCCAGAATTTGGGATTCACTGAAGAATACCTCATACCCAAAGGCAAGCTCTTCCCTGTCTTTTCATGTCCACAGAGAGAAAACAAACAATTCTCAGCACACAGAGGACAAATTCTATTTCGTCTCTTACATCAGAACAATAAGTGTCATGTGATGCAGCACAATAATGGTCATTATCAACGAAATGCTGACATAATTATGTCAATAGGTACATGTGTCCTTAACCGTGCATTGTTCGGGAAATAATAAATTTAGTATCCAAACCAATTAGTGGCTTACGTTTTGAGTGTGTAACAATAGACAGTACAGTCTGCACCCAGAAAACCTCCTCACTGCTGTGACCTTACGACATAACTCACATTGGCTGAATTGAAACCGATTCACGAGTATGCACACCGCTAATAATGACCCCGATGAACCGGTTTCAGTAAAAACATTCTTTTCATGTGGGTGTATTTCAAATGTGAGCAGAAGACATTAGCTAAACTCATGTAGGGTCTTGGGGAATGAATGTACGCTCCTCCGTTTGTTGATAATGATTTGCATATCTACAGTTATTTCAATACGTAAGAAAGATCTGTTTAAAATCTTTGAAAGGTTGAAACATCGTATTGCCAGCTAGATTATTCAGGACGAGCGGAGATGAGGGTTGGGTATGTGGTTGAACTCACTGCAAATTACATTTCAGACAATCTAATTCTATCGAAGAGGTTTGGGAGTACATCTGATTTTTTTAAATATCTTAGATATACACACAGACCGCCATTCCCTAGCCTACACACAATTATGAGATACCCGTTTCCTCACTAAATCTACACAGACACATTTAAGTGATACGAAGACTCCTGATGACTCATGGCATCTGCCTGCTGTACGTATGGCTCTACTTAGCATGTAGTTCTGTTATATTGCTCCGTCCAAAAGACCATACAAAATGGACTGGATTCATTAATGGAAAAACTAACACTCACAATGTCGACGCTAGGTGTCAGCAAAATCAGATAGCAAGGCGAATGTTGTAACATTGCCTGCCTGAGGTCCTCTTTCCGGTAGGAACTCTGATCAGTTTGTAAGTTACATGTATCTCTATCAGCGCAAGATGATGGGTTAGGCTCGTGGTTAAAGTGTTCACTCTTCACACTGAATACTCAGGTTCATTTCCCCACATGGACACAGTTATGATTTCTGGTGTCGCGTCGTGATATTGCTAAATGCGGCTTAAAATTTTACTCACTCACTCACTCAGTTCTAAGACGATTACACGTATCTCACAGCAAATACAACATCGGATCTCTTACAACGACCCCCCTGTCAATTTGTTTACTGAAAACCATTTGGAATCTCCATCCCCAGGCTACTTAGAGAAGTGATGTGATACCCAGAAAGATGAAAAACATTTTACATCGGCATATCTTCCCCTCGGCGATGAATTGTTTTTACGTCCATGATCTAAAATGCAAGCTGCTGTGTTAACACCTGGGAAGGCATGTCATGACAATTACCGGGATTATCAGAGAGGTGGTGACATTCGAAGTGACATTTGACCTGACACACGCACCTGACTTTATATCTTTAACAGTGGGTTACTTTAGTTTAAAGCTACTTTGAGCAATTTTCAAGAAGTATCACGACTCGGACCAACGTTCTTAAAATGAAATTGAGCTTGGTGAGATAGAGGTATATTTCAAATTCGAGAACGTCACTAATATTTCCCACCTCTTTATATTCGGCTTATCCACTCTCACATTGTCGAGGATAAATAGGTATTTCTTATCTGAATTATGAAACATGTTCATCTCCAACTGGCAGTACCCTATCTATGATAGGATAAAGGGGTAGCTGTGTGGTAAAAGCAACTGCTCGTCAACCCAAACTCCCGGGTTCGATTCTCAAAGGGTCACCATTAGTGCTCCATCCCGGTCCCAATCCTTTACAAAACCAAGGTATTACATGGCGACTTCAGTTAGCCACATTAATGCCAAGTGTAGTGGAGATTTACATCCAGTGAAGCAAAGCTTTGCTTTAGTGATGAACATGCAACCTATCGACGTATCTCGTGGAATCCAAACAGGGTGTGTGACAATCCACCACACAATAAAAACAGGTAAGATTCCCCCATGAGATATCTCAGGTGTGCCATACACTTCTCCCGACAGCGTTGGGCGATGCCTCCTCGTGGTTGGACGCTCTGGAATGCTACTGAAGATGTCATAAATCACTGTGAGAAAACATCATGTGTGAAATAATAGAGGTCCTTTATCGGAGGTGTGGGGAGTTCATGACTTGAGTTCTTTGCCACACGCCACGTGACGATCCACGTGCGTAAGGCGTGGAGTGAAGACGTGATGTAACATCACGAGCAGTACAAATATGACTGTACATATCACACAACAGTAAACCCCAGTATTGAATGCCATGATCAAGCCGAAGTCAAAACTACGTTAAACAACACATCTTACACACAGTATATGCAAACACTGGTAACAGAAGCATGGTTTTGATATGATAAGGTGATAAAAAGCAGATGTAGAAGTGTAAAGCCGCTCCGTAACAGCATCACCGTGAGGAGCACCAGATATACGTCATCATCTTCCTGAACAGAAAGAGTACGCACTAGACCGTCGGGTCGTTTGAGGACAATGTCTTCAGTAGTGCAACAATATCACTGTAGGGAACACCCGTTATAGCTAATGTGAATGGACAGTAATGCTTTCTGACCATGCCGTCGTCTAAGCATGGCGCTATCAAATAGCAATAATGTAACAACAATCTCACGGTTGGGAACAGACTTTGTAACGTATACAAGCAGTAAGTACTGGTACTCGACTTCTGGTCATGTGACCATGTTGTCATGTGATATCTTCAACATTATCACAAAATCCATCACTTAAGGGAAATTCATTATCGTCATCACGAAAATGCTGATATCGGGCCATTGGCTTTGTACGTCGTGATCGATTGTTTTATATATAACAATATGGCGAAACCCGTATGAATGCTAAGTACAAGCACTAGGTCTCTGATCATGTGACCGTGTGTCATGTGACTGAGCATGAGGTCCTAAAAAATAGTAAGTCTGTGAAAAATATATGTTGTAGGAGCAACATGACCATATCTAACGTAACCGTTTGAGCATGATGCTTCAACAGTGTTACATCAACACAGTGACCACGGACAGCGACACCACAGGTCGCAGCAACAGCACCTACAGCTACTGTAACGTCATCAAATGACCATGACATAGGCCTTGGACCGTGCAGCCAAGAGAGTACAACCCCCAGTTTAAAAGTGATGGTTGACAAGCAGGGGCTTCACGATACAAATTCTTTATCGTGGGGTACTTCCGAAATCCAAATGTGTTTTGCTCGAGCGGTATTACATCTGAGCGTGTTCTCCAACAAAGTTGTCCGGACGCTATACTAAATCCGCTCGTGTTATTAAATCAAGAACCGGACCTTCCTAAACAGTAAACGAGTTGAACAAGTCAACCAACCACGCAGAACACACGAAGTGAGGAAACGCTGTGAGGAGCTTTGGTGTGATCATGGTATACAGGTTGTTAACGTCTACAATGCTTACAGTACATGTGCTGCTATGTTGTCCACGTATACGTGACGTCACACCATAGTGTTCTGAATGGGACTAATGTCAGGGCTTATTATTGTGAGTGGGGTAGTTTAGTAGTTACGCCAAAGACTCAGGATCGATTCCCCATTTGGGTGCAATGTGTGAATCCTGTTTCAGGTGTCCCCCGCCGTGATGTTGGTGGAGTATTGCTAAACTAAAACCATACTCACTCGCTTTTCTATAAACATGTCCTAAATATATGTTATATTCAAAGTCTGTATATGTCTATATACATGAGCTAATGTTTACAGTTTAGTGAAAATTGTTGAGAACACATCAGCTTGATGATATTTAGACATAAATTCAGAAAACAACGCATTCTATTGAAGGTGACATTTCGTATAGTAATCTATTATCTGTATCCGTTGTTCCACATAGACCATAGAAAGAAAAGGGTTTTCATAGATGTCAACAACGTTTCGAAATATGTCCTTACTCGTCAGGCGAGATGAAGGTGTAAAGATGAACTCTGAAACGTTGTTCTTTATAATAAATAAGCTGACATCCATAAAAAAAGTCTCTCCTCCTGATGTGTATCAAGCGCCATTCAAAGACATGTGAGACCACATACATCTGATACTGGCAGCTGATATTGGTGGTGTGTTACATATTATGCAACATAACTCGCTGGAGCAACATAATACACGAGTTCTATTTGAAAAGTTTTTATATGTACTGTCAAGTACACGTATACCTCACAACACATCATCTCTAGATGTAATGTCCTAATGAGGGCTGCAATCTCGAAATTAATCAGCATTTCGTTTTCTTTGTCACTGGATCTCGAATCCTCGGTCACTTCGAATGTCGCATGTCTTTAAACTTTCACATTCAAATCAGTCTGCAACCAGTGGATATTCGGTAAAAGCCATTTTGTATTTTACGTTGAAACATCTTAAATAGTTTTAAGATCAGATAAAATGTGTTCTACTTACAGCCCTATATGAGAGCAAGCCCTTCTGACATGTTGTTTCTCCACTTCAGACAGACATGATGAAATACATACACATTCTCAATACAGTTAAACCCATCCGTCCCGTCATATTTACACTCCTTTCGGACCACATACAATACTTTAAGCAAATATTGAACGTTATATGTTCCCGGAGACGAAGTGTCCTTGATAGAGCTCAGTCCCCAAAGTGCTCCTGCATGGTATCGAATGATGATAGAAACTATAAGAAATTTCACATATCAGTTATCGTGTACATCGTGATGTATGTTGACAAACGCTCAGTCTGGTATACAGTATTTTGGTTTGACCTAGCTAGATAGGATAGGCAGTGAATTGTATGACCTGAACATAGTTTCTTGGGGTTAAGAAACTCTGTTCTGTAGATCAGTATTCATGGTGTAGACGTGTGATTTAATGTAAGGCTGGAGCGATAGCACTGATAAACCGTTCAATCACATGTACGCCTACACTAGAGGGCGCTACGTGTCAGACCTACCTTGGTTTATACAACCCCCTGCATTCCGGGTGTGCTAAAGACACAGTTTATTTTAAGCTGAAACTCTACCCCCTGCCCGTCAAGTATGTCTCAGATATATGTTATTGATGCAGCTTTGTGTTTTTGAGTGCTTCAGCAAGTCTCAAGATTGTACAATCTACTACGGGGTAATTTCAAAGTATTATATTTCAGTTATATAGGTATTGTATCTTTGAGATAGTTACATTGCTGTAGGATTTAAGTGAATTTCGAAGCTTTCATCAATATTTTGCATTCTGGGCACACGTGTATCCTGCAGATAGATAGTTGGCTACAATTGTTTTAACGCAATTAACGATGAAGAAAGCAATACTCCTCCTCATCTCACCACTTCAACACTCTACCCACCACAGTACATCAACATTCTACCCATCTCACCACACTACATCAACATTCTACCCACCTCACCACACTACATCGACATTCTACCCACCTCACAACACTACATAAACACTCTACCCACCTCACCCCACTACATCAACATTCTACCCACCTCACCACACTTCATCAACACTCTACCCACCTCACCACACTACATGGACATTCTACCCACCTCACCACACTTCATCAACATTCTACCCACCTCACCACACTACATCAACATTCTACCCACCTCACCACACTACATCGACATTCTACCCACCTCACCACACTTCATCAACATTCTACCCACCTCACCACACTACATCAACATTCTACCCACCTCACCACACTACATCAACATTCTACCCACCTCACCCCACTACATCAACATTCTACCCACCTCACCACACTACATCAACATTCTACCCACCTCACTACACTACATCGACACTCCACCCACCTCACCACACTACATCAACGCTCTACCCACCTCACCACACTTCATCAAAATTCTACCCACCTCACCACACTTCATCAACATTCTACCCACCTCACCACACTTCACCAACATTCTACCCACCTCACCACACTACATCAACATTCTACCCACCTCACCACACTTCATCGACATTCTACCCACCTCACCACAATACATCAACATTCTACCCACCTCACCACACTTCATCAACATTCTACCCACCTCACCACACTTCATCGACATTCTACCCACCTCACCACACTACATCGACATTCTACCCACCTCACCATACCACATCAACATTCTTCCCACCTCACCAAACTACATCAACATTCTACCCACCTCACCACACTTCATCAACACTCTACCCACCTCACCACACTACATGGACATTCTGCCCACCTCACCACACTTCATCAACATTCTACCCACCTCACCACACTTCATCAACATTCTACCCACCTCACCACACTTCATCAACATTCTACCCACCTCACCACACTACATTGACATTCTACCCACCTCACCATACCACATCAACATTCTACCCACCTCACCACACTACATCGACATTCTACCCACCTCACCATACCACATCGACATTCTACCCACCTCACCAAACTACATCAACATTCTACCCACCTCACCACACTACATCAACATTCTACCCACCTCACCACACTTCATCAAACTTTCTACCCACCTCACCACACTTCATCAACATTCTACCCACCTCACCACACTTCATCAACATTCTACCCACCTCACCACACTACATCGACATTCTACCCACCTCACCATACCACATCAACATTCTACCCACCTCACCACACTACATCGACATTCTACCCACCTCACCATACCACATCGACATTCTACCCACCTCACCAAACTACATCAACATTCTACCCACCTCACCACACTACATCAACATTCTACCCACCTCACCACACTTCATCAACATTCTACCCACCTCACCACACTTCATCAACATTCTACCCACCTCACCACACTTCATCAACATTCTACCCACCTCACCACACTTCATCAACATTCTACCCACCTCACCACACTTCATCGACATTCTACCCACCTCACCACACTACATCGACATTCTACCCACCTCACCATACCACATCAACATTCTTCCCACCTCACCAAACTACATCAACATTCTACCCACCTCACCACACTTCATCAACACTCTACCCACCTCACCACACTACATGGACATTCTGCCCACCTCACCACACTTCATCAACATTCTACCCACCTCACCACACTTCATCAACATTCTACCCACCCCACCACACTACATCGACATTCTACCCACCTCACCACACTTCATCAACATTCTACCCACCTCACCACACTTCATCAACATTCTACCCACCTCACCACACTACATCGACATTCTACCCACCTCACCATACCACATCAACATTCTACCCACCTCACCACACTACATCGACATTCTACCCACCTCACCATACCACATCGACATTCTACCCACCTCACCAAACTACATCAACATTCTACCCACCTCACCACACTTCATCAACATTCTACCCACCTCACCACACTTCATCAACATTCTACCCACCTCACCACACTTCATCAACATTCTACCCACCTCACCACACTTCATCAACATTCTACCCACCTCACCACACTTCATCAACATTCTACCCACCTCACCACACTACATCGACATTCTACCCACCTCACCATACCACATCAACATTCTTCCCACCTCACCAAACTACATCAACATTCTACCCACCTCACCACACTACATCGACATTCTACCCACCTCACCATACCACATCAACATTCTACCCACCTCACCAAACTACATCAACATTCTACCCACCTCACCACACTTCATCAACATTCTACCCACCTCAGGGATGGTGGGGTGGCTTAGTGGTTAAAGCGTTCGCTCGTCATGCCAAAGACCCGTGTTCGAGTTCTCAAATGGGTACTTTTCATGAAGATCATTTCCTGTTTATGTTCTCTGAACCAGAAGGAAACATAAACAAATACCGAGGGTATGCGAACCCATGGGCGCCGAGGGACGTGTGAACAAAGTATTTATCTTACCGCACACCTCAATCTTAATTTTGAACTGTTTCAAACATGGGTATCGGATCGCACACTTCAGCCAACCTGTGTGAATCAAACGATACCAATTTCGCATCTTCCTGGTTTTTCCTGCGGGTATTGTCTTAGTAAAATCGCAGCTGTGCAATTCCCCTTCTTAATACTCAGAGGGAATACATTCGAACGTTTTGTCTAAATTTATCAGTTGGTATGCGAGGCAAACCTTTTCCTAGCCATCGCTAGATCTTGCAGACGACACAAGAAATAACTCCTTTCCGTCGATTTGCATCCGCAAAACATCGGTAATGTCCGTGCATCATGCGTGATTCAATGTTATTCGAGATAAAGAAGTACTTCTATGAAGTACCAAATGAGTTGCCATTGGCAGCGGGGTACATTGCAATGTACCTCGCTTGTAGGTGCCAATCAGAAAACGATATTTATGTGTGAGGTAAGATGAAGACATAGCCATGAATAAAAACAAACCCGTGTTTTGGGGTGAGTTCCCTGACCCTACCTGCCTTGCTCGACACGGGGGTATGCTCTCGTCATACCTAGTTGTCATCTTACTATTAGGACAGCAATAAATGTCACTACAGTCTATCGTTATAGTGTATTGAGACAATTGCATGCCCCAGAGGGGTCAAATATGAATGTTTTCAGGTCAAACGTGACTGATTTCCAGATGATGTTATCAACAGTTTTATTTCAGTATCCACGAGTTCAGCTGAACACACAAAGTAATCACATGGACACCTGCACGCCCGCGTTCATACACCATATATCCGTTCTCCACAAGCGATGTGTGTTGTTTTCTACTGCGTCCAGTTCATGATAATTAATCTTTATGTGGATTTAACATCATACTAATTTGGCACATAATATTAACATGTTATAAAATCGATCACATTTAGTGTATTCTTCGTTTTTTGTAAATGTAATGGCTTTTATGTTTGAGAATACTTTTCAAGATACGTTTCCCCCTTCCAAATATATCACTGCTTGTCTCCCTTTATGGACCCCCGAAAGATTCCTGGCTCTGCTTTAGCCATTATGGATAATTATCCATGCAGGGATAGAAATCCGGGATAGAATTGTTTTTCAGAGGCGACTAACGGGATCGGGTGGACAGGTTCGTTGGCTTGGTTGACGCATGTCATCGTATCCCACTTGTGTAGATAGACGCTTATGCTGTTGATCACTGGATTGTCTCGTCTAGACTCGATTATGTTCAGCCCGCTGCCAAATAGCTTGCCTGTTGCTGAGTGCGACGTCAAACAACAAACTCACCAACTAATCTGGATAAAATATTTGAAACAATATATTTATTTGTATTCTATCACAGTCGTCGGATGCATTCCATCTATATGAACGACCAATTGAAACAGTGATTGATGTTATGAGCACTATTAGCAGTGTACGATCAGTCACCCGACCCACCACTTATCCTCAACATGTACTGGTGGCTGGGGCCCTCTTCTGGCCCCTAATGCCTCGGGGTATCTATCATTAACCCTTGTCAGTGGTAACTTTATAAAGACCTGGATGTCGCTGAAAACTGTCCTACTGCTTCCGTTTGAAATAAATCACAGTTGTTTCTCTGTAAGTCATATCTGCCGCAACATATTCCCATATAGCCAAATCTGCGGTAACAGATGACAGCAATGCCTCTCAAGTGTCCTTTGTACATCCAGGAATATGTATTTATAGAAGTGTACTTATTAAGAGACAGGCTATTCGCCGTTTACTAAGGCCAAATCTGTCACCTTGCAGGAGTCCCTTACTGCTGCTGAATGTCAGATGACAATGTGAGTCAGCGAGTTTAGCTTAACGCCGTTTTTATCGCCGTCAACGTGAGACGAAATATGGAGCAGGTAATAAACGCTTTAACACTTTGGTGTAGCAAGCCACACAGGTTTCTGGGACCCCCAAGGGATGCGCGTCATCAACGTCCGTTCGAGACTCTGCCTTCCGAATTACCAGGGATATTATGTAAATACCGAAAATACCTGGAAAATGAATGTGAACACCGATATTGTTTTAACATCACATACGGAAAGGAATACTCAGTATACGAATTCTGTTTTGTTACAAATGTATGGTCCTTTATTATTTTTTCTGAAAACAGTTCCAGTAATGCACAGCACTTTTGCTAAAGTGCTAACAGTGCAATTTGTTGTATTAACCTGTTACAAACAACTTGTAGTGACAATAAAGATCGTCACTAGTTTGGTTTTTGAGTAGCTTTTATGTGGGATATAACTCGTATCTCGCGAGGTTCTCACGCATGACTCGGCAACGTTGATTCATCAAGTGAAGAAGATACGCTATCGTTAATGTGTGTATTCATATCTCGGACATAGAAAAAATAAATATAAGTCATGTGTGGGTCGTAGCTGGACTCCAAGGTGAAACACCATTCAGTTTCTTCAGAGATTTAAGATCAAGTTCCTTCAGTCATGTTTCCGACTAAGGACAAACACCGTGTCTTACATCTGCAACTAGTTGTATGCGATTTAAAATCGCATTAAGGTGTTGCATGCTAAAAGTTGTCTCTACAAGTCGGACCGTGAGAATGTATAAGACATATATAAGACATTTGGCTACATACCGGAATACATCTAGATAGTATGAAAGATTATAATTCAGTCTGTGATGTATCATCTGAGAAACTGCCTACTGAGAATGTCCTTGACAAAATGAAATGAAGCCCATTTCTGTTGTACCCTTCCGTAATATTGCTGGAGTATTGGACTAAGAGCGGAGTAAAACATGAATCATTCACTGAACATAGAAATAACATGTTTTTACTCCATGATTCATAAGAGTGAAGGGGCGGTGGGGTAGCCTAGTGGTTAAAACGTTCGCTCGTCACGCCGAAGACCCGGGTTCGATTCCCCACATGGGTACAATGTGCGAGGCCCATTTTCTGGTGTCCCCCGCCGTGATATAGCTGGAATATTGCTAAAAGCGGCGTAAAACCAAACTCACTCACTCACTCACTCATAAGAGAGAAACGTGTACAAATGTATTGTTAAAACCAAAATGTTCTGTTCTGGAGTAGAATAAGTTCCAACACTGTTGCTTGTCATTAGAGTCATTAGAGTAGATGCAAATGGTCAGTTTGATAACATGAGCGTGTGTCTGCGCTCACAGTGTCAACCACTAGTTTGTCTGGTGAGAACCGGTTGTTACAACGGGTCACCGTGACATATTTGGAATAATACTGACCCAGCTAATACAACAAACAAAGCCACGAAAGATATCCGTGAAACAATGTCAGATCCTTCAACACCTGAGTATTTGCGGAATGGAGAATGCACACGCTCACATGCATACACATCCTGAATCTCATGAATAACTTTGTTGGTGAGAAAACGAAAATAATCTTATTCATAGACATGACCTTCAATTTGACACACGGCAGTGTTTCCGTCATCTGTCATGTCGGGCATTCACTGAATAAAGGATACAGTTTACATTGAACAGAACAGAATCACAGAAACAAGTTAGCATTTGCGACTTCTCCCAGCATCACATGAGGTGAAAATCCCCCGTCATATTACAGATAAACTGACATACAGAGGTAACAACACACCGTACACAAACAAAATTGCTTTGGGGTTATTTCCCTACATATTTCGAATAGTATTTTGATGGTGACTCACAAGCCTCAAACATTGTGCATGTGTTGCCCAAACACCTCAGATATCGTAACCAGATGAGACGATGCCAGCGGCTCACGTTTGGTCGATGCTGAAAGTTTAATGACATGCCCACTTTAATGGTCGATATGCTCTGATGCCGACAGCATGCAGCCGTCTTGTCACTGTTGCGGTACCAAAACACTGTTGATGCTCATGACGTCGCTGCGAGCACCCGGTTGCACAGGTCTGTCTTCAACTTCTCTCAGATGTTTGGGCAGTCTAGCTGACTGACGTGTTTCATTTGTCTGATGATAGTCTGCCATGTACAGCCTAACGTACTGACAGTAAGGCTGTTCGAACCCCCCATCAACAACATACAAAGGGATCGCCCTCGTTCCGATGCTCATACTCTTTGCATTTAATGCTGCATTTAAATGGTGTATGACTACAATCTCAGTGTTAACAAAATCATGTGTTGTCATGACATAACCCACAACACTGTAAATGACATGTGAGGTTTCGGCATCACGCGCACAATGTTTCTGACTTAAATCGCCAGGTGTGTATATTCGTTTGCACGTCAGTACATTATATAAATATTCTATATAAATATTATTATGATAAAGGTAGAAGATACTATTTTCAAGGAGACAAACATTATAGAAATGGATGAAGGGCAAAGTAGTAGGCGAGGAAATCGGTGTGTTGCACAGTGGCCGGACATACATTTTAGAAACCGTATTTCCTATGGTAAATGTACACCTTACGACATTTACTTCAGTGACTGACAAGAACATGACAATTTGTATGTCCATAAACACCAGTGGATGTCGCTAACGGTTACCATATGCAGGGAAATGCAAATAGCGTCTGTCTTCAAAGGATAACTATAACAAGGTCCTACAGAAAAACACATGAGAGGATAAACCACATACTCTAGCAAGGAGAATCCACGTCATAGCAACATGTAAGGATTCTCTTTCACTGGTCTCCCTAAAATGAGATCAGATCTTTATCTTGCATGTTCTCCACCATGTTATATCACACCTGTGTCGGTATCACCACACACACACTTATTCTATGATAACAAGAATACATAACTAAAAGAGATTACAAAGAGATCAAATACACTGGAACAATCTTCCAATCATTCGACAGCCTTACGAAACTTTAGCATAAGTTATATCTGGTACAATCACGTAATACAGCACGTTTTTAATTGAAATAAAATATTTAGCCTACCTCAAGAATATCTGATCTATAAATGTCCCGAACGCCACAGAGACGTTCCTCCCAGGAGTAGTGTGTGTCAACGACAACAAACTCTATATGTATATTCTTTCCCGACACATGTCCCATAAAACCTGTTCAGAGGGACGTATTCTTGAGGGTCGTCTCTTTGTTTGCTGTCATCAAAAGATTGGGTGTTGACCTCTATACAGATTGAATACAAATATGCCAGCTCTCGCAACTATGCATAAACCAATGGTGCTTTACATTTTACCTCGATATTATTTGATCAGTGTTGCAAAGTTTAATACAACTGTCTCACTTAGGAATAAGTATTTGAATGGCTGATTTGGGTGTATGCGGTTTAGTCACATTCTTCAATATATCATTCACGTATAGGCCATCTTAGCATGAGATTTGATCTCATGTTTACATGTTAGTGATCATAGAGAACATCAGACTCTTTTACCAGTTGTGAAGAAATGTAACATTAAACTAAATATCTCTGGTGGTGCACCAGAGGTATCTGTGGATATTCAACGTCCAAGCAGGTAACACATGTCAACGTGACCCAGATACGGGCCATTTGTTTACTGGGTCAGGGACTTCACACATCATTAAATTTTAATTGCTACAATTCAGAAGTCATATCGTTGTCAGATGGGTACCAAACTAGACGCCAGTATTAACAACTTCAAAATGCATCCGTGTTGATGCCCGTGTTGTTCACTTACATTGCAACTTCTTTAAGGCCATTTAGAACCGCAAGATGCAGTATATATTGAGAAAATTAACAATTTGTAATACACAAATATTTAACTGACCTCAACATTCATATTTGTGGCGTTTGTGTTCACGTTTTGTCATGGCCAAAATGCAAAATGACAGGAGCAGAATGGAATGGATACAGATGGTTAGTATGATCGTGCTTCATTGATCTCTTAACTGAAGGGAGGGTGTGTTATGTTAAAGGTCATGTGTTGTTTTAGTATGAATAAGTAAGGAAGGGAGGTCGAGATGGGCGGTATGGAGGACAGCCTTCGTAATTCACGTCAGTCCTTAGGCCTTCGTTATCCCCAAAAACGAAGAGTATGATTTTTCAGATAATATCAGTGAGCATTTACTAACTTTTATCTCGGTCAATTGTCACATTTTTGTTTGCTGGGAATTCCTTATATTGTAGATAAAACGTAGAGTTTACACATACTGATCAGGACCCACAACATTTTATCGTTCTGGGTCCTTAGCGCCTGCAGCTTTTCAGGGTTAAAGGCAAATAGTAGTAGGGGGTCATTAAGAAAAACGCGAAGGACGGCTGCCATAAATATATTTCCACCTTGCTGGAAAAACTAATCCTGGATCCCCGATCATTTGAAGAACAATATCAGAGAGGCATAGGTTAATATTTAGTGTCTGGTCGTTAAATGCAGAGACCAATCTCTCCCTTCCCACCGACCACCGAATCACATATTCAAATTAATGTACTAGAGTCCTCACGGTTCCAGATGTCAAAAGTATAGTGCACTAAATAAGGTTCATTAATACAGACTTGTAACGGAGGAGCTATGAAGTCTAGTAGGATGACGTCACGGCACCCGTGACCTGGACAGATAAACATTAAAAGATGTCAGTCTATATCTGTCTATATCGTCTTACTATGGATACAGATGTCACACTAACATAATATCGGTGCTTGGACAGTAGACTAATATCCTTAATCCTTAACTTTAACCAAGCCTGGCTCACACTTAGAGATAACTGTTACCCAGGTCTCGCGTTCTAAAGATACGATCGACCTGTCTGTAATGACACACCTAGGATTACACACAACACAAAGTTTAATGGTTGATATGAGAAAACGATTGTGGGTCTTACCTCGTTCAACGAATACTGTCCCAGGTACACAGGAGATGGACCAGCGCCTTGGAGGGACGCGGGGGATATTGTGACTGGGATATGGAGGATGAGTTCCGAATATGAAATGAGTATGCTTCGCTCCACTGGTTTCATTTCCCGGGGGCACTTCGCTTCATGGCCAGGCGTTGCTCGCACCTCATCACAACACGGGTATTTCAGCACGCGGTGTAACGCTTCGCAAACAAGTTATGAATGTAATAAAGGAAGAGTCACGTGGTTAGTGTGCGTTCCGAGTTGGAACTTGATCAAGGTGAGTGAAGAGATGCATGGATGCACCCTAGACTAAGGATCGGCCTCTGAATGTATGAAACTTTGATATGATCAGTAAAACCTATTTTAACTGAAAATGATCCCATGTGAGATGAACCTGAGGAAATCTGGACTGCTTCATGTGCGGTTTAAGCATTGCAGGGAGGGTTAGGAAGTATGGAAAATAATGTGGTTCATGAACTGTGAGACAGACTAGGATGAGCCAAGTATATGTACCTGCCTCACTAGCACAGAGACATATGGATACAAGTACTGGCGCAGTTTTCCACAGTGTTTACGGATTCTGTAACACGTGTTGATGTTTTTCTTTAAAATGTCAACGTTTGATTCATTACATTATTTAATAAATTTTGTATCATGTTATTGTTTTTATTTTGTATTGAAAGGAGAGACTGAATATGAGCTGCAAAGCAAGTTTTAGAAAAGAAATATTTCACCCAGTGTTGGGGCTGTAATGTATTTTTCGGGACACTGTAAAACCGGTTTGGGACTCCAATTAGGTCAGGCGTATCTATTGTTATCTGTGTGTGCATATTTTACATTGTTTTGATTGTCGCCCGTTGTCATGTGTGCATTTACGCTACAAGAATAAGGCTGTACGTTGTCAGAGCTAGAACACGAAAACTGACCGTTCCTGTTAGTTCGATAAGTATTTCTTCAGCTGTTTATACAGTCAAGGTGTGCACAATGTGCAAATATAGCGTATCATAGCGCGAACCTGTAGATGGCAGTGAGATCGCTTAACGTCTTTAATAACAATGTTCGAGTTATATCATGGATGGCGCGCTTAATGTGGGAGGAGCTCCCGAAATGATGTAGGTCTCGGATGTTTACCGCATTGGAAAACCCACGAGCGCAGATCAGGTGATGACAAATTTAGCACATAATTGTCAACATCGGATAAATGAGTTAAGCTTCACGCCGCTTTTAGCAATATTCCAGCAATATCACGGCGGGGAACGCTGGAAATACACATTGTACCCACGTGGGGAATCGAACCCGAGTCTTTGGTGTAACCACCGAGCGGATTGACCACTAGGCTAACTCACCACCGCCCAGTTTTGCATTAAGAGGCGTGGCCAGACAGAGGCATCTCAGCTCCTTAAATGACCGGACTATCCTTCAAGGACGATTTATTCTAATAAACTAAACAGAGACAGAGAGAAACGACTGCGTGAATAAGCGCTTCTTGTGAAACAGCATACCTGTTTTGGGGGGATTTTCTCGTAGTTTTTTTTTTTCTTTAATAAAGTTTGACAGGTTTTTGACTGAAGCCCATTTGTGATGTCTCCTGCCGTGATATTACAGGTATATTGCTAAATGCATTGTAATGCCATACATTCTCTCTATTTTTATATTAAATTTACTCTTTTCTTTTCATTACTGTGCCATCTCCGAGTTTTAACAGTTAACCTGTAACTAGAAGTTGTGAAGCGCATAAGGGAAGGTTTGGTTGGTTTGTTGTTGGACGCCACATTCAACAATATTCCAGTTAAATGGCGGCGGCCGTCAAATAATCGAGCCTGGGACAATCCAGTGATCAACATCATGAGTATCGATATACGATGCTCTAAGGCGTAAGAGCGATATACAGATTAGACTAATAAAAGTGAATATGGATCCAGTTTAGATAACATGCTTCTGCGGATAATAATAACACAATAACGCAATGTGTTTTGTGACCTTGTTTGGTTTGTTGTTGTTGTTGTTGTTGTTTGCTTTTCTGTTGCTGTTTTCAGTAATTGTTACTGAACATTATATCCCCCTCTGGATCCACCTTTGAAAATAAACTAAACATCTCGAGGTTTCGACTACATAAACTCAGACAGAACACGTCTTCAATAATTCCTAACACCTCAGGTGTAATTGATTCGGCGAGTCAGCCTAGTGGGTAAAGCGTTCGCTCTTCACACCGAAGACACAGGTTCAATTCTCCACATGAGTAGAATGTGTGAAGCCCATGTCCCGTGTTCCACGCAGTGGCATTGCTGGAATACTCCTGAACGTGGTGTAAAACTATACTCACTCATACTAATGTGATGTAATTATTTGTCATGTATGTGTAAATGGCGGTTGCTACCATTGCAATGTAAAGTTGTTTACGGGGGGATTGTATGTGTAGGTTCATTCTTAAGCATTTAAACTTCCTCCATAAAGATGCTTTCGTGCAAACCAGATGGCAAACTAAACACACTGTTGTCTAGTCATTGAGTCAGCAGTCATCTATCTGGACCAACATACATAACATGCCCTTGTGTGAGTGAGTAAGTTTAGTTTTAAGCCGTTTCCATAGCAGGGGACACTAGAAATCGCTTTCACACATTGTACTTATGTGGAGAAGCGAACTCGGGTCTTCAGCGTGATGAGCGAGCGGTTTAACCACTCCGCTTCCTTACCGACCCATTTCGCATCAACAGCCGTGCCCAGTCAGACGCACCTCAGCGTCCTAGATGACCGTCCTTCAAGGACGATTTATTCCCACAAATCACAGTAGTGACAGAGAGAAAGGTACACATCAATAAAGCGCGTCTTCCGAAGCACAGCATACACTGGGGTTTCTAAAATGTATAACATGTGACCTCTACATTGATAACAGTAAAAAAAGTTTATTCAGATCGTCCTAAGGATGTTCTGGCTAATTAATATCCTCATCGGAATACTTTTACCCTCAATATCAATTCCATTGTTACGATAATTTAAAACATCAAACAATCTCTGGCACTAACAATACTGTCACACCAGCACTGTGATCTGCATCTGGACGCACTTCTGTAACATTAGCTCTTTGATAATTATAGGGGTATCTCGTTAATGGATGTTTTTTGGTAAATTGTTATGTATAGTAATAAATAACCGTCTTCAGCGATTCGCAGAACTTCAAGCTAAAATTCCCGAGGCACACGCTGGTTTCCGTAAACGTTGCTCCACTACAGATAATATATTTGCATTGCAATGTCTCATTCAAAAGTATCTTTCTAAAGGTGGTGGTCGTTTTTATTGTTTGTTTGTAGACTTCCGAAAGGCTTTTGATTCCGTTAACAGGACACTACTTTTGTACTCACTTTTCAGGCAAGGGATAAGAGGCAACTTAATCTCAGTTCTAAGGGATATGTATTCCAAAATATTGGTGTCAGTTCGCCATTCCCATCTGTCAATTGGTAGATATTTCGAATCATTAAGTGGCGTACGTCAGGGTTGTATTTTAAGCCCGTTTCTCTTTGCGATGTTTATAACAGAATTTCAGAGAATCTGTCCATTTAAGATATCTTAAAGAAGTTAAGTCATTGTTAAATACTGAATATTATGTCTCTTCCATCAATCAAATAGCTATCAGAAGAAATGTATGTTTGCTCAGACTACATGCACTTCCTTTGAAATGTAATATTCGAGACAATAATTTTGGTAAGACATGTAAACTGTGTGACTGTGGCTCGAAAGAAGATGAAATTCACTTCATGTTTGAATGCAAAACATATGATTTTATTAGAGATACGTAGTTTCCATATTCTAGAATGGATAGCAAACAGACTAAATATTTTTGTTTCATAAGTAGTACTTGTATCCACACACTTTCTAACGGTTCTAAATATATTAAAGAAGCCCTTACTTTTAGAAATTCCATTACATCCTCTGCAACAAGTTAACTTAATTCCGTCTATGTAATTTGCTACTCTTTATGTTGTAAATTGTTTTCCTTATTGTACATGGGCCAACGGCCTACAAAACCGAAATAAAGAAACTGTCCTCTTTTCTATTTTCATACAGATTTGCATGCTTTGTTTGTTTGCATTCAACAGGATTTTAAAAGGATGCCACATACAGTCTGACCATTCAAACCATGTTGCCAAGTGAGTGAGGAAGCGAGTGACCTTTTACGCCGTTTTTGACGATATCCCAACAATATCACAAAGCAGGGCAATGGGCAAAATTTCAGCCACATATTTCAGAGAACTGACAAAATGGAAAAAAGCAAGAAAGAAAAGCAATCTCACCACAACATGTGCCAGTTTTCTGATGAGTATCGAGGTATTTTGTAAAGGTTGGTCAGACGATTATCCGCAGTCTGTGAGTTTGGTTGTTACGGAGTGAGTTGGTTCATGATTAGGGTGGCGTGGTTTAACGAAGAGTTTAAACGAATCAGACCTGTGTTAAAACTGGGTACATACATAATGGTTCATATGACCTCATTAAGCCTCTACCCATCAACGTCTTGCTAAAACGTTATGCAAGCGGAGAGGTTTCCAGTGGGTCACCAGCTTCGTCCTTGATTCTTCAGCACAAAGTTGTAAAAGAAGGGCCGTTGTCTGAGGTCCTAGACTATGTATGTGAAACTGATCTCTGCGTCGTTTAACACCATGTCAGTTCATTTCTTGCCGCACCTGAAGATCCGGGTTAGAATTGATCTTCAGCAACCCATGCTTCTCACAAGAGGGGACCAGGGAGGTTGGGTGACTCATTCACAGACTTCCGGGATATAGCTGGAATGTTTTTGGGTGCAGCTTTAAACAACAATGAACCAACCAAACCATTTCCTGTCTCCTTGTCCATTCGCTTAGGTAGTTCAGACGGACAGTATTTTATGTCCGCACCGTGCAACTATTTGGTGAGACTTTTTAACAACTTTTCTGTTCTGTTTCCGTTAGATGTGACCATATAATCCCCTATTTCACTCTCTCACATCTACTTTGATTGATGGACTTTATGAGTTGTAAAGGATCATCTGTGAGGGAGTCTCTGAGAGGAGATCATGATATGCTAGAAAAACAGAATCACCCTATCTTTCTTTCGTTTTCGTATTAGGTTAACAACTGCGTGCGTTTTTGGCAGGTATCAATGGATAACACACCACCCGTCTACATTTTTCCTAAACACAAAAATGAATGAAAGATGGATATGATGGGTATTTTCGGCGGTTCTTTGTTTCCAGCAACGGTACAATAATTCTGTTGCCAACAAACCTCTGCGTTTTCTGATCCTCTTAAACGTAAATGTTTACATTTTTGAAAGAGAGAGAGAAAGAGAGAGAGAGAGAGAGCAAAATAATGTGTCTATTTTAAAATTTTCTAATGCTTTCATTTCTTAGACACTGATGTATCATGCCAGATATCAATGGTACGTACAACAGCTTTTGTGTGTTCAGGGTCTGGCTAAACAATACGTTATGCAAGCGGACACGTTCCCAGTAGATGGCCTCTCATCAATCCGTTGCCAGTAATGTAGACAAATGTGAGTGGGAGTAAGTGGGTCTGGACGGGTTTTGATACGTTAAGAGTGCTATGTATCCAGGGCTTATAATCCTAACCCTCGTGGACTTAAGGAGACGCCTGACATGACTTGCCGATCAATCAGCATGTTACAGTTATAACTGGGCCAAACCGACCATTTCCTAACATCACCCCTCTCAATTTTCACTGATATGAAAACTAAAAACATCAGTACCGAAACTATGTAGTCTGATTACAATAATCAAGAAAATGAAATGTCAGTAAAAAATACTGAAAACATTAAACTGTAATATCTTTGAAACAGACATATCAGAACTCTTGGCCCATGATCACAGACATTTTCCTTGCCTGAAAACTGTATATGTCCTTCATAACATTCAAATAAAGTTAAAAGAAATGCCTTTCACTAAATGTTTAACACAAAGACTTCAACATTGTTTGTTTTTTTTAATCACTTTTAACACAACAAATAACACACTATTGACACAAAATGGAATTTCCTAATTTTTCGGGAGTCATCCAAGTTACACAGCATTCTGTATCCACTTTAAATTCAATACTTTATATGCCACAAACTACTAAAGTCAGCTTCAGTACTGAACAGTGTTTACTTGTCCAGCTAATGAATTTGACGAAATACTAAAATGTTGACTGAATTCATCTTTAGAATTGTTCTCTTATTGCATCAAACGTGTAGAATGTTTTGCCCGTCAAAATTGTTCCTTTTTGTGAAGTTTTGACTGACAGATTGAATCACTATTGGTAGAAGATTGCTTGTACCTCCATGCATGTTAAATATGTCCTTTAACAAGAATTACATTCGTCATTACAGTGGTCGCACATCGACCGGTCTTACAACAAGATGTCCAGGTCCTCCTTTCACAAAGCCACTAAGTCTTTCGTAAGTCACTAAGGTAACCTCAGTAACGAATGGGGTTAAGGTTAACCTTAGTAAATGTTGCTTCATGTAAGGAGGTACTGGGCCTACATTTTCGAAGTTCTCTTAGCACTATGACACTCGTGAGATCATGTTAATGTATGTCACTCAAGACTATCTTAGCGCTATGACACTCGTGAGATCATGTTAATGTATGTCACTTATGACTATCTTAGCACTATGACACTCGTGAGATCATGTTAATGTATGTCACTTATGACTATCTTAGCACTATGACACTCGTGAGATCATGTTAATGTATGTCACTTATGGATATCTTAACGCTATGATAATTGTGAGATCATGTTAATGTATGTCACTCATGACTATCTTAGCGCTATGATAATTGTGAGATCATGTTAATGTATAGCACTTATGACTATCTTAGCGCTATGATACTCGTGAGATCATGTTAATGTATGGCACTTATGACTATCTTAGCGCTATGATAATTGTGAGATCATGTTAATGTATGGTACTTATGACTATCTTAGCGCTATGACACTCGTTAGATCATGTTAATATATGGCACTTATGACTATCTTAGCACTATGACACTCGTGAGACCATGTTAATGTATGTCACTCATGACTATCTTAACGCTATGACACTCGTGAGATCATGTTAATGTATGGCACTTATGACTATCTTAGCGCTATGACACTCGTGAGATCATGTTAATGTATGGCACTTATGGCTATCTTAGCGCTATGACACTCGTGAGATCATGTTAATGTATGGTACTTATGACTATCTTAGCGCTATGACACTCGTGAGATCATGTTAATGTATGGCACTTATGACTATCTTAGCGCTATGACACTCGTGAGATCATGTTAATGTATGGCACTTATGACTATCTTAGCACTATGACACTCGTGAGATCATGTTAATGTATGGCACTTATGGATATCTTAGCGCTATGACACTCGTGAGATCATGTTAATGTATGGCACTTATGACTATCTTAACGCTATGACACTCGTGAGATCATGTTAATATATGGCACTTATGACTATCTTAACGCTATGACACTCGTGAGATCATGTTAATGTATGGCACTTATGACTATCTTAGCGCCATGATACTCGTGAGATCATATTAATGTATGGTACGTATGACTATCTTAGCGCTAAGACAGCCCAGGCCCAGGGGCTTAGATTAGATTAGGTTGTTAGGTGGTGCCGTCATGTAAAGACGATCTATTCTTATAATAACCTTTAGGGTCTCACGTGGACAGTTTCATCTTGTGAATGGTACCTTGACCTTGTTGAATGAATTTCTTCCCCATTCATTGCTTTCATGGCTATAGCTGTCAACTGTCCTACCTGGCCTTTGTTGCACCGAACAGTTTCATTATGAAACCACAATCTGTCACGCAACCACATTAACAAGCGTGCACCGTTATTACAGTCTCCTGCAATACGCCAGACTTGGCAACAAGTTTGTTATTGCCTTCTTCTGGTTTCTGGTACTGTTGATCACATTTGATGGAGGGTTTAATGCTATGTAAGTTTTGTAATAATCTTTTCTGCCTTCATTGTTGAATCTTTCACTGGTGCAAATAGATGACGATAACAAAGTTCATCACCCGTAGTTGAAATGAGAGTAAATGATCTGTTTTGGATCTTTGATGTTATTCTCCTCCGTATTACAATAGATCTCTCAGCATAAATGTTACAGTCCTCTCGTCCAATTGAAAACATGGGAATCGGCAACCTGAAATTGTTTAATTTGTGGCATATTTTCATCTCTTTCAGCCATGTTTGTGTAGAGACAAACACTTGACATCCTGTCAGTTTCTCTCTCCGCCCGGTTTCCAGCATACAAAAAAGATTCAGCTTTGGTAGTGGAGGAATAAGTTTCCAAAACCTTGTCAGATACAACTCTGCCCGAGAAGTGTTCAACTATCAAACAAGTCTGAAAGAAGGTTACAGCCATCCCCACAAGAGAAGAACACTACATCTGGTCACGCAGAGCGTGACAACTAGGAGTGGTAAGGGCATAATTCAAATAAATAAATAAATAAATAAATAAATAAATAAATAAATAAATAAATAAATAAATAAATAAATAAATAAATAAATAAATAAATAAATAAATAAATAAATAAACAAACCTTTTTTTCTTTCCAACACTGCTGACTCGATCCAAAAACGTAAGGCCTCCTCAAATAAAATGTGTATCTACTAACCTGTTACAAAGAACGCGAGAAATTGGAAACACAATTACAAGAAATGAGAACCAAGAACATTATTCAGATAATTTTGTCTTTATTTCTTTCATCTTTTTTGCCCTGACCGACCGAGCGACCCATGTTCAGAATTTGGTGCCAAAGAGGAAAAACATAAAAAAAGAATGGCAGCCTAACTCTCGGACAGCAACATTTGTCAGAATTGCGTTCTGTATGTGAGTGATTGCATAATAATATGCAACCCTGAAGGTGTTTCGTTGGACTTGAGATCTCAGCCAGTCAGTACTTAATTGTCACTATATGCCTGCAACAGTGGATTTCGTTGAATACAGAAAAATGAGGAAATCGAGACTATTTTATTCTGGGGTTATTGTGAGATCGCATTTTGTCTCCCACTGGCTCTGTGCGTACAACGAAAACTACAGGCCAGTCCCATAAAGTATTCGTCACTTGACGTCATTGTCATAGATTTACATGTCAATTTAGTGTTGCATAAATAATTTTCTTGCATTTGATTCTCGTATGATCCAAGTCAAATGTGTACGTTTGTGAGTAATCATCTTATCTACAATCACATAATTTCCGTTCAATTTTCCGCTGGTTATTTATCGAATGGTAACAATTTAATCAAAATATTACAGTGCTATGTACTCTTCTAACATATGGGACCCGTGAAGGTCCCGGGGTAAAATAGGCCTTCAGCAGTGGAGAACAGAGTAGAGCAGAGATGTTTTCAACTTTGCCTGTAGAATTTGACAAAGATCCATCCTAAACTCACTTCATAAAAACTATTTATGTTACACTGAAATAACATGTATGTCTATGGAAACGTCGTCAAGTGAAGAAACTAATTCTTGATTGCCGGAGACAAAATAGACATATCATTTCTCCAACATTTGGATGTGAAGATGACTTCCGTCAAATGATACTTGTTCTCAAAAGCCGCAATCTACTTTCGGGGATACTGATTAAAGAGGAGTAAAATCATACTGACGTTTACGAAATTACGAAACTCCACGTTGTCCTTCGTCCATGAAACATCTGGGTGAGTGAGTATGTCCCAATATGTCGTCCTCGTGAAAACATGTCGTATCTGATGCCATATTCGTTGCAATGCGAGCTCCAACATATGGAGGTTATATGGTTTTATCTCCAGCGGAAAGTCTTTCTCCCATTTCGTCCTACACATCAGCGTTAGATCCAAAGACGGAAGCGCCATGATAGGAATGAGTATTTTCCCAAAGAAGGTTCAGGGTGTGTCGTGCAGTATGGGATTGTGCATTGTCCTGTCGCACAACGTAAGTGGGAACAACTGTTGTTCTCAGTACCACCACTGCGCCACAAGTTCGGTGTATTCTCAAATAATCCTATTTGGTGGAAAAAGAGAGGGCCAAACATAATTCATGTAAATTCATGTAAACAAACGTGGCAAAATGGCAGGTATAAAAGACAGTTCAAAACGAGTGAGTGAGTGAGTGCAATATTACAGCTATATGGCGGCGGTCTGTAAATAATCGAGTCTGGACCAGACAATCCAGTGATCAACAACATGAGCATCGATCTGCGCAATTGGGAACCGATGACATGTGTCAACCACGTCAGCGAGTCTGACCACCCGATCCCGTTAGTCGCCACTTACGACAAGCTGGGTCACCTTTTATGGCAGGCATGGGTTGCTGAAGGCCTATTCTACCCCGGGACCTTCACGGGTCCAGTTCAAAACGAAGCATGACAACACCACAAATTAAGAGATATTAAATGATTTGTTGTCTTTTAATGAACAAACTGAGATCTACAGATGTACAGATTTTCCACATAGGTTTATCTAATGCTAGCAAATATTGTTTTGATAGATCTCTTATTTCTTTTGAATTTCTAGTATAAAATAATTCTTCAATGGTGTGAAGTTGGGAAAATATGCCTAGTTTGTAAACATTTCAATCTAAAATATGTAAAAGTTTCACATTTGAATAAATAATGAAAAACATCACCTAACAGTACCATGCCAACGACCAGTTTCTATCAGGAGACTGGGATTACATGTTCTGTTTTCTCTAACAGTACCATGCCACCGATCAGTTTCTATCAGGAGACTGCGATTACATGTTCTGTTTTCTCTAACAGTACCATGCCACCGATCAGTTTCTATCAGGAGACTGCGATTACATGTTCTGTTTTCTCTAACAGTACCATGCCACCGATCAGTTTCTATCAGGAGACTGCGATTACATGTTCTGTTTTCTCTAACAGTACCATGCCACCGATCAGTTTCTATCAGGAGACTGGGATTACATGTTCTGTTTTCTCTAACAGTACCATGCCACCGATCAGTTTCTATCAGGAGACTGCGATTACTTTAAAATCTGAGTAAAAAGGGATTAAAAACTTAAGATATTGTTTACTTCCAAGAAATTATTTAGGACATTGTTTCATGTGCTAGTACAAACCTATCCAAAGCAGCTTAAAATTGTGATCTGTCTATAGACATTCTGGTCTGATTTCTTGCCTTTACCCTTTGTATCTAGGCCTAATACAGCCATTGATCCATGTTTCAAGCAATATTCCTGTGGTGAATATGAACTTGAAATAAATCAACAAAGGACCAAATAGATCTAAGGAATCAATAGAAAAGTCGTTTTCAATGTCACCAATACCAACTGATTTGTTTACCTTCAGCTTTGTGGTAACAAATGTCACTATTAAGTTAATATCACCATTTAAAATGTTAAAATGTATCATTTTGATTTCTTGATTTATTTCAAAATAAGAGGAGTCTCTTTACTGCTGGTATTCTTGGAATGTTCAAAAACATTTTTATGTCTGGAAGCAGTTCTAGCTGATGTAATCGCCCTTGTACCCTCTGGAAACTGATGATTCTGGTGCATTTCTGGCGAATAAATGGGATTTGCTTTTTCACAAACATAAATGATTTTAGCTTTTTTTCAAGCCGGTCGTCATACGCTACCGTAGTGATTACAGGGCGGGGCCCCTATTAAGGTGAAACATGTCATGTCAATTATGGTAATATTTTAATGATAGCCAAAAGGTTTAAGTTAGTAACTCTGGTTTGGATTGACCGATCTTTTTACTGGCTTAATATTGTGGACAATAATGATACATATATGCTCATCGCAAAATATATTTTAGTAAGAGCAAAGGTCAGTTTTAATAGAAACGACATTTGATGAGAAAATATGAGTTAAACTTTACAAATATGTTTTTCTGCTTCGGCTATATTTTTTATCTGCATTTTATGTTACATGATGTCTGTTGCCCAGTAACAGTTTCATGCTTCAAATAGTATGAACGATACCAAATGTGTCAAAGATACGCTTGGACTATCATAATTTATTAATCACATTACAGGAAGCTCTTAAATGTATAATGCTGTTATTCCAGATGTCTTTCTTTACTCATCAAAGAATGATGAGTGAGCCAGGTCAACATAACGCAAGCAGAAACGACTTACATAAGTCTTAAATTATTTGCAACTTATTGCAACTTTGATGAAGATCTGTTATGGTAGAAACGTACTGCTTAAATACAAAACATTAAGCGACTACTCTTCTGGACAACTCAAAGATATTCATACATAATATTCATATAAACATCTTGCGTCTACTGTAACGCTCATAAAATATGCAGGCCTCTGCTTTAGTAGTATGTTCTGATATACACATAAGAGTTGCACATTACATGGTGATGACCCTATGAACATCGGTCTTCACAAGTGGGATAATGATGAATGAAACAATTATTTACATTTACAGAGCACTAGATTCCATGCACTAGTCCATATACACAGAGCTACAACTTTTGTTACAATCTTATTATTATTACACTCTTCAAAAAAAAACCGCAAAATGAAATTCAAAAATGATACTTATAATTTTGTACACATATGTTAACTCAAACATTTTAGGGTTGCACATTGTTTCTGGAATGTTTTAGAAGATCATGCTTGACGTAACCAAAAATGAGTTTGAACGGTTTTATCAATCAGGGTTGTCATGGTGTGCGTGGATGTGGAATATCAGGCACAATCACTGTTTCTCGCATGCTAAACATGTGTACAGCATGTGACTATGAAAGATCCAAATGAATCTCACAATTTCATCCACGATCTTTGCAAGTACTGTACACGAAAATGGGACGCTGACGATCGAAATAAGGCAATTGAATGAGCTGGCAAATCAAAGAGTGAAGTGACAGTGATCGTCAACGTTCATCCCAGCACAAAAACTCGATTGTGGAATCCATTTCGTCAAACAAATTCGACAAATGACCGCCCAAGATCAGTCACCACACCTGCCCAAGATCGGTACATCCGGGTAACCCACTTTACCGCCCAGGACACAGCACAAGAGCAGTTTGGAGCCAGAAGAGTATGTCCATTCAGACAATAAGAAGCCGTCTCCGAGAAGTAGCAACACGTGCCAAACGTCCAAAAGTTGCCCCCTCGTCAGCACGACTACATCAGCGTCGACGATTGAGATGGTATGGCACGGTGTTACCATGGAACCTGGCAAACTTGGGGTGCGATGGTAGAGACCGTGTCTACAGACGACGTCATTAACGTTTTGCCGCTAACTGCATCAGATAGGTGGACAGATTCGGTCAAGAGAGTGGTATGGTTTAGGGGAAGATCTCATACACCCACAGATCGGAACTTGTGCTTGTCCAAGGCAATCTGACGGCATACTTCGACCAGATTCTCCGTCCGCGCATCCTTCACCTTGTTGACCGTCAACGACAGCTCTTCCAACAGGACAACGCCAGGCCCCACACAGCACGTGCCACCGTGGACTACCTGGCTAATAACAACATCAATACCCTCCCCTGGCCCTCCAGATCAGATCGATAGACGGGTACGTCGACGTCGTAATCCACCACAGAATCTTCAATTGCTGTTCCACATGCTGCAGGAGGAATGGAGAAGGATTCCACAACAAATCATCCAACGACTGATTCGATCTGTACCCAGGAGGAGGTGTCGGACAGTGGTAGCAGCTGGATGTGGTCATATGATTTACTGACTTCAACACCACCTGGTGGACAGCAGTAATAACTGTGATGACTGTTATTCTCATGACATATGGACAGGATATCAATACATTGCTCCACAAAAGTTAATTCATGTATCTTTGTTTTCCGATGAACCACACGTCCTTGAATAACACCAAATTTTCATTGATATTTGGGTTTTGCGTTTCTTTTCAAGGATTATCGGTGCTCAACGCTGTTTAACATAAACTGAACTGTGACCTGAGATCTATGTATATAGGACCACGCGCCACTACGTCGGGATACGATAGCCTGCATCAAACAAGCAAGTGAGGACAACCAACTGATGACATTATTTCCCTCTTACTACAACATAGGTTGCTGAAGATCAGTTGAAGATCAATTTCGACCCAACATATTTATGAAAATGTGAGAATAGTTATTGAATAAATGCAAAGTCTACCTTCTGATATGGATTGCATATCATTCTATCATTGAATGCTAATATTGACAACATAATGTATGTCACGAATACCAACTGGTCTTTGAACAAGTCGTGCCTCAGAGAGCCAATTGTGCAGTTGCATCTGATTACTATCAGCTATTCAATACACGCATAAAAGTTGGTATATGGTTGACAGAAGTTTTAGAATGAGACGTTTTGCCCGTAAAACCTTGAAATCGTTTACACATATTGACAGTAGTGAGTGGCCTCGTCCAGACAAATACCAAAACGACAACTGTCGTTCATTTAACGATTTCAGTATGTCGCATGACTATGTTGTCCTTCAAGCTGACACTTAATGAATATACAATAGTTATCGCATCATGGAATTTGCTCACGTGAAAAACTATCTTCATCAGCTGATGAACGTCGTCAATATTTATGTCATCTCTAAACTATTGACAGACCTCACCTACGTGAACACTACCACGTTGGCTGTAGTCCCTTGCATTGTTCCAACAGACATTATCAAAGTAATAGCTGTGATCAACAGAGTGTGTTTTTAAAAATCTACTGCTTGCTCAGATATATATATTTATTAACGAATGTTAATATTACGAGGAGATGAGGTTTCCTCCTAGTGAGAACATCATATGCTATATCTGTATCGCTGGGACCTTATACAAGCCAGTTGTCTGTCTCATACTCCAAACATTTAGCCCAACCCTTTCTGTAGTGCAATAGTCCAAAATGAAGCCAGTTTAGACTCTTAGACTTCCCTCTCCCCACTGATCTGGATCTATGAGCTCACTGAGGCTAATTTAGCATAATACGCAGTATAATGTGTCAGGATCCTGTAATTATGGATTCAAACATGCTCCGGGTGTGCTTATTGGTATTTAGAGACCATATCTATATTTTTGAATTTCTCCTGCATTAAACAACTGTTTTACGATCCAATATTAAACTTGCACACCCTACCGCCTTTTAATGGCTTTGGGTTTTTTGCGTGTGTTTGTTTTTGTTGCATTTGAATGGGTTGGGGCTCTTCAAGATGAAATACAGCTAAGTAGGATTAATTGATCATTTGTTTTCTAACACAGAAGTAACGAATTAAGTGACCTATGTCTGGTTTCTGGTGTATGCGTTTGCGACTGATCAATACTTGATGAAATTTAGATGTTTGTTAGTAACATGACAACGTATGGTATGGATTTACAGCTTCTTTATTATTCACAACACGACGCTCATACCCTGATGGAAGGGCAAGATGTAGCACTTAAACGTTGTGTATTTATGATATTAAATATCTATCTACTTCATTTTATGGAATATATAAAGGTTCATCTATGTACATCGTATGCACGATTACTTGTGGGATCTTTTAATTAGCAGACTTATTTTCTCCAATAATCCATGGGGTAGTAGAAATAACGGGAGGTAATTGTTCAAGGCGTTAAGGCGTTGATACGTCCGGACCTCAAGCTAACCTGCAGCGTTGCTTAAATACTAAAGCACTAAACTTGAAAACAAGCTTACCTAAAAGAAGTAAAACAACACTATGTAAAAGTACCTGTGAGTAATGCAGCTTTAAGCAGGTTCGGATCACAAGTACTTTTACAGACGTTTTGGGTATTGCTTGAATGCATGAATAATGAATCAATAACAGCATGAATGGGAAACATGTCACAGATTGTAATGTCGATGTCAGTTAACACCCAGTAAACCAGCAGAGTAATAACACGTTGTGCAGCCTAAACAACTATCAAACCTCAATGTGAATGAAGCCCCTTTCTCCCACTCACATCTGGCTATAGAGCTTCCAGTGGCTTGAGGCGAAGTAGTTCAGCAGGTTACTTAATGGAAACCTGTGGTCTTGCATAACAATGTTTTGCTTAGCCTTGATTTCAAAGACCTCAGCATATGTGAATAGCACAAGGGGAACCCAGTTCTTCCGTGACCATTTTCTTTTAGTATTTGTAACAATAGCATATATAAAGTGTTCAAACACATGCCCTTGATATCCACAATGATGCACAAATTTTTAAGCCATGAAAGCATTTGAAAATTTACAAATTTACACCTTCTGGCCACTTGACGTGAAGACAAACCAGTCCCAAGAAACCAAACAGCACTTTCTCTCTCAACAGCTGATATACGTGGCAATATGTAAAGTCAACAAGTTAATACTATTCAAAATGAATGCGCTGTCAGATGGAAGAAAGCCACCACACAAGGAACATATACCTGGCAGTCATTGCTTTTGTGCATTAAATGCAGCGGGGGTCGCTTATTTAGCCTAAACATTTGGATGGGGTAGTGGGGGAGGGGGTAGTCATTCACATTGTACTTGCCGTCAAATACATTATTAACCTAGAGTCATACATCAGAACACATCGCCTTCACTTATGCATGTACATGTAAAGCACTTCCGGTGTGGAGTGCAAGCCGGTAAGACGTGTTTCCGAGTGCTCTCGTGTCGGTGAATGAAACCGTACATTTCTGCACTGTCCGGCCAACCTATATACAGCTAAATTCAAATGGCATATGGACACTAAAAGGTGAACATGTATGGAGAATACCAATATGTTTTCACAAAATATTCATCAAAGTAATGGTCTGTGCATCGATTCTAATGACAAACTGAAAGCACGTGTAGCATGGGTATCACGCTCGCCGGTTGGCGAATCCGGGTGGATTGTTTCACACCGAAAGCACACCGACAGAAGCAGTCTTGACGACATTTAACATCACTTGGCAGTCTGCTAAAACGCCAGATGTTGTGCTTCATGTACTTTAATTTAGTTTTATATCTGAGTGGCCACTTCTTACCAGCGACCGCAAGTGCAGACTCATGTGACTGCGTCCATATATCACATGCGATAAGCAGCCATCGCGCATGTGTAAATATGTTGCCCAACAGTGAGTGAATCGCCAACCCGTTATTGCAAGAATGTTAATGTTGTGTTGTGACGCTGAACTCAACCCCGGTCCACCTAGAAAGAATGGTAAGGAGAAGCGGTCAAAACTTCCCTTTGCCGAGTATGACGACGATCCGACAGATGATATTCACGGAATATTTCGACACATTAAAATGAAAGCGATGAACATTTAATTTGATAATTTCACTGCTGATCAAACTAAACTACGTGATGAAATTACTGAATTGTCAACTAAGGTTAAATTCCTGGAAGAAACGTTGAATAAACGTGAAGCTCAAAGAAGGCATAATAATAGGTGGAGTTCATGGCGACTCCCGTGAATCTTGGGATGAATCTGAAGTGGCTGTTCGGAACTTTATAAAAGATCAGCTGGGGTAAATAGATACAGAAACAATACCGATTGAGCGTGCGCATCGTCTGCCGTCCAAGTCACGTCCCAAGCGCCTGGTAGTAAAGTTTTCGTCCTTCGAGGATAAACGAAAGGTGCGAGAACTTGCCAGAGCAGAGTTGAAGGGCAACAGATACTTTAAGGTCAGCGACGACTTGACTGAGAGGACGAGATGCACGAGGGCAGTTCTTGTCCCCATGATGTTAAACGCTCGGAAGGAAGGGCATACAGAGTACATTTCCTACGATAAGCACCCATTCGACAGCAAGTCAATAAGGCAAGTAGCAACCCGTTTTGGTTCATATGACAGAGCTGTGACTTGCCCTGGTTCCGGAGTTAACTCGGGACCCAGGGCTCGCCAGAGCTCTACCCCGATGTTTTCTCATGGAGACAGGCTGGAATCTGAGGAAGCGGGGAATATCCCGTCCGAAGTGAGATCAGGCACACATGACTCCCACCCCACTGAATAGAGACCCGGCCGTGGTACGAGTCATGTACTTAGTCGAAGCTCCACGTGTGAACTGATGTCAAAACTTGGAAATTGTTGCTTTCTATCCTTTTTAAACAGGTTTGAAATATTTTGTCTAACTGAAACCACGGAACATGACTGTAGTAAGATTGAACATGCTTTCCACAATTATGTATGTTTTGCTACCAGACCATCTAGAAAATCCAATGTTGGTCGGTATTCAGGTGGCGTAGTGCTGTGTGTACTACATTTAGTTACCAGAATAGAACCAGAACTTGAAAACTGCATTGTTCTGCTGCTGAATTTCACGAAGAAACATGCACTGATTATTGGGGTATATACCCCTCCAGAGGGCAGTCCTTACTCTTGTCGATACGCTTGAGCAGAATATAGCCTCTTTATTCTCAGGGCTTCGATTCAAACCAGAAATATTGCTTCTGGGAGATTTTAATGCTAGGACTGCATCAAATGATGATTTTCTTATGGAAGATGAAAATGATATTGATCTTTTAAACCTTGGGTGTGTACGAAGTTCAAAGACTTGCGAGCTTGTTAACACAGCTGTGGCAGGTAAAGATTGCAAAACGTTTTGGAAAACAATTAAATCTCTCATTTCGTCTCAAAATGTGAGAAACACAATTAGTCCAGGTAGCTGGTATGAGTCTTTTAATAATTTGCTTAATCCAGAGATGTCAGATGCTATGTATGATGACGATGACAATACCAGATTGTAACATGATCCAGTAGACTGTAGGGATTGTGTTGAGGTGAGTGAGTGAGTGAGTTAACATTTAACGTCACATCGGCAGTATTGCAGCCATATCGTGACGAGAGCATTCTTAAAAAAGGAATGTATATGATAAAAACCTGTCGACGACGGACAGTAAAACAACTAGAATATCACAATAGGAAATAAAACTAGCGTGAAAAGTTAAAACAAATATTCCTATTCAGACAATACAATATAAAAACAGGCTATATAGATCACCAACAACTGAAGGTAGATCACCATACTAGGGGCCATGGGGACTTACAGTACTTCTGCTACCTGCATGGTCCCTAGCTGGATTTACATCATCCCCTCAGCTGCTGGTGATTGTAAGCAAGATTAGCCACAAATTAAAATGACACATATTCTACGGCTAAGACAAAATGGAAGATCAAATTTGACTTGAAATGTTTTGGGACTTACGTACCCTCTCAGGAGGACAATAATTTTACAGTGCTTTAACCCCCCTCGAGGATACAGCCACTAACACTCTAAGTTACTAATTCAAACTGCCAAGCATAAAATATTTATCTATTTACAATTCACTTAGCAAATCTAATTCTTTTAAAAATGCAATAATTAAATAAGAACTAACAGAATTAAAAAGATCCTTCAAAGTTCGTGAATTAAAATACTTATCCCTTGTGATGGAATATTCAACACAGTCAAGCAGGACATGCTTGACTGTGATTCTTTCATCACAAGGGATACAAAACGGAGGATCTTCACCTTTTAATAGATACTCGTGAGTATACCTCGTATGGCCAATACGACATCGTCGCATAATGACCTCCTCAAATCTGGACTGACAACCCAAGTAAGTATAACCGATATAAGGTTTTATTTCATGTAATTTATTTATACCCACTTGGGTGTCCCACTTCTTCTGCATCAGATCACGGATATAAGATCTTATTGCAGCTTTATAATCAGAGTATGGAATAAGAAGTGGTGTCACAGATTTGTTGAGTGCTGCTTTAGCAGCAAGATCGGCCATTGTGTTACCAGAAATGCCAACGTGACTAGGTAACCAACAAAGGACAATGTCGCACTGGCCAGTAGCAAGATTATTGTACAATTCAATAATTTCAATTAAAAGTGGATGTTTACAAGAAATATTTTTAATAGCCTGAAGGCAAGAAAGAGAGTCTGAATAGATTATATACTGTTTATGTTTAGGGTGTCTTTGAACATATTTAAGAGCAGTTAATATGGCGTTTGCTTCTGCAGTAAAAATAGAGCTGTTATCAGGTAATCTAGAAGAGATTGTTCTGGATCCAATGACAGTGGCACAAGCTACTGCGCCACCGTCCTTGGACCCATCTGTAAATAAGGATTTGTAATTGTTATGTTTACTTTTTAATTGGTGATATTTTTGCTTATATTGTAAGTCATTAGTTTCTGATTTTTTAAATGATGTTAATGTTAGATCGATCTGTGGTCTAACCAGTTGCCAAGGGGGTGAAGAAAGAAAACGAAAAGGATCTATATTTTCCAGCACAATGCCAGCAGCAGTAATAAACGGCTTAATTCTGAGTCCAAGTGGCGGAACAAGAGAAGATTTGTTGTTGTAAGCATCCTCATAAAGAGGATTGAAGACACAGTTATATGCAGGGTTTGACTGATTGGAATACAGTTTTGTGATGTACTGTAAAGTTAATTTTATACGGCGTTGGTCAAGAGATGGCTCATCAGCCTTGACGTAGAGACTGTCAACAGGTGAAGTTCTAAAGGAACCAAGACAAAGTCTTAAACCTTGGTGATGGACAGAATCAAGAAGTTTCAGGTTGCTTTTGCATGCTCCACCATATACGATGGAACCATAGTCAAGTTTAGAACGGACTAATGATCGATATAGGTGTAAGAGGGTCGCCTGATCCCCTCCCCACTTTGAGTTGGAAACAACTTTCAACAAATCGAGTGCCTTCAGGCATTTGGCTTTAAGAGATTTAATGTGCGGCAGAAAAGTTAAATGGGAGTCAAAGATTAGGCCCAAGAACTTGGCCTCCTTTACAAATTTGATGAGAGTGCCATTTAAGGATAGTTCTGGGTCCTTATGAGGCTTGTATTTTCTACAAAAATGTATGCAGTTAGTTTTGGATTTAGAGAATTTAAAGCCGTTTTCAAGACACCATTTATTTATTTTGTTTAAACACAACTGCAGTTGTCGTTCAATAGCATGCATATTTCTGCCACAACAAGAAATATTAAAATCATCCACAAATAATGATCCATCAATTGAATCATTTAAAACTTTGGATAAACTGTTGATCTTAATACTAAATAAAGTGACAGACAAAATACTACCTTGAGGAACACCCTGATCCTGATTGTAATGATCAGACAGGGTAGAACCCACTCGGATTTGAAATTGCCGGTCTTTTAAAAACTGTGATATAAAAAGAGGCACACGGCCCCTCAAACCAAAATCATGTAAATCCTTCAAAATGCCATGCTTCCAGGTCGTATCATAAGCTTTCGCAAGATCAAAGAAAATTGATACAGCATGTTGTTTATTCACCATAGCATTTTTAACAAAGGATTCTAACCGTACCAAATGGTCAATGGTACTACGATTTTTCCTGAAACCGCATTGAATATTTGTTATAAGGTTATTGGTTTCAAGATACCAAACTAATCTATTATTCACCATACGTTCCATGGTTTTACAGACGCAGCTAGTGAGAGATATTGGCCTGTAATTTGACGGATCTGTATGATCCCTGCCAGGTTTAGGTACTGGTATTACGATGGCATTACGTCATGAAGGAGGAAAATCTCCAGATGTCCATATTTGATCAAAGATATCTAAAAGTGTTATCAAGCAAGGTTCGGGTAAGTGTTTCAGTAGCTGGTAATGTATATTATCATCGCCAGTTGCAGTGTCATGAGCTTGCTCAAGTGCAGTATGCAGCTCATGTAATGAAAACACTTCATTATAATCTTCACCATTATTTGAGTCAAAATTAAGTTTTGCCTTTTCCTGTTGTTTTTGATATTGCTGAAACTCAGGGACATAATTTGCCGATGAAGAATCTTTGGCGAGAGTTTCGCCAATTTTATTGGCTATCTCAGATTTGTCTGTAAGTACATTATCACCCTCCCTAAGATGGTGAACAACAGATTTTGAACCTTTGCCCTTAATTCTTTGAACCATGTTCCATACTTTGGACACTGGCGTACGTGAATTAATCTTGGAGACATAGTCCCTCCAAGATTGTCGTTTATTTTGTTTGAAGGTACGACGTGCCTTTGCATTGAGCATTTTAAATTTGTTTAAGTTGTGGACAGTTGGGTGATGGCGGAAATATTTCTCAGCCTTTTTCCTCGCTTTTCTGGCCTGTCGGCAATCCGAGTTAAACCATGGTTTTCTTATATGTGGACTGACAGAGGACTTTGGAATACATCCATCAGCTATTTCATTCAAAACATCAGAGAATATCTGAATGGGGTCTACAACACCACTAAACAATTCAGGTTATAGTTTGCTTGTGCATAAAGTTTCAAACATCAACCAGTTTGCTTTTGTGAAATTCCGCCTTGTACATGGTGGAGTATCAGATGGATTTACTGCTGAAGTATAGTTGGGAAATGGTCACTCCCACAAAGATCATTGTGAACAGACCATTCAAAGTCATTGAAAAGGTTCGCATCAGTTAGAGACAAATCAAGAGAAGAGTAGGTGCCAGTAGCAGGATGCAAATAAGTATGGGAATCATCATTAAATATACACAGGTCGTTATTAGTGATGAACTCCTCCAGACGTTTACCTTTAGTATTAGTATTTCTACCTCCCCAGAGTGGATTGTGTCCATTCAAATCCCCCATGATAATACATGGTTTTGGAAGCTGATCATAAAGATTTTGAAGATCAGCTTGCTGGAGAGCTGCAGATGGTGGAATATAAAGTGAACAGAGAGTGAAAGCAACGTGAAGTGTCAGACGCACAGCAACAGCTTGAAGATTAGTCTTAAGCACAACAGGGCTGTGGATAACATCTTGCCTCACAAGAATTGAAGATCCTCCAGTGACCCTTTCACCTGGAGGAGAAAAAGAATGGTATGCTTGGAACTGGCGCAAAGCTATAGTATCGTTCTGCTTTAAATAAGTCTCTTGCAGGCAGAAAGCTGATGGTTTAAAATCTTGGACCAATAATTGTAATTCATTGAAGTTGGTCCGCAGTCCTCGACAATTCCACTGTATAAGATTATTCGAAAACATTATTATTTGGGTGGATTGATTGGGGATCTACCCCGCACTCTCCTTGAGGGCGAAACGCTGTGTGCCCTCGGTTGGATGTTTTCCATAACATCCATCTGTTCAAGTGATCCAAACTTATTGAAAAGTTGGATTTGGTTATTTGACCCCTTTGAAATTTTCGAATTTTGCTGTCCTTTTGATGATTCTGATGTTGGTTTAGGCTTGGATGGTTTAACATTATGCTGAGTTTGAGGTTTTTGTCCTTTTGAACGATCTTGAGACAGAGATGACGACTGTGGCTGAGCTTGAGAGTGATGTTGTGTGACTGAAAGTGATTTAGTAGTTTGTGTGGCCTGTTCGCTAGTATAAATCCCAGGTGCTTCTGTGCTGATCCATGTGAGATCTGTTTGGCAGTCTATAGATTTAGTTGTTACTTTAGGTTTCAAAGCTGCACTAACAACGGATGCATAGGAATCTGTACCATCATTAGATTGGACAAGTTTCCTAGCTTCAGAGAAGCTGATGTTTCTGGAAAATTTAGTCTTATTGATTTTCATCTGTTGTTTCCAGATGGGACAGTCTTTGGAAAAGGATGAGTGACTTCCTGAACAATTTGTACATTTCTTGATATCACTATCACAGTCTTCAGTAGTATGAGACTGCTGACTGCAGTGTGCACATGTAACAGGTCTTGTACAGGAATTGACACAATGGCCATACTTTTGACATTTAAAACATCGTAAGGGATTTGGAATGAAAATATCAACATTGATATTACAGTAGCCGGCTTTAATTGATCTGGGGGCAGTTGGTGCTGAAAAGGAAAAGAGATAGGTGTTAGTGAGTTGAGTTTGAGAATTTTTCCTGGTTGAGAATCTTTTCACGTATAACACACCTTGGTCTCTCATTTCAAAAGCTATTTCACTTTCAGTCATGTCTGCAAACAACTGATCTCTATCACGTACTATTCCTTTGCTGGTATTGAGAGTTCTGTGTTCAGTGACTGAAACTGGAACACCGACAAGCGAAGTGATTGACAGAAGGTTAACAGATTGCTGTTTTTTACTGCATTCAATCAGCAAAGAGCCTGATCTCAATCTTTTGATGTTTTTAACCTCGCCAGCTATGCCATGAACATCCTTTGATATTGCAAATGGGTTCAGTTTCAGAGGTGTCTTGTCACTAGCCTCTACAACAAGAAAACGTGGCCAATATTCTGTTTGTTTTGAAGTTTGTGGTTCATCATCATTATTGAGTGGACGTTTGGTCTTTTTTGAGGGGGTTTCGTATTCCATGTTCAGGTTATATTGGTTCGTCATCCGAGCTCCCCACCCACCACGGAGTATCACAAGGACAATGCTAAAAACAAGCGGATCTCCAGCTTGCAGCACCAAGGATACCCGGATGATATACTCCAGCTGAAGAATTATAAATAATTAATCTACCAGATTGGCCCATGAGCCACCGCCTTCTGGGCATAAGACTCTAGGCAAAAATATACATGAATTTGAGGAGTTGAAATAGAGTTAGAAAAATCCGCCAAGATTTTAAAAATGGTATACTACATTACTCATAATATTGTATAAGGGTACATAATTTTACCACAGGGCTTGGCGTGACCAGCCGATTGATAGAATCGGGCCGATTCTACCACCCGTCTAGGTGAAGTAAGGGCCGAAGTGGTGTGTTGGGCAAAGGGAACACGATTCAGGCTCCCAGTGCCCTCAACCACCAGACTACCGTCCTCCACCGACACGGGACGCAACCCACGGCAAACAGGTTGCCCAATTCGGTCGCCTCTTACGACCAGCAATGGGGTGCTGTGGACACATTCTGTCCCGGATCCACACGGGAGAAGAGCACTTAGCGTTACCCAGCACCCACCACGAGGAGGTGGCTCTTCACGGGTGCCGATTGTGTTGAGGCTGACAAGATATCTGATCAGATCACTCTTGATGAAGTAAATAAAGCTATTTTAATGTTAAAAACAGGTAAAGCCGCTGGAATGATGGGATTCCACCAGAATTTATTAAACACTCCTCATTTATAGCTCCTTATCTACACGCTCCGTTACTATCATGGATACCGGATTCTTTCCGAATCATGGAGTACTGGTCTTTTGGTGCCATTGTATAAGAGCGGTTACTCTTCCAATCCAAACAATTATAGAGGAATTTCTCTTTTCAGTGTAATAGGTAAAGTTTTTACATCCATTCTAGAATACAGACTGCGGCAATTCGTTGAAATCAATAACATGTTACATGAAGGACAAGCAGAATTCCGTAATAACTGTTCTACTGTTGATATTATCTTTACACTGACTGCTCTTGTGCAAAAGTACTTGTGAAAACCTAAACACCGCTTTTACGCGGCTTTTATAGATTTCAAAAAAGCTTTTGATTTTGTTAACATGAAGGAATTGCTACACATGTGGAAATACGGCGCCCGTGGTAATTTCTATAAGGTGTTGGAAAGTATGTATTCTAACGTGTTGTCCTGTATTCGATCAGGTCAAATCAGAATTCAGTCGTTCAACACTTCCGCTGGAGTTAGACAGGGCCGTATGCTCAGTCCGCTTCTGTTTATCTTTTTCATAAATCAACTTGTTAAAGAAAGAAATAGTAATGGTATATTTGTAAATGATTGTATTGAGGTGATTAGAATACTATTGTTTGCAAACGATGTGGTCTTGGTTGCAGACTCGCAAATCGACTTACAAAGAAAGTTAGATATATTAGAGCAGTTTTGTATTATGTTGGGTTTGGATTTTAATCTTGAGAAATCAAATGTTATAGTTTTTAGAAATGGAGTATACTTAGGATGTTCAGAAAAATGGTATCTAGCGGGAAAGGAAACAGTCGCTACAGCATACTATAAATACTTGGGTGTCATTTTTTCATCTCGTTTTATCTGGTCTAAAATTGTGATAAATAGCTTTACAAGCACAACGTGCATGTTTTCCGATTTACCGTTTGTATCATAACTATCCAAACATCGGCTTTAAACCTATTATGAATATTTTTATACTAGAATAGTTCCTATAGCCTTATATGGCAGTGAAATTTTGGGGTTATTACTTCAGAGATTCAATAAAAACAGGTCCAAAGTAACTTCATTAAAAAATATTTATCAACGAAATCTTGTACTATAGGTGCTTCAAGGGATATTGACAGATACAACCTGTGTGTTAGATATTACTGCAATTGTTTTAGATATTGGTGTCGGTTAATTCGTTTACACCCTTCACGATATCCAGCAGCGTGCTATCAAATGCTAAAGCAACAGGATGGGGTCTAATATACACGCACATTACTATGTACAACAGGTTTTTCATATGTATGGATAAATCAAAAGTGTGGCGATTTTTCTCTGCTTATATCCGCATTTAAAAAGCGCTGTATTGAAATAAACGTCCAAGATTGGTAAACAAGATTAAACAAGTCACTGTATCTTTCTTTCTATAAATCCATTAAGACTATTTTTGAAGCTGAATCATATATTTTCTCAGATATTTTACCCAAAGATCTATTAAGGCTGTTAGCAAAATTAAGATGTCAGTCTCATAATCTCAAAGTTCAGAAGCATAGAAAATTGAACAATGATAACAAAAATGATATAACCTGCACACGTTGTTTACATGAGATACAAGATGAATACCATATTATTCTTATCAGTCCATGTTATGAGTCTCATAGGATATTGTACGTACCTCCCTTTTATGCCAATAACCCATCAAGGGTGAAATTCTATAAGCTACTAGCATGTAAAGATCTGTCATTGATAAAACAAAAATATTGCTATATTTTTAAAGAGAACTCAAGTATTTAAAAAAACATATTATACAACCACACCGTATTAACATGACAAAGAGGGACCTTGGATGGCTGTAATAACATATTTACCGATCAACCAACTGATAACTTTGACCATGTGACCAAATAATGACGAGAATAGCACGGGTTATGTATATAATGTGCAATTGTTTTCCAGCCCACCTCTTTCCATACTTGACGTCTAGGCAGTGAAATATGTTCTTATGTCACGCAAACAACACAGAATTAACAAAAGGAATGTGAGAATTGGGTTTCATAGCAGTATTGCCGCAATGTCACGGCGGGGGACAAGGGAAATGGGCTTCACACATAGTACCCATGTGGGGAATCGAATTCGAGTGTTCGGCGTGACGAGCGACCGCTGTAACTACAAGGCTACCCCACTGCGAAGGTGACAACACTTTCCATTCTCACAAGACACGATGTAGCGGTCTGTCCACACTGTAGTTCTTGTTGAGTATACCAATGTTAACAGAGTCTCCTAAGAGGTGGCAGTTTGTCATTTTTTGGATAATCGTTGACAATAACACTCCAGCTATATGATGGCGGTCTGTAAATAATCGAGTCTGGACCAGACCATCCAATGATCAACAACACGAGCATCGGTATACGCAAATGGGGCCCAATGACATGTGTTAACCACGCCAGCTAGCCTGACCACCCGATCCCGTTAGTCGCATCTTATGACCAGCATGGTTTTCTGACGACCAATTCTAACAAGTCCAATAAAACTTGACTACTTAAGAGTCTTGTCTCCTGTTTACTGGGTTCCGTTCCATTGCGCAACTTGGTGCGATAACCAGTCCAGAATGTTTATGAATACATTCATATTAAGCAGCATGATTACATACGTCGAAGTACTTGTACATATTGTGCAACACTACGCTCCTTCTACTTATTGCAAACACGTCGTACAGCATTATAATTAAAATTCATTTGTAAATACCATTTTCTTATGAAACAAGGAATCGGAATTCAGTGTAACTAGAGCTGTTTGGGGTGTCTATTTTCACTTTTACACGTGAAAATTTGGATCGACTGAAAAGGTCATTGCCTGAACAGGTTAATGAGACTCATGGTTTCGGTATGCCGCATTTTCACAGGTTTTGTCTCCTCAAAGAAACTACGAGATTTCTGTAGTGATGTACAGGTTGAGCTGAAGACGTCTATAAAGCCTTTCCGAATACAACTGTGGTAGAGGCAAGACGTGATTGCTATCTCACTTGTATTACATTTTACACATACAGAAAATATACACAGTTTAAAATGTAGATTACAACATTATGACGTTCGTATGTGGAAAATATAGAGGTAATCATGACATGCATAAAACACTCCTACCCTTCCATAAAATGGTATGGCAGATTGTGTCATTTCCAGAAACAAGATTCGGACTAAGTCTGAAAATCTGACCATTTGTCAAAATACCTAAGCCAGGATAACCCCCCACCCCCATTGATATGACTGGTAAGGTCTCCGCTGCGGATAGGTTGCAGGTTGTATTTCGTCCACCAGATTGTGTGTACAGTTGAAACACAGTCTTCTCTCCACAGGAATATTAATCACATAGCAGGCATTATTCACACATGTTAGATTTCAATCATGTTTTTGCATGTACCCGTTATAAGTTTTATAACGCGTGGTAATGAGTCGGTCGACACACCACTGTGAATAAATAGTGGGCAAATGTTTGCCTGACGGGGTGACGTAGTACACTAGGTTCAACACCCACTGCACATAACACTACTTCCCAGTGGAATCACGGTCACAGGCCATCCTGTGCACCCTGTACTAGTTAATCTCTGTCCGTGCTGTGATATATCACTTGCAGGTAAGTCATCCAGTTTTCTACCTATTGTCAGAACTTATCACCCAAAACTGTATTCCACAGGAGATATTGCTTGTGTGAGATAAAAGACGATATTTTCTGGGAGATATCGTTTTGACACTATATTTTGTATATTGCCTTGACACCGCATTATGTCATGGACCTGATGACGCAACAATGCTATGACATCGTTTCACTGAAAGTCTAATGGTGACACCGTGGTCAGTGATGCATATTTTTTACTGAAAAAGTAATGAAGAGGGATTTTTTTAAGATAAATGGAATCTCACCCTCTTATCGACTGATATCAATTGTATCAACACTCGTAGATAATATTAAACACATCCTTGGCAAGGCTCGGATATTTTAAACTTTATCAAGTCGTGGTGATATAATTGCTATCACTAGACATTCCCTATTTATCATGCTAGGAATTATTTATTCCACGCACGATATTACATCCACAATGATCAAACATTGATCACCACGTATCAGCAATTTTGCAACACTGCTAGGCTGACAAAACTAAAGTGGTATCTTTTGCCGATGAGATACTTTGGATCAGTGTTAATAGACAAATTCAAAAAGCTTGTACGCTTGTAGTTTGTGATTTTCATCCTTGTCACATAGATTATGCATCAACCAGTGACACACTGTCATCAGCAGTGTCTCGTTGTGTTTAGTCTTCAGTTAGTCTGATTTCATTCCATCACCAAGTTACTAATTTCGATTGCGGAAAGATTTGGTTATAAAACAGAACCTTGCTCAACTCCGGAATCCTGTGGATCTTGAAGTTTTTTAACTGTTATACAATGCTCGATACCTTTAAACCACAGTATATCAGCATTCATTGATTCACACGCCTTTGGTAATTTCACACGCCACGATATGACTTAAATATTGCCGATATGACGTTAAATATTAACGCACTGACTAACTCACTTTGTAAAGTCAGAAAAACAAGCGCCGATCACTGGATTTTCTGGTCCAGACACGAATATTTATCGGCCACAAATGGCTTCATGGTTTCTTCATGCAGCTGGAATATTTTTCAATCAAAACAAACGAAAGTAGTTTTCTTGATATTCCTCGTTATCGACATTACAGAGGATACTGTTCACGCTGTCGAATCACACAATTCCTATTCAGAATCCATTTAGTCCCGTCCACTCGACATATTGATGAGGATACTTTTATGGAGTAGCATGTACAATGTGAATGCCACTCCATCCCACTCCTACCCAACCTCCAACCAGTATGCAATAATCTGGAACGTCTTGAAATGGTACTTAGCAATCACTTTAAACCAAGAAGTATGATCATCTTCAGCATAGTTAGATAATTGAATATTCATATTTACTGTCAAAGTGATTAATGGTAGTTAATTTAGTTTTACGCCGCAGCAATATTCCACGCTATATGGCGGCGGTCTGCAAATAATCGAGTCCGGACCAAACATTCCAGTGATGAGCATCGACCTACGTAATTGCGATACAATACATATGTCAACCAAGTCCACCAGCCGGAACACCCGATCCCTTGGTTGCCTTTTACAAGGGTGGGGTGATATGAAAGGGGTGTAAAGCTTTACTTGAGACTATTTCGCTCATGTGACGAGGTGCATGCGTGTGTACGTGCGGCTGCTTGTACTAGCCCAGACTTAAGCTGGTTTTATAGTGCTAGCCCACTGAGATACCATGATAGCGCAGTTAAGCATAAATACTCCACTCAGAACACTCCACTCTAAGTAAACTTAGTCTCAGTGTATTTCGTTACACTCCACCACTGAGTCTAACAAAACCTAGTAGAAGGTCGTGTCAGGTAACCTTTGAGCGACCAATGACCGTCCAGTCAAACGCGAGACGGTTAAATAGATTTAACCAATCAGATAACGGCTACTAGTTAGGGATCGGAGGGACTTTCAAAATATTCAAGTCACTCACACAGATCTCTCCACCAACAAAAATCCGCATATAACACAGTTATTTGACCTGCAGCACATACGCTTTGGGGTTTCTGTTGACATGGTTACCATTAGCTAATATTTTCGCAAGATAACATCTTTGAATATTGCCAAAACACTATTTTCAGCGACTGTTTACCCACCGTTGTCATGGTTGTACGTACGCCGTGTGCATCACCTGGAAGCAAGCGTACGCTAAATAGCATTCGGAATCGCTCGGGTACGAACGTTTTTGAGATAAAAAGTTCAAAAGGTTTGTACGAATGTGCACTTTCGCGATTTGGTAAGCTGTGTTCTGATTGGTCAGTCTCAAAGACCTCCTATAAGGTTTTGTTAGACTCAGTAGTGGTGTGTAACGAAAAGTACTGAGCATAAATTTACTTAGACTGCAGTACACTCGTACTCAGAGTCGACCAGTCCTTGCTGTACCCATCAATGCCCAGCACCAGGCGTGACCACTACATCACAGAGATAGTTCCGACTCTTAACGACAGGCATAGGTTACCGAAGAACAGTTGTAACCCGGATCAGTCTTATACATACTGTCAGAGGGCAATGTAGAGACATAAAGGTTAAACTGACTTTAAGAAAGATTTGCATTGTAGTCTAGGATTGGTCCCAGTTACGAATATTAGGATCTTTGTTGTTATGTTATACATATGTGTTTTAAGTTTTCTATAGCCCAGATGTGGATTCCAAATGGAAGTAATGATCTCAAACCAGCGCCTTGCTTACGTAGGGGGTATGTGCCAAAGGCTGAATCACTCCCAGATGCTGTTCCGACAATAAATACACCAAACAAAGCAAATGTTCAACATGACCCTGTTATATAGCTTTAAAATAAGTTTTCATTTCCAGAATATCTTTACGTGTCTCATGTCTATACAAGAATGTCAGGTTAGCTCCAGCAAAAGTATGTAAGTATCAGACTTTTTGTCTTCCTGAAACAGGCAAGCGAATCTGTTCCTCGATATTGGCAAGTTCGGTGTGTCTGGTTTGTCAGTTTTCGGATATCACGTGTCATGTCGTACAAATAAGTATGAACAGTGCAACACATCAGCGTGGAAAGTTCTATGCATGTTCAAACCACAGTAGATAACACCAGTGCTGGTAAAGACATTACAACATTGCTAAAACCTAGTACGTTACAACTTAATATTTCTACAACCACGGCTTGTAACATAGAAGAAATGGGCATATAGGTGTATACTAACACAGACGGGGTGTACAGACTTATCATGGCTTATGTGCTGGGTGCGGTTCTATTTAGTCACCTGTATTTATTTAGTCACCTGAATTAGCATCAGTCAATCGCCAATCTGTCATCCGCAAACCACTGATCCTCTTTATCATTTATGTTTTATTTATGTACTCTTAAAAAAGTAGGGGATAATGAACTTTCAGTTTGGATAGGAATTGTTAACCTTACCAAACGTTTCAAGGACAGACAACGTATGAACGCACCACCATTTCCCTCTATTACCACCCCTAAACACAACACATGATATGCAAGTGCACAGCGCAGTAGCCCCATACACGTTCATGGGGTCTCATTCTTGATTCTGACGTGTTTTGGTCGCGACATCAAGTAGAACATTAATTTTGACACTCATCTTGCATCACACATTTGTTAGTGTTTGTTTCTAGTCCCTTGTTTTAAAATGAAAATCGTATACATGCAAATTACATGCCATACACCAATCATCTTTCAAAAGCGACTACATTCCAAATAACTATGGTTGTAAAGAAGTGCAAAAAAATTAAGATGCCATACTTTTTTAGAGTATATGTCAGACGCCTTTGAGACAACACCATGAAAGTGAACCGTGAAGGCCACGGGGAAGAATAGGCCTTCAGCAACCCGTTTGCCATAAAAGTTTGTCGTAAGAGGCGACTAACGGGATCGGGTGGTAAGGTTTGCTGACTTGGTTGACACATGTCATCGGTTCCCAATTGCGCAGATCTATGCTCATGTTGTTGATCACAGGATTACAAACCGACGCCATATAGCTGGAATATTGCTGAGTGTGGAGTAAAACTAAACTCACTCACTCACTCACTCTCACCATGAAAGTACGGCAACACTTGCTAATTCGACAACCAGTTACACTAACAACACTCCCTGTCTTTCAGAGACAACATTCTCCAGCTGAGATGAGCTGTTCAAGTTAAGGTTCCTCTGTTGCATACCGTGCATATGCATAACTATGTACCTCTGCGATAACTTTGGCGCAATGTCATTAAGCCTCAATCGCTTAGAATCTGTCAGCAATTCATAACGGGACACGAAACAGTAATACGAACAGCGAGTGCGTTTATAACAGAGTCAACCATGTCAGACACTCCGACCACTACAACAACTGTTGAATGCACAACACCTGTTTCTTCAAAGACGTGTGACAAGACAAGACATTGTATTTTAGGCCACCGGTCCTTATACAAGAGAGTTTCATACCACGTTGTGATACATGTTGTAGGGATTTACATTAGGACATGATTAATAGTAAGAGCTCGTTACGACGAATAAATGCATATAGAGAACAAACTTGCGAAGGGTCGATTCATGATTAGTTGTTAATATACTTGTAAAAGCTATCAGTGATGGATTCCGATAGATGATATTCTAGGATATACTTGTAATGTAAATCTTCAGAAAATGGACAGTTACAGGTAAAATGTACTTCATCTTCAACTGAAGAATTGCATAAAGGACAAGATCTTAAAGATTGTGGGATGGACAGTTTTCTACCTCACGAAATTCCTTTTTAAAACATACCCATCACCCTCGCTTATCCATACCACCCCATACGCATGAGAAAACAGAAGGTTTCTAACTTGTGATGCACAAGATATTTACCCATATTATCTAGATGAACGATCATATTATCACCTTAAACCATACAGTTTGGAATACCGGGTCCGACACAGAAAAACTTCTTTCAAGTCCTAAGATGTAATCTCTCTTTGAACACTTCCGGTTTATATAATAAAATGGGCTGTAACTGGGCACCACACAGTTTGAAAAATATATTTGGAGTAAACATTCCATATTCCTGGTAGATAGAAAGAATTGAAATCATAGCTTTCGTAGCACGTAGGAGCAAGTCATAGACACAACACATAGGACGTGTGATGACAGCTTATTCCCAACTCAGATTTCTAGTATTCAGCCACAGTAAATGGCGACAGCATTAATTATTAAATTGAGAAATACCTGCAGACAAACGAGGCAAGGACCCTTTCATCAACCAGCACCTGTTTTCCTTCATTCACACTACATTAACATGTTCTGAGAGAAGCCATGTCTTGTTAATGGTGGTACATTCTGCTCCCATGATAAGAAAGATAAGATTCGAGCAACTTTCGGATCTGCTAAATCCTACCGATAAAACACCTGGTAGTTGTCATTATTTTCGGAGCTGCTGAAAGGCAAACCCTGCAGGAATTCACAAACAGAGAATTACAACTTTACCATGATGTTGTTCAGGATAATCTCCTGGACAGTTCTAAAAACCTCAGTAGAAAACATATCATGGCCATGCACTGAGTCAAATATAACTGTAACTCGACACATACTCTTCAATTAGACGACGACACATTTGTTAACCCTTACAGAATTATAATTCTTACTCATAGTAAAGCTTTGGGGAATGCCGATGCATTATCAATTAGGAGATGCGCATGTCAAATGGGAGAACACATTCTATGGTACACACCTATATTCCAGTATCCATTTCCCAAATTACCGCCTTATTTTCTCAGGTTTGGTATTACCTAACATTTCCGACAACTTGGGACGCCTTGTACAAAGCTTCAGAAACTTGCCGTATCAAGGACGTGGATGACGTACATGTCAGTCTTGTGCTAGCCATGAAGGCTGGGGTGGAGAAAAAAAGTTTCGAGAAATTGGGACATAACTGTCCTCCGCCTGCTTCCCTGATTACGGAAGGAGCGATGAATGCGAAAGCAGTTGTTTTAGACGGATATAGACGGATAATTCTTTCCAAGACTGCGAAAAATGAATGACTTTCATTGGCGAAGTTTGGTTAGTGTGCTACCACGATGTTGTCCTTCTGTGTCCCCGCCAAAAATGTGCAAGAAATCGTGTTTACTTTGGTACCGACCTACTTGTGTTTCAGAGGAGATTTGTTTCTGTGATTCGTCGTCACCGAAGAACCAACAGACGTAAACCTGGATTGGCGCTGTAAATAATTATGGTAGAAATTTACTCTAAAATGAACACTTTAAGACGAAAGAAGTAAGCAGCCTTGTATTAATATACGCCTGGAAATATGTACTATGTTAAGGTTTGATGTTTTGTTGTCAAAATCGTATCAAGTAATGGTTACTAGAAAATCGCATGTAAATGCTGATGGCAGCTGTTCATAAGGAAGCGTGTAAGATCAGGTTTCACTAAAAATGTGCAATCAATGATGAACGCACAACAGGTGGTCATTATTTTCAAGAACATTTCTGAAATAATTTAACGACAGTTGTCGTACTGGTTTTGATGTTTCCTCTTACATAGCCACCATAAGAAATCATTACAAAGCAAAGATTTCTCAATTAATTGTTTACGGGTATGGGAAAAGAAGAGAAATAGTTGGTTTATATTTATTTTCAAACTTACCCAAAATATAAATGCTCCCTCTATCAAAGATGGCAATTAGCAGACAGCTTTTTTGAACATGGAGCTCCATGACAAAAAGATAAGTATCTCATATTTTCATCTGATCAATACTGAGTGAAAACGCACAAGCTGCATATGGTAAAAGAACTCCAGCGCAATGATTCAGAAGTTAATGTTTAGGAATATTTTTAGCAATAAAATCTTTAAATTATTTAAGGCAATCGCAAGTGTGGCAATATTCCAGATTTGTTTTTCGTAAGGCAGCAGTCAGCATTTTATCAATATTTTGTTCTAGTAAACATCCACTAAACCATACTTCATTGTTTGGTATTTTTAAAAACCATTTACAGTATTGCAATTCAGTGACAACTGTGTCTAATTCCATTTTCAAAAGGTCAGATAAAATATTTTTATACGCTTTCTTGAGAAAGTTCCATTTGACCATAATTAAGTTGTGATACTTTGGTTTTCAAAATGGTTCATGATAATATATCAAGTTTATTGTCAGAAGATATTTTATTACAAATTTATTACAACTCATGTTGACACATTAATCATCCTCATCAGTTCTACGGGCACCGTGGCAGTTATGTACTACAAATGACAAGTTACGATATTGAAATTGGATATCTCAAGGCCATAATGAAATATATCCATGAGCATTAATCATGCAAAACCGACTTTGTAAGTGTGAGAGTAAGGTTTTACGACGCTTTTAGCAATGATCCAGCAATATAATCCAGAAACAGGCTTCACACATTTTACCCATAAGGGGAGTCGAACCCGGTTCTTCGGCTAGACCAGCGAAGGCTGTAACCACTAGGCTATCCAACCGCCCAAACTGACAACAAAGGCACATCTTGGTGCATATGCTATGGACACCAAAATTACACGGAATCATCTCGTAAACGTAACACCTTGTTCTATGATTTCAACAAAACCTAAACTGAAACATGGTACGACATTACTGCAATCTGAGAACAGTAAACAAAAACGTAACAATGACCGTAAGGGTGACCATGACTACCCATGAAATCGCACATTGTTTGGCACTGGTGTCTTTTACGGAATGAACCACAACAGACGACCACACCTGTATCACGTATAGCAATTTCTCTTACTTATAACATCTGCTAGCCTCCTCCTCATGCAGCCAATCAAGCATCGTCTTATTAGCATCTGATTCCTCTGCCGTTCCAATACCGTGAATGCCTCAAGTCTTCCCTGACGAATAGTCTGAAAGATATTCATGTTTCGGTGGAACTGCTCTCCAACTAGGGCGATAGGGGAACGAGACGGCCTGGCGATGTCAACTATGAATATCTTACAACTGGCAAAAGATAACACAATTCGGCCCCATGGCCCTATGAGTACTTCCTGTGGAAAACGTTAACCCCTGTGTTTCCCAGCTACTATAATATTTCACACTGGCAAATCGATCGAAACCCCACACCGTCACAGATGGGTTCAGCTGCATAATTCATCATGATGGCACGACGTCTATATAGTGACAACGACCGTGGGCAACGTGTAGAAGAAATCGACGTCCATGAGACCTATGAACCCTGTGCCATTTCAACAGTGCTTTTAAATCATTTGAGAAAAGTGTAGCGGACATAATTTGAAATGAATACGCCAGTTTGTTGAAGCCCCTTCGCATCATGGGAAAGTGGAACCCATAGAAAAGAGCAGTTTTTTCACTTTTACAAGAGAAATTTTGTGGACAGAACAAAGCCGAGGAACAGCATGTCGTAAAGGACATAAAGCAGAGCTGGAAACAATGAAGAATGACGGAGAACTCCTACCAGTGCTCATTATAACGACAGTCGTTGCTTCGATTAATTTCTCGTTACTTCAAGTTTCCGTCAAAGCCTTGAAATTTCGAGTACTTTCTCGTTTTTTCAATTATTTTTCGTTCCTTTGCTTAATTTCTCGTTGCTTCGAGTATTTTCTCGTCGCCTCATGTTTCTGTCCAAAATTTGAAATTTCCAATATTTTCTCGTTACTTTTTTTTTCTTAATTTCCCCATACCCACAGCCAAAGTCACATTGGGGTGGAAACCGCAAAAGATTCATATCTGGGTTTAAACCACAAGTGGCAAACCTATCTATCGTGCTTGATATGTGTACCAAATCTGAAGAAGTTATCATGAATAGTGTAGGAAATATTCCCTTAAGACAGACCTTCCAAACGACGCTTGAAACAACACATTTTATGATTGTTTACATAAGGCTTAATTAAGCTGTACCCTTGAAAACTGTGTTATGTGCCCCGATAAAAAAGACAATATTAAGTTTAGAAATGGTCAACTTTAAGTGTTATTAAAATGTTCATATAATATTTTCAAGAAATCTGCTTCGCTACATGTTTTAAGCGGAGACTGGAAGGAAACCAATTCGTAATGATATTCATGCCAAAATGGTATACATTTTGACCAAAATGACTTCAGTCAAATCCTCAAAGTTATCTAATATGTGGTATCATTTCATAATTATCTCTTAGTTGCGGGTCACTCCCAAACGACAGACCTCCTGTCAACAGACTCAGTGAGTACATTAATTAGCTCAGCCATGTTCTCCACCCCTATTCAGTTATGAGCTCACAGAGGATCAATACAGAGTATAGTGAGTACACTGAGTTAGACCAGTTTGTGCAATCCTGGCATTCAAGCAATACTCAATCATCAAAAGAATTTTATTACACAATGTATGAAAATGCTCTTATTCCAGAACCTCATCTTAAATCAACCTTTCAACATAGAATTTCACTCACAAAATTTAACAAACCATAAGTTACCAAGGACGCTGTCTGTATGGTTTGAAAGAAAGCCGACTTTGTAATGTTTGTAGTCAAGCCACATGTAACGGATTCCATGTTTTACTAATATGCCTACCACTTGTCGAACAACGAATGACATTTTTAACAAAATATTTCTGTGTGAATCCCTCTATCTATTTTTCTCATGAAATGTGATTTATCAACCACTCACTCTGAAATTATCCAAATATATGAAACTGTGCCTTTTCAAATGATATCACGTAAATATTTTGGTTATATTTATATATACTTATGTGTTCACCTTTTGTGTTTCTGAGAAAAGAATAAAAATTCTGTTCTGTTCTGCTACCAGTCACTGCAGGGTACAGTAACAACACATTCCCATCTCTCTTAGTTTAGTAGTATTTAGAGTGAAACGAAGTAGAGAACTGAGTTGTTTGCGAAGTTGAGAATGTTCTCAAGCTCTTTATATTGTATCTTTGATGTAATAGATCTTAATATAAAAATCATAATTCATCACATGAATTAAAAAAAGTTTTGTTTATACATTACATATCTGGACACATGCCATTATTAGCTTAATAAAGCCTTACGCAAACAACCATAAAATGTGTTGTTTTAAGCGATTTGTCTTTTGTGAGGTCAGCCTCATGGGAAGATAACGTGATTGCAAGGGTGCGCATCCTCCCTATTGAACTGAAAGTTTGTTTTATGACCACTGAAACTCGGGTGGTGTAAGGAGTAGAGGGCCCGGGTGTGTGACTATGAGGATATCATCTTGCTCGGAGCAGATCTCCTAAAATATACATGCTAGCTTCATCACATCTAGAAATTAAGAAAAAAATTGAAGCAACGAGTAAATACTCGAAATTTCAAGGTTTTGAAAGAAACTTGAAGTAACGAGAAAATTCTCGAATTAACGAGAAATTAATCGAAGCATCGAAAAAATATTTGAAATGACGAGAAAATACTCGAAGTTACGAGAACATTATTGAAATAACGAGAAAATACTCGAAGCAACGAGTAAATAATCGAAGTAACGAGAATTGTCTTTGAAAATAATAGTTTATGCTACAAAAGTGGCAGCATAAGGCTTTCGTAGAAAGCAGCTACCATTTCTGTTAGACAAAAATGGAAGCTTTCGACCTGGTATGAAACACATCATGCTGTCAGATATAGAAGTATATGTTACAGCATAAGCTAACTGTCGAAGAGTTGAAATCTGGTACTGTCAAAATATTTTTATTCCCCTCCCTCCCCCCCCCCCCCCCCCCCGCCCGGCATGATATAGTCGAAGCTTCGTCCGTCCGTCCTTAATCATTTTGTTTCTGGAGCATAACTCGGAAATAGTCTAATGGTGGGGTGGGCTCCGTTTCCGGAGCAGAACTCAATAGAACCGTTCAATATTTTTCTGTAAAACTTGGTAGATAAATCAATCAGAACCTGAAGTGGTGCCTTTCACTATTTACAGGGTTTTTTTTATTTATCATTTTCTTGGTTTCCATGGAAAGGTTTCTGACATAGTCTCAAAAGTAAGAGGTGTCTATCGTTTCCGGAGCACATCTAAAAAACTTTGTAATATCTGTCAGCAAAAGTTGTTAGATATATGTGGCAGATCCAAAAAGTGGTGCCTTTTGCTCTTTACAGGTTTTTGTGATTTATTATTTTCTCTGTTTTGTCTCAAAAATGGAGGGATGGCCCTTGTTTCCGGAGCAGAACTCAAAAAACGTTCAATATTTTTCTGCAAAACTTGGTAGATCAGTGTGTCAGACCCGAAAGTGGTGCCTTTTGCTATTTTCAGGTTTTTGTGATATATTATTTTCTCGGTTTCCATGGAAATGATTCGGGTTGTGAAAGGTGTGTTTCGTTTCAGGAGCAGAACTCAAAAAGTTCCCAATATCTGTCAGCAAAACTTGGTAGATATATGTGGGAGACCCCAACATGGTGCCTTTTGCTATTTACAGATTTTTTTTATTTATAATTTTCCGGGTTTCCATGGAAACGTTTCGGACTTGGTCTCAACAGTGAGAGGTGTGTTTCGTTTCCGGAGCAGAACTCAGAAACTCCTTAATATCTGTCAGTAAAACTTGGTAGATATGTTTGGCACACACTAAAGTGGTGCCTTTTTGGTATTTACAGGTTTTTGTGATTTATTGTTTTCTCGGTTTCCTTGGAAACATTTTGGACTTCGTCACAAAATGGAGGCCTAGGATGGGCTTCGTTTCTG